>NC_068315.1:7764830-8384830 GCF_025860055.1 Xyrauchen texanus | reverse complement strand
CTGAACAAAGTGGTTGTCAAAATCAAAAGTAAAAGTCAGTATCTGGTGTGGCCACCAGCTGCATTAAGTACTGCAGTGCATCTCCTCCTCATGGACTGAACCAGATTTGCCTGTTCTTGCTGCGAGATGTTACCCCACTCTTCCACCAAGACACATGCAAGTTCACGGACATTTCTGGGCGGAATGGCCAAAGCCCTAACCCTCAGATCCAACAAGTCCCTTACATGCTTAATGGGATTGAGATCCGGGCTCTTCGCTGGCAATGGCAGAACACTGATTTTCTTGTCTTGCAGGAAATCACGCACAGATTGAGCAATATGGCTGGTGATATTGTCACGGAGGGTCATGTCAGGATGAGCCTGCAGGAATGTTACCACATGAGGTAGTAGGATGTCTTCCCTGTAACACACAGCATTGAGATTGCCTGCAATAACAACAAGCTCAGTCCGATGATGCTGTGACACACACCAGACCATGACAGTCCCTGCACCTCCAAATCAATCCCGCTCCAGAGTACAGGTCTCAGTGTAATACTCATTCCTTCGATGAAAAACACGAGTCCGACCATCACACCTGGGTGAACCAAAACTGTGACTCGTCAGTGAAGAGCACTTTTTCCCAGTCCTGTCTGGTCCTGCAAAGGTGGGTTTGTGCCCACAGGTGGTGATGTGCCCACAGGTGATGTGAAATCTGGTAAGGACCTGCCTTACAACAGGCCTACAAGCCCTCAGTCCAGCCTCTATCTGTCTCCCTGTAGCGCTGTCTTAGGCGTCTCACAGCACGGACATTGCAATTTAATTTAATTTTAATTGATCAAATGTCACACATTATACATACATTTCTGCATAAACATGGTGAAATTATTTATTTTTCACATATCCCAGCTAAGCTAAGCTAAGCTTAGCTGGAATATGCTAAGCTAAGCTGGGGTCAGAGTGCAGGGTCAGCCATGATACGGCGCCCCTGGAGCAGATAGGTTTAAGGGCCTTGCTCAAGGGCCCAACAGTGGTGTCTTGGTGGTGTTGGGGCTTGAACCCCTGACCTTCTGGTCAGTAACCCAGAGCCTTAACCGCTGAGCCACCACTGCCCTAATTTATTGCCCTGGCCACAACGTTTGTCCTCATGCTTCCATGCAGCATGCCTAAGACATGTTCACGCAGATGAGCAGGGACTCTGAGCATCTTTTTTGTGTGTTTTTCAGAGTCAGTAGAAACATTTGTTTAGTGTCCTAATTTTTCTGTAAGCTGTTAGAGTATTAATGACCGTTCCTCAGGTGCATGTTCATTAATTGTTTATGGTTAATTTAACAAGCATGGAAAACATTGTTTAAACCCTTTATAGATCTGTAAAGTTATTTGGATTTTTACAAAATTATCTTTAAAATACAGTGTCCTGAAAAAGGGGTGCAATGGTTTATCATGGCATGACGATGCACATCGAGGAGATGGGAGTTTTTATTTTACACACACACACACACACACAGTTGTGTTTCCATGTTTTATGGGGACTTTCCATAGACATAATGGTTTTTATACTGTACAAACTTTATATTCTATCCCCTAAACCTAACCCTACCCCTAAACCTAACCCTCACAGAAAACTTTCTGCATTTTTACATTTTCAAAAAACATAATTTAGTATGATTTATAAGCTGTTTTCCTCATGGGGACCGACAAAATGTCCCCACAAGGTCAAAAATTTCGGGTTTTACTATCCTTATGGGGACATTTGGTCCCCACAAAGTGATAAATACACGCTCACACACACACACACACACACACACACACACACACACACACACACACACACACACACTTTTCCTGTTGCAGGAGGAAGGCACTATTCGCTTTGGATAAAGGCATCAGCCACATTTATTAAAATATAAATATTCTACAGACATACAGTATATTGTTATTTTGTGCATGCAGAAATTAAAATAGCTAAAATATCCATACAGCTACAATATCAAATAGCTTTAAATGATACCTTGTGTGTGATGTTTATTAATGCCATGGCAATGTAAACCCTTAATTATAATACAAACAAAAATATAATAAAATAGAATGGAACAGAACATTTGAATTAAAACTGAAACTGGCATTGAAACTGAATTGGAAGTGATTCATTGGAATAAGAATTAGAACTGAATGAGTAAAACAGGAATTGAATTGGTATTGAAATAGAGAAGGGATAGACAGTAAATTAGAATAGTGACGCAGAAGTGACACTGATCACACAAGGCAGAGAGAATGAGAGAGTGTGTGTGTGTGTAGAGAGAGAGAGAGAGAAAGGATTACATGAGACATCCACTTGATGAGGTGAAATCACAACTCCCTTGCGTGAGTATTTTGCACACTAAGCCTCTGCATGTGCCTGTGCGTGTGTGTGTGTGTCATTTCATCAGCTCAGATGGTAGGATCCCTTTCTTCCTTTGTTCCTTTATGCATTCAGCACTCATTCATTCCATTGATTTAGGAGTATGAATATTCCTGGATAGTTTAGAAATCTCTCCTTACTAATGCCACTTCCTGTTGGTATCATCCACTGATTTAAAGTCAACATCAAACTGTGCATACCCCATATTTAACTTACACAAAGTAACATACTTTTAAGTAAAACAGGATATTCGACGAGTGAAAAAAAATGTAGCATGGGGCTTGATTTTACATGATTCATCAATTGCATCTCAGACTGCATTTAGCCTAATGGTCAGAGAAGCCCATCTATTCCTGGATAATGTTAAACACTGATTTAAATTCAGATTTATTCAAATACATAGAAAGCTGTTTAAAAAGCACTTTAAGGAAGTGGTCAGTAATTTGTGGTTTTCATACAAGTGTGACACTGAATAGGTTAAAGGTCAAAAGTGAAGAAGAAGGTCAAAGTGTAAATAGTGTTGTCTTGGTTACCACAGAGATAGATCGGGGGCGGCTGACATATCAGGAAGTTAGCACACTATTTTGCCTTCTGCTGAGATTACAGGGAAGTGCCCTCACAATGCCACAGAGCATCTGCCAACAGCAGTTCATCAGAGTTCATTTATGCATGCTCATGTTCAGGTCCACTCCTAGACATGCGCACCTGTTCAATTAAAATGGAGCGTGTTTCCCTGTGAAATACATTGATCAGAACATCCTGTGCTGAGAACAATGTGGATTCAAACCCAATATCAGAGTCCTCTCACCTACTGCATTAAATTGCCAATTTAAACAAGTAATGTAATATCTTAAACCCACACTGCAGTGTTTTCTACAGGATTTTGCCATTGAAGCAGGAGGCACTGTTCACCCACCCCTAAAACTGGACAAACCCCCAACTTGCTAAACAATAACTTTTGTTAACATTTTTTTAGTTTGTTTTATTAAAATGCTGTTGTATCTTTAAATACACATTACCTGGGCTCAATTATATGCAGCATTATGAACATCCAGTTATTACACTGAATAATGCTACATCCACACTCATACGTTTTCACTTGAAAAAGCATTGATTTTGTACATTTCAGCCTCTGATCCACACTGAAAAGCATTATCCTACATCGAAAACAGAGAGTTTTGAAAACACTCTCCATTACCACATTTGGAAAACAAACAGGAAACTGAAACTAGTGTAGACATGCCCCAAGTGTCACTAACATTGCAAATTGTACTGTACTTATATGGCGCCTTTTTTTATTATTTTTAACCCTAGCGGTTACCAAAGCGCTTCACACTGTGTCCCATTCACTCCACTCACTCACACACTCACACACTCACACACTCACACACTCACACATTCACACATTCACACATACTCACACACACACACACACGATGGCAGCGCTACCACGCAAGGTGCTAGCCTGCCATTGGGAGCAACTTGGGGTTCAGTGTCTTGCCCAAGGACACTTTGGCATGTGGAGTCATGTGGGCTGGGAATCGAACCGCCAACCCAGCGATTAGTTCATTTATAAAATGGATTATTCGGACTCAAAATTCTGATCGGATGAGCTACGTTCGCGGCTGTTGTAAAATGACTGTAAATGCACATTTGTGACCACACATTCAAAAATGGCAAGTTGTCTAGTGGTTTAGATCAAACTCTTACAGTTAGGACAATGAACTATAACATTTGGTGGAAATTGTTTATTTTGATTATAATCAATATTGTAAATTGACCTGTTTATTGAAGATTGGTGTCATTATCATATTGCGTTAATTTTATACTCCACTTTTGTCTTCCCCAAGAACTAGAGTTGGACCGATATATCAGTTTTACAGATTAATCGGTTGTCTGCAAAATTCTATGCCGAAAGTTGAAAAAAAGAAAATGCGTATTCCTCCGTGTTCCTCTGTGGCTGGCAGGGGGGATTCAACAGTTAGAACTTATTCATCCATATTTTTCTCTTCACTTCAATGCAAATTTGGTAATTTTGATTAGAAAATCAAGTGTTCTAAATTGAAACGAGCGCATTAAAAGAAAAATGCAACTACATAAAAATTTGTCCCATCAGCATTATATATATATATATATATATATATATAAAATCCTTAATCTGGTGAATACACAGGCTTTAAAAAAAGTGACATTTGGTTAATACATACATACATATTAAGCATTGTAAGGTATCCAAGTCTTTGTCATTTGAAAATAAGAATCCTGAAATAAGTGTATTTCGAATCAGTTGACCTCTATCAAGAACACCCCTTAATCCTTGTAAAATTTCTGTAATGCTCAGCCTCATGTGACTTACCAATACTGATGGCATGAGGGTAATATATTAACATGTAGGCACATGTATTAACTGCAAGTCTACATAAAGACTATAGAAATGTCATTTCACTTGTTAGTCTTCAGTAAAAGTGGTAAAAGTTAGTTTTTTTTATAAATTGCGCTCTACCGGTGTACAAAGATTTAACGCACATACTGGTCTAATCAGCTTCCGAGTTTCCTTTGCATTTTCTTACCACCAATAAAAGCAGATCCTCGTCCATTGGTTTGCATGACTAAAACAAGAACTGAATACCAGTACAGTAGAATTCAAAACATTACAAGTTTTGCCTCACTTGGCTTTGCTTAGGAAGCATCCAACACATTCTCTCATCTCGACAACACACAACCACAGCTTCCCCATTGGACTCAATAGTAACTGCAAGATACTAGTGTACTCGATTACTCGTGCAAATCCCTAATCACTTTAGTTTGACATTTCCTTCAAAAAGTACACCTAAAACACGAACAGTTCTTGGCTCATCTCGAGTTGAACATAATAACCTGCAGTTTAAGGAGCAAGCGATCAGAACCAATTCATTGAGCACACAACCGATTCTGACCGAATCACTTCATTATTAAGGCCGAGGGTTCTTGTGTTCAATTCTGCCTGAATCGTTTTGCTTGATTCATTTTTTTAAAAAGTGATTCGTCAAGCAATTTGTTTAATAATTGGAAAGCACGCTGCCAGGTTTTTTTGTTTTCGCATGCAAGAACAAAAACAATGCAACACAACACAACTCAGCTAAATATCGAAATAAATATATACTGTTTATTGTGGTGCTGCAGATTCAGCATCAGCACAGCGGCATGCCACTCCTGAATAGTGGTGCAGGAAACACTGCCTACCACACACACACACACACACACACACACACACACACACACACACACACACACTAACTCTCAACTAAAAAGCTCTAATGCGATAAAACAATTCCCTTCCAATAAATCTTAGCAAAAAGAATCTATTAAAAAATGACAAAAAGCATTCTGCTTTCATTTCAGCAGGCGAGGATGTTTCCCCACCAACAAACACATTGATAAAACTCAAATTACAGCAGTTTCATGTTCCGTGACTTGTCGAGATAATGCCTTCATTAGGATGCCAGAGGGAAAGAGGAGGAGCCAACTGAGAGGCATTCGACTGGAGAAAGCATCTCTCTCTCACAGACACATACACACATATTATTTACACAGGTAACCCACCCCCAAAGGAGAAAGCTGAAGCCTAATATGGATAAGGATGGTGCGATGTTTAATTGTTCCATCACCCATGCCATTTAGAGAGAGAGAGAGAGAGAGAGAGAGTGTGTGTGTTTATGTATGTGTCTTGATGTGGGTGTCAGTGTTTTGTTTTATTGTGCTGAAGCTCAGCGATCCTCTGGCTCAATTACTGGCCCACTGAGAGGGCATTCCTGCGTTTGTCGCAATCAACAAAACTGCAGTGGCCGACAGAAAAGAGTAGGCGCAGAGAAGCGCAGACCCGCAGGGACACGGGTCTGTGCCTCTGGACCTCCTGTGCAAATCAGTGCAAGTCTGGACAATTAATAGCCTGTCAATATCTGCTGGAAGCAGCTGGACACTGCAGCTCTTCCATATTCCAAATGATGAAATTACATTTTTTTCCAATTGACTAATGTTAAATAAGACAGAGAGGCCGGGATGTTAAGGGATCAGCACCAAGTGACTATCATGATGCAGTCTTAAGAGTTAAAGTTACAGGACATAACAGCATTTTGTGAATTATAATAAAATATTTGTGGTATTTCGGGTAAGCAATGCATTTAAGATTTCAATTTGAGCAATCAGTATTAAAGAGATAGTTCACTTAAACATTCAAATTCTTCCATAATTTAATAAACATTTACTTGTATGACTTTCTTCAGTGGAACACAAAAGGAGATGTTAGGCAGAATGTTAGTCACCATTCACTTTTGTTGAATGGAAAAAAAGTTGCAATGAATGTGAATGGTGACTGAGGCTAACATTTTGCCTCTCCTTTTGTGTTCTATGGAAGATAGATAGTAATGCAAATCTGGAACATCATGAGGGTGAATAAATGATGACAGAATGTTCATTTTAGGGTGAACTATCCCTTTAAAGCGCACAAACAGCAGAAGTTAATTAGCTAATTTCAAGCACTAATTGGTCAATTTGAAATAAAATGTATCTCTTTTACTTAATACAGATTCCTGGTCTAATTGTGCAAGATTCCATAGGAAAAAATGAATGTATATATTAAAATGTATTAACTTACTTTGCCTCAAAAATGACTTTCCTTTTTGGTTGATGTCACCAAGTAATCTTAATTATTATAAACAAACGCCTCCTCCTCAGTAATCTGTCAAATAGAGACCAGGCCCAGCTAGCTGTACCGGCCCATTCTGACATTGAACGCCCACTTTTCACACTTTTACCAATTTCTGATGGATAAAATAAATAAAAAATCTATTTAAAATCACAAACCAATCAATTCCTGATGGATAAAATCTATTCAAAATCAATTCAAATCAGGATCCAGTCAATTCCTGGTGGATGAAATCAATTACAAATCAATTCATATTATCATCCAATCATTTCCTGTTGGATAAAACAAAAAAATCGAAATCAAATATCCTGTTTCACTCTGAAATATGCCACATTACATTAGTAAAATGGGTTCAAACACTGTTTCATGTTGACCAAGCAATTTGTGTACTGCCACTGTCTATTATGAAACTACAGGCTGTATTATGATGTTAGCAATTAGATAATGTGAAACTTAAAAAGTGTAACAAAGAAAAGGAGGAAGTGTAACAAATGCAAACTATACTTTCACTTTTTGTGCTCTGGGAAAGATTTATCTGGACAGGCAAAAGGTTAGGATGAGGTCAAATGGGTTTACTTTAACATACGAATCCAGGACAACTCCATGCAGGGCACAATGCCAGTCTCCACAACACTCACCATACCAACCTCAACCTCACAGACACACATGCCAAGCCGCATGAGTTAGTGCCACACAACAGAGCTAAAAGCACACAAAATGATGTGTGCATGTGTAAAAGCTGATTTTTTTAAGACAAAAATACTGTACACTACATTAGCCATAACATACTTGTTGGTATCCAAGTGAAATAACTAATTGTTTAAGTACCTTTAAGGAACAAATGTTCTTGTAATACAAAAGTATTTTGCAGAACTTCCAAGAAGCTGTTTTGTGTCTTTATGTCATTATTCACAGAAAATATTTCCTTAAAGGGACTGTTCCCCCAAAAATGAAAATTATCTCACATGTTACTTGACGTCCTTTATTTTACTATAAATCTCCACCTTTGACCAGCCCTGACCATTATACACAAAAAAAAAAAAAGAAAAAGAAGAAGAGGTAGAAGAATGTGGAAGTGAAAGTGTACATTTGAACTCTCTGGGGTCTGAGGGTGTTTTGGGCCTTGGAGAAGTTTTGCCATGCCTTGACATTTGTGCTTTTTTCAGTTGCTTAAAAACATATTAATGGCTAAAGTCTGATAACACTGTATTCAGCACAAACTGGGCTACAATTACATGTGAGCAACATGTATGTACAGGTTTGTAATTTTGAGAAAATAACCTTTATGCGTGGTATTTGAAAAAACTACATTTTTAAGTCATTGAAATAAGGCCATATAACACATACTAAACATTTGTCCACAAGCCTTTTGAGAACAGGATCTTGTAGCCTAGAGTTCCTACAAAATGATGTGAAAACCATCCTGATCACTCATTCATACAAAACAATATAGTAATTGAATTTTTGTAAGACACTTTTAGTGTTAGAAAGGTCATATGCGAGGAGGGGTGAACTATCATGAATATGGATTGTAATTCACACCTGAGGAGACAAAGACCCCTCCCCTGGACCTATCAATGAGGAATGTGACAGAAAGAGAATGAATGTGAGGAGACGTAATGATCAAAATCAAGTTTTAAGTTAAAGAAGAAATCGGACTATATATTTTCTTTAAGTAAAGACTTTACTTAAATTTAGACCTAAACTACCATTGAAAAGAAGTCTCAAAACATGGATTTAACTACTGGAGTCATATGGATTTCTTTAATGCTGACTTTTTGTGATTTCTGGAGATTCAATATTCTGGCCACCCTTTACACATACATACACACAGATATATATGCACCAAAAGAGCTGAAACATTCTCCAGAAAATCTTCATTTGAGTTCTGCAGAAGAAAGAAAGTCATACACATCTGGGATTGCATGATGGTGAGTAAATCATGAGAGAATTTTCATTTTTCAGTGAACTAACCCTTAATATTTTCAAACGTTACACATTACCAACACAAGACAAAAAAACGTGACGTTGACGTTTCCTGGTGTGGGGAAAAAAACAGCAGGAACATTCTTCAAAACTTCTTTTGCATTCCATTCCAAGACCAAAAAGTTTATATGGGTGTGGAACAACATGAGGGCAAGTAAACAATAACAACTTTCATTTTTGGTCTTTTAATACAGTATTGTATTCCTCAAATATGACAGAATGGGTATCCAGTTATGCATCGGCAGCAGGCGATCAGAATCTCTATCTGTCCCAGACAGCTCTGTCCCTAGGCTCTGTCCGGCAAGGCCACACCGTCTGCATCTCAAATCTCCATTGCTTCTGCGGCATCGTCCTTTCTTTCCTTTCTGCCCTGTTCTGTTCTGTTTCACAATGCCCCTCTTTTTCTACTGTTATGAACTGATAGTTTCAACAGAGACCCCATCAGCTCTATCTCTCTGTTCTGCCCATTATATCAACACTGCAATACCAATGTCCTGAGGGAAATATAAAATGAATGCAGTATTTTGAAAAGGTGCCTTCAGTGGGAATGTATATTAACTGTTACTGCTATAAAATATACGAAGTACTCCTTTAAGCAGGAGGTAAAAATTAAAGCCAAGTACCAGAAAATTACTCTCCATTAGCATGGATTATTTTAAATTAAACTAAATCAAGTAATCAGTCAAAATGTATTTCTTTGACCCTAAATGCCATCACTTTAATTTAAAACAATTGATGTTACCAAACACGCACAACACACATATACATGTATACAACAATAGAATGGTTTCATTTGGTTCATTGAATCTGCCCTATTCAATGTTTTAAAGGATTATATCACTTTAACCCAGACCAAATTTTAAAATGTTAAAAAGAATAAGAATTCTGTAATCATTTAAGCATTCATTAAGCATTTCATTTTTGTTTTATTTGCCAAGAGTTTTCAGAATATGCCAAAAAACAATATAAACCACAAATGTACCATAAACCAATCATAAAAGCAATCATTTTTATTCATTCACTATAATCCATATCTTAAGATATCTTTCTGGATCTGAAAACCTACGCAGCTGACTTGCTGCCTTGCCAGTCATTGGCTTTACAGACAGCTTTTGAATGAATGGAACTCATGGAAACTAGTCTCAGAACAGTTTGAAAAGCACCTTATTTTCATCCAACCGCCGTATACAGCCTAAGAAGCAGCATTTTCCAGTTTTCGGGTGCAGTCTCAGATTGCATCAGGAGAAGATTTTCAGCAATTAATAACTTTAATTCCACTCTACCTCACTCAAAACTATTGTAAGCCATCAAACAAAACATTGCATGCAGTGCATCATCCTTTGGACTACTTTTGTACAGAATGGTATGGGTATGGTAAGGGTGGGATTAGCAGCTGTATTGTCTATATACAGTATATATATATTTTACACATACATACACAGATATATATATATATATATATACATACACAGATATATATATATATATATATATATATATATATATATATATATATATATATATATACATACACAGATATATATATATATATATATATATATATAGATATAGATATATACATACATAGATATATACATACATAGATATATACATAGATATAGATATATATAGATATATAGATATATACACTCACCTAAAGGATTATTAGGAACACCATACTAATACTGTGTTTGACCCCCTTTCGCCTTCAGAACTGCCTTAATTCTACGTGGCATTGATTCAACAAGGTGCTGAAAGCATTCTTTAGAAATGTTGGCCCATATTGATTGGATAGCATCTTGCAGTTGATGGAGATTTGTGGGATGCACATCCAGGGCACGAAGCTCCGTTCCACCACATCCCAAAGATGCTCTATTGGGTTGAGATCTGGTGACTGTGGGGGCCATTTTAGTACAGTGAACTCATTGTCATGTTCAAGAAATCAATTTGAAATGATTCCAGCTTTGTGACATGGTGCATTATCCTGCTGGAAGTAGCCATCAGAGGATGGGTACATGGTGGCCATAAAGGGATGGACATGGTCAGAAACAATGCTCAGGTAGGCCGTGGCATTTAAACGATGCCCAATTGGCACTAAGGGGCCTAAAGTGTGCCAAGAAAACATCCCCCACACCATTACACCACCACCACTAGCCTGCACAGTGGTAACAAGGCATGATGGATCCATGTTCTCATTCTGTTTACGCCAAATTCTGACTCTACCATCTGAATGTCTCAACAGAAATCGAGACTCATCAGACCAGGCAACATTTTTCCAGTCTTCAACTGTCCAATTTTGGTGAGCTCTTGCAAATTGTAGCCTCTTTTTCCTATTTGTAGTGGAGATGAGTGGTACCCGGTGGGGTCTTCTGCTGTTGTAGCCCATCCGCCTCAAGGTTGTGCGTGTTGTGGCTTCACAAATGCTTTGCTGCATACCTCGGTTGTAACGAGTGGTCATTTCAGGCAAAGTTGCTCTTCTATCAGCTTGAATCAGTCGTTCCATTCTCCTCTGACCTCTAGCATCAACAAGGCATTTTTGCCCACAGGACTGCCGCATACTGGATGTTTTTCCCTTTTCACACCATTCTTTGTAAACCCTAGAAATGGTTGTGCGTGAAAATCCCAGTAACTGAGCAGATTGTGAAATACTCAGACCGGCCTGTCTGGCACCAACAACCATGCCACGCTCAAAATTGCTTAAATCACCTTTCTTTCCCATTCTGACATTCAGTTTGGAGTTCAGGAGATTGTCTTGACCAGGACCACACCCCCAAATGCATTGAAGCAACTGCCATGTGATTGGTTGATTAGATAATTGCATTAATGAGAAATTGAACAGGTGTTCCTAATAATCCTTTAGGTGAGTGTATATATATATATATATATATATATATATATATACACATACACACACACACACACAACACATACATACATAAATATATATGTATATCTGTGTGTATGTGTATATATATATATATATATATATATATATATATATATATATATATATATATATATATATATATATATATATATACAGTATATTGCCACTTGCTGGAAGTTTGTAATTTTTTGCACCATTCTCTATACACTCTAGAGACTCTTGTGTGTGAAAATCCCAGGAGATCAGCAGTTACAAAAAACCCAGGAGATCAGCAGTTACAAAAATGCTCAAACCAGCCCGTCTGGCACCAATAATTAAGCTAATGGTTGATGTGAACATTATCTGAAACTCCTGACCCATATCTGCATGATTTGATATATTAAACTGCTGCCACATGAATGGCTGATTAGATAATCATAATGAGATCAGGCTGGCAACAATTACTGTTTTTTGGATGTTTGTGCACACCAAGCTTTTTAACCACTCCGGCTAAAATGAATTAAGCAAATCAATTTATCCCCCACCAACTTTAAGTGATTTAACAGTTGGTTGAAAAGCCATGAAATGGTTTCCCTGGAATCAGTATTCTAACAATGAGCTTCAAAGAATTACACTAAACAAAATAGGAATCTAAATCTCCAGATAGAAACAACATTTAAACATTCCACAGTGGCTTGGTAACACATCAGAGAAAGGAATTCTGGGTAATACAGCACTAAGCTCTAAGAACACTGCATCTGTGGCTCAAAACAATGGTTACCAAGCTGCAGGAGGTACGGATGCAAACAATACATTCCCTAAATACACCTCTGCCTCCCCCACCATGCCCTGAGGGGGTAATTTAGAGCAGATGATTCCCTTCAGACAAAGAAATGGCAGAAACAAACCTACATCTCTTCAGAGCATCTCATCCAATATTTCAGAACAACAGGGAAAGGTGGCGTACGTCATTTAATAGCTTTTAGCCACAGATCTCTCTCCTCTCCCCTCCTCGTTACGATCCACAACACAGGTCATCCCTCACTGGCTATTTAAGCCCGTCTCTGACGTTTATGACAGACTTGATCTTTTCCAAATGCTGCTATTATTATTGACCTTGCTTCTGAATATGCCACACATTATGCAAAAAGCAGTAGGTCAAATGAGCATGGTTGTCCAAATACTCATTATTTATTATACAGTAGGCCTACACTACCCGGATGGCATACTGTATCTGCTAAGGTTGCAAAGTGAGCATCTAGCGGACACTTTTCTATCATGTAATTCACAGAGCGGAGGAGCTGTCAGATTCAAAAAGTTACACGCATGACGGACATGTCCGTAAACAATCTCTCTCTCCCGCACAATCCTCCGCAGTCGGCCTTTATCCCTCTCGGAGGCTTGATTAGCCTGATAAAGGACCGGGTGTGTAGAATCACCACCCGGCCCCGCCCTCTGCCCTGCCACACCATGCATTTACTATAGTAATACTGTAGTTAAGCAACAATGTTTTTTTTTTTGTTTTTGCAGAAACCATGGTTTTAATAAAGTGTACTTTGTTATTTCATTTATTTATTCATTTTGGCATTTATAAAATTCATGACAGTTTAGTATATCCATTATCTTTTTTTTTTATGTCTGAAAAGGAATAGGCTGAAGTCAAACCTCATTATACCTTTTTAACTCTCTAGTTTCATATTCTCTCTTTAAATATTTAAATTTACAGAAAGAAATTAAGAAAATATTTTGTATACATTTTTTTTATTAAATACATATTTGTAGTAAAAAAATTAAAAAAAATAAAACAATTTTATTACCATTTTCATTACCATTTCATTACTCATTTTATGTATTTTGTACTCATATAGTATGATTTTACAAAGTATATCAAAGTTAAAATATGGTTACTATAGTAAAACCATGGTAAATGTTTTTTTGTGAGGGCTATTTCAGACAAAAAATACTTGCCCTGTCCTCTTAGGGGCTCTGTATTAAGGGACTAACTTGCTAAAAAAGCTGAAAAAATTATCATACAGTATAAGTATTACAAATGACTCTTTATTACAAGTGATTTTAAGAAATGTCGGAATAATAGTAGAGATAATTATTTATTTCAGCTTTTATTTCTTTCATCACATTCCCAGTAGGTCAGAAGTTTACATACACTTTGTTAGTATTTGGTTGCACTGCCTTAAAATTGTTTAACTTGGGTCAAACCTTTTGGGTAGCCTTCCACAAGTTTCTCACAATAATTTGCTGTAATTTTGGCCTATTCTTCCAGACAGAAGTGGTGTAACTGAGTCAGGTTTGTAGGCCTCCTTGCTCACACATGTTTTTTCAGTTCTGCCCACACTCTAATACCTTGACTTTGTTGTCCTTAAGCCATTTTGCCACAACTTGGGAGATATACTTGGGGTCATTGTTCATTTGGAAGACCCATTTGCGACTGAGCTTAAACTTACTGGCATTAACGTCTTGAGATGTTGTTTCAATATATCCACATAATTTTCCTTCCTCATGATGCAATCTATTATGTTAAGTGCACCAGCCCCTCCTGTAGCAAAGCACCCCACAATATGATGCTGCCACCTCCATGCTTCAAGGTTGAATGGTGCTCTTCGGCTTGCAAGCCTCACCCTTTTTACTCCAAACATAACGATGGTCATTATGGCCAAAAAGTTAAATTTTTGTTTCATCAGATCAGAGTGCATTTCTCCAAAGACCTTTGTCTCCATGTGCACTTTCAAACTGTAGTCTGGCTTTTTATGGCGGTTTTGCAGTAGTGGCTTCTTCTTTGTTTTGCAGCCTTTCAAGTTATGTCGATATAGGACTCGTTTTACTGTGGATATAGATACCTGTTTACCTGTTTCATCCAGCATCTTCGCAAGGTCCTTTGCTGTTGTTCTTGGATTGATTTGCACTTTTTACAACAAACTACATTCATCTCTAGGAAACAGAATGCGTCTCCTTCCTGAGCAGTATGATGGCTGTGTGGTCCAATGGGGTTTTTTCTTGTGTACTTTGTACAGATGAATGTGATACATTCAGGCATTTGGATATTGCTCACAAGGATGATCCAGACTTGTGGAGGTCCACAATTTTTTTTCTGAGGTCTTGGTTGATTTCTTTTGATTTTCCCATGATGTCAAGCAAAGATGCCTTGAGGGTAGGCCTTAAAATATTTTTCACATGTACCCCTCCAATTGACTACAATTAGCCAAGATGATTATCAGAAGCTAATTGCTCGACCTCATTTTCTGGAATTCTCCAAGCTGCTTAAAGGCACCATAAACTTCTGACCCACTGGAATTGTGACATTGTCAATTAAAAGTTAAACAATCTGTCTCTAAACAATTGTTGGAAACATTACTCATGAACAAAGTAGATGTCCTAAACGACTTGCCAAAACTATAGTTTGCTAATATGAAATCTGTGGAGTGGTTAAAAAGGAGTTTTAATTACTTCAATCTAAGTGTATGTAAAATTCTGACTTCACTGTATATCTAGTTTTGGGATTTTAGAAATGTACACTACCAGTCAAAAGTTTTGAAACACTTCTCATGTTTCTCATGATCTTAAAAATCTTTTGATCTGATGGCGTATGCTTAAATGTTTGAAATGATTTTTGTAGACAAAAATATATTATTTTCACCATATTCATTTATTTCATTATAAAACTAAAATGTTATTTAAAAAAAAGTTTTTGAAATTGATGCTATGGACCAAATAATAAAGAAAATCAGCCAATATACATAGAGGGGAACTCCTTCAATACTGTTTAAAAAGCACGCCAGGGTGATACCTCAAGAAGTTGGCTGAGAAAACGTCTAGCGTACATGTCTGCAAATTCTAGGCATAGGGTGACTACTCTGAAGATGCTAAAATATAACATAGTTTTTATTTATTTTGGATTTTGTCTAGTCAAAACATAATTCCCATAGTTCCATTTATGTTATTCCACAGTTTTGATGACTTTCCTATGATTCTAAAATGTGAAGAAAAACAATTATAATAAAGAATGAGTTAGTGTTTCAAAACTTTTGACCTGTAGTGTACATCTGCTAAGATCTGGAATGCATCATCCAAGCACCAAAGATTTATAAAAACAAAATTTAGAGCCAGGGAACTCTGACTGATTAGACATGGAATGACCACATTGTTTTAAAAGATGGATCAGAAAATTCATTAAAATATATATATATATATATATATATATATATATATATATATATTTTTTTTTTTATTATTATTATTTATTTATTTTTTAATCTCCATTTGTGTTCCACATATAAGAAGAAAGTCTTATGGGTTTGGAACAAAATGAGGATACATATATTTGGGTGAATTTCTTAGATTAAAAACTAGATTAAAACTCTTTTGTGGTTGTTGTTAGTGCAGCATTAGTCAAAGGACAATGACAATATGGTGGATGTAATATAGCAATACACTCTATATATACACTTCTTTGGCTGAGCTGTAAGTTCAATTATTTCAGTGCATACTATGAAAGTATAGGAATTCAGATGCAGAGTCTTGTTCAAACATTGCGGGCAACGCAGCATGACACTCCTCATACTTTAATAAAGAGTCCCAGACCAAACACTCTACAGCTCTAATTAACATACCAATGACTGAATAAAAAGATGTATCTGATTAAGCACTTCTAATAATATAATGACAGCCGTTAATGCAACAAAACCACTTAGTGGTTGCATTTTCAAAGTTCCATTTGAGTAAATGTGCATGCACATCATATGAACGTCAGATATCTCTATGCATCTAAATGCGTGGTTGTGTGCAGTTTGTGTTGCAGTCTGATTCTTCAGAGAGCTAGCTTGAAAATGTGACACTCACGGCACAACACACTAAATACAAAGAGTGACGCCCAATGCAATGGACAAATACCTCTGTTTTGACACATACAGTATTTTGAGATTTCAACAAGTTTGTTGATTTATTATGTCGAGTCTTGAAAAGAAAAAATGACCAATGTCGGCTTGCGATTTCAAATGAAAAGTAAACTGCAAAAACAAAACGTCTATGCAGGAACATTGAAGACATGTAAGAATGCATTTAAGAATGTATGAATGTGCATGATATAAGGTAAAACAAAACCACGCTCATCTCCAAACACAGGAGTGAGTGATATAGAGATAAAGAACCGTAAGAGAGCCCAGAGGAAGAACGACTACGGACCTTAAATGGGTCAAGGAGAGAGGGAACCAAAGAACATTGTGCTAATGCACAAAGACATGTATTTTGATGAGAGAGATCAAACAACTAACAAGCCGAAGCTAAAGCCGATGGAGTCCGCCTGGCCCTAACCAGCTAATATGAAATTCATTTAATCATTTAATTACAGTATGCATGCCAATTAGATTTCTGAAAAAGTATTTGTCCTCAGGACAACCAAGTATCCATAAAAACAATCCACTTAGATAACTTGCTTGCAAGACACCAAAAGAATTATGCAGAAGATGCATTGCTGTTGTCATGACACTCAGTAAATCTTGTTTTCAGTTGGCTATGTTGTAAATGCGGAGTGGTGGTGGCGTAGTGGGCTAAAGCACATAACTGGTCATCAGAAGGTTGCTGGTTCGCTCCCCACAGCCACCACAATTGTGTCCTTGAGCAAGGCACTTAACTCCAGGTTGCTCTGGGGGGATTGTCCCTGTAATAAGTGCACTGTAAGACGCTTTGGATAAAAGCGTCTGCCAAATGCATAAATGTAAATGTAAATTTATTTTTCAATGCAAGAAAGAAATGTTTGCAGTACAGTGTGCAAACATTTCAATGATCGATTAGATTGGTTTTATAGTATGTCTTTCTTACTTCTGCAGAACACCAATTAATATTTTTAGAAAAGTATCTCAGCTCTGTTGGTCCATACAATGCAAGTGAATAGTGATCAGACCTTTATAGCTCCAAAAATCACATAAAGGAAACATAAAAGTAATCCATATTACAGTGTTTAAGTCCATGTCTCCAAAAGCAATATAATAATTGTCAGTGAGAAACAGAACAATATTTAATTAGTCATTTTTTCCTTTAAATCCACACTTTAACTTTCACTTACAGATGTGAAAGTGAAACTAAACATGCACCACATGTGACTTTCACATGTAAAAGTGTAAGTGAAAATGGAGATAAAAAACAAAAAAAGGATTTAAATATTTACCTTTTTCTCGCCCACACCTATTGTATTGCTTCTGAAGATATGGATTTAACCACTGGAGACTTATGGATTACTTCTATGCATTGTACGTACCTACATATCGAGATCAAATTTTCTTCTAAACAATTTGTGTTCAGCAGTAGAAAGGAAGACATATACATCTGGGATGTCATGAAAGTGAGTAAATGATGATATAATTTTCATTTTAGGGTGAACTATTCCTTTAAAAACAATATAATAACTTTTGGGGAAAGATACAATCTTTATTAAGACACAAACCTGAAGTCTCCTCAGAAAAGCATGCAAATTTGTGTAATAATATATAGCCTGTATAATATCTCCCCCGCCTCATTCTTCCCTAAACAATTTTCACCACACACCGAGCCACTGAGCATGTCACCAAACGGAACTTGTATCATGTTTCAAGATGCGCAGTAATCCAATTCAGCTCATTTCATCTGCATTTTAACTGCATCAGGGAGGCGTGTGGAGACGAGTACCGCAGCATCTGATTACACCTAAACGGCTCGCTCCAGCGGCGCGGCTGTGAATTAGAGGCACTGTGTTTGTTTGTTCATGCTGTAATAAAAGAGACAGACAGCGATTCACTTTCCCTCTCTCAAAAAACCATGGCCGGTTCTGTAATGTAACAAGACTGAATTATTCACAAGTAGCCCTCTGGAGGAAAAGAGAAGGGAGAAGGAAGTGAGAGACAGGACAGAGAAAGTAAGTGGGACACACAGGAAAACTGAGTGGGACGGTAGGGCCTATAGAACAGGAATTGGTAATGTGGGAGCCATAGGAACTCTCAAAGTGAGACAAATCTAATAAAGCAATAAGCCATGAAAGGCTGTATGCATTCAGGGGGGCGGGGGGGGATGCATCCGATGCTGCGATGCAGTGTAAAAAAAAATGGGGGGAAAAAAAGCACACACACAAGCATACATATACAAACTGTTTAGTCTACAGTTTTGCCCTTTTATGCGGTCATTCATACCTGCAGCAGGCTTCCCAATGGGGAAAAACTGCTAGGTGTATAAAGCCAGGTAGGACAACAAGCCAAGTGCACTGTAGCATATGGGCTTTCTGATCTTCAGCAATTGAGATGTTCCATGAGGAAAAGGTGAACAGCTGTTTGCAGTAACCAGCAGAGGCATATATGCACAATCATTACTGTACAGAAAGTTAAAGTGGTGATTAAGAGTAAAAAAGGACTTAAATATTATTCGCTTCTGTGCACATCCACAGAAAACAAGCTGACTGCCAACGCCAAAGTTTCAGGACAGTTCACCCAAAAAATTACAATTCTGACATCCTTTACCCTCATGTTGCTCTAAACCTGTAAGACAGATTCAGTCCCCATTCACTTCGTTTGTATGCAGAATAAAAAAGCAGTACCAATATCCTTAAAAAATATCTTCTCTTGTGTTCCACAGAAGAAAGTCTTGGGTTGAAACAATATGAGCGCGAATAAATAATAACTGAATTTTCATTTTGGGGTGAACTTCTCTTCAAGGTGTGATTTTGCATTTAATTATAACCACTGTCTATATTGGCAGGGCAGATTTTTAATGCAGAATCTTTAGACAGAATTCAGCAGAGACATCTAAACCTAAATATATTTTAGTATTTAACACCAAAGTATTGCAGCTGTACTAAAAATCATCAAGAATCATTTATGAATCTGATTGTGACGGGGCATGGGTAGCTCAGCGAGTAAAGAATCAAGGGTGTGTTGAGTGACTCCAGCCAGATGTCCTAAGCAACCAAATTGGCCCGGTTGCTAGGGAGGGTCACTATAACCTCCTCGTGGTCACTATAATATGGATTTTGCTCTCGGTGTGGCGCGTTGAGCGTGGATGCTGTGGAGAATATCATCAAGCCTCCACACAAGCTATGTCTCCGCGGTAACACACTCAACATGCCACTTGATAAGATGTGTGGATTGAATGCCTAAGACGCGGAGGCAACTGAGATTCCTCCTCCGCCACCCGGATTGAAGCGAGTCACTACGCCACCATGATGACTTTGGGAATTGTGCATTTCAAATTGGGGAGAAAAGGGGAGAGAAAAAAAGAATCTGATTGTGACTACCTGAATCAAAATCGATCCTTGAGGTACCTGAAGTTAAAAATGTATATAAACAGGCAGAGCTTCTTCTACAAAGGTACAATTGTCATCCGTACACACTTTCCTTTTTCCTTTCCTAAATGCTAAAGAGATCTAAAATACATTTTGCTTAAGGGAGAATGTTCATTTCAAAACAACTTTTTTTAAGTAAGGGTTTGTGAACACTAACCCCTGCTGAGAGCTCGCTCGACGAACCTCGCACACAGTTACTTCTGACAAACAAGCACATATGCAAGACAAGATCAACGCCAAGAGACCTGTCAAAACGCAAACACACACAGCCTTATCAGGGCTGACAGCAAATAAAATGTGAAAATATTCCCCTTATCTTGTTGTTCAAGTTGAAGTCCTTTGTTTCTCTTGTGATATGTTAAGTCTCTTGATTAATTGAGGTTTAGCAGAATAATAAAGATTGTAATGATCCAGCCTTGATAACGCTGGAGGTGAGACCTCCTCAGAATGGTCAAAACTCGCAAAAACATCTCCATCTCCCTGGTTCTTCCAGATTGAGGTAATCAGGTAAAATTTCAGTAGTCAGTACCGATACCAGTAAAATGTTATGATTTTTGATACCACATAAAAATAGGTAATACACTATTGAACACACTTTTTTTAGCCTATTTAAAAAAGTTAAAATTTAAATATCAATGTAAAGATAAATGAAAACAACTGCATGTTTCTCAACAAAATGTAAAAAAAAAAAAATGGTTTGAAGTAGGGCCCTCTGAAACATTTCATTTTAATTCCCCAAATCCTGTGTTTTCCATTTTATTTACAATTAAATTTCATCATCAAAACAATGTCTAATAAAATGAATTCATAAAACTTGAATCAGATAAAAATAGAACAATTATATTCAACACAGTATTGCCTTTTGTTATCAAATGATGTGCTTCTGTAAATATTCTCATGGCATAATCTAAAAGACAACATCGGTCTTGTTTTTTTTTGTCTAATGAAATGCTGAACAGTATAAATAAACACTAATTAAAACATATTCAGTACAACAGCACTCTTGCTTGATATTGCTTAAATATTATTATTAATAATAATAATAAAAATAATAATTATTTGTAAAAAAAAAATAATATTATTACAGTGAATATTACATATTACTGTACAGTAATACTATTTTACTGCTGCAAAATTAACCAAACTTTTATTTTGACATTTATTTCGGCTTTTCAGTTTCTATGTTTTTGACGGTAGCATTACATCTCTGGAAAGTGGTTAGTTATATGACCCAGTAGGATTTTTAAAGGGCAAAATCCTGCAATTTAATTAGATAAATATAGGTTCTCTAGGCACTGCTCATGACATAGTGAATGAGCGCTCTGTTCTGTCATCTACTACCACACACACAGCATGTGTGATGCTCATATCGTGGTGTTTCTTTAGCGTTTGAGTGACTATACACATACACTTTAAAGCGTCCAGAACATGAAGACAGTAAACAAAATAAATCCCATCCTTTTGTGGTTTAATATCACACTAGGTCATATCTCGATTTTAATTTGATCAATTGTTGTGGCATGGCGGAGGGTGGGGCCGGGCTTTGATGCTGCATACCCGGCCCCTAATCAGGCTGATTAAGCCCGACAGAGATAAAAGCGACCGAAGGCAGCAGTTAGAGAGAGAACTACAGGCAGCTTCCCTGTATGTGTTTTGTGTTTTTAACCATTAAATATTTTTTATATTGTTAATCCCGTTCTCACATCCTCCTTTCCTTTGAAATTTGTTATACTATGCCACAACCCAGGAAGGAGGAGGGATGCACCGTAGTAGAGTCCTCACCACTACCATCCACCGAAATCGGAGCAGCCGTGGCGGCCATCCGGTGGGGGACAGAGGAGCCCGAAAGCGGAGGAACGTCCGCCAAACGCGAAGGGAGGAGGGGCTCCTAGCTGACCGCCTGGAGTAGTCAGGGCCACTGCCAGGGGCAGAAGAGACCCCTACCAGCCACTAAAACACGGCAGGGTCAAGTGAGGACCACCGACCACTAGTGGGGAGTGGCTCCTGGCCGACCGCCTGGAGTGGGAGAACCGCTGCCAGGGGCAGGGGAGACCTCTACCGTCCACCGAAACCACGCGGGGCGTTCTATCCGCCAGGGGCAGGAGGACTGCCTCTGATCCGCCCAGGGATTCATGGCTGTCATCCACTAGAGGGTGGAGGACTGGCCAAGGAACAAGCTAGGGCATATCAGAGAACTGGCGAGTAAATTTTTTTTTCTCTCTCTCTCTCCTCTCTCCAGCTGTCGCTTCGTGTTGGCCTTTCCCTCTCATTTATTTTTTGTTATTGTTGTTGTTTCCCTCCACTTGTCCCCTCCCAGATCCAGAAAGGCGGGGATGACGGGGCCGGAAGGGCATGTATGTCAATCCGGGGGCTCCCCACCCTGAAAGAACGAGAACGGAATGTGGCAGGGCGGAGGGCGGGCTGATCAAACCTGAGAGGGATAAAGGCGACCGGAGGCGGCAGTTCGATAGAGAGAGAACTACAGGCAGCTGCCCTTTTTGTGTTTTTGTTTAAGTTAGCCATTAAATATTACTTATATTGTTAATTCCGTTCTCACCTCCTCCAATCCATTGAACTTTGTTACAATTGTGCATTCTATATTTTCCCAAAATTCATGTGTGAGCATTTGAAAGCACTAGTGTGTCAGTCAGACAGGGGGATCAATTGGGTCATACTCTGTAGTACCACAGAAACACTGGCATCGTGATATCTTTTTTGGTTTTGTTTTGGTATCTACTTTGTACTGAAGAACCAGTACTTTGACATCCCTAGATACAGGCATACATTTGTAGGATTTTTTTTTTCTGCACTGCTCCTCTCTGCCAACATTCCTCTAAAGGCAGGAACGAAGATATCCACAGATACATCTCATTAAAACGCCCAACGACAAATTTTCTTCCACCAATACCCCTCAGAGACAGTGTGGGTTAGAGATAACAAGTAAAAAACGACTTACACTGCCTAGCTTGTATCTCAGGGTGGTTTATCTAACCCTTTCAGACAGGACTGGAGAGAAGGGTTATGCGACAGATTACCTGAACATATTAGTTCACGTTGAAGACAACATGATTACAAATTGATGTCATTTAATTTCTTAATAATTGTCAACAGTATTTTTGTGGTCTCATTAGTGTAAGTTTTAAGAAAGCATCAAAATGTAGCCTAATAGTAGCCTTGCTCTGAAATGATGGATCTTTCTGCTGATGCAATCAAGGCTTTGCTGGGAAAAATATTAAATGAATAGTCATCTTTTTATCACCCTTATGTTAGTTCAACCCCATATTACTTTCTTTCTTGTGGAACACACTTTCAGTGAATACTGACTGGGGCTGTCATTCTGCCTAAAATTTCATCATGCAAGCTTGTAACAACTTGAGGAGGAGTAAGTGATGACAGAATTTTATGTAAAACTACCTCGGTAAGTAATAATATTACCTCTATAAATCCTGCTCTACACTGAATACTCTGTTTATTTAGAATTGCATCACATTACAGCTTAAATGATTTTTGCATCCGGGGTTTGAATGCAAAACAAGACTAGCAGCAAAAACATGAATTACAAATAATAAGTAAAAAAAGATTAAAAAAAGATTTCTAGAGAATTAGATGGTAAAACGATCAAAAACAATCCCTTAGATTGTCAGGCCATGCTGGATTTATCTGAGAGATGCTACTCATATTCCACATTCAGTGTGTTTTGGCAAAAGGGTGAGGAACTACAGCAATCTCAATAACTGCAGGGCACCCCCTCCCTCCTTATATAGCATGAAAACAGTGTGGAACGCCTCTCGCTGCATGCAAGGAGTCATCTGGAGCAGGGCTTTCCTCTAACCCCCATCAATGGCAAGATATATAGTGCGATCGATTGAAATTATGATCGCCAAGGAGACTGCTGATGTCAAGATTAAAGAGAAACTGAAGTTATATTTTTGTCTGTTCTCACCCAAAACTGATTAGATGGATTTAGAAGACATGGATTAAAGCACTGGAGTCATATGGATTACCTTTATGCAGCCTTATGTGCTTTTTGGAACTTAAAATTTTTGGGCACCATTCACTTGCATTGAACTTTACAAAGATACTGAGATATTCTTCTTAAAAATCAGTGTTAGTGTTTTTTTGCTGGGCAAAGAAAGTCATGCACATCTGGGATGGCATGAAGGGAGTAAATTATGAAAGAATTAAAGGAATATTCTGGGTTCAATACAAGTTAATCTCAAGCGACAACATTTGTGGCATAATGTTGATTTACATGTTATGTATTTTGGCTTGTCCCTCATTTTCTTAAAACAATTAATAAAAAAAAAAAAAAACCTGGGTTACATTGATGCACTTAAAAATGGAACTGAATACAATGGAAATATTTTAAATAAATGTAAATAAATAAATCAGGGTATCTGCAGGTTCGAAGGAATGATATTCAAGACTTCAAGACTTTTAAGGACTAACAAAATAAAAATGTAAGACCACTTTTCACAATAAAAAAAAACACCACATTAAATAATTAATTAGCAGGTATATACAAAACCACTAATGCTACTAGGATGTCTCTGGATATGTTTTTATATTTTCTATTGTACATCTATGCGTTTTCTTTTTTAAAATAATACAACATTAAAACTCTAAATTAATTCATTAACAATGCATGTAGCCAAAAGTACTGTATGTGGCCTATATTGTGACCCTCCTCTTTAGTCACTTGCTTTCCAGCAAGACGCGACACAACAGACCAATGCTTTGGCAGCATCACCGCTTATGTCAAACACGTGGCAAAAACAATGTGCAAAAAGTTAAATTTTATCAGATTACGTTGTTGAAAAATGCTTCCGAGGGCTCTCGTTGACTGCTGTGGCTTCAAGCCATCAACAGAGCTGACTGAACTGAGGAGATCATTTCAACTCACAACTTTGCAGCAAAAATTTATAGCAAACATGATTACATCATGGCCGTGCACATAATTAATCCAAGTCTTCCAGCTCAAACCGATAGCACTGTTTTATCCCACTTTTGGAGTCTATAGACCTTATTCACGCAAGCGCCTTCTTTGATTTTTAATGCGAATGACAACGAGGCTGTGAGGGATAGACTTACAGTCTGTTCAATGGGCAGCACTGCAGTTTAAAGTGTTTTTGGATCATTCCATGGAAAGAAAGATTGATAAAATATCTGTTCAAGAACATTCAGTATACAAAGAACTCCAGACAACATGACTTGTGGAAAATCAGATGTGATCTAGGAGCTTTATACCATTTGTACCATTAATGAGATGGTAAGTCTATACCTCTCAGCCTCATTGTCATTCCCATTCAAAATCAAAAATGGTGCTAGCCTGAATAAGGTCTATGCAAAAGAAAACAGCAGCACATAATAAAAGGAATGTTCCAGGCTCAATACTAATTAAGCTCAATACAGCATTTGTGGCATAATGTCGATTACCACAAATATTAATTTTGACTCGTCCCTCCTTTTCTTTAAAAAAGCAGTTTTAGCAAGAATTTAGCAAGTTAAGCCATAGTTCATACAAAATAATGTAATTACATTGCCTGTTGTCTTTAGCGTAGATGTCGCCTCTGACAATCTTGTTAAGCAATGTAATAAAGTTGGATTGCATTACTCTGTATATTTTATACAAACACTGTTGCGACATGCCATGTTTGTTTAGGGTCAGTTAAAGTAGTCACGTAACCCATTACATCACCGTTTGGTTCTGAAGTCAGTGGAAAAGAGCGGCCGGCTTACGAAAGGCTCCAGACTGCCCCGGCTGTGAACCAGTGGAGCACAGGCTCAGCAGGCAAACCATCGCCATTTTGGTGTAAAAGGGCTAATAGTCGCAGTCTGGAGCCATGGCGATGCTAGAGGCAGATCTCTGTGTTCTGGAATCTGTGCTAAAGACAGGTTTCTGTTTTCCAGAGCTGCAGTAAAAGCAGGTTTCTGGGAGCAGTACTTGAGGCAGTCTCGGTCTCTGGAGGAAGGACGGCTCTTTGGGTTTGTGCTGTGTGAACTGTGAAGGACTCATATAGAGTGATTAAGGGACAGATAGAGGGCAACTCCACAGGACACCAAAAAAGAGAGTGAGGGAATTGTGTGTGTGTGTATGCGTGTGTGTGTGTGTGTGTGTGTGTGTGTGTGTGTGTGTGTGTGTGTGTGTGTGTGTGTGTGTGTGTGTTTCAGGTCAGCAGTTCATCCAAAGGAGGAGTACTCAGTGGCTACCAACACTGTATTAAAACCCAACCCCACAGCAACGCAAACTACAAAACACATTATAGAGATGGTGGAGATTACAGGAAAGAAACATCGAGGAAAAAAACTGTTTGGTGGTAGAGCAGAAAAATTTATTTAAATGCAATGTAACCACTGATGCTTACATTGTTTTCTTTTAACTTCAAAATAAGAATGTAATCATTCCAAATCTTTTGGGAATCTTCATCCACTGCAATAGAAAATAACAGTAAATATTACAGGCATACAGGTGCTTGGTGCGCCATATTCGTCAGCCATGGTGACATAAATAAAAAACTAAATAACACATAATGAGGATAGTAATATAGAATTATAAGGTTCAAAGGTAATCATGGTGGTATGGATGTATCATTACAAATGGCTTTTTAACATCAGTCTATTGTATTGGACATCATGCATCAGAGGGATACACTTTACAAACACAAATTACACAAACATCAAGAGAGAAATAACACTTAGGTTTTAAAATGACCAGAACAGACACAGAGAGGAATACAGAAGGACACCATACAAGGGCAGGAAAAAAATATATAAATGTAGAGAAACTGGACAGAGTGAAAGAGAAGGACAGAAGAAAGAGCTTTGGTATCGGTGCTAGATGAGCACCAAGTTAACTGACATGAAATACATTTCAATACACACACACACAGAAAAAAGTAAAGGCCGACTGCATGTAAAAAAGAGTGTTAGGCAAATATGTACAAACAGCAGTTTGGAGTGTCAGAGGAGTATGTGAGAATCACGTGACAAACACGAGAGAGAGAGAGAGAAATAAAGCTAGCATCAGTATGGAACAGTACAGCTTAGTTCTTTACTTCAAAATCGCAAAATACTTTTTTTGAAAACTTTACAGTTGAAAACGCATTAATTTTGTCTCCGTAACACTTCTCACGTTCAGTGGAATGGCATTTACCTCCAACAAAAATGGAGACTTTCAAAAACGCTCTCAAGTAGGCTACCGCATATTTTGGAAAATGATACCTGGAAATGATGGGAAATGGTAATGTATTAGTGTGGACCTGGCATGCATCATATTCTACATTCAACATTAAAAATCAGATGCATGTATTCCCATCATATAGCTTTTTATTAATTTGTCCTTTAAATTTAGTTTGGTTAGTTTGTTTAATTCATGACTGTTAGTGCAAGTTTAGTTTGAATTAAATCTGTGTTTTCTAGTTAAATTAGTTAGTACTTAGCATTAAGTTGGTATTTTAAGGCAGTCAAACTTTAAGTGTTAACGATGTCATTTAAATACTGTACGTTTAATGTTGCAACATTATCAGGGCCGTCTATGGTAATTTACGGTCTACGGTAATTTCACTATTAAAGGACAATTCCGGGTTCAATGCAAGTTAAGCTCAGATAAAAATCACTTACTAACCATTTCTGTGTAAAATTTTACAACATTTTCAACTTTATTCCCATGCTGACAACACTGTAAACCCTAAAATCTTAAAACACTGAAAACATTATGGATTTAAACAACTTTTCAGCACAAATAATAAAAGTTTTAAGAACAATTAATGTAAGCTTTTAAAAAATTATAAGCTTTACATTTCTGCCTGTAAACCATCCACAAATTGTCCGCATTCACTTACGTTGTTAGTGCATCATTGTAATGGTCATTTCTGGCTTTTTTTTTAAGAAAAGGAGGGACGAGTCAAAATACATTTTTGTGGTAATCGACAACGTGCCACAAATACTTTTGAGCTTAACTTGTATTGAACCTAGAGCATTCCTTTTGCAAAGGATTCATATTTTTTTACATACTGTGTATCACAACCTAAAACTAAAATTAATTCATGGTCATTTTACATCATGACTCAAAAATGTATTTTAGTTTAGTTTTTCCAATTACATATTTATTTCCAATTATGATTTTAGTTTGATTTTGTTAACTATTTTAACACTGTTGTATCTGTTATTCCAAGTTTGTTTGGCAGCTTAAAACTGTCAAGTCATTCTCTACTGGGCCTCTCTCTGCCAAACTAGCAGGCTGACTAATTTTGTATTTCCATTGCATCTGAGTGTGTGAGTAGGCAGAGCTCTCGATACGTGTGCCTGTGCAGATCTCAGAGGACCCTGGCTTAACTCAGCCACGCTGTTAGAGAAGATCAATGACTCAATGCCACCCAAAGCGCCAACTCACGAGTTACAGTTTGATCCGGATAAAAACAAAAACAGCCAGGGACCTAAACACCACCATCAGCAACTTTTGACATAACAACATCCCAGCCTCAGCTTTGATAAAGTGTCTTCTCATATGTCCAAATCTGTAAGAAAGTGAAGAGAATTCAAAATATGATGTCTACGTGATCTTCTCTGGTTCATTTTACAATTCCAACCACTATACGGAAAGGAAGTAACATTCTCAGTTTTGGTTCCTCATGACTGCTGGTCAAAGAACATCCATTAAATGTGGATTGACCACTTCTCAATACAGCTGAATCCTCTCACACTTACTGACAATCGCATGCAATTAGCTAGGCAGCTACAGCATCCATTAACATTTTATAACAGCCCATATCTTCACCTTATCAGTTAAAGCTATTTGCATGGTAGTCAACATTTGAGTAGATAAATGTACTCTCCTTAAGGGGTTATATCATGAATGTTATTATGCAATTATATATATATCTCCAAAACTCCCCTATGATGGAGCCAGACCCGGGAGAGGAGCTCGCAGGCAAGCACCTGCCTTTGACCCCCAGCCGGGCTTAGACCAAAAAAATAAAAAAAATCACATGAGGCCTTGGTTACAGAAACTGGCTTTTGGAACAAGTAATGTGACCTCACTGGTAAGGAAGGATTCGGTCCCTGTTTAACCATTGCGAGAGGTGTGTCCGCATCCTCAGCATTAAGTCAACAATGTTCACAGGGGGTGTTGGACTCCGACGGGGCTGTCCCTTGTCACCGATCCTGTCTTTGATATTCATGAATAGGATCTCAAGGCGCAGCCGGGGTGTGGAGTGTGGAGTGTGTCCAGTTTGGGGGCCTCAGGATTGCACCCCTGCTATTTGCAAATAATGTGGTCCTGTTGGCATCATCATGTGCGCACTTGGGAGGTTTGCGGCGTGTGTGAAGCGGTTGGGACGAGAGTCAGCACCTCCAGGTCTGAGGCCATGGTTCTCTGCTGGAAAAGGATGCATTGCTCTGTTCAGGTAGGGAGAAAGCAGCTGCCCCAAGTGGAAGAGTTCAAGTATCTTGGGTTCTTCTTCATGAGTGAGGGGCAGCGTCTGCAGCAATGTGGTTTCCATAGTGGTGAAAAGGAGCTGAGCCTCAAGGCAAAGCTCTCAATTTAGCAGTCATTGTACATTCCAACCCTATGGTCATGAGCTTTATGTAGTGACTGAAAGAATAAGATCACAAATACAAGCGGCAGAAATGAGCCTTCTTCATATGTTGTCAGGGCTCAGCCTAAGGGACAGGTTGTGAAGCTCTGACATCCGAGAGGGGCTCAGAGTAAAACCGCTGCTTCTCCGCGTTGAAAGGAGCCAGTTGAGGTGGTTCAGGTATCTGATTAGGATGTCACCCGGATACCTTCCTGCGGAAGTGTTTTGGGATTGTCTAACTGGGAGGAGGCCCAGGGGAAGATCCAGAACACGCAGGAGGGATTATATGTCTCTGCTGGCCTGGGAACAGCCTGGGAACACTACGGGATTCCCCAGGATGAGCTAGAGGATGTGGCTGAGTAAAAGGACATATGGGCTTCTTTGCTGTCTCTACTACCACAGCGACCTGGTCCTGGATAAGCTGTCGAAGAAGGATGTATATATCTTTTTTTTCTTTTTTTTATTTCAAAGCCTTTGTTCCTCAAAACAATGATTGACTGATGAGTTTCTACAGAAAGCAGTTTCTTTTTGCCATTTTTGACCTAATATTGAACATAAGACATGCAAGTGAATTGCATACTGTGGAAACTCAAAAACAAACACAAAGACAATGTTAAGCTTCATTTAATGAACCAAATTGCTTTCAACTGTGTGTTTGATATAATGGCAAGTGATTTTCTAGTACTAAATTAGCAATTTAGCATGATTACGCAAGGATAATATGTTGGAGTGATGGCTGCTGGAAATAGGTCTAGATTTGTTCAAAAATGACTTTTTTCAAATAGTGATGGTGCTGTTTTTTACATCAGTAATGTCCTGACTATACTACCACTCAAGGACATTCACAGAGTTGTCCCGTAGCCACTCCTTTGTTATCTTGGCTGTGTGCTTAGGGTTGTTGTCCTGTTGGAAGATGAACTTTCGCCACAATCTGAGATCCAGAGCGCTCTGGAGTAGGTTTTCATCAAGGATGTCTCTGTATATTGCTATATTCATCTTTCCCTCGATCCTGATAAGTCTCGAAGATCCTGCCACTGAAAAACATCCCCGCAGCATAATGCTGCCACCACCATGCTTCACTGTAGGGATGGTATTGGCCAGGTGATGAGCGGTGCCTGGTTTTCTCCAGACATGACGCTTGCCATTCAGACCAAAGAGTTCAATCTTTGTTTTATCAGACAAGAGAATTTTGTTTGTCATGGTCTGAGAGTCCTTCAGGTGCCTTTTGGCAAACTCTATATGGGCTGTCATGTGCCTTTTACTGAGGAGTGGCTTCCGTCTGGCCACTCTACCATACGGGCCTGATTGCTGGAGTGCTGCAGCGATGATTGTTCTTCTGGAAGGCTCTCCTCTCTCCACAGAGAAACGCTGGAGCTCTGTCAGAGTGACCTTCGGGTTCTTGGTCACCTCCCTGACCAAGGCCTTTCTCCCCAATCGCTCAGTTTGGCCGGGCGGCCAGCTCTAGGAAGAGTCCTAGTGGTTCCAAACTTCTTCCATTTATGGATGATGGAGGCCACTTTGCTCATTGGGAATTTTTCTGTACCCTTCCACAGATCTGTGACTCAATACAATCCTGTCTCGGAGGTCTACAGAGAGATATATATATATATATATATAGAAATAAATCTGTCTCCCTCTCTCTCTCTATGTGTATAAGGTGTTTAGTAAAGTGCCTAACAACATGACTAGTTTAAAAAGTAACATTTGTTTTCCACAGAAGACATCCTGTGTTATGTTAAAATATTCCAATCCTAACTCCCAACCTCTACATTTGAGTTGATTTTCATTCATATTTATGAAATTTGTTTTGAAAAACTTTGCAAGTCTTTCTGGACTGGGACGGAGGGTTTGAGTTCTTAAAGTTACAGCATGTTCTAATAGTACATCACGCTCCATTATCTCAAAACAAGAAAAATGTGCTACTTCATGATTTGTCCCTTTTAAGTTTCTAGAGTTATTCTACTAGGACCCACTTGGCAATTTTTTTGCCTGAATTAATTTTCTTTCTCAGGATGACTTGGTTTTCCTGTCATGTTCTCTTTACTGTCTCTCTTCCTAAACAATTTTAAGAAGTAGCTACCAGAGATAACTATTCCAACAATCAAGCCCTTAACAGGTGACTAATCACATTTTCCAGATTCCAAACCTCTACCTTTTCTTTTTCTTCTAGCCCCAACTCCTAAACACTCAGATCCAATTGATTTGACTACCTCACTTTTTCATAAATGCAGCACATGGAGTAAAATAAAATGGCAAAGAAAGCAGGAAGGAACTGGACTCGGAAGGGGGTGCAATCAATGGAAGTTCTTCTAAAAGGCACAGTACACAACAGCACAGAACATAAAGAGTGCATAGTGCATGCTCGTGGATAAAGACATTTTAATGTGTCATTAGCTATAGTTTTACATGCAGTCTTGTTCATCCTCATTTTTAAATGCTCCTCGAAACGCCTCCCCCAGTGGTGTGGCCGGTGTCTGTATTTTTGCAAACAGTATGAAGAACTTCTCTGTAAGTATGAAGACTTGAGATTTTATATCAAACTCAAACACCCAAGAAACTTAGTATACATACATTTTGACTAAATCTCCAATACATGTGTAGTTTTGGTAATGACCCTTCACGTTTTGCAGAACAGCCTCTTCCAGTATAACTGGCGGCACTGCAGAAATGTGCACAGGGCAGCTGGAAATGACTACGCCAATAATAAAGCACTTGAGAGCGAGCAATCCGGGAGAGCTGCACGCAGGATAAGTGACAGTGATATTAATGGTCCACGACGTGAAAATGCGTTATAAAGCTTCTAGTCAGATGAGTCAGGGGGAAGAGTATGATGTCGTGGGGCAGGCAGTTCACAGAGGAGAGGACAAGTCCTCAAACTATTTGATCATAATTCTTTTCTGCAGGGTTCACAACCTTTTAAGCCCTTTCAAAGAAACTGCATGTGAGCATATACATAAACATCTATTTTACATATATATGTATATGCATGCATTATGGGTGTATGTGAAGAACAGAAAACATACAGCCTTTTGGACGACTGCCAACAGACCTCTGGTGTTACAACAGGGAGTACCACAGCAAAATGCAGAGGAAATTCTGACCGTATGCTATTTTTCTTTAAACAAAACAAGCAACTGGTCCTTTAGATGACTGAGGCTCAAGTCAGCCTAAGGGAGGTTAAATCCTCTCAATAACAGCTTAATCTGAATCCAATAGATCTAAGGAGCCGTTTGAGTCTCCCACACTGCTGTCATAATGGACAAAGGAGATGTTTAAACAACACATGTCTACAAAGGACTAAGAAATTACGTCCACATAAGCAAAAAAAGGCTAAAATAGATACGGTTGTTGCATGCACACACCCCTGGTCTGAGCCAATGAAATACAACTAAATAAGTGGATTAACCTCAATACAAAGCAATCCCCCACACAAGAAAAGAGAGATGAGGACAGATACATAGATAAGGCAGACACAGCAACAGAAAAATGTTTCTCTGATTGGTCAATGTTAAACTACAAACTGAAAGTTCCTAAAGGAATATTTCACCCAAAAACAACAATTCTGTCATTATTTACCCTTAAGTTGTTCCAAAGCAATAAGACTTATTTTCTTCTTTGGAACACAAACGGTGATGTTAGGCAGAATGACAGCCTCAGTCACCACTCGCTTTTATTGCATGGAAAAAAGGCACAATGAAAGTGAATGGCGAATGAGACCACCTAACATACTGCCTAACATCTTCTTTTGTGTTCCATGGAAAATAGAAAATGATAGAGATGAGGGTAAGTAAATGATGATAGACTTTTTTTTTGGGTGGGTGTGTTGGGGGGGGGTATTCCTATAAAACACAACCAAGTCCCCAAAAATACAAAGGTGTAAATTAACCGCATTAAAATGTGCACTATGACGCAACCTCTTTATAGAACATGACTCAGCCAACATGAGTTTTGGGGTGGGGGCGGGTATGTGTAGACCAGACCTCTACTGCTATTTCCACAGCAATTCAACCTTTACTTTTCTGAATAGATAGAAAATGCTTGAGCACACAGCTGCTTTCATTATGGCTGCAAATTTCCTTGGCTCTGAAAAGCTTCCCCACCCCCAACTGCTAATAAGGCCATGATGTGACCTGGCCAGAGGGTTAATCATACAAATATTTGTCTTCATAAATTAAATGTAAAAATATTCTGACATATAAATATTCCATATGTTCTAAACCCAATATTTATTGTAATGCAACTATACACAGACACACACACAAAGTAAATATACACAAATATATATATATATATAGGCATATTTTTGGCGGCGCGAGGGGGACCTACACAATATTAGGCAGGTGGTTTTAATGTTGTGGATGATCTATATATCTTATATATATTATATATATATTTCAAGACAATGGCACATGGACTATGCAATTAGATCGCTTTAAACTAATGAACCAGAATGACCCCGTTACTCATAAGCCGTTGGATTTTTTGACCGATACGGGCGGTAGGTGTGTAGAGTGAAACTCGCCGACTCCAAGCCTCTGTCAGGCTCACGTGTTGTGTCTCTGCAGACGTGTGGTGCACGTCAGGGCACAGGCACTAAGGGATTATGGGAGATTTTTTTCCCCTCTCTCATTCGTTCTCTTCCTCAACTCCGACCATCAACTCTCAAATCTTGAGCTCCTTGTTTGTGTCAGCCAATCACGTACACCCCTGGTGAAATGGTTGCCTAGCTACTGCAACAAGCTCTTGGTCAAAACCACCAAAATGTTTTTAACAATTCAGCAACACAACTAAATGCTGCCTTTAAGTACTCCAGAGATGCTCCTAGATAATTACAATGTGATGTAATGTGCATTTAGCCATTTTGGTCAAAATGAAATGGAGGAATAAGGCAATTTAATATTTCTTTATTTTTCTCTACCCAGCAAAATACAAGACCTATTTTAGTGCTAGTGTAACAAAATTAATAGAAAAGTTGCACATGACATGGAGAAATGATGAGAAATGCAGTGTAGTATTTTCAACAGTGAGTAAAAAGTAAAACTTTTACTGAAAAATTATGATCAATAACAATTTGCTTCCAACACGATTCCTTTATTGGCACGTCTCCAACTTGTTAAGTCTGGAATCAAAGAATATCCAGAGTTTCCAACTGGTAATTAAAAGAATAGTTCTCCCAAAACTAAATTGTCTTATTATTTACTTTGTTTTAAATTAATGTGGTTCCAAACCAATGTTGTTCCAATATATTATGTTATTTTTTTTTACTGTGGAACACAAAAGAAAGTTTTTGAAGAATCATCATGCAGGTCTTTTTCACACAACAATAGGGTTGGGTATTGATACAGATTACCTGATTCCATTGCGATTCTATTAATTTGGGTATATTTAAATTATAATGTTCATTTGGCTTACATTTGAAACAAATTATCTCCCAGCTAATTATACATTGCAAAAATTACAATTTTACTAATTATATTTTATATCATTTTATTTATATGCTTTTTTTTATTTTATGAGCAAATCCATGTATTCCATCAATACATTATGTTGCATATATAATATTTTGTTACACATTTGTTGTTTAATTGCAAAAAAGGTACTGAACGGCACTTTAAGAAAACCGGCATTTCTGTAGAGAGCATTTTCGATATAGATGATAAACTTAAGTAATTTTTTATATTTAGTTACATGTTCTACATCTAGAAGATCAGATCAAATGTGTCACTAATAACGCAAGCAGTTCAGCAAAGTTATACACACTACTAGCATACTGAATCAGTCATGAAATCAGCCTGTTAAGAAAGTATTAGCAGGCTAGCGGCTACCTCGCCCTGCTGTCATTGAAACTGGCAGGCTCGGTACTAGCTACTATCCGGCTAAATTGTGTCGTTGTGTACCGTACAAGACAGCACTGACACAGCTGCTATTAAATGAACACAACAACAACTCTGACATCAACACCATTGCGGTTTACTTATGCAATATTTAGTTATGCTTTTTCATGATCCAAAGTGCTTTTACATCCGCTTGTTGACACAGGCAAAAAAAGTGTTTCTTCTTCATGTGATGTTTATTGACAGTTGGCAATCCAGATTACTGCAACCTAATAACCCTGTGGACTTTCACAAGAAAGTCTGTCAGTGGAGTCAAATGACCGCTGAAGACGAAATAATTCCCGCATCTTGATTAAATCCTAAACAGAGTATACTTCTTGAAATACAAATTTAAAAGGTAGCTTGCCCTGTGTAGTCTACTTGTAAACTTACAAGTTAAGTTCATTCTTGAGGTCTAACAAACATGTAGAATCCATTTCCTTCCCCTATTAATGGTACGAATTGTATTTTTGGCCATATTGCCCAGCCCTAATGTCAAGCCACCAAAAATGTTGCAGGGAGGCATGGTAAGTCTGCAAATTGATCCAGGACTTTTTGAATTGAACTATATCAACTTGAATTAAATGCACACTCACAGCCAGAGTTGAGAGAACATTAAACCTAGCATTAATCTCAGTCAGATAAATTGAATATCGCATTACATCAAGCAGACAGGAAACACACCATTCCATGGGTAACTTCCAGAATCTATATATTAGTAGGTAAAGGGTTCCCGTCAAGCCCCTCTTCTCTGGCTAACAGGCCAGCTGTAGCATGGTCCAGTACAGCAGCCCTTAATAGGCAGGGCCACTGGAAACACAAGTAATCAACAAAGAAAATGGCTGTGCCATAAACAAGACCCTCACTGTCCATGCTTCCCACTTAATTCCACATTAGCTGAATGAAAAACTGCAAATCAGCAAATCGAGGGAGGGAGAAAGACGTACTGCATAAGACACTTTACTTACTAACCTCCTGCCATTATGACAAACGATGCTCTGCAACCTGCTGAGGCATGTACATTTAGAAATAACGCAGCAGAACAAAACTCTACAAGCTAAATCAGAGAAGGGCTCGACAATGTATTTTCGGGCCTGAAGTAATTATTTTTAATTTACTTGACAATATTTTACATTTTGCTTAATTACAAACTTTGATTTGAAGCAAAAAAGCATTTGAAAATCAGACAAATAGACAAGACAGTGTACTTATAGTCTTTTATAAGGCCAAGAAATACAATCCCATATAGCATTGCGATTGTTGAATTAAAAACAATGGGGGAAAAATATAAAACTATTGATTTTAATTTGTTGGTTATACTGTATGTCTAGAAACAATTCATTTTATTTCTATTTCAAAATATTCCAAAATGTAAACATATATAAGAAGCTTGAGCGTGTAGTAAGGGAGCGTTTTTCTTCAGGACCATGGGTAGTGTAGTTCTTACAAGAAATTCTAATTTTATACACGATTTCTTAAAAATGAAGTCGAAATAACATAGATGGATGGCTTCAAAAGATGCATATAACATTAACAACTACGGAGCTCAGTGGTCGGTATTTAAAGGTTTGTAAGATAGAGTTAAAAATGTATTTGCTTATTGAAAGAAATTAATGGGATTGTTTACATCCAGAACCAGATTGTTAGGCTACATTCTATTAGCCAATGTAACTCCATGACTGTAAATTCATAAACCCATTTTTGTAGGAAAACTATGGCATACATACAAAGCATTACTGATTTGTTTATAATTTACAAAGCATTTTAACTGATGAATCAAAGAAGTCATTCTTGGCATTTCAACTAAACCTCACCTACTGTATCTCAGCCAGCTAGAACACAGTTTTAAAAACACATACGTATTTAAATCAACAGAATTGGCAACAATAATGTTCAATACATCACAGAAATATGTTGAAGTTCAAAAGGTAGAACACCACATGTGCATGTTCAACAAAAGTGAGATGTAGTGACAACACAGCACTGGCCCGAAAATCTCTTATCCTGGCCATGGGCCATCTTTATTGTTGAGTCCTGCAGATTAATGCTTATTTCATTAAGAAAATGGAAATCATTGCACATGATTCATCTCCAAGTTGGCTGATCATTTTACTCCAGCAATCAATAACCCAGGTTCACCCTGCCCGCAACACTGTCATAATTTTATAAGACAATAAAGTTTCCTATCAGTTCAAATTACCCAGAATCCTCCCTGGTGTATGACTCAGCTTAAGAGGCCTTTTTAACATTCATAGTATACCACAATGTTTTCCCATGTATCAGGGCAGCAACTGAACATTGAGACAAATGAAAACTCCTTATCCACAGCAACCTATGCAGGGCTTTGAAACATCTTAAATCTCCTTGTTCATGGAAAAATCCATCTTTCATTCTTTAACTGAAATGACTAAAGATAACCTATTTTTTCTCATTGAGGGCTCTATTCTCTTTTTTCTCTAATCAAAAGCAACTTTAAACTTCAGCAGAAAACAACAAATGTTCTACGACACCACATGGTACTGATAAACACATGCGTGCACAAAAAGGTTCATGAAATTACTGCAAAACTGCAGGTGGGACTATTTGCCAGATTTTTGCTGCAGGGTACAGGATTTTCATGTGTTTCTCTGTGTTGCACTTTAAATTCTGAGAAATCAGAGATGGACAAAGAAATAAAAAATATATATATAAATCAATATATAAAATAAAAAAAGAGTTTACCTTTTTTTATTTTCTCCCCTTTTATAATCAATTTGGAATGCCCAATCCCCAATGTGCTCTAGGTACTCGTGGTTGGCGTAGTGACTCGCCTCAATCCAGGTGGCGGAGGACGAATCTCAGTTGCCTCCACGTCTGAGACATCAATCCATACATCTTACCGCAGAAACATAGCACGTGTGGTGGCCCACACTATTCTCCACGGCATCCACGCACGACTCACAACACGCCACACCGAGAGCAAGAACCACACATTATAGCGACCACGTGGAGGTAACCCCATGTGACTTTACCCTCCAAAGCAACGGGGCCAATTTGGTTGCTTAGGAGACCTGGCTGGAGTTACTCAGTATGCCCTGGATTCGAACTTGCGACTCAAGTTGTGGTAGTCAGCGTCAATACTCGCTGAGCTAACCATTTAGCTTAGTTTAACGTGCACGTGTTTACATGCACGTTAAACGTTTGATTTCAGCCTGATTAAAATAGTAACTCATCTTTTAAAAATGTCATGTATACGCTTTAGTCCAACTGAAAATATACCAGTACAATTTTAGCAATGTCGGACTAAAAGACACCAAAGTTATGGGTTCGATTCCTTAAAAAACACAGTTGAAGATCAATTTCAGTCTGAAAAATAGACATTTGTCTTTTTAAAATATCACATAAATGCTTTAGTCCAGCTAGGTTGTGGGTTCGATTTCCAGGTAACAAACAGTACAACTGCATGCACTTTAAAAGTTTCATTTCAGTCAGACTAAAATAGTAATTCATCTTTTTTCATGTATATGCTTTAGACTAACTGAAATCAAACAGACTTTTGCAAAGTTGGACAAACAGACCTGTATAATGCAACTGTAGCTCAGCATTGCTCTGCATGTACATGTTACTCGGACCACAACTGGCAACACACACACAAATGTGTATTTTTCACTTCCTCATTTGACGTCCTTCCTTCAACTATGCAATTACGCACAGTGTCATGTATACTTGGATTAAGACTGCAGCTTTCAACTACACGAAAATGTAAAAATGTTTCTATAGAGCATAGATCAAGCAATGGCCAGATTCCGGGTTTGTTTCCCGGGAACTAACAGTATGTTTGCATGCACTTTTAAAGTTCAATTTTAGTAGGACAAAATCAGTAATTGGTTTTAAAATGTCACGTAAAAGCTTTCCTCCAACAGTTAGATTTTTGTGAATTCGGACTAACAGACCTAGATAATGTGGTTGTAGATTACAACTCCACAAGTAAACGTACTGGCATACTAAAATGTAAAAGCGTCTGCCAAAAGTAAATGCATCCGGCCTTCTGTTAAGAACTTGAAAGCTTAGTTTATGATGCCTATTCTTCTCCTTCCCTCAATGCACAGATGACACACACAACAGCTTCATCCCATATTGCATCGTATGCAACTGATGGAGTGTTGAATTTAATGCTCACAAGCACCCTACTAGAAGTAAGATTCAGATAAAGTGTCTTACCTCTTGCTGACAGTTTCTTTGTGTTAATAATTTTAGCAGCAAATTCCTGGCCATTGGATTTCTTGACACATCTCCGCACCACAGAGAATGCACCCCTGTGAATAAAAAACACATGCATCTTGATTTACCGCAAAAGCAAATGATGCAGACTCATGCAAATGTGGAAAGATCTGTCAATAATACATTACGTAACAACAGTGTCATTATAAATGCACACAAGACGTAGAAAATTTGAGCATGGCTGAAAAAGAAGTCCAACTCGCCAATGTCTCACCTAACAGTATGCTGACTTAACACAACACAACAAAAATGACCTTTCATTTTTATAAACGGATCTCATAAGCTGCTAATTGTTTCATTCATTGTGCTGCATTCTGAAGTAGTTCAGGTTGCAAAAAGGGACATTGTGTGACTGTTACACCATTAAACATGATTCCAGGTTGTTTTTCATCGAGCATAGTTTTAGCGCTTGATAACCGGATAAGACAATAATCAATCAAGTTCAATGAATGTATTTTAATTTGTAACCATTTAAAAATCATAGCACTCAGAAGATGCAATTTAAGCACAGCAGTACACGGTAACTTCACATACGACAATCCTTGCATACCTCACAGATGTGAACCTGCGCAGGTACTGCGCAAAAACAAGCAGTAACAGTTTGATTATTTTGTTTGACTTCAATGTGAAATTGTATCTTTTAAAGATCAATGTGTTGTGCCATTTAGGCTCATATCTCACTGTGCTCTTTATTTGCTGCTATTTTGAGTAGTGTTTGAGGAAATTCCATTGCAATAAACGTTCTTTAAACGTTTATTCCTGCATTCCAACTTACAATGAAAATAAATTACCCATTCATGAAACCTCACAGTTAACTGAATGTAAAAAAAACGTAACTGCGCACATCCCTAGAAAATACTGAAAAATAGGATTGGACAAAATAAAAAATAAAACTACCAACTAAATAACGTTAGATCAAAGTTCTTATTAGATTTTCACACCAAATACCTCCCTCCAACATTCTGGGAAGGTTAGTTTATTGATTAAGAAAACTAATAGAGCGTTCTTGGAACATTAGGAGTGGGCTCCCAATATATTGGAACCATTCACAGTAAGGGAAACATTCTGTGTTTTTGCTCGGTAACTGTGTGTGCGACAGACTTGATATTTAATTTTTATAATGTATTCAGCTATACAACCTCGAGTGCTCTATATACTACACTGTGTCGTTTTAATTTTGAACTGCTTCAAAACAAAATAGCCTACTAATTTCACCTCTGGTTATGAATACAAGACAATTTACATTGCTGAGAGAAAATTGTTGTAAAACACCAGGCAAAGTGCCAACAAAATCCTCAAAGAAACCGAGAACAACAAGCCCTAAACATAAAACAAGGCAGGAACATTATTGTATTCACAATGTCAAACATATGTTATTCACGTTATGAACATTCTATATAGTATACACTACATTCAATAAGCTATATTTAATTTATTGCACACAAAAAACTAAAGAGCAACTAAAATAAAACAAGGTGTGAACATGCTACATAGTATACACTACATTCAATAAGCTATAGGTCATATATTGCACACAAAAACCACAAGAGCCACTCAAATAAAACAAGGTGTGAACATTCTACATAGTATACACTACATTCAACATTCTATAGTGCATATACAGTACTCAGAATAAGGCATAAACATTCTACATTGTATACACTACGTTCAACATTCTACAGTGCATATACATTCCTCAAAACAGGCCGTGAACATTCCACATAGACAGTATACACAACATACAACATAGTGCATAAACATAGTCCTCAAAACCACAAGAGCCCTTATAATAAAACCAGGCATGAACATTCTGCATAGTCTGCACACTACATTCAATAAAGTATAGGACATATATTGTACTCACTAGAGCCTTTTTTCAATTTAGTATCCACTACATTCAACTTACAATAGAAAATATGTAGTATTCAAAACCACTAGAGCCCTTAAAATAAAAGCAAGGTGTGAACATTCTTCATTGTATATTGTACGATTAACATACTATGGCATTTATAGCACTCGAAAACCAGCAGTAAAGCTTCAAACGTAAAATTAAAACCTTAGATTAGTTAGCAACGCACAAGGGCTTGATCCGGATCAAGTCCAGAGCCCAGTGCAGTACTCAGTCTTGGACTTGATCCGATCAAATGCGTGGTTTTCGGAAAGGTTTACGAGTCTCTTTGCGAGTCATTTCCCCCGCTGTCAACATGCAACTCAAAGAACGGAACGCAACAAACAAGAGTAACTTGCGCCGGTGACGTCACACTGCTACATTGTTCCTTTACGTCACAATGCCACAATTACTTACTTTCCCAGCTCTTCGTAAAGCTGATACTCGTCCGTAAACCTGGTCGAGGTTACGATTGTAGCCATTTCGTGTGTGCGTGCGGGGAGGGGGGTCGATGCCTCTGCTGCTGCTGCTGCGGTTCAGGTTTCGAGAGGAGAAGCTCATGTGTTCCAGAGAGAGAGAGATACAGACGGAAAGTGCGGAGCGGAGGGGCGGGGCGGGGCTGGTTGTGGGGGTGGAGAGAAAATAACGCGAGCTCACGCGATACTTCCTTATAATCAGCAAAGTCACGGGGAAGGGAGGGGGAAACAGGCGAGTAAAATAGCTGGAAGTGTGCAATGTTTGTCTTTGAAATTGTGTTTATATTTTGGGTTATGTAAAATATATAATTTTTTTGTTTTATTTGAATTTAGATTTTATGAGCAATGGTAGTGCCCCTGAGTGAATGGTTTAAAACAAAAACTCCCCATATGCATATACATATTTAGTATAATATTATGAAGGTAAAATTATGCCTAAATGATTTGCATGCCCAGAGAAAGATTTGTGAAAGCGTAAATCACTGTAGAAAATAGTTCGAGGTTTTATCTCTTTTTAACAGGATGCGTGTTCTCTGGATATCATGACAGAAATTACTTTCATTTCAGTATACTTTATGGTAGACAAGTTGGACAAAATGTACCAATTTATCCGTCACCTTTATAAAGTGAATGTGAAAATGTGAATGTGAAAAACGACAGTTTATTTCAAATTAATTACATAAATATATTGCATTGTTTAAAGTTTACAATATTTGTATGTAATATAAAAACACCTAAAAAATCAACAGGAGTGCAAATATGGTTTAAACCTGTTATGTGTTCAACACATCCAATCAAGGTTCAATTAAATTATTTATTGTTAGTTTTAGATGATTTAAAGCATGTTACACCACATGACAATGCTGAAATAGCTAAAAAAAAAAAAATTCAACTACTGTTGCCTGATTTTTTTATCAAAGCTACATGACAGGTCGATAATAAGTATCATTGTTATTCATTTACATTTTACATACTATTTTATACTCTAAATTGTTGTCCAGACTTAGTATTCATTACTTCTGCCTCCATTTAAATATAATAAGACTGTATTGCACATCTGCTTTACTGATTAATCATAATGGTCAGATGTCAGTCATACATCCCATAGCATAAATGTGTTTGCATAGTTTGCTTGTCAGGTTATCTCACCTTGTAAGTACTTCAGTTTTTTGTTTTGGTGAGAATGGTATATCTGCAGACAGAGCTCCAAATCGCCAGCAAAGATAATGGGGTGCCCCTTACTTGACCCTTTCCAAAACCCTAACCGTCTGTGGAGGTGTTGCCCCCTTTTGAAGTTGGTGCAACCCCCCTTTTGGTGTAACCCCGCCCCCTTCTGGAGAAACCACACCATATTTTGGAGTTTACACCCCCATTTGGAGATCTCCAGCCTGCAGCTATACCTACTTAGTTTTGATTTGTTTTTTTGTTTTTCTCAAGGGACAGTGTGTTTTCTCACTCTTTTATGCCAGATTGCAAAGATGGATGTCTGGTCTACATACTACAGGAAAACAAACTGAGCGAGGACCATTACATCAAATTTATGGCTGCTAAATATCCTTTCCTGTTATCAATTCGGACTATGAGGAAATTATAGTAAATGTTATTATAGTGATGAAACATTATTCAGTTTATCTCATAATTACCATTCTAGCAGTTTAAATAGTAAGTTTAGCTACTGCCTGTTAAATTACAGTAGGTTTATTTTTAAAAAAAAAACAGTTGCCTACTATTAGCAACAGTTGCCTACTATTGTTGTGCTTTGCACATCTTTGCCAATGAGTTATAGTGCATTGTCAAATTTCCTCAGTGAAATCACAAATTAATGGCCTGAGCAATTACTAAATACAAGCAGCCATTCATAATTAATGTGGTTGTACTATTCTTCTGAAATATTCAGCACTTTCTTCCATTAGTCCTTCATAAACATAAATCCAGTCAGGTGCCTGAGGTTTATTCAAATCGTAAATTGAATTAAATTAAGTATAAAAAATATATTGCGATTGATTCACCTGTTTTGGTAACAATTAACTTGTATTTATCATTTGATTTCTTAATTGATAATCAGTATTTTGTCTTACATCTAAAATGTAGTCTGGTTTATGCTTACAACAAGAAATAACTGTTTGAAAATGGGATAAGAAAATAAACTTAATTCAAGAGATATTCTCTGAAACTGGTCTTACTAAAACTATTTCGCTACTGTTAGGAGGTTTAGAGTTTTTTTCTAAATAACAAGTCAAAAAATTATTTTGCTGTGTTGGACTTTGACACATACCCCATTGCCTTATCAGAATACATGCATAACTGAGAACATCCAACCAATAAAATCATATGCTCAGCCTGAACAGCTGATCAAATATGCAAAACATGCAAATCGTTAATCCATATCAGAATACATGCATCTATTTTAGAATATCATCAGGTATGCACATGACATCACTGAGAACATTTAGCCAATGACATCTCGAGACAGAACTCAACAGCAAATCAAATGAATGAACACATGCAAATGAGATGAGGTTGGTTCCATCACCAAATAACTTGCACCCACATTATAGACACGACTCTAGTACATTCAGTAAAAAATAAGACGTTAATGTCTGCCATTCTCATTTAGATCTGAAGTCACACTAGTTGTCTTGTTTAGAAAGATTTTACACTGGCTGCCAAATTAAGTAAACTCCGGACATTGCTACTTATGCTGCAAGACAGAACACTCTGGTTGGAGGCACATAAATTAGTCATCAATCAATATAGATCAATGGGCACTTTTTTTTCTTCACCAGGCTGAAATTAGATGCACTGAGTTCAGCTCTTGTCTGGGAGATGGGGAGAGGTGTAAACATAAGGAAAATGCCATTTACTTCAGCTCCATATATTAATTCAAAACCTCTCTGGATAAACAGTGTCACACAGTTCTATAAAACATTGAGCAGTTCTTATGTATGGTGTGAATGATTTACTTGTGATGTGATATTTATAACCAACATTTTTGAAATCAGACATTAATATTAAGAGCTTCAAACACAAGGAACCCAAGAATGCTTTGGAAAGATCTTGTGCATTGTTCATGGGTTTTTGTGTTAGTTTATTGTAACATTTAACATTAACTGAAGATGAATTAAATAAACAATTTTAAATACATTTAAAAATCTAAATTTTAGCCAATTAATTTCATAACAAAATTCCATCAAATTGAATTCAGTAATCTTAAACAAAATTAAATTAATACAATTTATGTTTTATTTACTTCGTTTTGTTAAAGATTTGTCAAATATATTTAAGTTTCATTGATGTATTCTTTTAAAGAATTCTCCATTCAGTTTGATGGAAATTGTTTAGAAATTGAAATGCATAAATCTTAAAAATACCGGTAGGCAGAAAAAAATTCAGAGTATTTTCAATTTGAAAAACTATTTATTTCTTGTTTAATTCCTTCATTTTTTTTTAAGATGCACCCTAAGCTTTCCATAGACAATGCATGGAGTATATTACAAATCTGGGATTTGAAAGATTTTCTGCAAATTAAAAAAAATATATTTAGACATAAATATTCTGCACTTCCAGATTTCAAATCAAAAAAGCAAATTTGTGACAGCAAAATTATAACTTGTGAAGTCCATATCAGCTCAAGTGCATGCTGTTATTAAAGGGGTCATGACATGCCTTTTTTTAAAAAAAGAAAAAAACATATATTTGTAAAACATTATCATTTTTCACCCTCATTCTGACCATCTGTCAGAAACGCTCTCTTATGTGCTGCTCTCCTTTAAGACTTGACAGTAAACGCCCACTGTTGTGATTGGCTTTCTGCTCTTGACTGACCTGCTCTCTCCTTGCCATCTCACTGCTCACCACTACATGACTACGGAAGTATTTAGGTAAAGTAGTTGTTGGCTGTGTCCGAAACCAGGAAAATGCTGCCTCCGGAGGCTGTATACGGTGGTAGGAAGGGATGAAGGTACATCCGAATCCAACGTTTGCATCACATCCTGTCTACTGAGATACCTTCATCTGATCGATTTTTGATTGCAGCATAGATTTATCCTTTGCTGCCTACAAAAATTCCACAATCCTGTGCACTTGGTTCCACAATAGTTCAGCCAGTTGAGCTGAAGAAAATAAAAAGGGCGGCCAAAAAGGCAGTTGATGGCCAATTTGTGTATAAATGTTTTTATAAATGTTTTCCAAATTTAGATTCCATTTCTAGTGAGAAAGTAGTACTGTAGTACTATAGTTAAATATACACTTGGGATGTATTTCTTAGAACATGGGAGCCTTTTATGTCATATATTGGATTAAGATTTTCTACTATTCTTACAAGAGTGTTTGTGTAGTACAGACTAGTGCCATATGTAATGGTGACCAGCTGATTGATAGCTTTGCAATGTGTATAAACCTCACTCTCCAGATGTCAAGAGGTGCAGTAGTGACTGACACTAGAGGATGTAGCCTTCAGCCTCCTTGTTAGTGCACTCACATTCCATGCTGGAGATACCGGTTCAAATCCTGTTCAGAGCAGGTAGAATAGGAGCGTCACATTAAGCACTTTTCCACTGCACATTATGATTCAACTAGCCTCAACTCTACTCGCTTTACTGAGCTTGCATTTCCACTGCAGTTTAGTGTCCCTCAATATGGGTGGGATTATAGAATGATCGTAATAGTTGCGCTGCCTCTACTGCCGTGACATCATCTTAAACACGACACAAATGGAACAAAACAATAACACAACCGCTAGCTGTTAGCTACTAGCTCATTGGGCTGCATAAAGCAGTTGTTGCATGGTGATTTTACACAAGTGTAACAGTTAAATTGGCCTGGTTGTTTTAGAAGCAAGCTTCCAGTAGCTGGTCAACTAAATAAAGTGAAGCTTTCGAGTTAGAGTTAACATAAAAAACATACCCTCCTCCACAGTCCAGGGCACTCTCCCTCCCATTACTTGCCGGTTTAGATAGCGTCTATTTGGTCGAACCACTTCCACTTTTCCTTGATGGTTCTGTAGTCATTTTGCTTCTTTTTTTTTTCACTTTTCCCTACACTGTTGGTAGGTCTGGTGGTAGCCGTGTGCGGCCAACAGCTGAGACACTTCCTGAGAGACTTTATCGTTTCACTCATCACTAATGAGTGGACCGTCTGCACCTAAAAAGCAAGCAGATTCGAGTTGAACCGTGCAGTGGAAAAGCCCCAATATACTTCTGTAGTCATCTATTTTTCAGTTATTTTTCTTTTTATACTATGTGATTCTTGAGTCACTGTCTATATAGAGGTTGTGTCTGTGAGCTGAGTTGTTCTGTTTTGTATTGTTTTGTTTATGAAGATTGAAAATGAATAAACATATTAATACAAATAAACATACACTTGTTTATCACCAAAACTGTCTTGATTTTGTTCTAGATTATTAGATCATTGTGGTTCGGTTGGGTTGAATGAAGCAGATGTGTCACCTTTAGTGCACACGAGATGGCAATAATCAGTTGCTGGTATCCTAGCAACGATGTGACATTATGCTGCCTCAGTAGCCTGTCCGAAACCAGTTTCTGGAGGTACTGTCGTACACAAACGCTGTCTGTTGAGTTGTTGACTGATAGGGCAGCAAGGCAACAAGACAGCTACCTATGGTTTTGGATGCAGCCATTGATATGTTGTTGTGGAGGCGGTCAGATGCAAATGTCTACATCAGTGTGACATCACAATGTAGAGGTAGTGGAGCATGAGGTGTTTTGGCAACTTGGTTTCAACAAATCTACTGCAACGAGGAGGCTTTGAGTTCTGAAACTTATAGTATGTCTTTATAGTACAATTAAATTTATATGTCAAAAGATCAAGGAAAAAAGCAAAGCAAAATAGAAACATTCACAATCTCAAACGTTTGGACCCCGCTGTATGTATGGAGTGAAACTTGTCATAATCTACAATAAAACTTAAAACTTATGTTGCAAACATGTTGGCACATGTTATTTCTCCTTTACTTAAATGTCAATAATACCATTTACCTGGCATGTGACTTCTACATGTTTTCAGGGCAGTTTGAGAGAGAGTGTGCTAAAAAACATTGAAAGTGACAGTGAGAGAGAAAGAGACGTTAACAGGTTGAAAAAACAACAGAGAGAACCTTTCCCAGCTGTTAATGTCACTGGCCCTAATTTTCAAACTTGCCATTGGGGAGGACGCTGAACTCATCTTTCATTCTCGCTGAGAGGCTGCCAATATGTCGGCATACTCCCTATAGAAACACTCTCACACTTATAATCACAAGTGCAGCACATTATCACATGTAACATGAGGTGCAGTGAATTATCAAATGCTCTGTGTGTTTACAATAACCTGACTGTTGTGTGTGGTTGATCTTCCATCAGTGGCTTTCGAGCGACTGGTGGATGGATGTGTCAGCCAGGCTGGTTAAATGGCAGATATTTGGCCAGTTTGAGATTATCAAAATGGTCTAATTATGTTTCTTTGCCAATTAACAAAAATGATAGTTCCCTCTTGAAATTTTTTATTTTACAATCTATCAACAGCCTTATTAATGCATATCCAGATTGTGTGAAATTTATGTACATAGAGTGTCAAAGAAGTGTATTCAATTTCTGCAATTTAATAAAATGTGTAAAAAAATAATAATTGGGGCCTGGGTATCTCAGAGAGTATTGATGCTGACTACCACCCCTTGAGGCGCGAGTTTGAATCAAGGGTGTGCTGAGTGACCCCAGCCAGGTCTCCTGCTAGGGAGGGTAGAGTCACATGGGGTAACCTCCTCATTGTCACGATTAGTGGTTCCCACTCTCAATGGAGCACGTGGTAAGTTGTGTGCCTCCACATGCGGAGTCTCCGCGGTGTCATGCACAACGAGCCATGTGATAAGATGCGTGGATTGACTTTCAGAAGCAGAGGCAACTGGGACTTGTCCTCCACCACCCAGATTGAGGTGAGTAACCGTGCCACCACGAGGACCTACAAAGTAGTGGGAATAGGGCATTCCAAAATTGGGATAAAAGGGGATAAAATTTTTTTTATAAAAAAGTAATAATAAAGAATCAGTAGGTTTGTCCACACTTTGTTGTCTGTCTGTCTGTCTATCTGTCTGTCTGTCTGTCTCTATGTCTGTCTATCTATCTATTGTCTCCAGGATGCGAGCGGGGTCTGAGTTGTGTTGGCAAAGCTAATTTTTAGGGTTCAACAGCCACCCTTCTGGCCACGCCCCTGCTATCTATCTATCGCAGTATTATTGTATTTAGATAGATTATCAGCATTATATTGGCCATCAGAAATACAGTAAAATTTACATAAATAAGACAATCTTTGATGTACAGTAGGAGAATAGAGTTATAATCATTTTCATTTGTAATCAGATAATTTTATCTTGGAACAAATTTGATGAGAAAAGGCTTCATAATATACAGTAGAAACCATATAAAATTACTTGTGATTTTTGGAAACGAAAGCCCTGGAAGATTCTGCAATGCCTTTGTAATTTGGTTTGGTAATGATCACAAAAATCGTGTGATAAAGCCACATTCTAAGTGTAAATTATCTGAACTGCAACTCAGAAGAGTTCGTTTATGGATTTACTCATGGATGAATGCTTTTTATTGAAGCTTATCATATCTGGAGCTTTTCATATAGTCCAAACATGCCCCAGAAGTCACTCATAGTGACTCAATGTGTTATTAGTGGAGTTCTTTCACATAGTATTGACTAAAGCCCTTGAGTGACAGCAGTTGTATGTATCAGTAGAAGTAAGCAGGCCACCGTGCTGTGGAGGGAGTGTGTGAGGACAGAGCACTACAGGGGAATGTTAGCGAGCACAGGCCTGTGGGAAGGTGTCCGAAGCTTCTCCCACAGTGTTTATGTAACAGAGTGCAGCACACTTCAACTTGTGTTAGCATCTTCCCCCTCAACGCCCGCTCCCAACTGACCTGCTTTACACTGCAAAAATGGAGAGAAATTAAACGAGCAGTGAAAGGGAGAAGAGAGACTGTGGTTTATACTAAGCTCAGCAGATACGAGTGAAAACTAGAAACAGAGAGAGAGTAGGGCAAATTGCTGATGTGTTGACAGGGCAGGGGAAATGGATTATGGACACTGGTGTAGTGGAGTTTGTGTGTGTATATTGCAGAATCCCATTCAGATTGGATTGCTATCATACGGCATACTGTGCAGAACTTACTGTATTCTGCCTGTTAGTATGTGAAATAGTACACAATGATGATACATTCCAAATAGCAGTATGCTACAGTTATGTACTCCAATTATTTGTCATCTTGATCAAATGTCAAGAAAGTGATATTTCAAGAAATTATATTGTTCATTCATCATTTTTGAAAATGGTAAAGTCGAGCACATTGCATTTTAGTATATCGTATTCCACACAGTGTGTTATAGTTGCATTCTGTACATCTTGGCAAATTTAGTACATCCTCTGAGGATTCCATGCATAAAGAAGATGTACACATGCTGTTAGAAATAGCATACTACCATTTTACACTTACAATTTATGCCTATATAGTCTGTATACTATGTATAATATGCACATTTTTTCATGTGTGGATAACCCAGACGACCTACTACATTTGCAGAAATGGTCAATGTTCAACAGCATATAATGCATGGAATACCTTGTCACAATGCAAAGTTTTTGACTTTTCACTCAGGAAATATACAGTACCACACAGGAATTAATAAGCTAGTATTTAATTCTGAACATAGCCTTTATTGTTTTGTAATGCATTCTATTTTACATAATATAAAAAAAAAATTGGAAAGCAGTGTAATACTGCAGTGCACAGTATTCAGTAAGCAGTTGACTGGTATTCCATTTTGAACAAACCCATTAGTGTTTTGTATGCAGTGTTCAGTGTCTGCTGTGCAGTGTACAATAAGCAGGAAGCTACTATTTTATTATGAACAAGCGTTATACATTGGCAAGTATACTGTACATGCTGTACTTCATATTTCAGAAATGGTATGTGCAGGCAGTATGCTTTTCTGAACATATGATACATGTGATTAGCTCAGTGACTGGAGGAGTGAGCAGAGAAGATTGTCCTTTCCAGAAAAACACTGGGTTTGGCCACTGTAACTATAGTACACAAACCTCTTGTGCTCTGAATTATTAAAGAAAGAAATGGAAAGAGCCTTCCTGGACAGAACGGAATATGTAGAGAGATGGTACGAGCAAAAAGAAAAAGAAAGGAAGAGAAAATGATTGCGAGTAGTTTGTTAACTGAGCAGAGGAAAGGTGGAAATATGAAACCAGAATAGCTTGCAATAATAACATAGATACAGAAAGATAAATTAAATGCAACTTTGTATCTGGTCTGTGGAGAGCTCTTGCTCACAATGACTCCTGTGTTGTTGTTCTACCGTTAGTGGCTGTTGTGATGAGATGTGACTGTACAGTGCTTCCTAGGGATCTATGTATAGCCTATGTACTAAAACTGAGTTCCTTAATTTGGTGATGCGAGCACAGGGTCTTAAAATGTATGTCAAATGCACAGAAAAGAATTGTTTGGCTTAAGTTTGTGTGCACATGGGGTGTGTGTTCTCACTTGAGGGATTAAAGCTTAGAAACCCTTTATGTTTATACATATGTGGCCGTTTTAATGTATCCTGTAATATGTGAGCTTTAGTGATGTGTCAGAGTTCTCAGGCACATGTTTACTGTGTTAAATCAGCATGGAGTGAGTGGGTGTGTATTTAAAGTCAACATGGAATCGGCATTCACAACCCTTTCTACTTCCGTAATGTGACGCACTTCCAAGTGAAAAATTATATTTACGATCTGGTGTGCTTTCTAAGACACGAGCAAGAGAAAGCTATTGCAAGTCTGCAAGAACATAAGTTCCCACATAGTGCACCATTTACAACAGGTTCTTTGATTTCACATTTACTTTAAGGGCTCCTGGGTGTTTTGTGTCAATGTGATTCTACTTCCTGTCGGTTGAGGAGTGACACAATCATAACTGTTCATTTTGGAACTGGCAACCTGTGTGTACAGTATGTGTGTGCATGTGTCTGCAAATGAATGTAAATGTTCTGACAAACAGCATGATTTATAAGTGGATTGCAGCCTTTGCAAATGAATAGAACAGCCATGTTGGTGGACGTATGGACATGTGAATAATGCGTGAAGAGATAAACAGTGATGTACACTTAACTGGAGATTGCACTCCGCAGTCCTCATTACTCATTTTGTGTGTGTGTGTGTGTGTGTGTGTGTGTGTGTGTGATGTGCTTTTTGCATTTGAGTCCGGGCATAGGGAGGTCATCAGTATTTCTCAAAGAAAATATATTTCTTTATATATTAAGGCTCGATATATTAAACAATTTCAGTATATTCAGAATTATATAATAATACATTGTGTTAATATATTATAATATACTGAGTAATACATAAGATATTGTCGCATTTCATACATTGGGAATATATTGTAATGTATATATTGTAATGTATGTAATTTTATATTCAATGCTAAACTTCGTAATTTATAGATGTGCATGTGATGAAAAATGGTAGTGTGTGCTTAAATATATTTTAAGATATATGTTGTACAGAGTCACATTTATATGGGAATATGTATGAGCAATATATGTACACAATTCTGAGGAAATATATATTGTAATATATATCCATATATGTGAATATTTATGTAATTATATATTTGTAAATATAAATATATTGATTATAAACACATTCGAACATAAATGCACTATATTTTAACATATGTAGGAACATGTATGTTAAATATATATACACAAATCTGAGACAAATATATTCTGTAATATACATCCATCTATATTAATTATATATATATATTTATGTGTGTGTGTGTGTGTGTGTGTGTGTGTGTGTATACAAAAAAAAAATTTTCACACATGAATATAATGTATTTATATATAAAAATTCCCAATATATTCACATATATTTTTGTTTCGTAAGGGGTATTATTTGTTACATGCATGCTTGTTTCTGCGTAGGTCGCTGTATTGCTTTGAGATGGGCAGCAATATGACAGTTCAAATTCCTCCCTTACACCCACAGACAAACCAAAGAGACATCCAGCATATCTGTGCACATCTATTATATTTCATAAAATAGGACAGAACAAATAGGCCTGAATCATATTTTGTCTTTTGGCCATTGTATTCAGGGTTCTCATGGCCATGGAAATCCAGAAAATTAGTGATAGACTATACTAGATATATTGGCCAGGGTGATGATTCTGCTGATATTTGCCCATTTTGAGATTATCAGCTTTGCCCAATAACTTTGCCTACTTGGTTGATTAACAGAACTTTTCTTTTAGATTGATATCAGTTCCAAAACAGCACTGATAACGGATATTGCACATTTCTGTTAATTTTATTATTTTGAGTAATTATTATGTGGAAAATGTCATTCAATTGTATTATGTATAATTTGCATTATAGCAGCCATTGGCCATCAGCGTTGAAAATCTGGGATTTTTCAAGGCTTGGAAAAGTCATAGTCTTAAAATTCATGAAATAATTATGGAAATGCCTGCACGGTACATCTTTTAAAAAATGTTAACCTAAAAATTGTGCTTCATGTGGTAAGATCCAAATTCACGGTTTTTCTTCAAGTAAAAATAATAACGTCGCTGAATCAACCCTAAAGGGTTCATCCAAAAATACAAATCCTCACATAATTTACTCACCCTCATGCCATCCCAGATGTGTATGAATTTTTTTCTTCTGCTGAGCACAAACAAAGATTTTTAGAAGAATATCTCAGCTTTGTAGGTCCATACAATGCAAGTGAATGGTGGCCAGAACTTTGAAACTCAAAAAGCTTCAACAGCAATGTAATAGGTGTGGATGCGAAATAAAACAAATTTGAAGTCCTTTTTTTAACTATAAATCTACTTTCTCACAACCCTCCTATGCTCCTATTCTGCTGTTTTATTTATTTATTTTGGCTGATTTGCATTCTTCAAGCACATTACCATTTACTGAGATGTTTTTTTTTTATTCTTTTCCTTGACTTTATCACTCCCTTTTTTCTTTCTCCTCCCTGGCCAGTAGGGGGAGATTTGCACGAAGAATCTGAATCGTTAAAAAGTTATGGAAATGTATTGCTCAAAAGTGTGGGAAACCCGGGACTGTATTAAGTACTGATGACACATCACAAAGCCATCTTTGATATGATGGATCAATCAAATTATACACACAAATAAATACCTTTGAGTGGCTACAGCACACAATCTGTTCTCTCACTGCGGTGTAATCGGACTCAGCAGTGCTCTGTAGATCAGACACAGTCAGCACTCCTCCTCATCTTCTCTCCTCTCACTGGAAAATCCAGTGGGCTGATCAACTGACAGACTGAGCTGCCTTTAAATACTCATATCTACCTTAGAATCAGAGTTCTGTTGCTAACAGTAGATACTGAAGGAAATTAAGGCATTTTTCACTCTCAAATCATCATATCATCGATTAAGTTCATCAACAGCGCTAAAGTCCAAAATGGTACATCGATAACAACAAACCTCGTTGGTTCTTGTGTGTCTCGTGATGAAACGTTATGATGTCATGTTTCAACTTCGTTGGTTCTTTAGCCGTGAGGTTTGTTCTCGAGACACGTAAGAACCAAATGAGTAAACGTGTCTTCATTTTCTCAACCTGAGCTCATTTCAAACCTGCATGACTTTCTTTCTTCTGTGGAACATAAAGGGAGGTATCTAGCAAGCGGAATGAGTCTGCTCTGTGCCTGGTCACCATTCACCTTCACTGAATAGAAAATAATGACAATGAAATTGAATGGTAACCAGGGACAGAGAAGCTTGAACTATTCCTTTAGGGGAAAACCAGTGAAATTAACACTGTTCTGTGGACAGACTTTGTTTACAGGCCTAAACACAGATTCCATTGTCTTCACTTTGAAGTAATGACCAACTATCAACTCAAATTCACCTAGTGTACAAGACAACATTAAATCAAAATGGACCCCAGTACTAGAGGATATGGAAAATCGGAGCAGCCGTAATAATGTGAGTTTCGTTGGAAAACCCAAGGGAAAGGAAGGTCAAGATATTGGGAGGTTTTTGAAGGGGCTTATTCCAAATTTGATCGACACACTGGGCCACTGGCTCGAGACAGAGCACATGCACAGAGCTCTCGGTCATCTTCCAGGGATGGGTAAAAGAGCCGATCTATTCTGGCAAGATCCTTGCGGTTGGCTGACAGAGACTTTGTCCTACGAGTGGTGAGGAATAAAGGCAAGTTGTGCTGGGAGGACCACAACATCATGGTTTTTCCAGACTTTGCTAGAGTGACCCAAGCGAAGCGGGACAGTTTCAAAGTGTGTAAAAGTTACTGCACCAACACTTGTGGTGCAGTAAACACAAGCTCAGAATTGACACCAAGAATGGATGTATGACATTTACATGCCCACAACAAGCTTTGGCCTTCATTAAATTAATGTTGCGAGTGGGTAATTTTGCCTGCACTTGATCAACAATATATACTACACATTGTGATTTTTTACTGATGCTGCCTGAGAGGGTTTATTGTTCTGTTGTCTGCCCACTGGCTCCTGCCTGACTCTCTACCCCGCCTGCCGGTAGGTCTTCCCCACCTTCTTGGCCCTGGGAGGGAGACAAGGGGAGGGAAAAACAACAAAAAAAGAGGGAAAGGCCAACACGAAGTGACAGCGAGAGAGAGAGAGGAGAGAAAGAAAAAAAAAACTTTGATACGCCATAGCCTGGTCCTCAGGCACTCCTCCACCCTCTAGTGGATGCCAACCGCTCCTCCCCTGGTGGATCAGGAGGCAGTCCTCTGGCCCCTGGAAGACAGAATGCCCCACCACGTTTTGTGGATGGTAGGGGTCTTCTCCGCCCCTGGCAGCAGTTCTCCCGCTACAGGTGGTCGGCAGTGAGCCCCTTCCAGCATGTGGACGGCGGTCTTCTCTTTGACCCAGCCGCATTTTAGCGGCCGGTAGGGGTCTCCTCCGCCCCTGGCAGTGGCCCGGGAACCCCTACTCCCCTCACGGTCAGCAGTTGTTCCACCACTTTCAGGTGGTTGGGCTCCTCAGTCCCCCGATGGATGGCAGCGGCTGCTCCTTTGGGGTGAATGGTAGTGGCGAGGACTCTACTATGGCGCATCCCTCCTCCTTCCTGGATTTCGGCACCAATGTAACAGGGTAAAATGAATAGGAGGTGAGAACTGGACGAAACATCAAAGTAATATTTAATTAAACAAAAAGACACAAGCATAAACACAAACGAATAAAGGACAGCTGCCTGTTGCGCTCTCTTTCTGCCGAACTGTTTCTACTGGACTCCCTCTAGATTGCTTAGGCTTGGTTTAGAGGACACCCCTACCCGCTGGCGATGTCGGTTGGAGGATGGAGACATAGCCCACGCTTTGTGGTTCTGCACTAAGATTCAAGAATTCTGGGTAAGTGTCCAGAATTTAGTAATGATTTTAGATACTCAAATCTAATTCTGCCCCAGACCATGTACAGCATAATGGATGATGGGACAGTTATTAAATAAGGTGACAAATATACAAAAAGCTGGGTCTAAAGTAGTGTAATGATTCGCAGACAGATAATTCTTAGATGATGGAAGTCAATTGGTGCTCCCTTATTTGTTGAAAATATGTCAGATAAACAGCTTGGCAGATTGGACATGTATGGTAAGAAAAAGTCCTTGGTAGTATTGCGCATGATTCATCAGTGCAAGAGCAAAACAATTCTTGTTTATGGTATTTCAACAAAATGTAATAACTAATCATAAGATATAAAATTACTTTTCTGCTGATGTTACAAATGCTGCTTTGACAGGAAAATAATATTAACTAATCATACAAATAATATCAATAATATATCAATCTATCAAATCCTGAATAAAACAATGAAATAAAAAGTCATAAAAAATGAATACAAATATATTTTTAATTGTAATTTATTTCATCATTTTTGTAATTTATTTCAGAATTATTCAAAATAAATAATTAAAAAAAAATCTAATAAAAGTCTGATCCTACTTTATATCAAGCCAAATAGCGTCTCGCTCAGAAATATGTCACATTAGGGGAGTTCAATGATTTCATGTTGATGTTAAAATAAGATCAATGTTTGTGGCAATAAAACAATATTCCAACTAATCTTATTTTCAAAATGTTGAGGATTGTTAACTGAAGAAGTAATCAAAACAGAGGTTTTATTTCTGTTTGATAATCATCGAAAAAGGCAGCTTCTCTCGATAAACATCTGTATAATTGATTTTGGAACACAAGGGGAAGGATTCGAGGGAATCTTCTCCCCAACCTGAGTGAAAAGGACACTTTAGCCATCAGTCTCATGGTTATACCACCAAAAACAACTGGAGGCACAAAGACTAGGAAAGTTACCTAGGGTAATGGTGTGAGAACAACTCATCATAAAGTGATGACAGCCTTTGAACAGAAAGGCTATTATAGAGTCCAGAATAGTCTGATAGAAACGCCCATTGGACTGATCAACACATGAAGCAAAACCTGAGAACACCATAGATGACATTTTATTTGTTTATTTTTTTTACATTGCACCCATGCTGAGAAGGAGATGCAGACACAGCGGGGAGTCCAGTGCTGGTGCCTGTGTATCATCTACACTGTACACTGTACACTGCATATTGCATGAACCAAGTCCTCTTAAATCAAAAAGGCCAGCCAGGTTATGGAGTATGTACTGTGAAGTGTGCAACTGTGAGCCACAAGCTGATGGATAAGTGCTCAAAGCAAAGCCAGCATCCGGAGCGGCTGATGACAATGTGGGTCAAGCCCAAGCATGCCTGCTCCGGGGTAGAATCATTCCTTAATAGCTGACTCCAGATTATTTCCCTGTTTTCACTTCCACGCTGTGGCTTATTGCACACAGTGCATCAGAACTGATCGCAGGTCAGACAGAGACAGCGCTGGGAGGCTCACTCCAGGGTTCTCCTTGGCAAGTCCTCGGCGGGCACAGAACGCTGTGATAGATGAGCCAGGGGACCAAGGGAGTGCGGAGGAGTGCAGCATCTCTCCCTTATTCTCCCCCTCCTCCTTGGTTGTTAGCAAAAACTCCTGCTATGTATAGCGCGCCTCTCTGACCTCATTGGATTAGAATGCAAACACCTGCAATGTCTCAGCAGCAAACTGTGCATGTTTGTATTGTTTTTGCAGAATCATAAACTTCTGCTTCTCTTTTACTCTGTGCACAAGCTAAAAAAGCATACAGCCGAAGGGTTTGAGACCATATCTGTGGTCATATTAACCACAGCTTAAAGTGCAGAGACAACTAAATGTAAGCCATTAGTTGGTTGATTGGTTGGTTCTGTTGCGCTATTGCTCTGTTTGTATGAGCAGGCCAACTAGCCCAACATGGCAACATTGACTGGCTCATAAAAAGTGGGTGTTACATACCAGAATAGAGTGCAACATTATTTAACTTACATTTTTTTCCATAGACAAATAATTTTTTATCTATCACTTACAAATCTTTAAAGACAGACCTACAATGAGCTCTGAGGTTGTTAGATGATGGAATATGCTTCTGTTGAAGCCATCAGTCCACGTTATTTCAACCTCATTGTAGAACAACCTTGTTTAATAACCTGGTGAACAACTACATTACCCATGGTTCAGCAGAGAAAGACCCACCAATTAGAGAACTGTGGCCAAGAAAGCCTGCCAAACAAACCTGTAAGCGACCGCCCACTCCCATGACTTACCGTGAATGATGCAAACCAGTCAATCACCATTCACCCTTAAACTATTTAAATATTTGTATATATCGAAATATATTGTAATAAACATACACTATATTGTTTCTATTCTTCTAATCAACAACCTGAAATCAATAGCTTTATATATTTCCATTGTTTTAAATTCAATTAGGTCATTCGCAATGTTTCATGGGATTGTAATTTGTGCCCCCGTGAAAAATGGTAATTACACGGTCTTTTACCTTTGTTCTTTTGTCTGATTTTCAAATAATTTTGTTTCAAAACAAAGTTTGTAATGTTGTGATCCACCTTGGAGCTGGTTGGTTTGGTTCATGGCTTACAACTCTTTTATGGAGGATTTTATGAAAAGACTAGAAATTAATGGAAAAAATACTTCTGAAACCAAGACATCTGAAAAAGTGGGCGGGCACTGTTGCGCTCTTTAGGGCCAGGTGACTGGAGGTGAAGGGTTGAAGTAAGAGGGATTGGACGAACAATTTGATCTTTTGAACTTCTTTTAATGATCCTCTAGAACCAATTCACAAAGCTATGGTACATTACTTAGCTGTAAGAGATGACTTAATAGATAACGTTATTGATATTGGTAACATAGCAACCATATATTATTAACAATGTTGTTAAAAATAATGAAGGGATGATAAACTACATATGACGCAATCTATAAAAAATAATCGCAACAGTTGGGTTCCAGAAGTAAAAATACCATACACTTTTTTGATTTTTAACAATTACTTATAAACTCTTAAAGACAGACCTACCATGAGCTCCAAGGTTGCTAATCGATGGTAGCCTATATGCATCAAATAGGAAAAATGTCATATATAATGATTAAAAAAATATATAAATAGTTATACATAGTAAATAGTTATAATAACATACCTTCAGATCCCTGCTTTCAGATTTATGCTACATTAGCTGTGTTTGAACGCAATAACGATATTCAACTTGTGCTGTCTGTTGTGGGTAAGTGGTTTGTTCTCTGTATAAGATGCATGTTGCCTACAAAGATGGAGATTCGTTTACTGCCCCCAAGAGAAAACAGGTGGAACCTCAAGCTTGAATTACACAGATGGAAGAAATATTCCTTATTAAAGGTAAAGTTCACCCCAAAATGAAAATTCTCTCATCATTTACTCACCACTCATGCCATCCCAAATTTGTATGAATTTTTCTCTTTTCTGCTGAACACAAACAAAGTTTTTTAGAAGAATATTTCAGCTCTGTATGTCCTCACAATGCAAGTGAGTGGATATAAACATTTTGAAGCACCAAAATGCACATAAAGACGGCATAAAATAATCCATATGATTCCAGTGGGTAAATCTATAGCTTTAGGTCTGATAGGTGAGAAACAGATAAATATTAGTCCTTTTTTATTATAAATTCTTCTCCCTGCCCAGTAGGTGGCAATACACACAAAGAATGCAAATTACTTGGTTGTGAATTCATTTTTGAACTGGTATAATGAAATTAACCGTCCATATGAAATTATTCACTAAAACTAAATCAGACTTCCCAACACTATTCTAGAAACAGAGCAAATTATTTTATTTGTATTTATTTTTTATTAACGATTATATACTCAAAAAGTTTTATTATATGGAATAACGTCCACAGATGAATCTTGCACAATATGACCAGGAACAAGTATTACGAAAGCAAACAGGGTCCATTTTGAATTAATGTTGTCTGTTAGTGCTTAATGTTTAATTGCAGTTAGACTGAGGAGAGGACACTTTCATTGGCTGATTGGGAATGAAAATGTGGACGTATATGTTCTGGCTTACTTTGGAAGCAGGATTGGGAAAGGCAACGACTCACACACATACAAACACACAAACACATGCATGCATATGCACAGCTGTGACCCATATAGCTGACAGGTGATGATGCTGGGGAAGGCAGGTGGTCATCCTGCTGGGTGGGGAAAGCTGTCCCTGAAAACAGACACACAGACACACACGCAGATGGCACAAGAAATCTGCCTTCATTCTAACTTCCTAAAGCAAAGACACACTGCTCTGATGCTTCTGTGTGAATGGTTGGTTTTCTGGTTTTATTATGACAGAAAGAGGCTTTGAGAGGACAGAGCAGGAAAGTTTGAGTGTGCTTGCTGTGACTGTCTCCACCACAATGACACCAGCGGAGTTACACCTGCTGGACAAACTGGAAATGATTCCTTGCAGGATGCATTTGAATGCTGTATACATTGGTAAACTGTGCAGGGGTGTAAAGTAACGAATTACAAATAGTCACGTTACTGTAATTAAGTAGTTTTCCCCAGGAATTGTACCTTTTTAAGTAGTTTAAAACTTTTATACTTTTACTTGAGTATATTTTAAATGCTGTAACTGTACTTTTACTGCGCTATTTTTCCTGTCCTGATTTTATTTTTATCCATCAATGTGATTGGCTATGGAGAGTGTGACATCCATCATATCAAATCACACACTTGAACAGCAGCTGTATATCTGCCGCCAACTGTGGAGTATGCCTCAAGCACAGTTCATCACCTGAAAGGGCTTTTCGCAGGGAAATATTTGCTTGACTGTGTCATGTGAGTTTAACTTGCTCAAGCCAGATATCAGCATTAATCCTGCCTCTAATTTGAAGAAACAAATCGAGGTAATTTCATATTTCTGCTAACTAGATTCTGTTGATGTGAGAGATTAAGGCAATGTTATTGTAAAGCAGTTCAATGGAAAGGAGGAGAGGCGAGAACCGGCTTGACGACATAAATAATATTTTAATGATTAACTTAAACCAAAGACAAACACATGACGAACATGTCCGTAAACGATCTCTCTCTCCCGCACCATCCTCCGCAGTCGGCCTTTATCCCTCTCGGAGGCTTGATTAGCCTGATAAGGGACCGGGTGTGAAGAATCACGACCCGGCCCCGCCCTCCGACTGTTATCAATAGTGCTGGGCGATAAAACAACCTTGATATTTATCTGAAAAATAATAAAAAAGAGAAACCGCGATATTGATGATAAACTTTTGAGTAATTTTCTATATTTAGCCTATGTTCTACATCTAGAACAGGGGAGTTCATTATATCGATTGCGATAGCAAGACAACCACTGGTTGGTTGATCTAGATGAAATATAAAAGATTGACTTTTTATTTCCTGTTTGATTGACAGGCGGCTAATGTTTGAGCGCTGTTGCTATTTTATGCCTAAATGATCAAATACACTTTATAAATCCGCCAATGCCCATTCGTTTATGTCTAAAGTGAATTTAAACAGTGGGACAAATAGCATATTTGCATCAAAATGTTGGACTTGAAGTGTACATGTAACCGAATTGACCCCTGTATGGTAGGCCATGTCATATAAAGACTATTAATCAAACAACAATATTAAGGAAACAAGAAAACCACTCACTACTTTTGGCTGAATATCTTGAGTAGCTTTAAAAGTATTAATGCAATAGAATAAATAATAATATTGTTTGTTTGTTTAATAATACCGACCCCTGATGTAGAGTGTTTTAATTTGTATAATAAATTACCAGTAAAGTAGAGATGATAAAATAATTTATAATTATGCTTAGCCTTAATCATGTATTTTCTAATGCCTGATAGAAAAGTATCAACCATTGTAGAGCAATACGTCAGGCAGAATATTCCACCAGTCACAAACTTCAGAAAACTGTGCATCATGCATGAGAATGAGAATAAAACTATTTCTGGGCTTGAAATATACAAGAACTAAATCAATGTGGAACATTGTATTTGAAAAGGAGGACAATGTGTCCCCCCATGTGCTACTTTAAGAAATAGTTCACTCAAAAATGAAAATTCTCTCATTATTTACTCTCATGCCATATCCTCATGCCATCCCAGATGTGTACGACTTTCTTTCTTAAGAACACAAATTAAGACTTTCAGAAGAATATTTCAGGTCTGTAGGCCCATACAATACAAGTATATGGGTGCCATATACGTCGTCAAAATGTTGACGCTCCAAAAAAGCACATAAATGCAGCATAAAGGTCATCCATTTCACTCCAGTGGTTAAATCCATGTCTTCAGAAGTGATATGACAGGTGTGGGTGAGGAACAGATCAATATTTAAGTCCAATTTTGCTAGAAATTCTTCACCCTGCTGATATGCATTAAGAATGTGAATCACCAAAAACAAAAGAAGAAGAATGTGAAAGTTAAAGTGGAGATTGACTGAGCAGGGAGGAGAATTTATAGTAAAAATGTACTTACATTTTGATCTGTTTCTCACCCAACCTATCATATCTCTACTTAAGACATGGATTTAACCACTTAATCACATGGATTAGGCTACTTTTATGCTGATTTATGTGATTTTTGGAGCTTCAAAAGTTTGGCACCCATTCACTTGCATTGTATGAACCAAAAGAGCTGAAATATTCTTCTAAAAATCTTAATTTGTTTTCTACTGAAGAAAGAAAGTCATTCACATCCAGGATGGTAAGGATGACTAAATGATGAGAGAATTTAAATTTTTGTTTGAAATGTTCCTTTAAAGCCCATTGTGGCCCCTGTACCAAACCACTGCTCTACTGCTTAAAGCTGCATTATTCAAACACAATAGTTTTCAGACATTTATACCTTTGTAAAAATTCACTATTCACAGTGAACCATGATTAATCTAATCCATGAGTGAAAGTGTCCAATAACCAGGCGCTTACTGACAGGGTGGTCATGAGATCCTAACATGGCTGACCCCATGAGGGGACCCTCTCATGTAGAATAAAACAGCTTTTATAAGGTTACTGAAATCACTGGTCTTGATCTTGAGTGAGTGCTCATGACTGTATTTATAAGTTTCAAAATTAGTATTAAATGTATTTTTTAGGAGTAAATCTTTTTTAATGTGTGAACCTTTGATCATCATAATTTTTAGATTCAAAGTCATATTTTTTACATAAAAACTCAAAATGATGAGATACTAATCTCATAATTGATTTTTAATCTCATAATTATGATTTATTAACACCCCTGGCAGTAAACAGTAAACAGAATGTTGCTAGGCAACAAGAATATCTGTCAGCTATGGTTGCTGTGGAGTGATACAAACAGAAGTTCTAAGAAGAGGTATGAGCTGTGCTTTATCATGAATAAACCACGGCTGTTGACCAATCAGCATTTAGGACCGGAACTATCTGTTTTATAAATCAAATAATGACATTTTATAATTATGAATAACCAATACTTTTTAATTTCATGTGGCAGAATCTGGCTCCCATAAATTCTTTATTTCCGCAACCTTTTTCCATCATCTTTGAATAGATATACAAATTTGCATTTTTGTTCTGTCCAACCAAAAGTCAAAGACAGAATTCTACAAAACTGTACAAGATTTAGGAATGAACTCCAAACCCTTTATTGCACATCTCTCCTAAACAAGCCCCACAATCTGAGATATCATTCAAGTCCCTAGCACATACAGTGATGGACAAATAATTGAAAAACACAACCCCCAAGTATAAACATTAGTAAAAGCGATGCTTGCTTACGTGTAATTGTGATGCTTAATTAAAGTGACTATGAACACGGGAGACATGCCTTGAAATTAGTAGTCTAGACCGAAGATATCCAAAACAGAGTGAGATACTGTAGATGTAGCTATGTTTAGAGACTTGGTTAAGCAGAATCAGTCAGAAGATATTTCAGTTAATAGGCCAGTCACACAAAAGACTTTCAGCAGGCTAACATCAATCCCATGGGACAGAGGGGCTAATCAGTCTCAGACTTAGAGAAGCAGGGTTCAAAACAGAACGTGAGGTGTGTGTGAGAGCGGGATAGAGAGAGATGAGAGTGGCAGGGGCCTTGTTAATGCTAAATGTCTGATGTGGGTTGGATATATCACACAGCAGGTGTCAAAGACCTGATTTGCTTCTCATAAACAGGGGAAGTCTCCACGAGGGACAATCTCCATGGGCTGACTCTCCATTACGTCACATATCCAGCAGCGGTCTAATTGGACATGACTCCAACCTACTAGCTTTTTAACTGTTTAAAAGACATTTATGAACAACGCAAAACATCCTGGTCTGTGCTCTTAATTCAGGCACATTCACCCATATGACTTACTTTCTTTCATGGAACACAAGAGGAGATGTAAGGCAGAATGAGAGGTAAAAACAATCATTTGCATGGTACGGAAACACAGTGCAATGAAAGTGAAAGGTGCCTGAGACTAGCATACTGCCAAATATCTCCTTTTTTGTTCCATGGAAAGAAGTCAGTTAGTCATACAGGTTTGGAACAACATGAGGGTGAGTAAATCATGACAGCATAAGCCTTCATCATTAAACCCAACAAATAACAGGAGAAATGAGTGTCTTGTAATTAAAAGCAATTAAATACTCTGGGAAGTAAAAATACCAATCTCTGTTACATAGATATCCAAACCAGGGCCTGGGGGCCAAAGTTGATGCTTAATGGCCTTTGATTTGGCCCGCCTTGCCATGTAGGAAAAATAATTTTAAAAATGTGTCAATGATGCAGCTATTCATTGGATTAGTTAAGGTGATTGCAGAGTAATATTTTACATACTGTGTATATAAATATATACACTCACCTAAAGGATTATTAGGAACACCTGTTCAATTTCTCATTAATGCAATTATCTAAATCAACCAATCACATGGCAGTTGCTTCAATGCATTTAGGGGTGTGGTCCTGGTCAAGACAATTTCCTGAACTCCAAACTGAATGTCAGAATGGGAAAGAAAGGTGATTTAAGCAATTTTGAGCGTGGCATGGTTGTTGCTGCCACACGGGCCGGTCTGAGTATTTCACAATCTGCTCAGTTACTGGGATTTTCACACACAACCATTTCTAGGGTTTACAAAGAATGGTGTGAAAAGGGAAAAACATCCAGTATGCGGCAGTCCTGTGGGTGAAAATGCCTTGTTGATGCTAGAGGTCAGAGGAGAATGGAACGACTGATTCAAGCTGATAGAAGAGCAACTTTGCCTGAAATAACCACTTGTTACAACCGAGGTATGCAGCAAAGCATTTGAGAAGTCACAACACGCACAACCTTGAGGCGGATGGGCTACAACAGCAGAAGACCCCACTGGGTACCACTCATCTCCACTACAAATAGGAAAGAGAGGCTACAATTTGCAAGAGCTCACCAAAATTGGACAGTTGAAGACTGGAAAAATGTTGCCTTGTCTGATGAGTCTCGATTTCTGTTGAGACATTCAGATGGTAGAGTCAAAATTTGGAGTAAACAGAATGAGAACATGGATCCATCATGCCTTGTTACCACTGTGCAGGCTGGTGGTGGTGGTGTAATGGTGTGGGGGATGTTTTCTTGGCACACTTAAGGCCACTTAGTGCCAATTGGGCATCGTTTAAATGCCACGGCCTACCTGAGCATTGTTTCTGACCATGTCCATCCCTTTATGCCCACCATGTACCCATCCTCTGATGGCTACTTCCAGCAGGATAATGCACCATGTCACAAAGCTCGAATCATTTCAAATTGGTTTCTTGAACATGACAATGAGTTCACTGTACTAAAATGGCCCCCACAGTCACCAGATCTCAACCCAATAGAGCATCTTTGGGATGTGGTGGAACGGGAGCTTCGTGCCCTGGATGTGCATCCCACAAATCTCCATCAACTGCAAGATGCTATCCTATCAATATGGGCCAACAGTTCTAAAGAATGCTTTCAGCACCTTGTTGAATCAATGCCACGTAGAATTAAGGCAGTTCTGAAGGCAAAAGGGGGTCAAAAACAGTATTAGTATGGTGTTCCTAATAATCCTTTAGGTGAGTGTATATGTGTGGGTATATATATATACCACAGTTAGTTCCGGTCCTCGAATCTGATTGACGAGAGACGTCCCATGAGCAATGATGGTGTGACAGCATCAGCTCTCAGACGCTTCACTGTGTGTATCACTCTGCTTGTGTTCGTGCTGTTCTAAACTAAAGCGTAAGTGTAGTGCATATGTGTTTGGAGTTACTGTCTTTAGTTTTGAAATTACATTTGTTAGCCAGCAGGTTGTGGCAAAAGATCATTTTTGTGTGTAATATGAGCCAGTTGGTGATGTAAAGTGAATCCGTTAGTCATTGTTTACATACTGCACTCTGTGAGTCTCCACATTGGATACATACTGTTTAAAATGGCAGAGGACATCGACATCGCTGTTTCTAAAGTGAATGACATTTGCGCACCGGCTACCCAGAAATAGAGAGGAATACCCCTCTTGGACGTCTATTTTCCACTAAGAAAACTGACCTTCAGAAAGCTGTAAGAATCTCTGTTTGGGTGTGGCAACAGGTGATCTCTCTCTCTCTCTCTCTCTCTCTCTCTCTCTCACACACACACACCAGTCTATCCTTGTTTATCCAATGACTTGTTAGAAACAGCACAAGCCGTGATCCCATTTCTGAAGTGAACATTTTGAATTACTAACGGAGGCTTGGATGCATCATTTGTTTTGAACCAGCAACGGCAGATTCTGATTGGTCATGTAATAAAGTAGTTCCATGCACAAATGCGTTTTTATGACCATTCTCGTTTTTTCCAGATTTTTTTTTAATTGACTTGTTCATTGAACTGTTGTATAGAAGCAATATCACACTTGCAATCGTGCTTTATAGTCCTACATCAGCACTGTTGTAATTACCTATGGCCCTTCGTAGGCAAATGTTTGGGCAAATTCAACAATATGCTTGTACAGGTTCCGATAAATAAATTTGCCCCCAAAGTTTTTTTTCCCCACTTAAACCATGATAGCCATGTATTTTAGTGCTAAATACATAAAATCCTTAGTATATAAAAAACAAAACCGTATCAGTATCACATATTTCAAGATGTTTGCCTAGCCAGCACAATACCAGGGCATTTCTATGCTGTTAATGTATTGAGTGTTTGTTAGTGCATTGTTAGGTGGTTGCCAGTGTGTTCTGTTTGGTAAAATGGTAAAAAGTTAATACTTGGGATTTGAAATATTATGTTTTTTCAAGTTTAATACTTAGGGTTAGAGATTTGTTCACTAGCCTCAAGGATAAGCAATATTAACAGTCATGCAAACAACCCCCCCAAAACTCTGCCCGACCCTCAGGGACGGAGTTAATAAATACACCTTTGATGTGACCATCACATTGCATTACATCCCCCCGAAGTTCAGCTCATACCGTTACATAACACAGCTCATGGTTTATTTTAAGCGAGTATGATGCTCAGGACACAGCCTGTGCTTTGAGTCCAGATTAAGAGCAGAGATCACAAACACAAGACACATCTGTCCTCATCTGAAAGCAATATAATAGTATAACGTTTCAAACCGTAATTTTAAAGCTGAATGTGAATTTTGTACATTCATTGTCAATGACCATCGGTTTTAAAGCATAGTATTCTTTCTAATGTTATATTATTGAAACTAGATTTGAGTGGTTTATATTGATGGGCTCGTTACTTGTTCCATTTCCATTCCACAAGTATCCATTTTTAAAAAAGAATTACCCACATTTTTGTCATTAAAGACAGCTTTCATGCAGTATTAAATATAAAATGTAACATTATTTCAAGATCTAATCCCCTTTGGAAAGTCAAACTGAACGGTCAATAAATTTTTAAGAGGGCAGGAGTCAATCAATAAATTGATATAGGTATTTATTTGCAGTCAGGTGGCATATATGAAACAAGACAACTCTAAAACATTCTGTGGGAGTCTCTTGCCAACATGAACACATGGATTAGAGATTTCAAACACAAAAAATTAAGTAAAAAAAAAAAGAAATCTCAGTAAAGGCTGATCCCTCCGTTCCAAAGAGAACTTCACTAGGACATACCACCAAGTAAACACACCAGCACAATCAACTATATAAAAGATCCCTGTAATACTGGATAGAGATTACATAATTAGGAAACTCTTTTAAAAGGACTAAGAGGAGGTTGTAAAATATTCAGGAGCATTTGGGGAGAGATTTTAAAAGTGGGAAAAAACATAATTAAAAAAATTGTTTGAAAGAATCATTCTTCAGCTCACACAAACGTATGCATTTTTGCTCACATAAAAGATTCACGCTAACGGACATCATTTTTAAAATGTGATTTTTAATTCTGTACATGTAATAAATGTGATGATGACAGGGTATTCAGTGTTGATTGCTTTTAAGGTCGCAATTCTGTATGTGCTTGAAAACATTGTTCGCTTTTGAAAAACGGCTATAAATGGTCAGTTTCTAAATAAGTCTCACACTCCAATCTCAGCACAGGCCTCCATTGCGCAAAGATTAATACCCTAGACACACAAACTCCAAGCAGGAGAGCTCAAGCCAGCACTCAGCTGCTCGACCCCACCTGCTGCAGGATCATAAAACTTCCAAACAGATTTAGAGCATATTAAATCATATATGATACATGAAGATCAAGCACATTACAGGTTACAAACAGACCATACAGAAAAGAAAAAAGAAAATTAAATAGGGTTTTCAACGAATGACAGAAGCAGTCGCACTTGCTTCGCGTAATTTATGCCCAATTACTGACATATCTGTTGAAGGATCTTGACAACACTTCAAATCCCCTCCTCCTGAAATTCAGGCGGAGGGGCATCCTATGATCCGATACAGAAATGGCACTATCAGTTTTAGGTGTATCCCCATATTATGGATGCTGAGGGCAACATTACAAGCAAAACAGATGTGTACAGATATATTCGGCTCTCAAATCAGTTAGACATTATGCTCTTGTACTGCCCTCCCTTTTTCTTTTAAAGAGAAATTGATGCATAGACTTAATTTTAATGTTTTCAGAGTTAAAGACATTTTGTTCAATTAACATCACACTTCAAACTCCCGTAGAGTCTACTGGCTGAGAGTCTTTACACTCATTAAAAAGATGACAATGCAATGACGGAGACAAAAATTAGGCATGATAAACAGAATAATGAAGGTGAAGGATACAGTATCAGTAAGGCCAAGGTAAAGAGAGAAGAACTGAGGCTGAAACACAAAGAATCGGGTAAGGAAATTAGTCTAATTTATTCTAAAATATCTTTTGATTCATATTGGAATATCATGAGGACTATCGATTTCGCTGTACTTAAGAGTAGGTCTAGATTCATTTCTAATGCAGTTTAATTTTCTGTCCCTTGGTACCTTGAGATAATTAATCAGTGCTAGTGTTTTTCACAGAACACCCAGTACAATCAACATTGACGTTCACATTCAAACATGCCGCAGACGCGTGCACAAACACTCTAAAACCCACTAGATGTTCTGAAGACACTGTTAGTTTCACGAAGCGTTTTAAAAAGGAACAGTTCATCCCCCCAAAAAATGAAAATTCTGTCGTCATTTACCTTTCTTCCATGCAATGAAAGTGAATGGTGACTGAGGCTAAAATTCTGCCTTTTGTGTTCCATGGAAGAAAAAAAGTCATAGGGGTTTGAATCAACATGAGGTTGAGTAAACGATGACAGATTTTTTTTCAATTTCGGATGAACCAACTCTATTCTCTAATAGAGGCTTCACAACATGACCTCAGATCAGCTTCCATACACACAAACACACACACACACACACACACGACACATACAGTCTCACAAGCCCACCATCACCAGAGAGGAGAAGGTCTGGTCAAAACTCCCACCACTAAAATAAAATTAACACCATAATCTGATGGAGAAATGTTTCCTTTACAAGGTGGCTTCTTCCTCGAGAGTCACTGTGGATGCGACTAAATGAGGAAGAGGAGATGATGGGCAAAGGGATTTAGTTTATTATCTCAAATAAAAAGATAAAGCGCATCTGAATAGAGGCAGGGGAGGAGAGGGTGTGATGATGCTCCTAGCTCAAGAGCTGACGAATCTCCTTGTGCATGTGACACAGGAAGTCCACATAAGAGGCTCCACCATTGATGTTTTTATCCTCCACCAGGAAGTGCTTGAAGATCATCTCCAGTTTGTCTTCTTGTTTCACCACCATAAGCTGAAAAAAATGATGCTAATTCATTCACTGTGGGTTAGGGTTAAACATTTCATTATTGGACAAATAAAAAGTTTGACATTTGAGAAAACTCATGAGGAAAGAAGGGAAATCAATTGCAATTGAAACAGAATTATGGAAGCAAAAAAGCAGTAATATAGTGATGGATTTTACCTTCATGTATCGTGGGCGCTGTGTCCTGACAGACTCGATAATCTCCCTCAGTCTCTTTGAAAAAGGATTATCCAAAGCCGGCAGAGATGCCTAAATCAGCAAAACACACATAATAAAAACACCAATCACATACTATTCATGAAATGAAAAGCAAAAACAGCCAAGTAAAAAGTTGATCGCAAAATGTTAGCCTAAGCCACCATTCATCTTCATGTCCTCTTTTTCCATACAATGAAAAGGAATGGTGGCTAAAGGCCCTGGCATACTCCATACGAAATCGAAAAACGAAAGAGGGTGATGCCATTTAGAACAATGATTGAGTTTATTTCTTTGGCTTGGAACAGCTTTCAGAAGCACTTTGTACTGGCTGCTAAAAACATCACAAACTTGGTGGTATGTCCTAGTGAAGTTCTCTTTGGAATGGAGGGATCAGCCTTTGCTGAGCTTTCTTTTAATTTTTTTGTGTTTGAAATCTCTAATCCATGTGTTCATGTTGGCAAGAGACTCCCACAGTATGTTTTAGAGTTGTCTTACTGCTATTGGTCCATATTATCAGTTGGACCAATAGCAGTAAGACAAGTTACTAGCGAGCTGGTACAAACTTCCTTACATCTGTATGATGTTCACATACAGACATGCCATGTGAATTGTAATAAATTACAAAAGGATTAAAATCTTCTCAAATACTCCAAGTGTATATTTACTCTGCAGTATGATAAGCTGCTTCACTTGTGTCATCTGCAGCAGAAAGCCATTCACAAATCTGCCCAAAGTGAGATATGCTTCTTATAAAAGAAAATTAACCATTAACACTCTTTTATGCACCCATCTTTGCAGTAGTATCAGTGTCATCATAAAATACAATAACAGAGAGTAACCAGCGCATATTATCTACTGCATAGATATGACTTTAGATCATGATCGCATGATTAAAACAGCTTCTTTTACCGATCTTGTGTGAATTCTACTGATAGAATGAGATATGAACCCCCTTTTTTCTCACATAAGGTTTCACATGTAATCTTGAGCATTCTCATATTTAAATGCTCCTCTATACGCCTCCCACAGCAGCATGGCATATGTCTGAATGGTGGCAAACAGCATACCGTTGTTCAGCAGTTTCCAACTTCTTTTTGGCTCCGAACAAAGGAAATTCTTCATGAGTATGCTGGGGCCTTATGACCATTAAGAACATCTACAACTTCAGAGTGAGTAAATGACAGAATCCTTTTAAGCCAGTGGTTCTCAACTGGTTTTGCTTCGGGACCCAAATTTTGCGAAGTGGTGACCCAATATCGTAAACAAATTAACCTCAACCAAAAAAAACCCTGTATTTAAAAATGTAGACTGGGTCACATTTTCTTTTGACAATTTTTGTTGATGTCATAATAACACTAAATTACAGGATTTGTTATGAAATAAAGAAGCCTAAACACATTTAGAAACTTTAAACACAACTGACACAAATGTAATTACACTGAGGTCTAATAGATTCTCTTTCTAGATTTAGATTATTTAATATACAAATATTTTTGTCAAAATACTACAGTTACTAATGTAGAATTGTGATAATTTTAGTCTGGGAGATAATGTGTAATCTGATTTTGGCGTATAAGTCCGCAGTCCTGTTTTTAATATCAAAACTGTACTGTTTGAGATGTTTGACTTCATTCATAGTGGTTTAAACTAAAATATTCTAAGAAATAAAATGGGTCACATTAGTTTTGTGGTCTGAGCCTCAAAATTGAGGGTAGTTCGTTTGTCACGCGTGCACTGCAGATAGGTTTGAGCAGAACATATCAGAAGCATATTTAGCACATACAAATCGTAGAAAGCGAGATTATCATTAAATTTGCCTTTTAATGGAGGGAGAAACATGGCATTGTTCTTTCCCTGCTGTCTGCGACCCTATCCAAACAGACCTCACCAGTTGAAAAACACTGCATTAAGCGTGTTCAGCTATTTTGCAAACTTCTTGCCATTTCTGACACAGCCAGAAAGCCTTTGAGCATCCCCTGACTGCTTATTTGCTGTTCAAAGAGCCTAGGGGTGTCACAGAGACAAGTGTGATTTCTAAGTACACCCATTTCAGTGATATCTGTCAGGTAGTCGGTACATTTTACACATGGTTTTCAAGAACAAATACAAATAAACGATTGCTTGATATGCATTTATAAAAGGGCCATACCATGCTAGGGTCTATCTGGCTGAAGGCAGGTGTTCCAAAGATATTTTGGAGTAGCTCTTGCTGGGCATTGACCCCCACCCAGATGAAAAGGTTCAACCCATTTTCTAACAGGTACACTCCGCCTCTTGATAGTCTCTCCTCTGAGTCTCTTACTGCCAAAGGCAGGGACGTGCTCTCGACATCCAGCTTTTGCTGTAGAGAAACACCAAATGTACCATAAACATTAAAGCTCAATTAAAATATCAAATGGGTTGTCTACATGTTGAGTTGGTCCCTTACCAGTGGAAGTAGCCGAGGGTAGAAAAACACATGGCTCTCAGCCACGTCCATGCCACTGACCAGCTGTCTCAGGTAGGCACGGTCATCAAGGGAAACATCTGCTCCGGGCTGCAGAATGTCGCTCTTCAATATGCAGTTTAGATACACGGGCAGCAGCTTCATACACTCCGGCAAGATCAACTGAGCACAAGTCGACAAGAATATATCAACATGAGAGATTTACAGAATTAGTTATGATAACAAAAGACATGAAATACTTGACAAAGTTGATAAGTCTTGCTATGCTATAATCCTAAAACCATTTTTAAACAGTGTTATGTCCCTGGATTTAAGTGTATTCTTTTACGTTTATTTTACTCGTTTGATATCTTATTGCAATTGGAGATTTTGCTATTTTTTATTTTTATTACCCGTTTTGTCATCTCTCTCTATCCCTCTCAGGCTGATTAACACCAGGTGTCTGCAATAAAGACTAATCAGTCCTTTGCTGGTATTGTTTGGTGGGGAGAGGAGCTTCAGGATAAAATCACAGTAGAAACTCTGCAATGGCTCTTTACCCGTTTATTTTTTCTGCACTTTTTGGTTGTAGTTGGTAACTGTTGCTATCATTAGAGGTTGATTGTAGCCCTTTAATATTGTTAAATTACTTTTTGATTTGAAACTGTTGTAAATATTAATTCATATAAGTTGCCTTTTCGTTTAATCTTTTTTCCTGATTTTGGGTTAGTGAGGGAGCCAGGAAAGTTTATTTATTATTTTTAGGCATTTTCTCTGTTAGGTAAGTTAGTTTTGACTCCCAACAAACTTTTGTTTGTTGTTTTGGCCTTGCCCCCTCACAAATTCTTTGAGACTTCCTTTTTCTATTTTTGTATAAATAAATAAAAAAAATAAAAATAAAAAATACTTTTTTAAAGTTGACTGATTTTTGAGTGCTGGGACGAGAGAAGGGAATGCCAACCTCTATATTACTCCTTCCCAACCCTAGATTGGCACAGGTCATAATAACAGAATTTTACCAATTCTTTATTGATAATACATTTTTTATAACAATATTGAGAGAAAACATGGACTATTTGTACTTTTGAAAATTCATGCATCACATTTAAAATGAATTAAAAAAAAAACTAAGTATATTAAAATTAAATATCAAGTCCTAGTTGAACTCGTTATAACCAGTGTTTTCTTATAGTATAGGTAAAGATTTCACTTCTTACCTGTCCTGCTGAAGATGGACTTGCGCAGTTCTTGCGGTAACAGGCTAAGATCTGTGCACACTGATTCAACAGACTGTCACGCACATTCTTGGTAGGACTGCTGAGTACACTGCGAAATGCTGTTAACACATACAACAAAACTCATACATTTCAAATGGTGCTTTAAATTTAAAACCATTTCCATAATTCATCAGAATTTATAAAAGTTCTGAATAAGCTTCATCTTGATGCTACGTGTGAAAAAACCAGTAACAATAACGGTTCACGCTCTAATAAGTCACCAATCACAAAACTGATGCAATTTCTCCATGCATTTTACATACATATATATATATATATATATATATATATGTGATACAGGAGTTGAAAATCATATTTTTTTATTTATTGTCAAAAGAAATGTCAAATTAACCTAATAGCTCAGGGTGATTTATGGCAAATGACAGAGTTTTAACAGCTTTGATGGATGTACTTGATAGGAAAAATATAACACAAAAGCCATTACTTGTGTGAACTATGTGACAGAAGTGACACCTTTACCAGAAAAATGACACTAGCAATTTAGCAGTGTGAAAGTTTAGCATGTGAAAGCGAGAAAGACGTGCGAGGATGTGTGTAGTTTCACTCACCATATTTGGCGAAGAAGTTGATAATAGTATCCGTCTCGCAGTTCCTGTACAGGTCTGCCAGCTGAGAGCAGCAGTTCACTGCCATATTATGAATCCGAAGCCGTCGCTGACCATTGCAGCTAGTGTACAGAACAGCACACTGAGGAAAGAAAGAGAAATAATAAAGGCAATTAAATATTGAGATCACTGAATGAAGTGTAGCAGACACATCACTATGTGTACGATCACACAGACCTGCATAAGAGCTCCAGTCTCCTCACTGAGCTTGTCGTCATGTCTGAACTCTACGGTAACGGTCTTGTCACAGTCTAGTCCTGCCAGCTCAACATCTGTGGTGTTGCTCATGTAGAAGGAACCAAAGAAGTCTGTTGCCCGGATACCTGCCACAGCACCACACACACACAGGTTAAAGATGCGTTGATAAAGACTATCTTAAAGTCAGGGTACTCAACAGGCTCTACATGGGGCACATTTGAACTACCACCCTTTATTTTGTGGCCAGTGACATGCCCATTTTTAAAACGTAAACTTATAATAACTAGCCCACAAAAGTGCTTTTCATTTTGTGTTTAAGCAATATCATTCTAAATGACAAGGTAAAAGCTATATATTTATTGTGAGAACTTATTGGTCAAACCAACATATTTAGAATTTTTATTGATCCTTCAAATACAAAATTTATTAATTTTAGCATCTCCAATTGACAAAAGAATCTCCTTTTCAGCCGTCATGTGATTTTTTTTTTTTAAAAGGTACAATTGCAGGTATATAATAGAAGGATCTCATTATAGAAATGTTTTTTTTACATTACAGTAATGAGAATTCAGCAGATAAATGTGCTTAATGCTCATGAAAATGTCACATGGAAAAATAAAATAACCACAATAACCATTGACCTCACCTGTGCTTGTGCGGACTCTCATTACTGCATCAAAGCCCATCTGCTTCTCCACATCTCTCCTCAGGTCATTGAGAAACTGCTCCTGGTCAGTTGCAGCCTGAAAAAAAAACACAAGTCCATAATCTATGAAGTCATGCATGCTAATTGTGGTTAACACGATTATATTAAACTGTTCATGTATAAAAAAATTGTCAAATGACAACAAATGAGTAAAGTTCTTGCTAACCTGGAAGTAGGTGTATTTGTAGATGGAGCCTCCCGTTGAAGTGGGCACCACCCCTAATGTTGCTACATCAACATACTGATTTGGAAAGAGGAAGAGGTCCACACAGCAACCCTGGGCCACACACTCCTTGGCCAGGGTGTTGTAAAAACTAACCTGTGGCTGGAATAATGACTGAAACAAAGAGTGAAACTTCAGGATGTGTCATGTGGAGACGGTTTCCAATGTCTCTTGCCTCCTAAAAACTCATGGTCTAACTTCATCAACATAAATAATTGTATATAATACATAACTAGTGATTCACCTAAACTATTCTGGCCCTACAGGGCTGAAAAATTAAACTGAAAATGCTACATTTAAACAAATTCTATTAAGGAATATTCCGGGTTCAATAAAAGTTAAGCTCAATCGCCAGCTTTTGTGCCATAATGTTGATTACCACAAAAATGGATTTAGACTCGTCCCTACTTTTCATTAAAAAAAAGCAAAAATGGAGGTTACAGTGAGGCAATTACAATGGAAATGAATGTGGCCATTTTTTAGGTTTTAAAAAAGGCAGAAATTTGAGTCTTATAATTTTAAAAAGGACTTGCATTATGTCTTTTAAATCTCATGTACTATTTGAACTCTTAAGTTGTTTAAATCATAATTTGCGGACACTACATCGTCATGGTAACAAAATTGTAAAATTGGCAGTAACTTTAAACAGAAAAGGATAAAAAGTGATTTCATCAAACTAAAATCATGTTAACACACATACTGATTCATTGTTATACTTTTGAAACAGTGAGTATTTTAACAATTACAAATTGTTCACCATTTTAAGTGCCTCACAGGAACACAGTTATTTGCTGGCATGTAAAATTTTATTTTTGTGGTAATCATCATTACGCTGTCGTTTGAGCTTAACTTGTACTGAACCCAGAATTTTCCTTTAATGTTAATATGTTAAGTAATAATAACGCTTCAAACTTCTTCAATTAGTGTGACTTAGAACAGCATATAGGCTCCACTAATGTCTAAAATGGTTTAAATAAAATGAAAATATTATAAACTGAAACCAGAGTGAAATAAAATAACATTTTAGTTTTCAGTGTATGGCATTTTCACCTGGAAATTTTCATGGGTCGGTGCATCCTAACCACAACATAGCATTGTACTTGTTACAATGTTACAATAGTTCTCAGAATTTGTGGTGACTATGCAGAAGAGTCTGGAGTGGAGGGGTTTACAGTACCTTCTCTTTATCAGTGCCCAGTAGTTTCTTGTCCTCCCTGTTCTTCAGTTTGCCTGGAGCCTCAGCGATAGGCAGAGAAGAGTGGAAAACAAAGAGCTTTCCGGCACAGTCTGCAGCCTAGATGACAAAGCACAAAGCCATTTTTACCGAATGACTCCACTTAGTTAAACTTCTTGAAACAGCCAAAAGGCTGACAACACTGAATTACAATTGAGCAGTGGAAAACATTAACATTCATATTATGATGTAAAGTCTGTTTGCTAAATGTTAGTATGCATTGTGAAACCTGTGCTGATGCAATAAGCTCAAATACCTTGAGCGCCTCCAGCCCTGCCTGAATAACAGGCCCAAACACGGTCTCAGTTTCCCGTGTGTCGGCAAACATCTCAGGGATCTGATCCAACAAACTGAAGCAAACAGACATTTTCACAGAACAACACACTTTGATCCTGATGGTCCAAAATTAGATTACCCAAACTCTAAATTAGCAAAACATATTTCTTTCTTAAAAGTGAACAAGAGAGGCAAAATCATGGTACATTATACTGCCACACAAAGGCAAAACAATGAACAACACTGGAGATTTTGTAGTCAGTGCCATTTTCACACTACATTTTCTGTAAATCTTAGCATAGTTGAGCCAAACCCTTCTGTCACAGGATAATAAGAGATTCAATTTCATTCAAAACTAAATTTTTACTCAATTCAATTCAAGCTCTTTATTGCCATTGTACAAGTACAACAAAATTATTGAGTCAGTGCATCTACTCAGTATTTGTTTTGCAACATAGCCTACTATATATGTCAGGGTCCTTACAACACACAAAACTGAAGCCTACCTCTCAATCACCACCCTGGACTCTGAAACACTGACCAGAAATCCATCCAATAGAGGTACAAACATGTCAGCCACATCTGACACAACCATCATCTGTGGCTGGGCAAGAGAGGCCTTCACGTTGTAGAAATGAAGCACTTTATTGTAGGTGATGAAGCCAACTCGAATGTTTGATTCCACATCAGGGTTCTCTCTGAAATAACCATCATCAACAACAACATTTTATGACTATCGATCTAAAATAAGGTGTCTGGAATCATGGAATATGTCTCAAACAGATTATGCTTTAGCAGACAATGTCTCAGGTCATGTAAACAACATTTTCTTTAGTATGGCAAGGTTCATAAACAGTTTAAGCAAAACCTGATAAACAGCTAGATTTTGCATTTGCATTACTTGTGAGTATCACAAGGTAAATGACGATATAATATGATATGAATATTTAGGTCACGATACGATATAATTGCGATTCTTTCTTTTTGGTGTATTGCGATTCAAAATTACGATATTTCACTTAATGTTTCTCATTCGTCTTCATCAGACTTAAGAGAACTTAAAATTTTCCAAATCACCAAATGTTAATGTTTTTCCAAATTGTTAAATTAATATAAAAGTGCCAAATTACAAAACAAGTACAGTTTATTTCCTAATATCCATGTACATTGCAAAGCCATAAGCTTATAAGACCATAATGGCTCCATATTAGATCAATGTAGTTAGTCTTTATAAAAATAATTCCTTACATTTATGAATACAATAGTAGCCTAAACACTTAAAAAAAAAAATATTACAACACCGTTTCAATCACAATAGTATAATAGTGTTCACCTAAAAGGTTAGTCTATTTAATGTGATACTAACATTTTTGTCAAAATACCTCAGTTAATGTTGCTAGTGTAAAATTGCGATAAATTTAGTAATGGCGGGTATGTGTAAACCATTATAACTGCACCTTCTAAGGGACTGTTGTTGAATTACTAGAACAATTTGGCAAAGATAATTTTTTCCCCATCAACACAATATTATTGTGGAAAAATATAAATAGTAATATCGATCTTTGGTATAAAAAGATTGACACAAATTCATGACAAAAATATTACGATACTTTAACATATCAATATTGTTTCCCACATCTAATTAGCTGTCATTTAAACCCATTAGTTATTTGAATGCAAGTTATTACATTTTGAAGAAAGATTACAACTGTGTTTTTCTTTGCAATAACATTTATTAGTATGCATTTGTAACAAGAAAGTAAATGGGTAATTTTTTTTTCATGTTGACTTGGTTATAATAATGAACTGATTTTGTATAGGTTGTTAGTCAATTTTAATCACGTACTGTATTCCTGATGTACTATCCAACTTTAGGTTAAAACTCTCACCTGGGCAAGTAATCCAACAGTGTCTTCAGCTCTTGGCATACAATTCCCACCATGCCGCTCTTCACTGCGTTGTAGGACACATCAATCAGAAAGATGAAGGCTGGCGGCTGAGGAAACTTGTTATTCTGTAAACAAATAATATTTGAATGAGCAATCATATATATATCTCAACACATAGATTATTATAGTCTATTTCATGGTTTATTTCATATAAAAGCCTTCAGATTGCAATGATAGGAGCATATACTGTACCTTACAGTAGTCCACAGTAGTCATAAACTCATAACTGCCCATAGAGAGCTCTGGTCGGTCATAGCAGTCCACTCTCTTCCCTGTATGATCCAGATGCTGGAAGTAATGGGGAGGCACTGGGAGAGGGAATGGAATATGGAAATCAAAGCATTAGATATTGTTGATTATGATGCATTTAACATCACAAACATGTTAACTATAACATACCCTCGGTGACACAGCTGCAGAAGCCACAATGGAAGCGACGGCCACCTTCAATGAACTGCATGAAAGGACACATGTAGGCCTTACAGCGATTACAACGGATGGGCCCACTTTCTCCATGATCGACAAGATATGGCGGTGTCTGGCAGAGAAAAGGAGTGAAACAATCTCAAATGATTACTAAAATCCACTATAACACCATTACATTGAAACAATATTTTGCATTCTGACTGCTCACATCTTAAAAGGACAGTGGTCACCCAAAAATGAATAATTTGTCATCATTTATTCACCTTCATGTTGTTTTAAAACAGTATGACAAAAAGATAAATTTTTTAAGAACATCCCGTCCGCTCCTTTACGTATAAAGAAAGAGACTGCTTTTATGGTGCTTTTAGTTATGTTGGAGCTTGCTGGCCCTAGTTCCCTTTTCCTTTCATTAAATGAAGAGCAGTCAGGATTTTCTTCAAAAATGTACCTTTTGTGTTCCACAAAAAAAAGGAAAGTTATACGATTATGGAATGACATTTATATACCTTTAAATATAAATGGCGCCAATACCCTTGAACCTTTTTGCCACAATGTTAATGGCAAACACCACTAATCTCAGTAGTCTACAATGAGAAACTAGCTATAATAGAATATAATGTGTTCGTTTACCTCATCTGGGGGCAGAGTGGACAGGGGCTTGATAACAGCAGCAAGGGGCACCTGGGACTGTTTGGCCAGGTCAGAACTGCAGGGTATGTTATAGGCTGTGCATCGGATGTACCGTGGACTTGCATTACCTTTGGAGACATACATCACATACAATCCTGCTCAATCCATATTGTAACAATTCTGAATGAATTTTAGTGTGACCACATTCTTACAGAATATATAAATAAAATGTATAACATTCTCTATAATTATAAAAATTATACTACTCTTACCTAATACAATACTATATATCTTATGTATTGTAAAACAGTTACCTTGATCTCTGACTTGGAAGTTGGTTGTGATCAGTGGTGGGGCTTGACCTCTGACTCCTGTAGTAAAAGGTTCATTTCCCTTGTTTGCCTTGTCATCCTCAATGACCTGAATCTAAGGGAACAAAGACCAGTCGATCAAAGCCAGACACACCTTTATTCACACAAAGACACAAACACTGACCTTTCACCCAACAAATCTCTGTATTCTTATATAGAACTATCAAACTTAATGATCCAAATCAGGATCATTAAGTTTGAAAGTGTACACGCTATATCGGATCTTCTAATCTAGATTAAAGCAATATTACGGGTTGAATACAACTTAAGTTCTATCACAGAAAAATAATTTAGACTTCCTCTTTTATAGTAAATCTCTTAAAATGGAAGTCTATGGGGCAAGTCTAAATCACCACAAATTAACTTTTAGAATATGCAACTGCATATAGAACACATGCTTATGCAAGTTTGAATCTGGCTTTTGCCATTTTTAAATTCGACAAACTCTTTAGAGCTGAAATATCAAACATTGTTTTTCCCGAACTGTTCATGCAAGTGCTTTGCCAAAAATACAAGATAAATTTTTCTGCCCTGGTACAATCAACCCAAAGGCTTCCATCACAAGATAATTACTGTAAACTCATTTTTCCAAACTGAGGGAATAGCCTAAATGAACTTTCTGTGCTGCATCTTACAGATAGATGGAGATCGATCATAATAAATAGAGCTTAATAAATAATTGTATTTAACCCAGAATATGTCTTTAAATGATGGGCAACAATGTTTATATGAAAAACAGAACCAACAATTCAGAACTCCAAAAGGGTTTCCTTCACAAAGTCATGTCAGTCATGCAGAGATCGTCACTATGTAGCATGCAGGAGTGTAAACAGAAGCAGTTTTGGGTACCAATGACCAGTCTAAACATATTATAAATCAAATGCAAACAACAGCCAAAGATCATTTGCTGAAACTGGCATTATAGGTATGTTACACAAGTGCAAGTCTGCACTGATACTGCTCATAATAAAGCATAAAATCTGATCAGAGATGTATCCTTCTCATGAAAAAAGGCATACAAGGCAAATAAAGCTCCAAAACAACAGAAAACAAAGTAACACTATTAAAGGTGAATCTTGTGAAATCTGTCAAGGAATATCCAGGCCATATTTAATTTTACCCCAAAAGTTTAAAGAAAAATATTTTTAAAACACTTGTTTTCACGTCACACATGTCCTAATGAAATGTGATGTGATAAAGCAATATGAGATAAAAGGCATCTCTTCAATGTTTATCAGAGCTTTCATCATGTTCAGTGTGCACAGACAAATTGCTTGACACTGGAATCTTATTGCTTCTCAATAGGACATGGGGTAACAGTTATGATAATATGGGGGAAGAATGTGCTTTATTGTCATAAAATATGGTTACAATACAAATTTTATTTTGAATTTGGGGTTAAATAAGACCCAGACATTTCTTTGTGAGATTCACCAGAATGGTGTTTCCTACTACCATTCTATTCAGTAAACAATTTTTGTTATTCCAAAGAAAGACTGACAAATGTCATGGTTGTCAGTATCTCTAATGAGTGTTTTTCTAGAGAGAGTCATTGGCATTTTTTAAGGGACACAGAGTGAGCAACAAAGAGTTTGGGAGTTACAACAACACAGAACAGCAGAGAGACACAAGGCACTTACTGGACTGGGAATTGAGTCTGGGTCTATTCTATGTCTTGTTTTCTGCACAGGCGGCATGTCAGAGGCTTGCTTTACGTTTTAACAATTCAGTCAGCAATTATAGGAGAGGAGATAGAGAGAGAAGCCAAAACAAAAGAAAAAGAGAGAGCAGAGAAGATAAACAGAAGTGTAACCACAGTTACAGTTCCTCTGTTTTTTCAGTAGCCTAGAATTACTGAAGATTAATCATACGGTTTAGCAGGCAGTATAAGACATTAATGCAGATATTGCAAAGCGGCACATGCAGAATTTCCAAGCCTTGAAAAAAAATCCCTGAATCTGGATGTTATATTTACTCAAATATGAATTGTGCTAAGCCGCCATAGTGCATGCACATCAGACACAGGAGACTCCAGAGCGAAGCCTTTTTTAATACAAGCACATCACACACTTCTATACATATTCTTTAATACAGAGGACAGTGAATGTCTGTGTGTGAGTGTAAGTGCATAAGAACTGAAAATTATAAATATATTAAGAAAATACAATGGGAGAGAGTAGTATGGTTGAGGATGTGTAGGACAGTGAGTGTGTGTGTTTCTATATATTGAATAGATCTGGAGTGTTCATACCGGGCTTGGGATTGAATCAGGATCAAGCCTCTTCGGGGCAGATGGTGCTGAAGCAGATGCAGTAGGAGGTGCACTGTAGTTAGGTTGCCCAGGATATGCCCCTGCATAAGCAGGCTGAGGCCCTCTGACCTGCCCGAAAGCACCTGGTTGGGAAATAATGCATCCTTAGGACATTACATTTTTTATTATTTAGGCTCAAATTTTTTAATGTGCAAACGAGATCTAAAAGCTTTAAACTTCAATTTCAGTCGGTTTCTCACACAAAGCTATCATATGGCTTCAAAAGACTTGGAAGATAGCAGATCATTAAGAAAGCAGTGAACATTGTTTAAATGATTCTTTTGTGTTCCTTGAAATTAATATAAAAAGTAATGTGGGTTTGGAGTGAAAGTAATGTAGTTAATTACATAATTTTCATTTTTGGGTAAACTGTTCTTTGAAGATGTAGCTTTTATTTTTGTATAGAGGGAAAAACTAATGCGGCAGCTGCTATGGATGTAAAATCAGGAAAATCAAGGCCAGTGCTCACCATTTTGCTGAGGCGGATAACCCTGCATTCCTTGCTGTGGTGGTGGCCCTGACATGCTAGCATTGGTAGGACCAGATGACATGCCAGGTTGTGAAGGGGGTACATGGTTTGCCTGTGTCATTGGAGGCCCTTGTGATGCCATAGGAGGGCCCTGAAATCCAGGATGGGGAGGCATTGGTTGAGCACCCCCTTGTGGTAAAAACCCTGTAGGGGTTAGAGGGGGACCTGAGCTGTAAGGAGAGGGTTGGGAAACTGGTGGCTGGGGCAAGGGTGGCATGGGCCCTGCAAGCTGAGGAGTAGAGGTGGGTGGTGGACCTCCAGGGAAAGCAGAGGGCTGGGAGGTGGGAAACTGTGGTCTTGGGAAAGAGGGATGTGCATGAGGAGGTGGGCCACCATATGACAGGGTGTTGCCTAGAGGAGGGGCTGTGGAAAAAGGAGGCTGAGAGACAGGTGGAGCTTGAGGGAAGGATTGCTGAGAGACAGGAGGTGGAGCTTGGGGCTGGGTTGGGCCAGCGGTGGAGAAAGGTGCGGCATGATTTGGGAAAGGCTGCTGGGCAGGAGGCGGAGCTCCATAGTATGACCGAGGTGGTGGCTGAGCCACACCTTCAGTAGGCAGAGGCTGTGTGGGAGCAGCTGTAGAAGGTGAAAAAGTGGGAGGAGCTGCAGGTGTGTAGGCAGCTGAGTTTGGAGACTGGGTTACTGAGGGAGGGGCTAGATAAAATAAAGAACCAATCATCAGTCACAGTACTGCTTCACATCTGTCTATGATGTTAAAAGTTCTCAAAAAAGTTGATTTTACCATAGCCCGGGCCAGCAGGGGAGGGTGCAGTAGAGCCAACCTGCATGCTGGCCATCTGATTGGTCATCTGCTGCATGCTGACAGGTGGGACTCCAATCTGGAGATTCCCTGCACCTGGAGTGTATGGCTGAGACACTGGAGGCCTACTTGAACAATAAAAAGAGACTAATGTAAGAAGTAGGACTAGGCACAGAAAATCATGGACTCACTTTTCATTTTCATTCTTTTTTAATGTCAGCCACAAAACTGATGAGGTAACACATAAGGGTAGTCGAATGTAATACAAAAGAAAGTAAAAGGACATGGTTATGTGTTGAAATGACAAGTCACTGACCTCTGTGATGTAGCACCCATCGGAGGTGGTCCATTCTGAATGTCTCCTTGCCAAAACTGAGCATAGTTCTGGGCACCTGAGACTGGTGGTGCCCCTGACGTGGGGGGTCCTCTCATACCTTTAGGAGCACAGGTAGTGGTTTAGAATCATAGTGTGCCTAAATTCATCAGCATCATCATTACAGTGACATCATTAAAAATTATTCACAATCTACTTCACAGTACAATCTATTTGTAACTTGTTACCTACTGAAATCCTTTTCACAACAATAGTCATCACCAGTCCTATAGGGCATGATACTAAATTTCTAATGCGTCGGCAGGAACAGGCATTATTCCTTAAGTTATTGGAGGGACAGTCTAATATTAGTTTTTATTCTGTTTATTTTTTCCATAATGCACATTAATCATACTTTTCAGTTTCCAGTAGTGTTGTGAGGTCCAACACATTTAAGCAAATAAATCATATTCAACCATTTCTTTAATTAAATCTGTTAAAAACTCTGAATCAATGATTCTTTTTAATCAACACAAGTCCATCACCAAATTCACACAAATACCATTACTCTCTCTGTCTAAAAGGGCATTCAGCCTTTGTGGACATTTTTTGGACAATCTGTGTTGAAGATATTATTAGTGAACATCATACTATTTTTGGATGTTTGCTTAAACATCCCCTTGCAAAAAAGTTTTCTACATACTTTCCATGGTAATCCAAGTGCACATAAAGAAAACAATCTAGCAAAGCATAGTGTATCAGTAAACTTCTCTTGCTTAACTGCAGTTTTCAAAAATCTCACATTTGAGAAGAGCAAATAAGGCATAAGTTTTAGCCTAGGCTATAGAACAGTGGTTCTCAACTGGTTTTGCTTCAAGGCGCTGTAAGTGATTTGTTTTTTAATGGAAATGAAACAATCTTCCTACTCCCTGAAAGAAATTAATGAAACAAGTGTTCTGAGATATCTCACCCATCTTTGTGACAGCTCTAGACTCCATAAACATAAAACAAAAATGTGTCCTCCTCTGTGCCACAGTTTTTGATGCTTTCTGCCTGTCAATCATTTTGTGCATTCTCATAGTATTGTAGATGCAGAGAATTTGAGCCTTAATGCCATTTTTATGCCATGTTACTCATAACAGTTGTCCGCTGATTTTGCTACTATTTTGCTGCCGTTGGTTTCGACAACCATTATCATTGGAATGCAGGGTTTTGGAAAGAGGTCAATAGCTCAGCTTGTGGAAATTCCACAATGGCAAAAATCGCTTACAGCACCTTTAAGGAACAAGACAAAATAAAGGACTTGCCTTACATAAAATAAGCGAAAATAATCAAAAAATAAATACAAAAATTCTCCATGTAGGGGGAATCATCAGCATAGAAATCATAACAAGTACAGTATACAGTTGCACATATAAAATAACGTCTTTTCAATACATGTATTTTTAATATATTTTATTAAAATTAGGGCTAGGAAATGTAAAGCATTATTCCTCCAATTAATAGTTTTTGTTTAAACTCGTTTAAAAAAAATCTCAACACAATAAATGCAGTAACTGTTTTTTGTTTTTTTACTTCATGAAACTTCACACGATGGGAGAAAGATGTGTCGGGTTGTTCCTGTCAGGATACAGGCTCCATGTAGTTAGGATTAGAGTGGGTGTGTAGTTAGGGCATCTGCTTCCTGACAGGAACAAACCCATTATGCTACTTATTACAATTTAAAATGTATTGTAATAAACCATTTAGTCTTTGGTTTCATAAAAAAATTATTATCGGAACAAAAATGAACCGGTTATTAATAGATTACCAGCATTTAAAAATAACATTTTCACTGAAAGGGACTTTGTTCCTGTTTTCGGTTATGTTCCTTGAAAAGTTTAGTTCATTTTCAGTCTTCGTTCCTTGAACCGTTTTTTAGTCCCTGCATGTGCGTGTTCCGTGAGAAGTGATAATACTGTGCCCACGAGTGCCAAAGCAAACACACAGTGAATCAGACATGAGCAGACAGGTTTTCCTTCGCCTGTTCTTCGAAAATATAATCAACTGTCTAATGACAGTTCTTATCACAGGTCACTCCGAGACGTCTTACAGGTTGCACGCCACAGTGGCAGATATATGAGCAAAATTAACAAACACTGCGCATGAAACACATGTAATCGGCGAGATTTGATTTTATTCCCCTGGACTCTGTCACTGACCTACTTAGTCTGCTTACAGAAACCATTGTAAAAAGGGATAAAAAAGGAAAAAGGGGAAAATGTATGTATTTGTAAAGTGAAGATCATTGTCACGCAGCATGAAAGTCTCTGCTTGTGTGCATTTCCACAGCAGAGTTTCATAGGGCCATGAATGCATCCTGCCATTTCAATTGGCCACAGGTGAGTCAGCGACCAGCACACTATAGTCAATAACAAATGGCAGGGAATAAGAAAGGGGGCAGACTGACAAGCAGAATTAAACCAGTTACCTAGGTTAAGAGGAGAGGAGGACAGGTCAGAGGCTAAATTTGTTGCAAGAGTCTTAGAGGGAAAGCTTGCATAAGGAGAATATCCTGCAATACAAGAAAGAGAGAGCAGTGAAAAACAGGAAGAGAATGAAATATGAAAAACAAGAAATGAAAGGGAAAAAGAGGAGGTTGGGATGAAAGAATATGACGGCAAGTTTCTTCAATGCTTGAACACTATTCAAACACTGAGGGACATGAGTTACACTCCAAACAAACTCATGTAAATTGACATTGGCCAGTTAATAACCAATACGAATCTCCATATCTCCATCTAATAACCAATTTAAACGTTACAACCATACAAAAGTTTTATGTGATAACCAGGTCATGATTATGAAATTTGGCTGACAATTAACTGTCGAACAAATAACTGCGATTATGACTATTAAATGCCTGCTTTAGGGCTTTCACAATTATTGTCTAATTAATTTATCTATATGAGTGCTTCATAAACCTTAAGAAGTAATTCATACATTTTTAACTTGAAATAATTTAATAAAGTAGGGATACATTACATTTACACTGTTGTTTTTGGAGCCCAGCCAACCTGAATAGCTATTATAATATAATATATTATACAGGGCTGATCGATATTGCAACAACATTATATCATTATTTTTCAGCCTACTGACAATATTTGATACACAGCTTGAATATTTAGTATTTGCTCTGAAAAGGCACAAAAGTGATTTTTTATTTATTTATTTTTAATCAAAAGGAAACATCATGTCCTCTAACCAGCCATTTTTAAAGACACTGAATAAAAATCCAATTAAAAAAAGATAGACATGTTTCCCCACAGTTTTCCACTTAATGTACATGGAAAGGGTAAATGACAGTTTCATTGATATGCAGTATAAGTACTTTTAATATACAATTATACATAGTAATTTTATATATTTTGCGGGGATTTTTTTGTATTTTTTTTCTAAAAATATTTAGTTGAATACTGCCTAGTTGAATATAGCATAATAAATTATTACTGCCGCACCTGGTCAATTTTATTATTCTAATATAGTACTGAACTATCAATTATTATATTGAAGATTAGATTTGGGTTAGAGAAGTAATATATTTCTATCCCATTTACTTCATCTTCACCTGAAGCTTTTATTTTGACCCCGAAAGTGCAGTGTGCAGTTTACAGTGTTCTACATAAGTTGAAACGTTGTCATCTCCTTTTCTGTCATACTGTACCACGTTTGTAAATGTGTATAAAATTTGCAATGGTAACTAATGTTTGGAATTATGTGAATGCTTGAACATGCAGAATTTTTTCACAAGGCATGCGAACTGAAAAGTGCTAAAAACACGAGCCCATAATCCTCGCGTGCGCACAGAACAGTGCGTCACCCATTTATTCTGAAGCGCACACAGACCATGTTAATCAGTCTTCACTAGACCTTTTTCACAGACTGTGATTACGCATTTTAGCATCTGAGACAATAAATCCACGTATCTTATTACGTATCTTGTTGAGCTCATTACCGCGTTGCGATATATAGCGACCAAGATGAGGTTAACCCAAGGTGACTCTACCCACCCGAGACAATCACACACGACGGACATGTCCGTAAATTATCTCTCTCTCGTCGCACCACCGTCTGCCATCAGCCTTTATCACTCTTGGAGGCTTAATTAGCCAGATAAGGTACCGGGTGTGAATAATCACAACCCGGCCCTGCCACATATAAATTTTTTCAATATTAAGTGTAATTCATAACATTATACTTCATATTAGTGTTATATTAGCCTGGAATTAGTCAAAAAAAAAAAACGAATTACCACAGCTGTGAGGGGGTTTTGATTACAGCTGCTGAGAGTGTGACATTAAATTTGGCATATTCTCCCATTTTACTGACTTATCCCACCTTTATCTATTTTTTAACTCTTCCGTAGAGTCATTCAAACATAATAGTGGATTTTTCTTTTGGTCTAGGAGCAAATGGATAAGTGAACAGAATATTTGTTGTGGTCTCCCATTCACCGCTGTCGAAGTTTTCCCTGCATATGTTTACTTCTACATTTCAAAACCCAGAGTGTGAAAAAGGTCTATTGCAGATTTTTGCAGTTTAATAATTACATATGACTATTTCATAATTTTTAGGGAATTTTGATTAACTGTGCAGCTCTGAAGGATCGTTATATTAGTATACTGATACGGTCTGTATAAAACTTAAAATCCAAATAAAAAGCATATTAAAATCATTGCCATTATAATCATTGCAATTATATATGAATCTTTAATATATCACCCTGCTCTAATCTTCTATTATATTATATTATGCAACAGTAAAATATATCTGTCCTAAATTGTCCTGAATAAGGATTTAAATAATGACTTCAATTTTGGTCTGTTCATCACACAAAACTATTGTTTGGTATTAGAAGACTTTGAATAAAGGGTTTAAGTCACATGGACTATTATTGCGGTGTGGAAAAGATCTATTGAATTTGGAGAACATTCTTCAAAATAGTCCTTTAGTGTTCCATAGACAAAAATTTAAAAATAAAACATGTATGGTAAATGACCAAATTTTTATTTCTGGGTGAACTTCTTTACCTGATAATAACCTGTTGTAAACACACTTCCTGATCTGTGACTTTTCATTAAGAAACCAACTATTTCACCTTTCTTACCTTGTGGTGGACCTTGTTGGTAGGCAGTGCCCTGCCCGTTATAAGGTGCGTACTGAGCCGGATAGCCTGCTGGCATGTGCCCGCCCCCATAGCCGGGCTGGGGGTAGCCCTGATACCCAGGCTGAGGCTGCCCATAGGGAGAGGTCATGTGAGGTTGCTGGTTGACATTCATTCTCAGTTCATCCCTAACTTTGAAGAAAAAAAGAAGGATAAGGAGAGTGAGTGAATCTATATTTATGTAATACTACTGAGAGAAGAGCTTAAGAGTTCTTGTTAGTCTCTCAAATGCTTTCAGGAGTCTAAAGACATCTGCTGCTGGAATGCTCCAGACTAATCATTAAGCTCAGATCAGAGCAGCACATGTTGACACAAAACAGCAATTTGGCAAAAAAAAGGAAAGGTGTTTTCCTCTAAATAAGACCTGCAACAAGACGAAAAAGATATGTGGATTTCAAAGCAAACAATACAAGGAAGTTGATTAGTAAACAAGTATTTTCATTTGACATTTTGCCACTTTTTACAGGGATGGTATTTTGAAAAAGTGAGGGGGAATGGGGGCCTGGGTAGCTCAGCGAGTAAAGACGCTGATAATGTTGTGACTCCAGACAGGTCTCCTAAGCACCCAAATTGGCCAGGTCACTAGGGACAATAGAGCCAAATGGGGTAACCTCCTCATGGTCACTATAATGTGGTTCATCTCGGGGAGTTGTGCGTGGATGCCGCGGAGAATACTGTGAAGCCTTCACACGTGCTCAACAAGCCATGTGATAAGATGTGTGGACTGACGGTCTCAGATGCAGAGGCAACTGAGATTCATCCTTCGCCACCCGGATTGAGTCACTACGCCACCACGAGGACTGGGAATTGTGCATTCCAAATTGGGGAGAAAAAAACAGTGAGGGGAATGGGAAGTGTCAAAAGTAGGGTAACTCAAAATGTCAGATGGATTCACCGCTAAATCACATCTCTAACTATAACAGGAGTATTTCACTTTTATAAACAACTCACCCAAATATAAAGTGAATACATGATTCATTCAGCAAAGTCAGCTAAATGAACCAATTTAAACAGGAGTTTTATCTGTTTTATTCTAGTGTAAAGAGAAATGGCAACTTCTTAAACTCTAGATGTAGGCCTAGTGCATCTTTGCTAACCTCTGTCATCAAATCTTGAAGCATGTCAATCATTTTTTAAATTTGTGTAGGCTTAGTTCCAAAAAACATTTGAGAGCATTGATGGTGATGCTAAAACAAAAACATGGCCTATATCTTTATGAAAACACACCCTAAGAACTATCCCGGAACAAACCAGGCTTCTGACAACAATGCATTCCCCACCCACCCCAAATATGTATGACTCTTCAGCTAACTAGTCCACGATCAATTTCACAAACATCAATGAAACACAAGTAGACTGGAGTGAGCTCATATTACACAACTACTGCCAGCACAGTTGCTTTCTTAGAAAAATGTCACTTAGACACATAAAAGTGGATTTTACACATGAAAATTCTACATCTACATTTAGACTTCAAAGCACTGTCTGTTGTAAAATACTACTCCTCCGGTTTCTAGTAAGTAATAGCAGATAAGCTTTAGCACAACTCGCCCTTGAATAATGTTGAATAATTAAAGGCAACGGACACCGTAATAGTATAAAGTATCACATGTGCGAGGAATTCAAGTGATAAACACGCATGTTTTCAAACTATCTGTCTGACATGAAAATGACAGACCTGTTGCATGACCTGAATGCATTCAGATAAATTTACCAAGCCTGGTCTGCAAAAATTTAGTTATAGTTATAGTAAGGTTAATTCTATGAGACTAGGTTGAATTTACCTCTGTCAGGCAGGAGATCACAACACTAAAATTGAAAAACTCACAGAAACAAAAACTAGTTTCATGCTTACATTGTCATATATCCAAATGTGGAAAATATGTGTAAGAAAGGCTGATAAATTTCAAACACGAAATCACAAAATATACTAACTTTGTTATTTAGAGACACTCTAATTCAGATATGGTAAAGCAAAACAAACTAATCCAAAACACACTGGCCAAGCTGATGCATTGCATAAACAACACATTGGCTTTTAAAAACTAAACACATACTATTGATTTCTAATAAGGTTTCATCCAAAACGTTAAGCTTTACGAAATGACTATACTCATTAAATCATGAATGGGCGTATGAGAACATTAAATCTACTTTCTCTCACCTCTCCATAAAATAATTTAGGATTTTCTGCGTTGCTAGCTTTTAATACAGCATCAGGAAATGTCCCATTGGGTCTGACAACATTTACATCATTAACATAAACACGCATTTCGTATAACTGTCAGCTAAATGTGTCACTTTAATGAACTAAACTGAATTGGACTCATAAATGACTCGACCCTGCGGCTCGCGCTAGCTGTGCTAAGCTAAGCTAACAATAAATAAGCAAAAAATGAACAAATACCAAGAACCATCTGACAGCTCACCTCATAAACAGCTTGGGGAGTAAACAAACGAGTCGTCAGAACGCGGCTCCGGTTGTATACGCCAATAAACGCGACGGGCTGCCGTTCTTTCACGGAAAGAGAGCAGCTCGAGACGGACGTTTAATCCCTTCCTCACTCACACCGGAAGAACTGTCACTGTATGCCACGTCCACGTCCGGTCATGACGATGTAGTAGAATATGAAAAGGGACATTTTTACTTGCACTTCTTTAGCAGAATTCTTAGTGGTTTATTTGCCAGCTGACTTTAAGGGAACGTATTGTCCAGTGAAAAGTAAAAGACAACATTAAATAAATTAAATAAACAACATTAGTTTGTTGCATAATTTGATTATGTATCACCAGGGTTGTGGAGTAACGGAATACATGTAATGGGAATACGTATTTAAATACAAAATATTAGTAACTGTATTCCACTACAGTTATAATTGAAATAACTGGTAATTAGAATACAGTTACATTCAAAATGTATTTTGATTACTGATCAAAATTTGATTTTGATGCTTTGCATTTTATTGTAATTTGTTTCATTTAATATTTAGTCCCTTCAGATGGAAAACATTTATACATATAAATTATGCGATCCAAAGTGCATTTGAACAGCGGTGAAACACTTTCTTATGATGTGTTACATTCATACGAGCAGACAGAGAAGTAAGTTTGGAGCAAAAAAAATAAAATTAAACCTTGTGTAAATTGTCGGCTTTACGCTAAGCTAAAATGCTATTTCTAGCCATTTTACATGCATGTGTCACCAGGCACGATCATATTTTTTTATCAAGAAAATTCATGTTGGATCATAATTTCTTTTTTCTAGTAAGACCTTTGATATTAGGGCAAAAAATCATATTCTTGATAATAATTTTTTGAACATGCATGTATTCTATAATCTGTAGTGGAATACATTTCAAAAGTAACACTCCCAATCCTGTGTATCACTGACAACACTACACTTTTAGTAATTAAATCTATGAAATCATTAACCTTTGTGCGACCTTCGGGACATTTGTTGGCTGCATTAATGCGAACAGCATACATTTTACCAAAAGTGTGTATTTTTGGGTGAATTTTGATATTTCAACCTCAGTTCCTATAATACATCTATAATACACAGTGTACACAAAGCAGTTACACTCAGGAACTTCAGGACAAAACTGTCCCCACTGAAACAAATTCAAATGGAAATATTTGATCCTAGTGCCATTAAAGCATATAATCATGAATTCTGTGATATTATACTTTCATTCCAGAGCCCTGGCTTCAAATGTATTTAATTTTTTAAAAATTTTCACCAGATGGCACAATGTTTCCTCATGTTTAGCCTATATATCAAATACATGCTTTTCCCCTATTTTTTGTTTGCTGTATTATATAGATCACTGCAGGCCAATTGAATAAATGATGCAGCTAAAAATGTGTGGTGTGTTGGTATGGATGTCAGAGTGGGTTTTGTATATGTGTATTGAGAAGTGTGTGTGTGTGTGTGTGTGGTTTAAATCGTTAAAATCCTGTAAATGAATGAATATTTGGTAGTTATGATCAGGACTGGTGTTGGTTAAAAGTCAGTGAAAGAGGAAAATAATATTAATATATAATATTTTATGGCAGTTTTTTTATGCAGATATTTTGATTTTTTTTTTAATCTGACACTGGCACAAAAGATAATAATGCATTAAAATCAATGTTGATAACCCCCCCAACATTAAAACATTTAATAATTGTTATATATATTATATATTATATATTATAATAATATCACAGTTTTTTGATGTGGACATTTTGTCTTGTTTTATTGTTTATTATTTTATTGACGCAAATCTGATTCTTGAGATAAGGGACAAAACATGTCCTACATGCAAAAGTCTGAAAAAGTTAAATCTAAAGGAAATGTGTATATTTATTTATTACTTATGTTTTAAAATAATTTCATAAGAATATTTAAAAATGCATGCTCTAAAATTGGGAGCACATTTACTGTAAATTAACCTGTTTTAAACAAGAGCTCACAATGTTAAACTGCAAAACAAATTAAAACAAATTAAACAAAATCATAAATATGAATATCAAATGAAAGTTAGGGATCTGCAAGATATCAAACAATACATAAAGTAAAATTATAATAATTGTTTTCCATTAAAAAACTGCCTATCAAAGTTGTGTCCTCACTTTGCATCAACTCCATCAGATTTTTTAATAATCCTGAATAAATCAGACAATGACATGGTCAGTTTATTTATATAATAATATATAAAATTTTGTCAACTCTCAATTGTCAACTGCAAATTTCAGAATAGAGTGAAAATAGAAAAAAAATTATCTGGAATGTTTTTTTTTTATCACTTAACGCCTTTTCTGAACACCCTTATTAGATAATTAAAAACTTTACACTCTTGTGGATCAAATTAAAATAGCATGCTTTAAGTGTGACTGACGGAGCTGAAAGAAATTACAGTAAGATTAAGTTATAAAGTGAATAAATGTAAATTTTTGGAAAAAAAATAATTTTAATAAAAACCTGTTCCCTCGCGTGGTTCATTGGCTGAAAGTTTTGTCTACAAATAAATATATTTCAAATTAATTTATTATTAAAAAATAAAAACATGTTTTGTCCCTTATCTCAAGAATCAGCGATGGAATACTTGATATCATATTTATGCTATATAATAATATATAATTTACACTATTATATAATATAAAATCGATAGTATTATTATAATTATTATTACATTTCTGGAGCATAAATGGCTTTTATTTTGTAAGTACAAAACTTCCGGTAGGCAGGGGCTGCTGTTTTCTGAAGATTAGTCTTCACTGTGTTTCTGTTATGGCCAGACAGGCCTGTTGAATTACCTTTTTCTAAATCTTAGGTACAACACCCCAGTCTAGACAGATAGTGGCGGTTATGCGGCATCGAAATGGGAAATCTTTTCGGGAAAAAGAAAGCAACTCGGGTGACCGAGCAAGACAAGGCTGTTCTGGTGGGTTAGACAGATGCTAACTGGCTAATCATGTTGATAGGAGAAGTTTACAGTTTTATCATCCTTTTCTGTTTAAAGACCTCTATACTATATATACAAATCTCCCATTTAAAATGTTCTGGATAAACAAGTGTCTTGTCAGGTGGATTGGATTGTTTTAACAGTGGTGTCTACTGTCTTTAAATGGAAATTTGTGTGGGTGAGAGGGTGGTGTTATTCGTATTGCTTGGGGTTAAAAGAATATCACATCAAGTATAAGGGCCATAAAGGGTGTAGCTTGTTCACTTCACTTTACTTAACGTATGGGTCTGGTAATGGTGGCTTTAAAGGAATTGTTCAAAAAGGTGTATATTACATTCTTTCTTCTGCAGAACACAAACAACGATTTTTTAAAAGAACATCTCAGCTCTGTAGGTCCATACAATGCAAGTAAATGGTGACCAAAATTTGAAGTTCCAAAAAGTACATAAATGCAGTATAATATTAATCCATATGATTCCAGTTGTTTAATCCATGTCTTTTGAAGCGATCCAATCAATTTTAGTTGAGGACATTTGTACATCTTGCCATTGAAGTCTCTAGGCACAATCCAGATTTCAAGCTTGATTGCTCTGATAACCAAATGTATGACCAGCTCAAGGAACAGGGCAGCTACTGGAGCATTAATGCTCATTTTGCCTCTGTTTTTTTTCTTCTCTTTCATTTAATTTATCTGCATTATTTTTCTGTGTGAGCAGCAACTTAAGCAGCAGAGAGATAAACTGAAGCAGTATCAGAAGAAGATCACATTTCAGATGGATAAAGAGCGACAACTGGCCAAACAGTTGTTGAAAGATGGAAAGAAAGAGTGAGTGTGATCATATTACTCATTGTGTTACCCGTGGAACTAGGAGGGTCAAGGATAACACTTTATAATATGATGTTTTGTGTCCGTTCAGGAAAGCACTCCTACTCCTCAAAAAGAAACGCTACCAGGATAAACTGCTGGACAAAACCGAAAATCAGATAAGCAACCTTGAGCGGATGGTAAATCAAACAGCTCTAACTTTGAGTTTTTTTTATTTGACATGTCTGAATATCTGATGTGCCCTCGATCTAATCAGAGAGTTGTTTGAAACTTTGCATTTGTTTGCACAGTTAATTTTTTTCCTTTTTGTGTTCAAATACAGGATGCAATTGCCATTCTTCATGCTAATGCTTTTGTTTACAGGTACAAGATATTGAATTTGCCCAAATAGAGATGAAGGTCATTGAAGGACTGAAGGTTGGTAATGACTGCCTGAAGAAAATGCATGAGGTACGTAAATCTACTTATGAGTGTAGATTATTGGCTTATTTGTGGTGTATACATTCATATTCCTATGTTCTTTAATCTCTAAACATGCTGTAGCTGTTATTCTCAGTCATGAACACATGCTTGGTACAAACTAGTGGTGAATTGAACTGTACAGCCTTATCAATAGTTCGCAATATGGATCTGATTTAGCTCATATCCATGCAGTGTAAAAATAATGAACTGTTATAAGATATAAAGGTTGTGTTTCTTTCTTATTTTATGTCACTGTTTATATCTCTTTTCTTCTCTACCCTAACCAGATGCTGTCCATAGATGATGTGGAAAGGATCATGGATGAAACGCATGATTCCATTGAGTATCAGAAGGTAAATTTTACTTTAATTATCAGCAAAGGATACAAAGCCCTTTTAATTCACTTACAGGGATCTTAGTTGGCTTTGTATGTTTTAAAGCTAAAGTGTATAATTCTATCTATGTTTAAATTCTGCAGCAACTATAAGTAAGCCATTTAGGTGGATTCAAATGTTTAAATACTGTCACTCTGTAGTGCTATCAATCATTATGGTACTGTGATTGGGTATCCCGATCAGCTTCACACAGCAACATTGGTGCAACCAATGGCAGAAGTTTAGAGCAGACTTAACCTCTTTGAAAACAGTCATTATTTATCCATTTCAAAGTATACACTTCACCTTTAATGGTGATTACAGTCTTGTATTGCTTTGGAATCACCACTGACTGGAGGCATGTGTTTTTTTTTCTTCACATTCTTGCTTGTCTGGCTTGTGCAGCAAATTGATGAGATGCTGGCAGGATCTCTGACCCAGGAGGATGAGGATGATGTGCTTGCAGAGCTGGAGGCCATTACCCAGGTGTGTGTGTTAGACAGGAAGAATGACAGTGATATTATGCACTGGCAGCATCTGAAAGCTAAAGCAGCTGCCTTGCTGCCTGTTCCATTAATGGCTAAACCAACAGCGTTTTTGTAAGAATGGACCTCGGAAGGAAACTGATCTCAGAACAGTTTAAAAGGCACCTTATCATAATGATGCTGTGTTAGAACAGGTCTGTTTTCATCTTTTTTTTTTGTTTTGTTTTTTTCATGTGCTCAGGGAGATGCTGACCTTGAACTTCCTGAGGTGCCTGGAGAAGAACTACCAGAGGTTCCAGAGCAAGAACCAGGTGTGTGCTCACACACACTCATATGTATGCCATGTTAGCAATAGCACACTTCCATATTACAATTATTGCAATATACAGCATTTTATATATATATATATATATATATATAAACTGTGCAGAATGCTGTACTTGATGAAAATAGTATGCCAATGGTGACCAGATAAAAAAACTATTTGTGGTGCATTTTCAAAATATGCATCCATGCATGCTTTTTGGCTAATATTTCACACATCCCTTGAGAAACATGAGAAGTTTGTGATGGTTTTCAAATATTAAAAAATACCAAATGCAAGACCAAAGCTCCTGTGGCATATTTGAAATATATAAACCTAAATGTCATGTAATAAGGTATTAATAAATAATAAATAAATGTCGAATTTAGCTAGATCTTAACACAAAATTTCCCTTCACCAGCAAAGTACATACTTACAGTGTATAGTAGAAGTGTGCGAATTGTATACAAATGATCCAGTATGGCTGCTAACACCATGCTCTCTTGAGAATTGGTTGAGAATGAAGTTTTTTTAATGTTCCAGTACGGGAGAAGGAGAGGATGAAGAAGAAGTCAGAGCGAGAGATGCTGGCAGTGTAAATTCAGATATGTCCACCTGCCATTTGTCACCCCTCCATGTCTGTTCTACTGGAGACCCAAAGGCCTCACTCCAAATGAAGACTCTGGGGAGGGATTGACAGTCCTCACATTCTTAAATGTTGAAGACCCAACATCCATAGCATTTTTTTATTGTATATACATATATACACACAGTATACTGTATGCCATTTAGTATAGTGTGAAGATGATTCTTAAAGGTGCCTGGTCTTTGTAATTGCCCTGCAGTTTTGTCTACTCTTTCAGTTATATATCAAAGGATTATCATGAAACAGCCTAACTTTCTATTGCATGCATCACTTTTACTATTACAATCTATGTCACAACTTATTTCCAACCTTTAGTGTCTAAAATACAGGATTCAGCTCCATATTTTGGTTATGGCAGCACTTTCTATGAAGTTTGTATATAATATATGTTTTCATTATGCATATCACATATAATACACTAGCTAATTTGTCTTATCTTTTCATAAATAGTCATATCCTAAGTATTAGTGCATTATATACTTAACCTTTTCATGGATATATCTTTAAAGAGCAGAATAATAATTTGGGTGTTCATGTATTTTAATGCATGATAACCATGAATAGGTATGTATCATAGTGTGTTATAAATGGTTAAACTGTTTATGAGAACATACTATGATGATTTTATTACATATTATAATGCATTTAAAAAAACATGTATAATGCATTATATACACAGGCTATGAGTAAAGTGGTAACCGTACATTATTAATCTAGAGCAGAAAACCGAAAGCAGCCAAAGCATTTCCATTATTAGAATAAGCCAGTTAACATTACAGATTTCTCAATTTGCTTGTAAGATGACTTTAAAACAACCGCTGTGTCAAGTGAAACTGATTTAAAGAAGGATAAATAAATATCCTTATTTTTAAGGGAAAATTCAGGTGTAAAACAACATCAATGTCAAGTTGATACATATAGGGCAGGACAAAACATTTGCCATTGTTGGAGACCTAGCTATAAGCTCGTAAGACCTCTTTTTACATAACTTTCTTCAAAATGTTTTCTACAATTAAGAGGGGTTTGAGAAGAAAATTATCACTTTCTGCTCAGAATGATCAGAGTATGCTGCACAAAGTATGGTTTGTATTTCTGAATCATACAAACAGAGGATATGATGTATGCAAGCAAAATACTGAAACCATGATTAGTCCTTTTCTCTTTTTTTTTTTTGTTCACAACTGACACTGCTTTTGCTTATTTTAACTAATGTTTTCATAGGTTTCATCTATTGTTTTCTCTATGTTAGATTATTACTGTTCTTTAGTAAGGTTATTGGCGTTTGATCTGTCTTCCTCTTTTTATTTTGTTATTCTGCAACAATACATTTTATTAAAAAAAATTATAATAATCCTGTTGTGCTTAAAGGAGAAAACAAGTGTACACAGCGGCCACTAGATGACAGTGTCGTGCCAGCTATTTGTTCTTATCTCACCTGACACAAAGCACTATGGGAGTAGGCGGATGCTCCACGAGTCTAAATAGCCCCATCAGGGCTTAGTGTGTGAATCAGTTTCGTAATGTTACATTATCAGACAAAAGACATTGATCAATGATTAAGATAGGTGTTAAGAAAACGTAGTAAAGACAGCAACTGAGCTTGGTGAACACAAAATGCACCAATATGTAAGAGCTTCTTTGTTACTTATATAAACTTAGTTACATTACGATTTGGCTTTCAGATTTAAAGTGAGTTTTCCATTGTATCATTTAGAACCCTGCTAAAAGAGCCTAAGCTTGTTTGCTGGTCTGCCGGTTTACGAGGGGTTTCAGGCTTTTGCCAGCTGATCGGGAACCATACAAGCAATTTTTTTATTCGGTAGGGAAGAGCCAAATACACCTTCCTGTTAATCAGATACAGCTGCTTAAAGAGGTGCTTCGTTGCTATTTATTAGGGGTCAAGCAATGAAAGGGTGAATACCCCTATTGTGTTTGTTAGTGTTCTTTTATTATTATTATTATTCTGCCATGGCAGTCCATAGAACCGTTCGTGGGAAAAATACAGATGATGGCAGTCTGACTCTAAACACAGCAAATTTGGAGTGTCTAGTTCAAACGCCACCAACAGGTCAAAGTTTCACTCATGTTTATGCTAATAACTATTGAACCATAAGTCCTAGAGACAAAATAAATTTGTACCTTATTCCTGAGCTCATGCCGAGAAAGCATACAACGGTTTCGATTTCCTCCTGACTAGATTTTCCGCCATTTTGAATTTTCAGAAAAACCAAATTTTTCAAACTCCTAGGCTGTTCAGTCGATTTTCTCCTAACTTTGCACAGATTCTCAGTAGACAGTGCTTAGACCAAACAATTTTCAAATGGTGCTTCAACAAAGAACATACAAAATTGGACTTGAGGCTGTATCTCTGCAATGCTTTGTTGGATTTGGACGAAAGTTGGAACTTGTCATGGCCATCATGCCCTGAGGTGACATGCTGCGTTTTGGCATAGTGCCTCCTACTGGTCAAAAGATAGAAAAATTGATATTTTGGCTTAAAACCCTTGAACGCTTTGACCAAAAATCATGAACTTGGTCTCTTTAGATTCAGTGCGACATGAGTCGAACGATACCCAATTGTCCCATGTCGGCCATTTTTGGCATCTGCCATTTAATTTAGTCGTAAAACGCTGTATTTTATGAACACGTTGACGTATCGTTACAAAATTGTACATGTGTCATCAACACCATGTCCTGAAGGTGCCTGAGAAGTTTAGGTCAGGCGCCACTAGTGGTGGAAAAATGAAATTATATAATTATGTGAGCTTATGACGTTTGATGGCGTTGGCGTATTTTGATGAGACTGGTCGCGCTATGTTCCTGAGGTTTTGTCGCAATGATACCATAGTTGCAATAATTTGCCTTATGATCTGTTGCCACTTTGAAAAGTTCCTAAAATACTTCTGCGAATTGCTTCAAGGCCATTTTACTGAGTGGAATGAAACCACAGTTAGAAGAAGCAAGCAGGTTAGAAGGAACATGGCAAAATTTAGATTATAAATGCCAAAAACAGGCCAACGATTTTATAAGTCGTCTCCGCCTTTACGTAAATAGATATAACTCTTAAACAGAATGAGATATTTTCACCAAACTTGGCACACTTATATCAAGTCTCAATCTGAGAACACACAGAAAAAGTTGCAGGGCTTGGCCACTTGGTGGCGCAACGGTTCGGCTCTAATTACCGAACCGTTGGTCCGATTTACTTTATAATGTGCATGCAGTGTCTTTGTCAGACTTTCCATCATTGTAGAACTTAAGAACAGTTGCGTATCTTGAGGAACATGATGGACATTTGCCAATCAACAGTGAATTTGATTGCAAGCATGCCAAACAGGTCCCAAAATTACACTTGTTGCATATGATAGCCATCATGCCCTCGTGGTACCTGAGCAGTTTTGGAACACTGCCCCCTACTGGTAAAAAAAATATGAAAAATTGCTTTTATTGCTTTCAGTGTGGCCTAAAATCATGAATTATTTGGCCTATTATCAAATAATTTAGCTTATGTTCATGAGACTGGTCTTGTCTGGTTTCTTGGGTTATGGTGATGACAGTGATGCCATATGTTTCATGGTCTGCCCTATTGCCTGCCCACCATTTTGAATTTTATTGAAAGCATATTCTTTCTAACTCCTCCTACAGCGTTCATCGGATCTTGACTTGAAACTTATCATGCTTCTTTGTACTGAAAATCTTTGACGTGTTTCTTTGATGTGAAATCTATCAAAGTGGCATCTAGACGGAAGTCTCTCTAATGTTATATGCATTTCCCAGGAACCTTTATGGGTTTTCAGTGTGTCTGTGAGTTATGTACAGCTGAATAGCCTAAAAAAGAAAAAGAAAGCAAGCAAATTGCCTATTGTATCAGAATGGATTTCTTGACATTTGCAATCAAAGAGCATGCACCATTAAATGCACTTTACTCTCTCACTTGACCTTTTAAACAGAGAAACACTAGACTAGAGGGATGCTCTATCCTGTGCCTGGAGATCTGAGTTTACCAATAAAACACATCTGATGATGTAGCTAATCAAGGTCTTGAGTGTTCATTCGAAAATTACAGACAGGTGTGTTAAAGTTTGCTCTAAACTCTGGAGACTTTGTCTGAGGCAGTATAGTAGAGTTATTAAAATCCACTCAGCCACTCCTGAAGTCAAGTCCCAACCCTAATCAAACACAACTGAAGAAGCCAATCAAGGTCTTCAGTATATACATGCACCACTGAGTGGCGTAGTGGTCTAAAGCACATAAATGTTAATCAGAAGATCGCTGGTTCGATCCCCACAGCCACCACCATTGTGTCCTTGAGCAAGGCACTTAACTCCAGGTTGCTCCGGGGGGATTGTCCCTGTAATATGTGCACTGTAAGTTGCTTTGGATAAAAGTGTCTGCCGAATGCATAAATGTAAATATACTTGAAAATTACTGACAGGTGTGTAAGAGCAGAGTCAGAATTAAATTCTGCAGCATTTGGGTCTCAAGGATGCATAGGCTTGCACTACAGCTAAGGTACAATAGGTAGGAACACACCAAGGTGCATTGGAAGCTGATCTAAAGCTAGGTTCCATCAGAATAAGAATAAGCTTTATTGTCAATTATTCTCATGTACACAAGGAATTTCTTTGGTAATTGGAGAAACAAGTGCACACAGAAAATTACAGTGAGACATAGAATATAAAACAAGGTTAGAGTATAAATAGAAATACAAATAATAGGACATATAACAGAATCGCATATGTACATGTGCAAGTGGTAATATATGTGTCAGGTAGGGATATTACAGTTATTGAATGAAATATGTGAATTTACAGATGTACACGAGATATGCAATATAATAATTATTATTATTATGGGGGAGTCCTGAGGTGGTTTAATTTTCCATGTAGAAAATGACCAGTGGGTAAAATCTGTTCTTGGATGTCCTCATCTCCAATGTTTTGAGCGTGTTCAGCTCAGGTTGTTCTGACCGCACCAGACAGCCAGCTGTTCAACCACCCATCTGTATGCAGACTCATCACCATTGCGGATGAGGCCGATGACTGTGGTGTCATCTGCAAACTTCAGGAGCTTGACAGTGGGGTCCTTTGCAGTGCAGTCATACATGTACAGGCAGAAGAGCAGTGGAGAAAGAATGCATCCCTTAGGAGCACCAGTGGTAATAGTGAGGGTCCCAGATGTGTGTTTCACCAGTCTCACTAGCTGCTGCCTGTTTGTCAGAAAGCTGGTGATCCATCGACAGATTGGGGTGGGCATGGAGAGCTGGGTCAGTTTGGTTGAGAGAAGATCAGGCATGATGGTAATGAAGGCTGAACTGAAGTCCACAAATTGGATCCTTGCATAAGTCCCAGGTCTTTCAAGGTGTTGCAGGATATAACGTAGTCCTATATTGACAGCATCATAAACAAACCTGTTTGCTCGGTAAGAAAACTGAAGGGGGTCCATCAGGGGTCCATCGATGTCCTTCAGGTAGGCTAAAACCAGTCTCTCAAATGACTTGATGATCACCGATGTGAGAACGACAGGCCTATAGTCATTAAGTTCTGTGATTTGGTTTTATTTTTGGGGACCAGAATGATGGTGGAGCACCTGGCTTATCAGGTATGCTCTGCCAAATATTCAGCAGTTCATCCCTGGTAAAACTGATTTGGAAAGAGTGACCAAAAAAACAAACAAAAGTAACAAAAAGAGCTCAGCTCCACACCGAAGCAACCATCTGTGGTGCCATCTTGAAAAAGACTTAAGAGATAACATCATACAAAACCACTGTCTGTAAAGCTTAAACTTAGGCAGCTGTCTTGATGTTTCCTGCCCTCAAACTGACAGTAAATTAGATATGAAGTTTCCTTGTAAGGATGCTGGTTTAGGATGGCCTTACAAGGCAGTATGTCATGTCTAATGATCCAAAACTATTTCTAGTGAGCTCAAGACATAACCAAGCAAATATTTAGAATCTACAGTCTTTATTTCTTGCTAGAAATTGAGTCATAAGTTGAAAGAAATTGAAAAACTGTAATATTATATACTAATTACTGCCTTTACCCATTCTTTTACATGCCGTGTTTAGACAGTGGCATGATTGTTGGCGCCAGGCGGGCTGGTTTTGAGTATTTCTGTAATTGCTGAGCTCCTGGGATTTTCACACACAACAGTGTCACATTTTCCCTCATTCTAATGGTTTATGTGAACTTTAACTGAAGCTCCTGACCCACATATGCATGATTTTATACATTACACTGCTGCCAGATGATTGGCTGATTAGATAATTGCATGAATAAGTAGATTAAAGTGGCTGGTGAGTGTATGTTGCCTTAAAAACCAACCAGATAAAGGTATCCTAGTAAACGGGATGTGACGCATATACTAGATTCGGACTTGCCTTGTTGCCTACTTGCATCTGAATACAGCCTCCAGCCTCCAGAAGCAGCAATTTTATGCTTTCAGCTTAACTTTGAAGCAAGGTCATCTGTTTCAGACACAGACTAGCTCTCTATGAGGAAACTTGTGCAAAAGATCAGAATCCTGCACAGAACAATATTGGATCTGATTATGTTTGGAATAAAATACTAGCATCCTACTCTATGTAGTATGTATACTGTGTAAAGTATGCTTGACCATCTTTATTTGACTCTAAAAACCAGATTGCTGAAAGTTATAATATTTTACTTTAATATCAAGTGCACTCAGTCATTTTGTATGTATGTCGTCTTGGACTAACAGTGACACCAAGTGGTGTGGATGCAGTATAATTCAAACACAAATGTATTTAGTTACTCATGTTACTCTCTATTCACAGTCAGCCATGATTCATTTGATTCATGAGTGAAAGTGTCCAATAACAGAATGATTACTGAGATTAAGCAAGTAGTTTTCAGCTGGTCATGTGATCCATGTACCCTCACTTGTAGATTTAAACAGCTTTATAAGGTTACTAATGTGACTGGTGTCTTCATCTCATGTTATTATTTTATTTTTAAAGGTTATAATTTTTTAACACATTCTAACTCCCAAGGCATCAATTATTGGCAGTAGTACAAGAGCTCCGCACGTCAACAAGTAGACACCAAAGGCAGTCCAACATGTCCGGCAAGTGCATTGCTTTCAATGAGAAACATTTGGTATAAAAAAAAAAAAATGAGTGCTTAAAATATAATGTAATGTAAATCAAATATTGTTACAAAATGTATATTATATAGTTGACAATTGGTTGGGTTTAGGAATGGGTTGGGTTAGGGGATCTAAAATAATCAATATGATTGTATAATGTAACCACACTAATATATTTATAAGTATAATAAATACTCATTGCTGGTTAGGGTTAGGTTAGGGTAACCCTATTACACAAGTAATACTATCCGAAGTTTGACGGTGATACCTCTCTTTCAGACTGCCCTGGGCTTGCATTACCATATGCATCAGAAACAGACGCTACACTAGATGTTGCTTTTGACATCTGTAGATTGATGGACTCTTGCTCAAGTGGCAGTACTGGAAGTGAGAACAGGTTGTGATTTAATAAACATTTCAGAATTACTATACTTTTTCTGGATGTAATTTTTTTTTTTAATGATGTAAAAAAAATCACAGTGCGCTGTAAAAAGAAAAATTCAAAAATATATATTTTTTAATTATTATTTGTATATATATATATATTTATTATTAATATATATAATTTTTTATTTCAGAAATAACCGAAAGACACTTGCTGAATTAAACTTACCACATACTCAACCAAGGTTGTGTTACATAAATGAAAAACACTACTGTTTGTGATGCACAGACCTTAGCAGGAGAGAAAGGACATGGAGTACGAAGAATGTGTGGCAATATTTGTTGAGTGGGGTGGGGAGGGTGCTGTATTAATGACATCTCCGCTGAAATCCCCGTTCTTTTAGAGGAACCTCTGCTTAAAAGGGCACCTTTACATTTGCGAAGAGCACCTTTGGATTCTTGAATGAAAGGGGCAGGGGCTTGCGTCCCTGTAGCCCCTGTTCTGTGCACGTCAGTGCTGCATAAGTATACATCTTTTTCCTGAACAAGGTAGTATTCCACAATTCATAACAGAGTTGGGCGTGGATGCCACGGTGGATGGCGTGAAGCCTCCACACACGCTATGTCTCCATGGCAACGTGCTCAACAAGCCACATGATAAGATGCATGGGTTGACGGTCTCAGATGCGGAGGAAGCTGGGATTCGTCCTCGGCCACCCGCATTAAGACAAATCACTATGGGACCACGAGGACTTAAAAGGACGTTGGGAATTGGGCATGCCAAATTGGGAGAAAAATTGAAAAAAAAAAAAAAAAAACACCTTGCATATGTGAACATATGAACAATAATACGTGTTGTGGAATCATTTGTTAACCTTGCCATTGTATGAGATCACGGAGCACTTGCATTTTTTCACAACTTCTTTTGTGTTGAGAGAAAAATAATGTCAATATGGGTTACAACAACACAGGGGTGAGTAAACAATGACTGGATTTTCTTTTTTGGGTAAACTTTCCTTTAATGCCCTATAGGCCTACTGTAGCTCTCTTATTTTCCATAAACAAAAGTAAGCCTTGGGTTCTGCAGACTTACATTTTGGTCTCAAATTAGACCGATCTAAATATTTGCGCAAATGGCTGAAAAAGTCAAGACCAACATTTTAGACAACTATCTTGTAAGACTAGTCTAAATCAGATTTATGCAACTGGCACGGCCTTTAAGAATTGGGTGGATGTCGTGAAGCTATGAACTGAGGTTGCTTTTACATTATTAATTACTTTGAGTTGTTATGACAGCCAACAATTGCACAAGCTATGGTGGTTTTTCTGTTTGAAACGCTTGGTTGCTTCTAATGGAAACCAGAACCAGAAAACCGTCCAGCGATTATTAGAATAATCATGGCGCCGTCCAGAGTTTAATAAGGAAAACCGTTGATTGAGTAAGCAACATGTAAACTTCAATTCTGAACCTTGCAAGTTTGAACTCCCTCCATCAGAACCGTTGTATAGGCTATGTGGTTACGTATTAGTTCTCTGTTCTGCTTTGGTGCAGAGGGGGAGAGCAGCAGTGAAACGCTGTGTGTTGGTGGTGTGGGTAGAAGCTGCTCAGAAATGAGGGACATAAAGGATTCCCTGCCTACTTCACACGCACAAGCCCACGCGTGAAATGCGCAATCCAGTACCCATCCGATCTGATCCGATCTTCCTTCAGTCCGTGTTTGAGTGTCTGAATACTACGAAGTAGTCGTGACCATTATTTCAGGGAGGATAAAAATAAAGCAAGTGTTTTTCAAAACATCAAAAAGATATCCTCTAATGTCTTACTTGGAAATGGAATCCCCATTTTATTTATTTTTTTATATTTTTTTTTAACGCAAAATATATTACATAGTCAGTCTATCTAATGCACCAGGTTCCAGATTCCCCCGTAAAATCACAGTAGGCTAAATTCGAGGATGCAACACTTAATGAAATCGTTTTAACATAGTCTTGGTTCAGATTTAATTGAGGCATTTTTTTAGAAGTATTTTATCCTGTTAATGCCTTTTATCGTTTCTTAATGTTTCATTTTAAACGCTGAAATTAGTTTCGTAAACCCTAAACATATATAGCCTACACGAAAGCACGAGAGAGTGATTGTGCATTGAAAAAAATCAGTAGCCCATGAATGGGTTTCATAATTTTACACGATTCTTGTCCAACGCAATATAGCGAACTGTTTTAGGGGCCGTTCAGACCGAACGCGTCTAAAATGCGAGACTCGAATAAACGCATGCAAAAGAAAGCAGGTGTCGAGACACGCTGTTTATAGGCTACATTTCCCACTTGTCATGACACGGCGTCAAAAGATGCTGAACGCAGCGCAATGGTTAAAGAAGTCCATCTAGCGCATGTTTACCTAGAAAAACAGCCAGCGCGGGCGGACGCAATAACGTGTTTGGTGTGAACAGCCCCTAACGCGCGCAGTTTAGCGCGAGCTCACTGCCCGTCTCTCGTCGCGTCAGGACTCTTTCTTGCAGAGTAGAGGCGGAGTCCGTTTGAACATCAAGCGCAGTTCCAGTGACGGGGATAAACGCGCAAGGTGGATTCCCACCACTCCGGCGGCTGCGCGTGGGCTTCATTGGATGCAGTGAGAGAGTTCCGTATAAAAACCTCCCGCATCCTCCTCTGCCTCTGACACTCTCTGTTTGAATGGTACAGTGTCCTCTTCTCCTCCTCCTGTTTTTTTTTCTCGGAAACATTTTCCCGCAGTAGAAATTCAAATTCCCGTCTATGGTTTTGACGCAAGCTTCCAAAATGTCTCGGACCGACGAGGTGCACCGTATAACGGAGAATGTTTATAAGGTGAGTTAAAGTTTGAGATATTACTGAATGGCTAGTTTATATAGTCTTATATTTGTAGATTACTTATTCTTTTAAGATTACAATGATTAATTGAATTTTGTAGCCTATTTTCTCTATCAGAATTAAATATTTATGATGTAAACTTCATAGGAACTCCAATTGAAAAGGGGAGCTTTTGCGCATTTATTTTAGGCTACACTTGAAAGTGTATGATACACAGTCTGCTGCAAACCACAAACATAAAGCTATTAAATTAAGAAATAACCACTGTGTGGCTGGTTTCAGTGTAGAACCAGTTCATCCAAATACTTGAACCTGTCTTCTCACCTGTGAATGAAAGACAGGTGAGTTTCAAATGTCTAGTCAAATTTAATCACTTGCATCAATGTGTGGAGCATAAAAACACTAAAAGAGTTTACTTCAAGATATCTGTACATTTCTTATTGTTCTCTAGTCACTTTATTCTGCAATTCCTTCATTTGTTAGCATAACTTTGAGAGAAAAACCTGCAATATTTTGTTTATCTGGATGTCATTTTATTCTTAAAATATTGCTGGGTGTGTTTGCATGTATATGTGTGTTTGTTTTGGTGTGAATGAGTTATCGGTTGGAAATGTGGTATGCAACTGATTGTGTAAAACAGATGGATGGAGCATGTCTGAGTCTCATCAGGAAAGAGTGACTAATGCTCTTCCATGGATCCCCACCCACCTCTTACCATACACATGCATGAAAAAGTACATCTACTTCTTTTCCCTCCCAGCTTTCCCTTGTGGGACACATGGTTGATGTTGTAGGTACCACTTTTAAAGCACCTGACTCGCCAAAAATTAAACCCTGGTGGCTGCAGAGGCTGACCCAGTGAAGCATGTTGTTAGTCCAATCCTGCAGACATCTGTTAAGGGACTTTAATGTTCAGGCTGTTAAGTCCAGCCCAGCTGATATCCTTTAGTAGAGACGGAAAGGACACGGTCACAGGCAGGGACAGGGTTTTTCTTAGCCAGGGTCAGAGGAAAACTCTAAAGTCTGTGGAGATGAGAAACCTGTTGCAAGCGAGAGACATCAGGGCATGTACAGTACATTATGTAGGCTATTGGTAGATGACAAATTGCCTATAATATTTTAGGTTAAACATATTATTTGTATATAAAAGGGAAAGTATATATTTAAAAAGATACATTTGACAGTAGGCATGTGAACATACAAGAACACTGTTCACATTCAAACCTGGAAATGATCATGTGAGATTGAGGTTAAAATGAGGTCATGTTAATGTCTCGGGTCCTGAAGGAGAAATGTGCTTTGTACTGTCAGTTCGACATAAATGTGGATGTTTCTTGACCATATAATCGTCCTTTAGGATTATTGTCAGTGTAATTATATACATGTTGAAGAGAAAGTTTTTACAGTGAGTTCTGTTTAACCATAAACTATTTTATGACCTTAGATGATCATTTCATTTTCCAGCTCTGGCACAGATGGACCGTTTCAGGATTAACTTAAGACATCAAACTCATGTATTCCCAAGGACTGATTTCATGAATGGATTGCTTTTAAGTCTCTCTTTTGTAGATCGGTATGAGGTCATAATTAATAGATTTGGCTACTTTGAATTTTTTTTATACTGCATTAAATGATTTAAAAGCCTTGGTTAGCCACTTTAAGAAGTAATCAGTGGTAGCCAGCTTAAAGAAGAATTGCTCAACCGCTGTCAAGGGTAATTATTTCCATGTAGTGTACATTGATTGCATTGAGTGTATGATGTGCATTGAGAGGTAGTCATGTCTTACCTCCAGGTTTGAACATTGTGGTCATTTTGCTCTTTCAGACGCAAAGTGGGAGATCGTTTCTTGCTTATTTGGTCCCTTGGCTCCTTTCGGCTGTGTGCTTTGTATAATTATGGGTATTGTGAGGCCGCAGTGAGGTTCTCTATTATAAGAAATAAAGAGACAGAGGGTGCATTGGGGCAGTAAACTGCAGTCACAGATAGAAAATCAAGACTGCATGGCATAAGCATCTTTTAGATTCATAAGAATGAACTGCTCTGGCCATGTCTTTCTTGTCCAGGCCCAGACAGAATCTTTTGCCTTTAGATGCATTTTCTGCACTGATTTTTATTTACTTTTTCAAATTGTGCAGAATGGATTTAAATATGCTAAAATATGTTAAACAGTGCTAAATGTTCTACATTCTTATAGAGCTGAAAGCATTGTCAAATTAGCCACTGTATGTAAAGGAATAGTTCACCCAAAATGAAATATTTAATATTTTGCTTATTAAAGAATGTTCTGGTTGCTCTTTGCCATGCAGTGGCAATTAATGGGGACTGGAGCATTCAAGCTTTAAAAAGGGCGAAAATGCATCATACAAGTGGTCGATACAACTCGTGCTGTATGTTTCAAGTATTCTGAAATCACATGACGGCTATGGGTAAAAAACAGACTGAAACGTAAGTAGTAGTGTTGGGCTCTAATCCACCTTAGTCGAGTCTGAGTCAAGTCCAAGTTTTTAAACAATCGAGGTCGAGTCGGACTCGAGACCATGTCAATATCAGGCCGAGTTGAGTCGGAGTCCGAATGAATCTGTTCAAGAATCTGAATTAAATTTGTAACCGTAAACTCAACATCAATATTTTAAGCTTATTTTTAACTTTCACAACTAATACAAATTAATTGTCAATACAAATGCAAAAATAACAATTATTTGTATCCTGCTGAACAAATTACAAAATGGTTTTAGAATGATTTCAGAATGTTTGAAGACTAAACTGTCCTTCAACACACTTCTTATTATTTGTTGCTTTTCACCTCCACTCAAACAAAGACTAAAGTAAGTGAAAGCTGCATTAGTCATTGCAACTAGAGTTATTATTATTTTAATTTTTCAATTTAATTTTATAAAAATTATGGGTGAAATACATTTAATGTAATTAAATTCATTTAATGTGTTTAATACATTTAATAAATATTAACTAATTATTAATAAAAATTAACAATGCCCATAAAGTTAAATACAACAACATAAAATAAAAACAAAAAATATCAGATACCATTAAAACCTGCTGTGTCTCACAGGTGCTGTGTAGCAACTTCCCTAAAGTCAAGAGCAAACTTACCTTGGGCTGATGTTTTGTTCTTTTCACATTATATTTAGTATGGATAATAGGTGAATAGAGACTTCTCCCCTCACTTGTGTTCTTCATTGTATTTGGACTTTTATGCCATTGAAGCACAAGTGCCTGCTTTACAGGTAACACACAGAGGTTGCACTAGAAATATGTGATGGACTGAGTTGTGCAATTTCCATCATGGTCTATTTCATCCATCATATTAGTTTAAATGTCCCTAGCTGATACAAAGTAAATTTGATTTTATCTCGATATATTTCTTAAGGTCTGAAAAAGAGGACGTATGGCCACCCTATGTTATGTAATTTTTTTGTTTGTTTGCTGCAGATCGTTCTCTAGAGTTCTGTAGGTGCATATTCCATGTTGACCTGATAATTTCTCACATAATCCCAGACCTGAAGGCAAACATTGTGTCCAAATTCAGAAGGCACATTGTGAACCAGATCAACTATGCAGAATTTTGTTTGTATGTCAGAGTATGAGTACGGCTTGCAGCTGCTTTGAAATCTCACAGGTCCATGGGCACCTAAATCCACCAGTCTGCACTTACGAGTGACTCAGCCTGCATCTGCCAGTGTGAGTGGGCAGTGTCTCACGGGCCAATAGAGTATGTGTGTCTGTGTGTGCATGTGCCTCTCTGTGTGTGTGTGTGTGTGTGTGTGTGTGTGTGTGTGTGTTTATGTGGGTAGTGTCTCACAGACCAAATGGTCTGTGTGAGATTGGGCCCCTGCCAAATGTAGGGTTGTAAATGTTTGTGAGTTTAGTTTTGTGTGTGCCCACGACGAGCAGGAGAGTCCGAGCTCATAAAAGATATTACCATGTGTTTGGTGGATGTTTTCTTTCATACCATGCTGCACTACACACACCCTGACCACATGCTTTAACTAGCCTCTTACTGGACCATATTTATTTAATAGACATCAGGCTTAATAATGCCCATGCAGTCCAAAAAGATGGAGCCATTAAAGGGATGGTTCAGCCTAAAATTCTGTCATTGTTTACTTACACTCACTTTGAGGTCATGTGACTGATGAAATGTAACATTAAAATAATCTGACAGTGCACATTAAAAGGATGCACATGAGCATGTAGTGATATAGGTGAGGAAGTAGTACAAGTGGTTAAACCATGTCAATTATCACCGTGAAATATATTTTATATATATATATATATATATATATATATATATATATATTTTTTTTGTGGAGTTAGTGTAAACGATGCAACAATGCTTATCTCCATCCAGAGCTGTTTCCCTGTTTCTCATTTAGAATCAGAATTAGTTTTGTCATTTTCACTGTTAATTTTTGCATGGCATTAAATGCTAGCGGTTGGTTCTCTACTAAGTATAACTAGGGATTGTCCGATCTGCCGATATTTGTCTATTTTGAGATTTTCGGCATCTGCAATCAGTGTGCCCAATTGGCAGAATAACAGAACTGGTCATTCTGCCTAGTGTTTTTTCCGCAATGCTATATGGAAGTTCAGGTTGTGCAACATAAGGTTGTATTTTTAATGGTGGCATAGTGATTAAAGCCAAGTGTTACCAAAGTATCAATAATCTTCACATTCTGAAGGAAATACACTGATTTATTTGAGCTTTGAAATGACACAATCCTCATTCTTTACATATTTCTGATCTCTCATGTTCTCAGCTGTCTAGTTTCGTGGTGACTTTATACATTTCTCAGCCATAGGTGATGACAATGATGAACTATGCAAACCGGATCATGTTTCCCTCTGCTGTTAAACGTTATAAAGTTTCATCTGGTGATCCATCGATTGAATTGTTATTTTTTTTTTCAATCGCCAATAGTGATATCTGGAGCCGAAATAAACATACTACAATTTAATGATAGCAAATGAGATGTGCACTTATTGTACACAGTATTTACTTAATATATTTTACAAAGAATATTTGAAAACAGAAAATGTGATATAGCCATTGACAAGTCTGCCGATAGGCTGTCGATATTTTGTAATTGACACAGTGCTTAAAAATTTGCCAAATTTTAGACCATTAATTGAATTGGCTTACACTGTATATCGGTTTAAACATTAATTCTGTAATAAGAGAATTTTTAATTTTTTTTGTATGTGAGAGAGGAATTTAATGTGAGATTGTGTTTGTGTAAGAGAGAGAGAGAGAAAAGGATTGTGTTTGTGTGTTAGAGCGAGAGAGAGCTTTAAGTGTGCACCCAGATGGAGAGACTGCACTGTGATCAGCGCATGTGTTTTTTAGGTGAGTGCAAGGGTGTAGATTTGGGCGTGAAGCACTTGCATGTTTCCATTGATCATGGTATACATATTGGGGGGTTAAGTTGTTTTGTTGCTCGTTTTGAACCCCTGGAATCTACACCCCTGGGTGAGCAGCAGGCCAGCTGTTTGAATGTCAGGATAGAGTGAGAATGAAAGATTTGATTTTGCCAGCTGCACATCCTCAAATTATAATATTCTCACTGGAACAACATATTCTAGTTATATTATGCAAAATCATAGACACACACAGATACACCGAGACATCTGTGTTGTAATGGATTCCTTTAGAAGCATTTAAACTTTTAATGGCCCTTTGAAAATAATTACCTCAATAACATTTTGAAATCCTCACAGCAGTTTGATATTGACATCAGAATATCTACCCCACATTTATTGATGCAAATTAGTTCATGATACAAAAACGGTTTAGCGTAATGAAGACCATATAATGGACCCTTTTCATAGGTTAATTTAGGAGCATAAATCTAGCAATTTTTTAAAGTATAAGCATATTTATATCTCTATACCTTGTGTTATATAAACTTGGCATTAATTAAGAAAAAAAAATCACCACTGCTGTGCTTGATTTTTGTTTTCTTTTCTTGTGCTGTTGGAGCAAATGAGAATGCATAAGTAATATATGTTATGGTCTCCCACGTACCTATATAGAGGGTTAACCTGCTATAATTTACTTCCACATCTCAAAGCCAGAGATGTGAATAGGGTACATTGCTTCATTTTTTATTTTAAGGTTTAATGTGACCCAGACATTTCTTGGCAATTTTCTATGAAATTTACTCTAGCTAGTTTTGCCACATCATTTGCAGTGCGAAATAGCAATTTACAGGATGATAAAGACAAATATAGCCTAGAATCTTACCACTGTAACCATGTGGTTTTGTTTATCAGAGGGCTGTAGTAATGGTTGTATATCATTCTTTGCCAATACTTCCGTCCCACTATCCTAAACCTGGTACCCACTCAAACTACTCTGCTGGTTGGCATGCATGATAGTAATATGTTTGGCTTGCCAGTATCCATTCATAACAGCCATGACAGTAACGGGCTCCTCTTCAATCACATTATGTAATGACAGCTGCCAAAGGACCACATTAGCCCACGGACAGAAGTGAGTGCACAGAGCCAAAATATTGCCACATAATCAAATCACTCTTGGGTTAGAGACTAAGATGTCACAGCCCTGTGGCTATATATTTGAATGCACACACACACACACACACACACACACACACACACACACACACACACACACACACACACACACACACACACACACACACACACACACACACACACACACACACACACACACACACACACATATATCATTTTTCAGACATATGTTGTGTTTCCATGTTTTATGGGGACTTTCCATAGACATAATGGTTTTTATACTGTACAAACTTTATATTCTATCCCCTAAACCTAACCCTACCCCTAAACCTAACCCTCACAGAAAACCTTCTGCATTTTTACATTTTCAAAAAACATAATTTAGTATGATTTATAAGCTGTTTTCCTCATGGGGACCGACAAAATGTCCCCACAAGGTCAAAAATTTCGGGTTTTACTATCCTTATGGGGACATTTGGTCCCCACAAAGTGATAAATACACGCTCACACACACACACACACACACACACACACACACACACACACACACACATACACACACACACACACACACACACACACACACACACACACACACACACACACACACACATATATAAATATATTTCAGATTTTTTCACTCTGGGGTAACACAGATGAGTTCACAGTTCAAATAAGCAGAAAATTGTCCTATTTCATAGAATTGATTAGGTGGTTATTAGTGGCACTGACTTAAGTCAAGCTGTTAATATTACTGTTGCCCATCACAATTAAGGCACTGTTTGTCATACAGATATAAATTACATTAAATAGTCTAGTTTATTTAGAAGATGTGTGCTATGTTTTCCTAAGAGACTGAACAAGTGGCAGACAATAAAAACAGGTGAAAAAACCCTTGGATTTACATTGAAGGAGGTACCTGAGCCACAGAGACTTGTGGTTGGGCCAGTAAGCAGCAACCCAGAACACCCTAGAAACACATTAGCAGCTGCACTGTAATGCACTTGAAACCATTTTGAACACTTTTGCAACCTCATATTAACATTCTGACAATAGTGTGACATGGAAAGAAAAGGTGAGTGTACAGAATTTCTTTTAGAGAAAGGGGAATGATTTGACGCAAGTGTGAGTCTGAGAGAGGAGATAATTGGGATATTCTTCCTCCCGGAATCTCTTCTGTGACATTTTATCTGTGATCTCATGGGAGATCACACCAGCAAAAAGAAAAACCTGCACAATCTCACTATACATGCAAGCACATGTACCAGCACATGCAATTGTTCTATATTTCGGACAAACTTGTCATTTTCTCCTTGCATTGGAATTGAAATAGTGATTCACTCATTTCTCATCTATGTTTCTGTGAATGAATTAAAGTGTTTGGATGGATGGGGACATAGTGTTCCAGCAGTCAAAGGTAATGAACACTAAAGCTGCTTAACCACCTGCACATGTGCATACGCCATTCTGTTATATGTCCTATTATTTTTATGTCTATTTATATTCGTACATTGTTTTATATTCTATCTCACTGTAGTGTTCTTTGCACACTTGTTTCTTTTCACCCAAAAAAATTCCTTGTGTGCGTGAGAACGCATGGTAATAAAGCTCATTCTGATACTGATTATTGTGATCAGATGGTAAGATCCAAACATGCAGAGATTGGAAATGCACAGTAGCAGAGAGTAATGCGGGGGAATTCCGACAGAGCCATATATGGACAAGGAAGTAATTCTCTCTCCATCTCACCTCTCTAAGCTCGCTCTGAAGTGGGATGTGCATGAAGTGCTGATGTTCGCAGTGAACCCACTCACACACGCGCACACACTCAGACACACACTTACACTGACAAGGGCTCATCTGAGATGGAAATTGGTTGGATGAGGACTAGGGCGGCTTATAGAAGTGGAGGCAGCTGTAATTAAATGTCTTGCAGCATTCACAGTGGACATTGAAGCTCTTTTTCCATATGGGAAGCTGGATGCAGCCTCTGCAGAATATTAGCATAGTTACTGATTCTAGATCAGGGCATAATACTGTCCCTGTTGGTTTTATAATATAGATGAAATGTTAAAACTGACCTAGAGTCGTTCTCTTTAAGCTTGGAATGTGTGTTTGGAGCTACAGAGTAGAGAGCTGTCAGTGTGTGTCAGGGAAATACAATATATGCTTGTGGGTAATTCAAATAAATATTTTTGGTATGATAAACAAGGGTTTAAACTGTTTAAATGATAGTGATGGTATGAAGGTAGTGAGTTATTCTAGGGAATTACACCCACATGAGGGTAATGTGCAACACAATTGATGAAGTATGATAAAGCTGATATGTTTCTGTTGTATATTTCAAGATGGAAGATAAATTTTTTGAACATGCAAACATATGAACGCTTTTATAAAGTGAGTATTAGATTGTGAAAAGGGGTCTCTGTGACAGGTAGTTGGAGGGGAGGGATTGGAAAATGAGAGCGCAAAGGAAAGTTGTTTCAGAGGTAAAGCAAGTTATTACATTTACAATACAGATTATGAAGATATTTTTATTTCTTTGGAATAACGTGAACTGATTATTTGTGCACAATATGATAGGAATGTGTGCTAAGAAAGTAAAGGGGGTCAAATTTAATTTCATATTGACTTTAGGTGAACTGCAAAAAAAGGTGATTTAAAAATGAAAAAAACTTAATGGAGACAATTTACAGCATCTAAAGATTTACTTTTTCTTATACATATACATTTGTATTTCCAGTATTAGAGAGTATAGGGATACCATGGAGAAGATAATGCAATGCTTTGAACAGAAGGTTGCTTGTTTAAATCAACCCTGGCATTTGGGTTCAAAAACCCACTCAGACACACTGATTTATACACATCATTATCCATTTCTCAACTCAGTTGGCCTGGGGCTGCGGGGCTCAAGAGTATTATGTAACCGTGAACAGCAGGCGGCCTTCACTGGAGTGTAATTCACATCAGTGACCACACTGTGGTCCTCTCAAGCATGTTTTACTGTGTATGTTGAAGACATAAAGGTGACACCAGGCACTTGTATGTACCCAGCTGGCATTGAAGCATAGATCGCCATTGGACTGACACACAGACGCAAGAGTTGATTGCAATCATCAATAGTTTTCATGCTGTCTGATACCACATAGATGTGTTAGTTTTGCCTCACAGGTTACTATAATGTATGTTTGTAGATACTGATGTACAAGGGCATGTTTGTGTTTGTGATAAATGAGGCATGTGCAACCCTCTTAGGTCAACAAACACTGACCGATCTCCCATTCTCAGCTTATTAACATGACAAGCCAACCTGCGTGCATGTGCAAAGGGAAAATCTGGTTTAGAGTGAAGACTCCTCACAGCACCAGATTATTCAAAGATCCGTATTCTTTTATTAAACTGTTCATGAGACCAGCATGTTAATGTTCTAATGTATAACACTCTCTGCATTCTCAGGGTATAGTTAAAAATAACTTGTCCTTTACACAAAGCGTTTCATATCCTCTAATCTAATGTTATCAGATTTATGACTGAATATGCTTCTGAGGCAAGACACTCCATTAATGGATAGTTGCCTATACATTTTTGTGTATATTCTTCTGTGACAGTCTACATCCTATCTAATAATATCATTCACATCTAGTTCCACATTACTGTAATATGTAATTGCACCTCCATCTAAGACAAAGAGGGAACATAAAATTCTCCATGGCTGTTTCTGAACCAGTGGTCTCGCTGATAATATGCATCAATATAAAATCTTGCTCATTAGTTAAGGCTTTTAATTATTTCCCAATGAACATGCCTGTAATAAAGCAGTAAAAATGACATGGTAATAGGTGAGTAGTGTCTGGCAAGAGTCAAGGCGAGAAGAAAATGGCATTTAATCTAGAGTTTGGTTACTCTCGTTCATGCTTGTTAAACATGGATTGATTGCTAAGGGACTAATCAAGGAAGGATTGTTTTCCCAGTGGAGTGTTTTTACTGCTTTTAATGATTAGATGCAGGGTGGACATTGGCTTGGCACTCGTTCATATGTAATGCTGATTGCGCTGGGAGGTGAGCTCTTAATTGTTGGGATCAGGAACAGTAGCTTGGCAATTTCCAGTGCTTCCCATGTCCACATAGAACTAATATTTAGTGGCGTTTATAAGGCTTGAAATGCAGTGCATTCTGAATACTAAATTACTCCCTGATGTTTATTTGAAGGATTTTCCCTGCTCTTTTAAATTATATCATATATACAGCACATTAGACACGATATACATTGAACGTGCTGGGATGTTGAGGTTAGCCAATCATAATGGATGTCATTTCCATTTAGAAATCTGAACAGAAAACCAGTAGAGAAACTAAATGCTTTTTACTTTAGGGGTCAAAAAGAGGGTGGAAAATAGACATGAATCTAAATAACAAGTTTTAGTATTAATTTAACATTTATTAGTGGCTTTCATGGAGAAAAAAAATAAGTAGGACAAAAGTGCAGAATCTAAGTTTGTTTGAACAAAACTGGACATGTAATGGTGAGGTCTGTACAGAGATTAAGTTTGGACCATAACTGAGACCCAATTTGAGCCAATCCCAACTCACATGACGCTATATATTAAAAACAACCATTTGTTGGATCCTGTTGGGCAGCAGAACTAATGTAGCCTACCTTTAAAGACCAATCTGGTAATTTCTACATGAATACCTGCATTTGACCTCATGCATGCAGTCATGCACTCTCATCTCTCAGGAATGTGGTACATCGACTTCTGTCACACTATGATTGTGTAACTCCTTCCTTGATGAAAACAAGCCAGCTGTGCTGGCACCCAACCATGCATTTCTCCCTCTCTTCACTGGTTTCGTGCCTTTATTTCCTCCTCACCTCCTCTGCTGTTTGTTTATTTATTTAATTTTTGTGTTCTCTGTTTCCTTAATAAGGATTTTATAAGAAAGATTAGCATAGTGGACAGACTCAGCTATATGATTACATGCAGCAGAGGATGAATTGCATAATGGATAAGTGAGCTGAGATGCTGAAACGTTAGATAAGGAATGCTGGCAAGAGAAAGAAAATTAGATTTATGAACGATTCCCTTGAGATTGATTTCGACGCTCCTCAATATTATGTTTCCCCTCACTGTCCACCTGTTTTCAAGGTTTGGTATATTTTGGGGTTGTCAGTATGTGGTTTTTGGCTGGTCTTTGATTACTTTGAGCCATATGGAGGTTTGTACTAGTGGTTGACTTATATTCCTTAACCAACACTGACATTTAAAGAGAGCAGATGACCAATGCAATTTACATTCATACAAGATGATACAATCTATGATTTTATTTATAATTTTTCATAAAGTATTTCAATTAGATAAAATAAATGTACTGTTATATCTATTTATTTGTTTATTCATGCTTATTTCTAAATGTAGATAACATTTTTACAGTAAAATTCTGGCAGCTGTGGTTGCCAGAAATTTACTGTAAAAAATACGGTGACCATGTTTCAGGCTTTACGGGATGTAGTTTTGATACCTGTATATTTTACATTTCACTACCATTTATATTATTAAATTATATAAACTTTATATACTGTATTAACCTTATGGAACTATACAAGTCTGTTTTTCACTTTAAAATGTATTGTTCATCTCCGGAGTAACAACAAAAGTCCATATTATGACTGGAGCAATAATAATACACATGCAGAGACAAACACCATCAGGGTAACACACGTCACACTAAAATAATGCAATAAACAATAACTAAAACTGCATAAAATATAACATAGACACAATTCCCATAACATTTATTGAAATGTGATGGGTCACGTAGGTTATTCTGGGAACACCAAATTATTGTTTTTCACCATGGTTTTAACTATATTTTACGGTAAAATTACATGTATTTTCTTGTTAAATACATATGATAATGTTTACCGTATACAGTATATAAATGTAATTACCCATTACGTTATTGTAACTACATGTTCCTCAGGATTTAGTCCACTTCTGAAGACCTCTGAATATTAATGAACCATTTTTCTACACACTACTACTCTCTATTCCATAGCTGCACCCACATCAACAGTCTTTGTCCTGGTTTTTACTGCAAACCTGCTTTCATTGTAACCAGAACACATGCAAGTAGGATTTTAGGACATTTCCAAAAAATCAGAGTAATGCTGGCCATAAACATCTTCACTCTCATTCTGTAAAACCTGGAGTGGAATATTTCCTATTTACATACTTACAGCTTCATTATATCTCCACAACTTTCACTTTACATTACGCAATACTTTGTCTTACATCCTCCGTTCTTTGCAGCTTTCTTCCACCATGTCTCCTGCTTTAATCTCTTTGAACTCTCTCTGAGGTTTTCGTCCTCTGTCCCTTTTTATGCTCTACTATATTATTTTCCAAGCTGTGATGAAGCCTTTAAAAATGGGAACAACGTGACTCTGGGGGAGAGGGTCTCAGAGTCATTCTCAGAACAAATCAGAGAGAGAGGGGAAGGGAGAAAGATTTTTACTCTTAATTGAACAGTTGAGCTCTCTGAAGAGGAAGAGTTCTCCACAATAAGTAGTTTCAGCAGTAATTAATAGATTTTTAAGGGCAGCTGTTAATGTTGGATCAGGTGAGTCAGACGGTGGGTAGCTCTATACATACTCCCACAGTCCTGTGCTCACCAGTAACAAAGGAAAGGCAAATCCCAGCTGGCATGATGCCCTCCAAGTCCCACTAATGAGAGTGATTTAAAAGGTGGGGGCGTGAGAGCTCTAGCTACATTTCTCTCTCTATCCATCTTTCTTGTTACACTGATTGTGCCAAGAAACATCTCATCTAGCGATAGGCCGATTGCTTTACTGGTTTGAGTATTGAGTATAATCAGTTGATGAACTCTGTTTTCAAATACTTTTAGTGAAATTTGAGTAAATAAATATTCTGTCAAATAAAAGTTAAATTTTAGCAAGTCAAAATTGATTTGTAAATAAAATAGAAATAAATATAATAGAAAATCTAAAGTTTATAAAATGAATAACATGTATAACATATAATATAATAAATATTAATAATGATGCACAATTTTTGTGTTCAATTACTTCTATAAAAATACTTTTTCAAATTTTGTTTTCAAATAGCAAAGTTTTTGTTAAGATTCTGTAAAATAAATGATTAATTTTAGCATATAATTTATTTATAATATAATATCTAAAAATCTAAAGTTTATAAATAATTTTTTTAACCCCACTCTGGGCTCCTGATTCTCCGTTTGGGTTTATTTTGAGATAACAACTTGCTGACTGTTCATTATCCCACTTATTGCATGGATACTTACCTAAAAAATTAATACATGAACATTAAATATTGATTTGAGTTGAATATACAATATTATGTGTAAATAAATAGACAGCAGAAACTGCTAAATTTAACCTCCTGTTTGCATCAGATAAAAATCCATAACTGTGTGGACCACTTATTATATTTTTGTTCTTTTCATATGATTAGACCTACTGGACAGACTGACATTTTATCATTATATGTAGATTGTAATGAATTATAAGCTAACCTCCTCAATTAACTGCATCTTTGAAGACAGATGGGGCCTCTTCCTGCCCACTACACTTCCTGTGCTACATTGTCCACTTGATGATCTAATTCTTGGTAATGATGAGTGTGTCTGCTAACAGGACACCACTGCTGTTGTGCTGACTAAAGCTGTGCTATTTCTGTTGCAGTCCATCATGGAGCAGTTCAACCCTTGCTTGAAGAATTTTGTTGCCATGGGGAAGACCTATGAGAAGGCTCTCTCCAGTGAGTACATCAGAGGCTCCTCCATTATCACTCTTGCAGGCAATGAGCCAGCCATTCAGCTAAATTTCATTGTGTTGCTTATTCAAGCAATTTACAAGCAGAAATTACTTGAAATGTTCATACTTATGGCGAGTGCCACTTAGTTTAAGAGGATTGCATCTGTCATAGTAAAGGCTTGTTAATTTCAAGAAAAAAAAACCTTTCTTGTATTAAAAGTTCTAAAAATTTTGTTTAACCGTCTGTTGAATGTTTGTTAAGAATCAGTGTTTTTGTTTGTATAAACTTCCTGTTCCTTTGTATTGACTGTGTCATAGAATGTTACATGTCAAATCCCATCTGCATTTGCCCCCCCCCATTTCATGCATGTTGCATCTCAAGAGCTGTCGGATACATGCAACCAATTACACAAATTATGTATTACTGCTTTATGTGTGGACCTGCATGTGTAGTTTAAGATGTTGACTAAGATGACTGGGCAAGGACAAGGACGAAGGCATTGTGCAGCAAAAATATGCACCGAGAGGAAGGGAAAGTAAAATGGAACAGAGGACGGCCGTAAATAGGCCAGAGAGAGCTCCGGGAGTAGACGCAGTCCCATGGAGGGTGCAAAAAGGAACAGGGATGATGTATATTCAGGACAAGCATGGTGCGTCATTGCAAAGAGGACAAGAATGGATGAAAATCTGAAAATTGTAATAAAAATTCTGTCAGCATTGCCTCATCTTGTTCCAAACCCATATTACTTTCTTTCTACTGTGGAACACAAAGCGAGGTGTTAGGCAGAATTTTTGCCTCACTTTCACTCCATCTTTTTTTCATACAATGAAAGTGAAAGGTTACTAAAGCTTACATTCTGCTTAACATCTCCTTTTGATGTCATACAGGCAGGTGAGTAAATGATGACAGAATTAAAAATTTTGGAAAAACTATTCCTTTAAAGACCCTTTCTCTGCACGAGCTCATTCTCATTATGCTTTATTTGAAAATAATGATTTACTAAAATTCCATCTTTACTTCTAACACATCCTGAAATAGGGCTTTTCAAGACAAATGGAAAGTCTTGGAATAGATGTGAGGCAGGATTCTGTATTGTGATATATTTCTATTAATTATAAGGTAAATAGTGCTACCACATTGTTTGATCACAATGTATAGTGTAAGCTTGGTTATTGTGTGCATTACAGCACCATGGACAGGGCAAAGGCTTCCAGACAAGTGCAGAATCCTTGTAGAGCAGGGTTATTCAATTTCGGAAAGGTCAGGGGCCGCAAAACTAGATCCCTGTACTCTCGAGGGCCGAACTCTTCATTTTTATGATTTTTATATATATATATATATATATATATATATATATATATATATATATATATATATATATATATATATATTTATATGCAGTATATATACACTGGTGGCCAAACATTTGGAATAATGTACAGATTTTGCTCTTATGGAAAGTAATTGTTACTTTTATTCACCAAAGTGGCATTCAACTGATCACAGTGTATAGTCAGGACATTAATAATGGGAAAAATTACAATTACAATTTGAAAAAAAACATTTCAGAACTTCTAAATCTCCCTCAAAGAGTTCTCATCAAAACATTCTCCATGTGCAGCAATGACAGCTTTACAGATCCGTGACATTCTAGCTGTCAGTTTGTCCAGATACTCAGGTGACATTTCACCCCACACTTCCTGTAGCACTTGCCATAGATGTGGCTGGTTTGTCGGGCACTTCTCACACACCTTAAAGTCTAGCTGATCCCACAAAAGCTCAATGGGGTTAAGATCCATAACACTCTTTTTCAACTACCTGTTGTCCAATGTCTGTGTTTCTTTGCCCTCTCTAACCTTTTCTTTTTGTTTTTCTGTTTCAAAAGTGGCTTTTTCTTGTCAATTCTTCCCATAAGGTCTCCTGAGTCTTCTCTTTACTGTTGTACGTGAAACTGGTGTTGAGCGGGTAGAATTCAATGATGCTGTCAGCTGAGGACATGTGAGGGGTCTATTTCTCAAACTAGAGACTCTGATGTACTTATCCTCTTGTTTAGTTGTACATCTGGACTTCCACATCTCTTTCTGTCCTTGTTAGAGCCTGTTGTCCTTTGTCTTTGAAGACTGTAGTGTACACCTTTGTATGAAATCTTCAGTTTTTTGGCAATTTCAATCATTGTATAGCCTTCATTCCTCAAAACAACGATTGACTGATGAGTTTATCGAGAAATCTTTTTTTTTTTTTTTTTTTTATAACCTAATATTGACCTTAAGACATGCCAGTCTGCATACTGTGGCAACTCAAAAAACAAAACAAAGACAACGTTAAGCTTCATTTAACAAACCAAATTGCTTTCAACTGTGTTTGATTTAATGGCAAGTGATTTTCTAGTACCAAATTAGCAATTTAGCATGATTACTCAAGGATAAGGCGTTGGAGGGATGGTTCCATGGGGAAATGGGGCCTGTCAAGATTTGATAAACAATTACTTTTCAAATAGTGATGGTGCTGTTTTTTTACATCAGTAATGTAATGTACTATACTTTGTGATCAGTTGAATGCCGCTTTGGTGAATTAAAGTACCAATTTCCTTCCGAAACAGCAAAATCTGTGCATTATTCCAAACTTTTGGCCGCCAGTGTATATATGTGTGTGTGTGTGTGTGTGTGTGTATATAGATATATAAGAGTTAGATAGATAGATAGATAGATAGATAGATAGATAGATAGATAGATAGATAGATAGATAGATAGATAGATAGATAGAGTAAACAGTTTTGTAGTAAAAATGTTGGCATGTTAGTTAACAGGATAGTTCAACTAAAAATGAAAATTCTCTCATCGTTTGCTCTCCTTCATGCCGTCCAAGATGTGTATAACCTTCTTTCTTCTGCTGAAGACAAATCATGATTATTTTGAAAAAATATCTCTGCTCTGTAGATGAGATACAGATCAATATTTAAGTTATTGGCTTTTTCTTTACTATAAGTCTCCAGTTTCACTTTCAGATATGAACGTGAAACTAAAAAGTGTCCACACGTGACTACAGATGTGAAAGTGGAGATATATTGCAAAAAAGGACTTAAATTGTTTCTCACCCACACCTATTATATTACTTCTAAAGACACTAGAGATTTAAACACTGGAGTCATATGGATTACGTTTTGCTGCATTTTCTGTGATTTTTGGAGCCCGTATGTACTGTGTATGAACATGTACCCGCAGACTGACCGCCGCTCTCATAACATCAGCCATGTGCAAATATTATTTGTTGTTTTTATTCATTTATTTGTAACATCCTCTTGCAGTTGATTTCCCTCTCTAATGTGATTCAGCAATGTAGAAAACATACAGATTTGATAGGCTGCTGATAAAAATATTTCTAATGATGATATCATAACGCGGACCACAAAAGATCGCTGGAGGGCCGTATGCGTCCCGCGTGCTGCGAGTTGAGTAGCGCTGCTGTAGAGATTGATAGTACTGCACAAATCTAATAATTTAAATCGCTATTCCAGACTTCATCTACTGTAATATTTTATGAGGGAGAAAATACAAGGAAAACACTAAAGCTCTGAAGGTTTAACCACAATAATGTGTGTATGTGTGTGTGAGAGAGTGAAAGTCTGATGGATAAGGTTAAAAATAGACCCAACTAGACTGAGATTTGCACTCCATCCTTGCAGATCAGTCTTGGCTGCAGCAAGGGTGGTACACAGAATCCATCATGGGGCATTGCTGGAGTTGTAAATGTGCCAGTTCTTGCAGGCAGCAGAGCGGAAACCCTTCACAGTATCCACTAATGACTGGTGCAGATGGAGGCCACTGGGCATTTGCAAACTTTGAGTTGTATGGCAAATACAGAAAGTTGTGTTATATGAAACTAATGGATAATTTATAGAAAATAAATGGCATAGTTCACAAAAGGAACATAGCTTTATATTGTAGATTTTGAATAGGGTCTTGATGATCAGGAGTTTTGGAGTTCTACTGGTTTATTTACATAAATGCAATAATCACAGTTCAAGTAAGGCACTTACAATGAAAATGAATAGGGGCCAGTCCATAAACATTAAAATACACACTTTTTCAAAAGTATAGCCACAAGCCGTAAACATAATACTTGTTAACTTGATTTTAGTGTGATGAAATCAGGGATTTACCAGCATTACATCCTTTACCAGATTACAGGGTTTGTTGGCATTACATCATCATGACAACAAAGTTGTAATATTGGATATAATTTTACACAGTTGAGGTTAGTAAGAGGTCTTTTAACATTAAAGTCATGTTAACACCTATAATGTTTACATCTTGAGGCTATACATTTGAAACACTCTTTATTTTAGCATTTATGTACTGGCCCAATTCACTTCCATTGTAAGTGCCTTACTGTACAAGCAAGATTTGCTTTTTGTAAATAAATGAGAGATGACACAAAATGATCTTTTGTGGCAATCAACATTTTGATGAATTGATTTTAACTTGATTTAATACTGAACTCTGAATATTCCTGTAAGCCTAAAGAATCTTCCTCCCTCGCCTGTTTCTTGGAGTGTTATTAATACCCGCATGAGGAAATTTTCAGCTCACATCAAGGAATGGAAAAAGGGTTGAGTGGTAAAAGAGGGAATGATTAGTGAGAGACCTCTATCTGCCCTAAACTAGACTAAGACAGACTGAATTGAAATGATTAAGTGATAATTTAGGCTAGATTAGGCTGTTCTGTGAGTGTCAGATTTTTCTCTTATGGCAATGCTCAATGATCTTGGATTTCCTCTGAGAGGGGTTGAGAAAGACTTCTCTGTCCTTTCTAATCTTCTTTCCTTCTGCTCCCTTGTTCCTTTTACCACTCACCACTCAGTCTACACCCCCCACCCCCCAACCACTAGAGCCCCAAAGCCCTCAGATTTGCCCATCTAATACCCCACAACCGGGTCATACCTTGTCTTGAGCCAGGGATTTGTTAGCGAGGATACCCTTACCACCTCCACCCAAACACTCCCTCTGCATTGCATTGGAATGGTCATGAACAGTGTAGGTATAAAAGGTAGTAAGTCCATTCGTTATAGGTTAAATTGTGTATTTTATCATAATATTATGGACTAGTATAGTCAGGGTAAACACCACCGGTCAAAAGTACTGGTACTTTGGTAGTAAGTCGAAACTAAAATAATAGATTTTTTAATACATTTTGAATGGTGATCTGATGAATTGGTCTTTTACTCTAAGTGAAAACTGTCTTCAATGTGAGTAAATGACTTGCATATGCAACCAAATGTAGCTCTTTTTAAACCAAATATATCCATGATTAGCCCCTGTACAGTAAACCTTCAGATTTCACTCACCAATGATTGAGTTGTATAGTGGCGAAGAAGTTCAGCACTGAGATCTTTTTGCTACGTGTTGAGAGTAAAAGTTTTTTTGCCTCATTCTGTGTCCAAAGATGAGATCCACACAACAATTTGTCATTCAATATTGTATCTTAAAACCCTTTCTGTTCTTTATAGGCAGTTATTGATAAAAAATATAATAAATAGAAACATTTAAATCGAATCACACATAGCACGAATGTGTTAAAGAGGCCATTTGACTAAATTTTTTTGAAGTGCTCAACCAAAACACTTCTGTGAGATGCTTGCTGAACTACATCTATTCTTAAAGAGACAGTAGTGTTTTAGCACTTGTTCTACATTGCAATGTAAATACTTGTAAATATTATACATTTTGCAGTATTATTTATGGAATATGAGCAATTTGTGTATTCATAAAAAGCTAAAATGTGACCAATATGATGAAAAATTACATTTTAGTAAGGTAAGGTCCCGTTTTAATAAACAGCATTAGCAAGCTGAAAGCGACTTATCTTTCAGCAAATAGACTTAAATATACTATATTAATTACTATCGAATTGATAGTAGAACCTGTGAAATAAATCAAATGAATCTGTATGCAAACTCCGCCCAAGTATTTGTCGAATCTGATGATGATGATGATGATGATGATGATGATGATGATGATGTTTATTTCAAACCTGCATTCTAGTTTTCTCACAAATCAACATAACAGTCTACCTAACAGACAAATTATACAAGTGCATGGTTTGAATCTGTGCATTAGACCTGCCATGCAATTGCAGAGAAAACGAACTGCCGCTGTCCATTATGTCATTAATATTAATCAAAAAACAATATTAACTAGACAAAAGAAAATCACTCGCTGCTCTAGGCTGTGTAACTTTTAGAAGCTCTCTACAATCAAGCGAGAACTCAAAGTTGAACTTAGCAACTTAGCCTAATTATACTACAGCTCATGCTAACTTTCAACCTTCTAAAAAACTACCCAGATCCTCTGGCTCATAAGAGCGTAATTTTGAGCAAATCCTTCTCTGCCACAGTGATGCAGAAGAGGCATATCTGCTCCTGTTGTAGGCCCTTACACAGAATGAGTGATGCTATCAGTAATGCACTGAATCAGATGTGAATTTTAAAGGTATAGTCCACCCACAAATCATCATTGACTCACTCTCATGTCTGTATAACTTTCTTTCTTCCATGGAACACAAAAGGAGATGTTAGGCAGAATGTCAAATTTAGTCACATTCACATATATTTAATGAAAAAAGAAGAAGATTAGTGAATGGAATCTCCTTTTGTGTTCCACGGAAGAAATACAGGTTTGGAGTAAATGACAAAGTATTTAAATACATTTGTTGGGGGAAACCATCCCTTTAAGTTGTAGGGTACCAGAGTTTTTTAATGTCACTTTTTTTTATTGATACGTTTGCTATTCATTGCTCACCGGTCACAAGCTCTACCCCCCAATCCCTTTACCATAGATACCGTAGCGATGGGTTATGGGACGCTTCGGCAGCTGTTTGAACGCTCCCATATCTTATGTCCACAATGCTTACATGTTTCCAGGTGTGACATTTGCAGCCAAAGGCTACTTCGACGCACTGGTGCGGATGGGAGAGCTGGCCAGCGAGAGTCACGGCTCTAAGGACGTTGGTGAGTTATAGACTGTAGCTGTAGTGCCCCCTGTGGTTGGGAGGGGTAGCAAAAGATAATATCTTATCGGTTTAAGTGTGAATGGCTTTGGATGTCTGAGTGCATTGTACTTTAGTATGGCATATCTATGACTGTATCTTGGGGTATAATACATATGTTCAAACGAACACACTCTGCAGATTTACTCATTGCTCTTTGGTGATTGGTTGCATTGTGTTCATTCTACCCTGTTGTCTTATTTACATATTGTCTGTATGAAATTAAACATCCTACTCTATGAATTAAGGGTGGGTTATTGACAATCTCAGATGCAGAGGCAAGTGAGATTCATCCTCCACCACCCAGATTTACAACGCCACCACAAGGACTTAGAGCGCACTGGGAACTGGGCATTCCAAATTGGGGAGAAAAGGGGAGGAAAAAAAAAATGTCTCTCTTTTTGGTCAGATTTAGTCTTGGTTGATTTGCATACATTTGCACTATTGTTTTTGGAACCCAACCAACCTGATTATATTATATTATATTATTGTAACAGGTAAGTACGGGCAAGAAGGAGGCGGGAAACGGCTGCAGAGTAAACATAAACCTTATTGATATATATGAACTTAAAACAACATAAGTCATAAGGACACAGACAAACATGCAATGCCGCTGCGTGTCTCTCTCTCTCTCTCTCTCTTGAACTGGTGTCTCCGGCTGCCCCTTATCTCACTCTCCAACTGATTCAGTGCCACTGTCTTCTCACAAATATATTATGTTATATTATATCATGTAACAGGCCTAGACATCTCATAATTTTGATTTCAAAATTTGCAAGTTCTTTTTGAATATACAGAAAACACTTGATAGACCAAAAGTGATTAATTTCCCCCTTTGCGAAGTATGTGGAAGTATTGATACTAGCTTGAAGGTTCTGGGGACAAAATGGACAGCAAACAAGCTGTTTTTCTCCTTTTCTTGGACAGAAACTTGCCATATCATTTTGCATGATAAGGCATCTTTACAGTGCCAAGTTAAGGCAGATCTGTGCCATCTTAAATTCTGTGTAAAGATTTACATTTATGCATTTGGCAGACACTTTTATCCAAAGTGACTTACAGAGCACTTATTACAGGGACAGTCCCCCCGGAGCAACCTGGAGTTAAGTGTCTTGCTCAAGGACACAATGGTGGTGGCTGTGGGGATCGAACCAGTGACCTTCTGATTACCAGTTATGTGCATTAGCCCACTACACCACCACCACCAGTAAAGATATACAAAACAGCATAAATAAAAGTCACAATTTGAGAAAGCGTTGCAATACTTCTGTGAATCAAACCCCCATGTCCTAGTTTGAATTATGCACTACAAATGATTGTGCAACATCCCCATGAGAAATTTCATATGCAAACTGATCTTATTCTTGATATGAGATTCAGAGGACGTACAGTATCTGAAGTTAAAAATGTGTTCTCTCATCACTGGTGTTCCTGTCCATTTATTATTTATAAGTAGCTTTGGGACTGTATGGCATGAATAGCAGTGACTAAAATGAGCAGTAAATACCATCACAACCATAACTCACCAAATTGGGACATACAAATAACTTTAGGAGATATACAAAACCTTTTTATTGCTAGAGTGGAGATATATTTTTGATAGAGTTGTGTGCGTCAGAGAGCTGTGCACAGAGTTTGTTTGGCTCTGTTCCAATCCCTGATAACCTGCCTACCTACACAGAAATTTTAGGCATTATAGGTGCCCTTCTGATGCAAAGGTTGTTCCAAACAGTAAGCAAAGTTATGCTGCCTTCCAGTATAGCCTCATTTTTAGTATATTTATTTACATTCAAGATTGCAGATTGAGTTAAGAGAATTTTAGTAAAATTATAATTAAAATTACTGATAAAAATAGGTCTATGTTATTGAAACACTAAATAATTGATTGTACTGGGAATGTTTTGGGCTTATTGGACTTTAGAGATATTATCATAGCAACATGTTAACATCAGGGGAGCGTTAGTTAAGTCTTACATGCTTTTCACACGAGGAGCACTATTAGTGTGGCACGTGAGTGACTGTTAACAGAGTTGCTATTTTAATTAAGTCATTACGAAGTTCCATTTCAGCTTGTATGCTGCAGTTAAAGGTGGACATAAGACTGTGACAGCTCACTAGAATTTGGAGCTGAGCATTTGATTCTATACACACTGGTATTAAGGGAATTTGACTCTCAAATCATGAAAGTATTGGCTGTAGAGTTCCAGAGACAAAAATGAATGGAAGTTTTATCTGAAGAAAGGAGGGGAAAGGCTTAAAGGGGGGAATGTGTAAGCTGTTTAAACTTAATCATTTTTCATCTCAGAATTTTTTCCCCTTCACCTTATTCTGAGCTTTAATCTTTTCATTTCACTGGTGGCTGTTCCGTTGCATTTTCAATAGAGTTCATGCTCGCAGCTCTAATTAGAACAGTAAAAGACTATTATTTGAATTAATTCAATATCATCTCATCGTGTGATTGGATTACCTGATTTCCAGCTTGCTCCGTTTCTAAACAATGTAGCCTGGTGGAGCTCGAGTCCTTATAAGATGATATTTTATGAGATTTTATGTATGAAGCCGTTTTATATGGAAAGTTTTATGAGAATTTAAGCCTTTCAGCCCTTTCACCTGAGGGTCTTTTATTGCTAGACAAATTACATTGAGTCTGTTTAACTTGCCTCCATTTGTGCATCACTTTCCTTGCATAATGCATGTTCATTATGCACATAATATTGTGTTTTGTATTTAAAGTGTGTATGCATGGATGGCTATGTTTTGTTTCTACTGCTGTTCCAGTATTTCTCATTTCTCATGTGACTCTCTGATGTAGAATGAATGACAGGCATGATTGAACTAACACTGTTTCAGTACATCAGCATTATGATGCTGCTTTCAAAATGATCTAATAAACAATGCTTTTCACAAAGTCTGGCCAATATATTGAATATTTGCGATGATTTTGTTGGGAACAAAAAATTAAGCAATGTTGTAGTTGCAATTGTCAATGCATTTTTTATTGGCCCTTTTCCGTTACTTGTAAGTATGAGAGTACTTAAACAAAAAAGTATTTTGTTTGCATCATTTGAAAATGTTGCAGAAAATTTTGAAAAAGTATTAGTAACAAAATAAAGAGAGTGTAAAACATGCCTTGATAAAATGTAACTAAATTTTTTCCATATTTTACTTTTTCCATTAAACTATTTGAATCTACCTTGCTGCAATAATTGTTTGGTTGAACAACAACAGTTTTTAAAGCAATTTCAGTGCAAATAAATAAATAAATAAATAAGAAGTAACTCTTACAATAAGTATGTAAAATGTTTCACTAGTAGAATGGTTCAGAGAATCTTTTTGTTCACAAGGGCCAAGAACCTTCCAGATGCATGTTGCATGATGCACAAAAGTGTTCTCTGTCTGTCTGGTGTTCATTCATGAACTGTGGTAAAGGAAGTGGGAAGTGTGTGTTTTGTCTTTGAGTGACCGGTTTTGTCAGGAACACGTCCGTTCAGGAGCAAGTGTATTGTTGACATGAAATACTTTTGCAAAATGTACATGTCCTGAGGTGTGACATGCTATACTCCATCTAAAATAAAATGTAATAAGTGTAACCAGCATTTTGGTCAGTTCACATGTCTGGGATGTACATGTGTGTAGCGTCTGGAGGAATCAATGAAGGATAATCATTAACTCAGCAGGTTCATGAAAACAAGAACTTACTGTTCCAACTCCCCTAATTACTGCAATAGCGCCAACTAGTCTCCACGAGCACAATAAATGGTCTGTGATAGGACAATGAACGATTGACAGAGAGAGACTCCCGCTATTGACAGAGGATCCTCGTGGTGCTTTCTAAAAACCCCCGCACATGTGACACCCTGTGCTTCACCACGTGAGAAAAGGGCACGTGAGAAGTTGGCAACAGAGAATATGTGTGTCTTTCAGTTTTAAACTTAGAAATGTATGTATAATGAAATGTGTTTTAATCCCTGTGTGTTTATTTGTCTGATGATAGATCAAAACTAGTTGAAATTAGTTTAGTAGTGTAGTAAAACCTGTTATAGTTAATAAGAGGCATTATATGTAATAGCCTAACAGTGTATATCCACTTTTAAGGGTACCAAATATACTTTTCTTGGTATCAAATTAAACCTTACGACTTGTCCTAGCTGAATATAAATATAAGATCACCTTAGAATGGTATTTCGGCTATGTTTACCATCTTTTGAGTCATTCAGCCCAAAATCTCTTACCGTCATAAACCCGGTCATAAACATGCAAATGAGCCTTGACGGGTTAAAGGAATCATTCTCCTGCCCAAAGAAAGGAGAATTTTACGACCTCCAAAGGAATGTTAGAGAGGGCTGACGCTCACTCAATCCTTACTGAGAAGGAGAAATGAACCCTTTTTAATCCTATATATCCTATATATATATATCCCTGTGATAAATTTATTAACATGTATCTAATGTTCCATCTCAGGACTTTCCTAAATGTTGTTTGATCTATGTTTTCTTGCAAACTCTAATGGGTTAATGTTTCAGACTTTGCATACTATGGTTAACCGAAATCATATGTGTGTCATATTTGGTCTCTATAACTTGGTATTTTGAAGATTGAAATGACCGTGTACATGATATGTCGATAAAAACATCATATTAGTATTACAAGAATATTTCCTAGTTCTAAGAGGAACACTCTTAGGACAAAGGGCAATAAACCAAATTCCCGCCTGGAACTTCCACTCTTCTTATTGGTCGAGCCCCATTTTCGAAGGGTATAACTTGCATCAACACTGGCTTTTCGATCTCTTCCTCTCTTCTCTCTTATCTTCTCGTCTTCTTGGCTGCTCCCAACTTCCCCACTTCACTTCTGGACCTCCCTTGGACTTCTCCCGGACCTCTTCAAGCCATCTTACATCTCTCACTTCTTCTCCCGATCCTCTGCAACCCTCCGGAACCCTCGTCAACTATTCAGCAGTCACCCTCAAAGACGCTTCGAACTTCTCGGAACAACCCTTCAACTCTCTCTTCAATCTTGCTCAGCTGCACACAAAAGTCCCTTGCGCAAGTATTATTTCATCTGAAATCCAAATGCGTTAAAGTGTGTAATTCCATTTGCTGGCCCTTAAGGGTTAACTGTTGTAATAAGTTGCTATCCTTAATAATCTCTTTATTTTCCTTATTGCTTCTACTCTGTTTATTTTATGTTTATTTTATGTTACCTGTTAAGTGTCTGTTTGTCAAGTGTAGTGATATATTCTAGTTCCTTGTATTAAACCCAATTATATGCTTGATTGTCTGTGCTTGTTGATCATAAAACAAAGCCTCTTTAATGTGCGATTTTAAGCTACGAGCTGATATTATCAAAGTAAGTTAACGTGCTTTGATGAGTGAGCTTATAACTAAGAATAAACCTTAAAGGGAATTGATCAGGAATATTTAGCAAAGCTGTTCGCTGGACGAACTGACTGGTTGCGGTAGCCTACGGGTCAATTCCATTGGGGGTTTAATTAAATTAATATAGCCTGTCTGCATATAATGTATATTCCTAATTAATTATAATTCGTTGGGTTTAATTATCTATATATATTTGAAGCAGACACCTGGACTATATAAGCCCTTTTTGGGGCGTTTTTACATGTATTGGTATCCGGGTCATATCGTATGATTAATCATTGATTAAGATCATTGAAATTAATTATACATTTCCCCAAACCTGACCTGTGTACCCTACATGTGTGTGCACTGCTTGGACCTGGGATAAGTTATTGCTTAATTCTTTTGAAATTAAAAATGATTCATTAGGATAAAGCTAAAGAATGTGATCGTGAGACAACAAACTCTGCAACAACAACTTACATTTGTATAGCGCTTTTCTCAAACCCAAAGCGCTTTACATAGTATAGGGGGAATCTTCTCAACCACCACCAGTGTGCAGCATCCACCTGGATGATAGTGCACCAGAACACCCACCACACACCAGCTATTGGTGGAGAGGAGATGGTAGTGTGATGTAGCCAATTCAGGGATGGAGATTATTAGGAGGCCATGATAGATAGGGGCCAATGGGGGAATTTGGCTAGGACACCAGGGGTTAAACCCCTACTCTTTACAAGAAAGTGCCCTAGGGATTTTTAATGACCACAGTTTAACATCCCATCCTAAAGACAGTGCTTATTTTTTTTTACAGTATAGTGTCCCTGTCACTATACTGGGGCATTAGGACCCACACAGACCATAGGGTGAGCACCCCCTGCTGGCCTCCCTAATACCAGCAGGGGGTCCAGCAGCAACCTTGGTTTTCCCCAGGAGGTCTCCCATCCAGGTACTGGCCAGGCTCAACCCTGCTTAGCTTTAGTGGGCAACCAGGCAATAGCTGCAGGGTGATATGGCAGCCTCTAGAAGGCCATTGGCACTGTGACAGCTGTAGGTAATTGGCAATAAGCCTTACCTGAGCAGGTAAAATGCCTTTAAAGAAGTCAGTGGGCCACACTAAATGCAATTATTTAGAAAGAGTGCCATGGAGAGATAAAGGAATAGAAGTGATAACTATATGTACTAATGGATTATATCAACTCTGGAGCATGGTAAATCCATGGGCTGAATTTGCCTGCTGTGTTCTCAGCAGTATATCTAGATGTTTAGAGGAATTTAGATGCACTCAAACTCACTAAAGTATCCATAGAGGTTCAACCAACATAGTCTCGTGACAAATTGTAAAAATAGTGCAAGATGGTGAAATAGTAAGAAATTATGCGAGTTGGCGATAGGAAAATACATGTCATTCATGTTGCATAAATACTGTAAATATGTAATGAGTAACCAAATTCATTCATACACATTTACTTTTTTAAATTCTGTTTGTTGATTGGTTGGTCTCTATTGGAATAACAGTCGTACGATATGTTATGATTTCAACAGCTTATTACGTGTTGTTGTGAGATTATGTTGGGATCAATGCAATGACACTTGAATGGGGTGTACATGCTGTTGAAACGACCACATTAGACCAGCATGAATTTTCATGATTGTCCAGTCTGGTTTATGCTAGCTATTGCTGGTTTGATACTGGTCTATCTGGTGGATCAGAATAGCCATGCTATTATTTAGCCATGCTAAATAATGCTGGTTAGCCAGCATGGTCTTTTTGGTGAAGCTGGTTGACCAAGGAAAGTCTTGGTGGTTAATCTGTTTAAGAAGTCTGGTGGGAACACATGCATCCCAAGCAGGGAAGCAGCATCCAAAACGCAACATATACTGGTGATTAGAAATGCTGGTCTTTTTGACAGATCACAAATACTCTATATGATGCCTATTGCATAAAAAAGAAACATTTATTTATTTAGGTCTAAACTTTTAGTTTTATAACCTATATACCATGCACTGGTCAATCATTGTAAGCCACATGATCCAGATGCTCCAGTACTAACCAATCAATACAAAACTCACAATCCAATTAGAGGGGCTTTGGGGGTTCATTAGCCATAGACTTGTGCTGATATATCTAGTCAAGCTTTAATCTTAGCTGGCCCTTCCTATCGAGAACCAGGAGGCGATCAGTCTTGCTATAACATCAAATGAGCAGTAGATAATCAAAACTGATGAAATTCCTTTTATATCATTGCAAAAGCTTCACTCTTAGTGTAGTGCATAATGGTGAGATCTCATTAAGTGGCATTCTCTTCCTCTTCATCGCATCCTTAACTCGGATTACCTTGCAATCTCTCACTGTGCATAAAGATGCGTGGTGATTCTTCAATGCAGCACTTGTGCGTATCGCATCACCCACCGCTCCCAGTCAGCCCACGCACTGATGCAGGAACGCAGCCATCCTGAAGAGAGAGAGAGAGAGAGAGCTAAAAATAGATGAAACATTTGCCTTAACAGGAGAAGTTCCGCTAGAGAGAGGAAAAGAGTGAGAGATAGAGCAAGGGCTATGAGAATGGGGCTCTTGCCTGTAGATTTAGAGTACCATAATGCCACTTTGGTGATGTCAGTGTTTCCAAAAACAGCCCCTCCTGTCTGCCTCCTCGATGTTGCACGAGTGTGTAGAATACTAATCGGCTTCCTGTTCCCCCTGCCCAAATATGGACATCGGTCAAAATAGCTGAGAGATTTCAATAGGTTGGAGTCGCATTTGCAGTTTTAGCTTTTGGGACTTTTCAAGCAATTTAGAACCGCTTACTCTGATAATTATACTAAATCCTGGATATTCTCGCTGTAGTGCAAATATTTGTAGACAAGCAACTGTGTGCTCTGTCGGAAATGGGACTAATTGCGTCTTCAAGCTCCATAGTTGCAAAATAACTCTGGGGTGTTTGAATAATTGATGCTGGCAAATTTTGGTGCCAACTGAAATTCTCCAGCAACAGATCCACTCTCATTTTTGATCAGTTATTCAATTAAATCCCACAAAATAGGCTTTTACAGATCAGATTCAGATCTGATTCAGACATTGAGAACTAAGTGATTTGTATGTTTAGGAACCTGCTGTAGCAGATGACAGTGGTGGTTCATTATTTTTCATGCCTGCAGAATAGCCAGAAGGGGAAAATTCCTCATTAAATGTTTTTAGAGAGTAGATAATGGAAATGTTCTGTAAAACTATTAGTCTTTGCTGACCATGCTGAATAATGATGTTTTAAGCCAAAAATGGGAAAGAAGAAACTTGTGTTCCCAAAATTTCAGGAGTAGGCCATGGGGATACATATATATGCCATTTCATGCTGACTTTAGGTGGGAAACTGAGAGAGTGATAATCAAATAATTTTTTAAATTTTTCAATTAAAATGCTTTATTGTGAACACACAATATTTCAAAAGAATTATTTCAAATGACAAGAACAGTCATAGAAAATAAGACCCTAGTGATGGTATTATAAAGAATTATATACAATATACAATACAATTTTGGGAGAAAAATAAATAAGACATCAAAAGCAGTAAGATTATTCTTCTATGTGGATATACACAGGTATCTCTCTCTCTCTCTCTCTCTCTCTCTCTCTCTCTCTCTCTCTCTCATGTCTCAGACCTTCAATTCCTGCTCACCACAGGAAGTGTAAAATAGCACTTTATTATGTGATTGACTCATAGTGCCATAACATGGTTTCAGTTTTTATTCATTGTCTCACCCTCTGGGTATTACTCCCTTTGCATTAATGCCACAAACAAATGAGCGCAAACACATAAAACAAAAAGCAAATGGCTCAAACCACTCTGAGGAACGAATCACAGCTGATAATTGTTGCTATAGAGGCAATCGTAAAAAGAAGCCCTCCGAAGGGAAGTGAAACATTGTTGTTCCATACTTCAGCTTTCTATTATGAAAACATCACGCTCTTAAAGAAATATTTCTCGCAGAATGGAAATTCTGTCATCATTTACTCACCCTCATGTTGTTCCAAACTGTATGATGGCCTCTCTTAATATGAATTCAGATCATGAGAGTAATTGATGGCAGAATTTTCATTAATAATTTTCCCACATGTAGGGCCCAATTGAGATCAAAGGACATGTACATATGAAACATTCCTTTATGTGGCTGTCATATAGATTTGGCTGCCCAGCATATCCTATTCACAACCCAGTAATCTGTTCTACTGCAGTACTCAATCTCCATTATGACCTCATCAGCTGCACTGTAATAGTTATGTATACTGTCCTCTGCCACAAAGCAATTATTCAGACCCTGGGGTTGTGAGATCAATGAGGCATCACTGCATTTCATTTTGGGTCAATACATTTTTCAGTGTCACATATGACTGGGTGATTATTCTGATGCATATGGATATTTTAGTACAAATTATTTTGTTTGTTCAATCTATAGATGTACAAACATTTGTTAGCTTAGTGCAAAGAATGAGCAAATTGGTACATATGGTGTAATACCTATTTTAGTTTAGCAGCAAAGAATCTTTCACCATGCGTCTTCCATCCAAATGTGCTAAAGTTTTATCACAGCCATCTGTGTGCTGTATAAGTCCCACAATATTGTTATTTATCACCTCTAGCATGCAGGATTAAAGAAAGAGTGAAATAATTTGAGGAGATATGGAGGGAAAGAATTGAGTAAGAATGTTTTAAAGGGGTAAAGACAAAGGAACAATGGACAAGGAAAAGGAAAAGAAAAAAAGATGAGAAATGAAATGATTGAAGGTGAGAGGAAGGAATGTATCCATCTAGAAGAGCAAACCATGTCTGTTGAGAGCCTTTATAGTCAAAATGATATGTCATCAAAATGTAATAACCCCCGTCTTTGAAATTACTTTTCTTTCTCGCTAATGCTACGTAAGCCTGCCAAGCTATAATCAATAGACAAACTGCTCTTTAGGGATTGTTTTAGTATACTTGTATTCAGTTCTGGCTCCATTTTTTTTATTTTGAATATCTTGTTTCACTACGAAGTGCATCATATTTACAGAAGCAATCTGAGATGCAAAATACATTTCATGTTGGCATTAAATGCACACTTAAGTATATCAGAAATCATTTTAGTTGAATTTGAATAGAATGAACAGGATAGACTCCTTAAACTTCCTTAATTCTTTTACAACATAATCAGTGCTGTATCTAAATAAGTATTGATTGAAGTGTTCATAACTCAAGCCAATGTTTTATTTTATTGTATTTTTTGATATTGTTTTTGCCGCACTCAAAGCCTTTTTTGGGTCGGAAGTAGGGAAGAATGAAGAGAGGGGGAGTGGTATAAGAACATTGTGCTGATTGGACAGGAAAATTAGAGTGTGCCAACCTATAGAAGAGTTCTGGACAGGGGCCAAGGTGAGGTTAGATCATGGTCAATGGCAGAGGAAACTCCGGGTTACCTACACACCTCCAATGCTTTGCTTTGTTGTGAACCTTCTACTAAAGTCACTGAAAAGATACAGCAGTCAGAAAATATGTCCTGGTCATATTAAACCAATAAGCAAATTGTTATGTAGGAAACCTGCATTGTTTAAAAAAACAAAAATAAAATAGCATTCAGTTCTGGCTCCATTCTGCTATGCAATGCCCAGTTCCTGTCAATTCTGAATAAAATGAATGTGCCATCTTAAAAAGTTGTTGGGCTTTTTGCCACTTCTATTTACAGCAAACACAGCGAAAATTGTTAGAAGACTTGCACAAGGGAAAATTAATAGAATTTTTAATCAGCCAAGTGACCATGTCTTGGCGATTCTCACAAAATCAGTCCTAAATCAATAAAAAAAAAGAAGAACTTATATGTAGGACCATTAAAAATGTTTTGCGTTGGGACATTATTTGAGAACACAAGCGTATTTGAACCCCCCAGTTCTCATTACCACGTTTTCTCGCGTTGTGGTAATAAGAACTGTGTATCTGTTTAATATAACATCAGAATGTAGAGAATCTTAATGGCCCTAAATATAGGCTTAAATTATTATATGCAAATTATAGTTTCTTAATTGTTTCTTGACAGGTTTCGTGAGAATCACCCAAACTTGTTCACTTGGCCGATTCAAAATATGTTTTTTTCTTTTAAGTATAAGTCTTTTAAGTATCCTTGCAATGTTTGCTGTGAAAGCTGTTAAAAGACCATAAATTAAACCATAATAAAAAAAAGCATGTTCAGGTCTGTTACCCTTTTCTCGTTATTATTTTTGTCCTTCCTGCTAGTCAGCCTGGATTTGGATGCAGTGAGTTTGCCCTAGATTGGCATATGTGTTACTTTGTGTGTATCCATCCTCTTTTTTAATCTCTCTGCTGTAATATATATGACTTGTTGGACAGCTGACCTTGATCTGAAACGGCTCCATAAAACGGACTGCCATTCTATTTCTCAGAAGGCAGAGCTTAAGAGGAAGGCTTGATTAGATATGTACTGCAGGCTGGTGCTGTTATCCTGGGTCAGGCATGACAGATTCAAAGACAAGCAGGGTCGCGCTTTGTGAAACACGCTGTGCAGCTCAGAGTTATGATAGACGTGAATAGATTTCACAAAAATGAAAGAGTGTATTGAAATCAAGTGATGTTCTGTATTGAGCGAGAAATAGAGAGAGTGAGAGAGATGCATAATAATAATAATAATAACAAAATGTGCATGTTTACTATAGAAAATGTGAGAGGAACTTGCCCGAATTAAACCCCTAAACATACATAACAATGCTAATAGTGATGCTTACCATAGCAAGTACCATTAATGACATTATAATGATAGAAGCCACCTGACAGCATGCACATACACACCCCAATACACACCTGAAGCCTTACATCCATTCACAGCTAAGGATGTAGAGAGACGTCATACCCATTAGATGTTATGCGACTGCATGTATGTGAACGTCTGCCACTGTTTGCTTACTGCAGAAAAGTTCTGAGTGTAAATTCCTTGTCTTTTCTCAGTGTCTGCAGCTAATGCTGCCCTCTGCGTCACATACTGTGAGTGTGTTATTTGTTGTTTCATTTCATTATTCAAACCAGTCTCATGAAATTTTTTACATATTTTACGAGTTGGCCTTTTCATATGATTTCGTACGAGTTCGTTCATATTAATTTGTACGATTTCATTGCAGATGTCTGATGCGGAAGTTAGCGCGAGTTTCACACACGAGGCGTTAAGGACATGCTTATTAATATTATGCCCTTACCCAAACCCCTTATCTAAACCTAACTGATCATTAGAATGTATAAACATGATAGGAAGCTGTTTTGTGTAACAGATTAGATGGAAATGATGTCCAGTGATGTCACTGGCTTTAGTGAAAGTCGTAGGAATTCATACGAGTGCAGTCGAACGATATCATACGAATTAGACAAATTTAGGAAACCTTGCGATTTCACTGTGAGAGTGTGTAGCATTATTTTAATAAGCCAGTTAAAATCTGGTTAAATCTGTGTTAGAGGAGAATGCAGAGTTTGACGGATGGAAAAAGCATTCTAAAAAAAATGTTTCTGTCCCTGTGGGATATTGCAAAGTGTGCAATGACTTACTAATATAATGAAAGGTTTGTTTTAGGGCCACTTCGATCACTGAAAATGATCCAGACCTGCAAAAGAACAACTACAGTAATGCCACAAGCCGGTTTGAGCTTTCACAGCCTTTCAAAACACTTCAACGTGAACTGTGTACTTTGTCGACCGATTAGCATATTTCAGCAGAGCCAGCCCAACATTTTTTACTGCTTTTGCACAACATATGATGCTTATGAAATCAGGGGGAATCTTTCTGCATGCTAAACAAAACAATGCTATTTTTGTAAGATTGTTGCATTTCTTTTTAATTAAAATGCCATTTATTACAACAAAACACTTTTGCAAACGTTTTGGCCAATTGTCATATAAATCCAGTCAAGTAATGACTGATTCAAATTGATTCTGATTTTAAATAACGATTCATTTAACGCACATACTAAATCATACCACACCAGTCGAGCATGCTTGTTTGTGCATGCAATGAGTGAAGACAACGCAATAGATCTATGTGCTGTCTCTTTATGGTCTTTGGATTATTTGGGGTACCTAGTCTTTTTATCTCATCACATTCAATTCAGACTGCAATTTCACAACTTGGGTAAACTATCATTTCTTTAGCCATGGCACTGCAGATTCAGCAGAAAAAAACGGTGCAGGAATCACTGCTTTGATATTGTGTCCAAGAGGCTAGGGCATCCCTACGGCCCATGTTACGTACAGTATGCATTGACTGTTTGGGGAGGTTGATTAATTCACCTTAGGCAACTCTTTCTCTCTGTCACACTGCCTTCAGGTCCTTTGTACTTTTGTTCCTGCTCAAACTAGGTCTTTTGTTCCTTTTTTATTTTTTTTACAATGCATTGCCTTATCAGAAGAGGCAGCATGTAGGTATCCCTACACAACACGACAAACATGCCTGACCGAGCTGCATGATTCACCCTTTCTTTTGTCATTTCTTTTTGTTTTTTTTTCTTTTGTACCACAGAATGATCATCTTACATGAGAAATTATGCTAACAACATTTTCTTTTGACATATTTTTTATCCTTTTTTTTTCCATCATTGTGTCTCATGTTTATTAAACTTGCACTTGCAATATGCTTGTATTTTCAGTGTTGACATGAGTATTTCAGTTTAATTTTGTTTTGGTTTGCACTCATGAAAGAACTGACATCTTCAGATATATTGCTTTTTTATGTAATCTTTTATTTGTTTATTTATTCCTTGCTGGGAAGAATAAAAACAAATTAAACCAGGCTAAGCTGGTTTGCTGGTTTAAAACCCTCTAATACAATGTAAAAAGACCAGCCTGACCAGTCTTGGAGACCATCTAAGTCAACCAAACTGTCCTTAGCTGGTATATGCTGTTTTTTTTTCTCAGCAGGTTTAAGCCATATGGTTTAATATTTTGTGGCAATGTTTTGATTTGTCTGTGTTTGTCTGACACTTTATTTAATCTGAAGCTTGACCGATGCCTCTTTTTGTTCATCATTTGTTTTATTTTCTCTTTACCTCCCTTTTCCTCTCTGCCTTGCACCCTTGTCTGGCTGCATGGTTCTGATAACTCTATAAAAGTGCAAAGCATTATAATGTGAATTTAATTCATTTTCTGCTGTCTATCTCACTCCCTCTCTTTCTTTCTCAAGGGGATGTGCTCTTTCAGATGGCTGAGGTTCACAGACAGATCCAGATGCAGCTGGAGGACATGGTGAGTATCATTATCTTAATGAGGATCATATTGCTTCTTAGGCTTGCATTTTCTCATTACATTTTCTCACAAACTGATTCTCTCAGTCATACCGTATCTAAGAGGCCTCATTACTCCCCAGGGCGAGGAAGTGGAAGGGAGGGGTGTCTCAAAATGTCAAATTGACTTCCGTACACACAGGGAGGACAATAGTCTATGGTCACATGTGTAAACACACCACCTCAGACACAGCACAGACTTTCCTGTACTATACAACACTGCAGCAAAAGTTAAACAAACCATTATCTGAGTCTCAGATATTGAGATTCTGGAAATGTTAACAGGGCAGAAGGTCTATTAATGCTTTTTCACACCAAACGCGAATCTTCGCCACGATATCTTCCCACGATTAACATTTTTAAGAGAAACAATAGATTCCCACAAAGCCATTCACCCCAGGAGCATACATTCATGCACCAACAAAGCAAAGGTTTTTTTTATACAGCGATTTTAGTGGGTAATTTCTGGCTGGGACAGTTAGATCTCAGACTCCAAATTCTTGTGAGCTGCCTTGCTGTCAACAGCCTACATAGGCAGCTGCCTTCTAAAGGGCCGTTTACATGTTTTTCTGTTTTTAAAAACAGCTAGACACAGAGCAGCAGAATAGAACAGAATGCAAGTGTCTCTAGATGTGCTTTTGTCGTTAGCATGTTGCTAAGCTAATGGCATGATACACTTACAAGCATAAAAATACACAGTGCACAAATATTCTGTAAATTACTCAAATTTGAACAAGGTTGAACACAATTTATATATATTTTTTAGGTATTGAATTAATGATAAGTACATTAACAGCTTTTACATACACCTTTTACACCTTAAAATGCAGCCTACATTGACAACTCAGTGGCAATTCTGTAAGGATGGATATTTTGTCATATTAAGTCAGATCAAGTTTCATCACTACTTTGAGTGAGACATCAATTTTGTGTGTCATTTGTCTAATCAAACCCAAAAGTCATGTTTGTCATGTGAAAGGAAGGCTCTAATTGCTGGTTTGTTGTATAGGATTGGTTGTGTGTGTGCTTATGCATTTTTAAAATACTCTGTTTTTGTATACTGTCATTTTCAGCTGAAATCGTTCCACAATGAACTACTCACAGAACTGGAGAAAAAAGTGGAATTGGATGTGCGCTACCTAAATGTAAGTGTAAACGCACAGACACACATAATATTTGTACACCAGTTGTACACCACAGCCTCAAGGTATATTTGTTGTGCTTATACGGTAGAACAGGCTGAATAAGATAGCAAGCCATTCTCAAGAAACTCTAAAAGCTATAATAATAAAAAGCACTCTTATAACTCACTGGAAAATCTGATTGAAACTCATAATGATGTTCATAGGGACTAGAATATCAGACTTGGGGGTGGGCCAGAAGGCAACCACCTAAAAATGCCCTAGGAACCACCTAGCAAATATACAAATACAACCCCAGTTCTGAAAAAGTTAGGACAGAATGAAAAATGCTAATAAAAACAAAAAGGAGTGATTTGTCAATTATATTCACCCTTTGCAATATTGAAAGCACTACAATTTGATGCATACAAATCATTATATGATGATTTACTTTGTGAATTTCATAGTTGTTTTTTTGTTGTTGTTGAAAATGTACAGTAATTAAAATTAGATGATTGCAACACACTCCAAAAGTCAAGTCAATTCAATTTTATTTGTATAGGGCCTTTCACAACACACATCGTTTCAAAGCAGCTTTTCAGAAGATCAGGCGTTCACATAAGATAAAACTGTGATGTCTATAATGTCGATAAATCATCATTGCGTAATTAGATAAAATACAATTGTTAATTGTGTTTAAAAAAAAGTAATTCAATAATAATTTTATTAATAATTGTATAAATAAGTACAAAGTTGGGAGAGTCGAGTGTTTACCACTATGAATCAAATTTTTTCTAAAAACACTTATTAAGCATTTGGGCACTGAAGACACAAGTTTAGAAATAAAATTTTCCTGCTGACTATCACCCTTGTAGTCACAAGTTCAAATCCAGGGCATGGTGAGTGACTCCAGCCAGGTCTCCTAAGCAACCAAATTGGCCCGGTTGCTAGGGAGGGAGCTCCTTGTGGTCGCTATAATGTGGTTCTCACTCTCGGTGGGGCGAGTGGTGAGTTGTGCGCGGATGCCGCGGAGAATAGCTTGGGCCTCCACACACGCTACGTTTCTGTGGTGACACGCTCAACAAGCCAAGTGAGTCACTACACCACCACGAGGACTTAGAGCACATTAGGGATTGGGCATTCCATATTGGGGAGAACACCCCCCCCCCCCAAAAAAATCTAATTTTCCCCCATTCACATTTGTACAGGGTCTTTGTTGCCGTATGGTGTCTTCATAATATGGCACACATTCTCAATTGGAGGCAGATCAGGACTACTGGCAGGCCAATCCAGCACCCACACTCTCTGTTTACACAGCCATGCACTTGTGATCCGGACAGTATGTGGTTTGAAGTTGGAAACCTGGAAAAGATGTTGCTGGATGGCAGGAAGTTTTTTTTTTTTTTTTTTAAACTTTGTGCATATGTGTCTGCATTAAAGGTGGCCTCACAGATGTGCAAGTTACCCATGCCATTGGCACTGGCACACCCCTGGCCCATACAGACACTGGCTTTTGGACCTGATGCTGATAACAGCTTGGTGGATGGTCCTTTTCCTCTTTGGCTGGAGAACACAATGGCTGTGTTTTCAAAAACCCAGTTCCACTGTTCTACTTTCTATCTAAAACGAGACCAAGCCCAGAGAAGTTGGCAGCGCTTCTGGTCCGTGTTGACGAATGGCTTCTGCTTTGCATAGTTAAGTCTTAACCTGCATCTGTGGATGCAGCGGCGAGTGGTCTTGACTAACAAAGAATTATTGAAGTATTCCCGAGCCCATGTCATACAGATGAATGCCATTTTTTCAGACAGTGACGTCTGAGGGATCAGAGATCATGCAGAAGTGGTTTTCGATTCCTTGAATCTTTTAACTACAGTATACTGTGCACTGTAGAGTGTGAAATGCCCAAAATCTTTCAAATTTGTCTTTGGGGAACATTGTTCTCTAAGTGCTGGATTATTTGCTGAAGCATCTGTTGGCAAATTGACAAGTCTTAAATGATCCTTGCTCTTGAAGGACTAGGCTGTTTTTGGAGGCTCTTTATATACTATGACACAATTGCTTCACCTGTTAAACATCTCCTATTTCACATCGCCTTGTTATTTCATCTCGTCAAATTGTTATTAGTCTTAAATTGCCCCTGTTTCATGTTTTTTGGAGTGTGTTGCAATCATCTGATTTGAATGTACATTAAAAAAACAAACAAGGTAAAACATCATAAAATGTGTAGTTGTATTGCTTTCAATATAGCAAAGGGTGAATATAATCTACAATCACTCCTTTTTGTTTTTATTAGCATTTTGCATACTGTTTTTTGGGATTGGGGTTGTAATAGTGCTTTCAATTTCATAATAACTAGATGTTTTTCCCCTTTTCACACAACACCACATGATTACATCTCTCTGCAGGCAATAAATTAGTTTAATTTATCTAATGAAATGGAGAGTATTACCGGTATTAACACCAAAGCCTTCTAAAAGGCTTATAAACGAAAGAAAAAAGTTAAAGAATTTTCTGATTGAGAGAATGCATGCATGAAAGATCAGCAGTGCATCTGAAACAACATTTTCAGCTTTGTAGATTGAGAAGTCATCTTACTAAGGTCTTTAACATGCTTGTTTGTAAATACATTAGATTAACCCTCAGCTTTTCAGGTTCATTTACATCTCTGCATCATGGCAAGAAATCAAAGCTACATTTGTTTGGTGACTCAGCATTGACAAAGATAAATAACTACGCTCCCATGGTTTTCCATTCTATGGATATTGAGGATGGAAAATAAACAGCGTTAGACTTAGTCAAATGTAGCAGAAGTCTTTGGCACTGAAGATTAGTGGGAAAAAAGGCTTGAATTAAAACCAAATGAATCCGTGAAGCGGAATTCTGGGAAGACACTTTGAGGACAATGAACGAACCGATTGGGCTGACTCAGCCAAGTTTCCATTAGCAAAGAACACGTGATGACCTTCATGTCTATTCATTCAGGTCACTTAAGCATTGTTAAGAAACAATTCACTCTCAGTTGGTACACTAAACATTATTCTAAAAGGATTTTTTTGTTCAGGATATCCTGAGAGTAATTACTTAGCATACTATGAAAGAACCCCCATCTCATTCCGTTCTATTTGGGATTTATCCACTTGATGTCAATCAAAATATCTAAACTGCCACCATTAAAGTTCCTCATCTTGTCTGTTGTCATATTGTTAGTTTCTGCTTATGATGTGATCTGTGTTATTGTGTCTGGCAGGCAGCTTTGAAGAAATATCAGATGGAACACAAAAGTAAAGGAGAGAGTCTGGAGAAGTGCCAGGCTGAACTGAAGAAATTACGCAGGAAAAGTCAAGGCAGCAAAAACCCCTCCAAATATGGAGACAAGGAGATGCAGGTGAATCAATGCTGCTCTTCAGATTTTATTGAAAAGATGCTGCTGACGACAGTAGCAATGCTTAATGTACAGAATGTACAGAACATGAGCATCATTCAAATTTGACAATATAATTTTATTTCTCTGCTCTGATAGATTCACAGTAACTGAGAGGTTTCCAAAACTTAGACATTGAATTTGTTTGTGATGTGTGCTATGTGCAATCTGTGACTTTCGGCAGAGTTTGAACACACTTGAGAGAGAATGAGGAAACAAAACAAGACAAAGCCCATTTTAATGTGTGATCACACTCTTACAGGCTACATTTATAAAGGCATTCATCCATTTTTCATATTAACATTATTACTATTGCTCTTTTTATTACTATTTGAAAAAAAAAACCCTAACCCAAAATATTAAAATTAAGCTCATTACTCATCCCACACTGTTTGTGCAACTTATACAATTATATGAATGATACCTCAAATCGTGCTGCTTGTTGAGTAGAGGGATGCTATTATTTTTCAAAGCGATCAGATGTCTGATTTTTGGCTGGCAAAGACGAATCTATGTCATATCAAGGGACCAGAATGTCAGAGACTTCGGGATGGTTTTATTTTACTTGAGCCAGTAAACAACCACTTTATATCACCCTAGCAACCCCCCTGAACACCTTAGAAACTGCTTAGCAACACACTAAAAACCACTCAGAACACCTTATCAACAACATACCAATGCTGTGGCAGCAAGTTTTACACAGGCAACCACCACTCACATTTTTCTCCAGAAACTAAAATCCTAGGTCATGGGAAACCGCTTTTTGGGACAATGGCCATTCCTGCTGCTCATCATTCCAAGAATTCTCGGCAGAGCTCTGCAGAGTTTTCAGCGGTTCAGCCCAGGGCCGTGAGGCGGCGAGGGTTCTGGCCAGTTTGTTCCAGGGTAACTGGTCAGTTCCAGACTATGCCATCAAGTTCCACACCCTCGTTGCATCCTGCGAATGGCAGCATGGGTTATTTGATACCATCCAGGATGAAATTTACACCTTGGACTTGCCTCCCCATTTAGATGACCTGGTGGATCTGGCCATTAGATTGGACCGGTGTCTCGCGCTTCGACGCAGCCAACGTCATTCCCCACATTCCAAGCTGGCTGACCATCACATCCACCCCACTCATGCAGATCGAGAGGACTCGGCTGTCACAGAAGGAGATGCTACTGCATATCACCAAGGGACTCTGTCTCTACTGTGCTGGCTCCAGTCATGTCTCTGCAAACAGCCCAGAAAAAGGGGCTAATGAATGACATGCTTCAAGACATGGTCGACTGATTTGTGTATGTTTACAAAGATGATATTCTGATCTTCTCCCAGAATATCAAGGAACATGTCCAGCATATCAGGTGGGCACATCAGCTACCGCTAGTGAACCGGCTGTTCGTTAAGGCAGAGAAGTGTGCATATCATGCGCAATCAGTTCCATTCCTGGGGTTCATCATCTCTTCCAAGGGAGTGCGCATGGACCCGGTTAAGGTCAGAGCAGTCCCGTCATCTACGGGGCTATCACCCTTCCAGTGTTTCCTAGGTTACCAACCCCTTCTGTTCCCTGCCCAAGAACCCAACGTCCAGGTCCCATCCATGCACGCTTTTAGTCAGTGGTGCCGTCGCACCTGTTGGATAGCCAGAGAAGCCCTCCTCCAGACTGGCACATTAAGAAGTCTGCGGATCTGCTCTCCATACTACCACGATGCACACAAGCCTACAAACACACTCTCCTCCAGAGGGTTCCTTGTGGATCTGTGCTGTAGCGAATCAGCTCTACATTCTTCCACCATTAGGTAGCGAATCAGCTCTATGAAATATTAATAATCAATCATAACTTGTTATAATCGATTATGAATATTTGGATCAGTTAATCGGGTTAACTTGATGTAGCTACATTAACATTACAACCAAATACTCGGTTCATCCTGTGAACACTCAATTTTGGTTATTAATTAATTAATTAATAGAAATGTACATTTCCGGGGCAAGGGAAATGTCTTTCTTACTAAGTATTAAGAGCAAGTAGTCAAAATCTATGATTAGTGACTTTAGATATGAGCTTGAGACACAGACAACTTTACATGTGACATGAACAAGACTTTATTAACTAGACTAAACATTTAAACTACTCTAACATACATATACATACATTCATACAGTTTACCAAGGGAAAGAGGGCTGAAAGGTGTACAGGAGGACAAGAAGTTATAGCATTGTTTGAAGTTCAGCAGATCAACAGCCTGAGCAAACCATCATATTAGTTCTGACACGCCCTTTTTAGAAAGGGGTGAGGATACTTAATGTATCAAATAATGAGACTAAGTTTGATACTTGCATGTCCCATTTGAATTAAACTGTCCTGATGCAATTTGTTGAGGCTCCAGTTGATCTTTGATGATGTTGTCTTGATGAGAGAGAACCAGTGAGAGTCAGAGGATCTTGGTGAATGGAAAGACAAGGCGGTAGCCTGGCACACGCTTGGGAGTCCTTGGGGGCCTTCTAGTTCAGCATCATCTTCATTAGGACTTCTCCGGAAGGCCCAAGAGAGTAAGAGAGCACAAGGCTCAGAGAACCAGAAAGCAAGAGATAAGCAACAAGAGAGGGCTAAGAGAGAGCTAAGAGATAAGAGCGAGAAGGAAGTGGGCGCAGTAGTTTTATACCCTTAGAAAACATGTCCCACCTCTCATTGGCTCGACCAATGAGAAGGGTTTGGGTTCCAGGCGGGAATTTGGTTTATTGCTCTTTGTTCTCACATTTCTCATTGCATGAGCAAGAAAGAAACTAGGAAATATACTTGTAATACTAATATGTTGTTGTTATCGACATATCATGTACACAGTCATTTCGATCTTCAAAATACCAAGTTATAGAGACCAAATATGCCACACATATGATTTTGGTTAACCATAGTATGCAAAGTCTGAAACATTAACCCATTAGTTTGCAAGAAAACATAGATCAAGCACATTTAAGGGAAAATGTGAGATGGCACATTAGATACATGTCAATATTTATCACATGGATATATAGAATATATATATAGGATTAACAGGGTTCATTTCTCTTTCTCAGTAAGAGAATGAAGTGAGGGTCAGCACTTCTCTGAACATTCCTTTGGAGGTCGTAAAATTCTTCTTCCATTGGGACAGGAGAATGATTCCTTTGTCAAGGCTCATTTGCATGTTTATGACAGTAAGAGATTTTGGGCTGAATGACTCAAAAGATAGTAAAACATCGCGTAATATCATTCTACAGAGATCTTATATTCGAATTCAGCTCGGACAAATCGTGAGGTTTAATTTGATACCAAGAAAGGTATATTTGGTACCTTTAAAAGTGGGTTTAACATTCTTACACTCAGGCTATTAAATATAAAGCCTCTTATTAGATATAATGAGTTCTCCTACACTACTAAACAATTCTACTAATTTTGATCTACACCAAAATACATAGCACACAGGGATTACAACATATTTCATTAAAACTAAGCCCTTTTAGGCTTTATAAGAAAGACACACATTTTTACGTTCAAAAGTTTCCCCCTTCCGGTCCACACGATAAGCACGTGGTGAGCATGCGGATGTCACATGGGGTTCTCTGTCAGTGGTTCATTGTCTCTTTGTCAATACATTTATTGTGCTTGTGGAGACTAGTTGGCGCTATTTCAGTAATTAGGGGAGTTTCAACAGTAAGTTCTTGTTTGTTCGGAACCTGCCGAGTTAATGATTCCTTCATTGATTCCCCCAGTCGCTACAGTGCTCTACTCTACCACAATGCACACAAGCCTATGAACACACTCCATCTCCACACTGCAGTTGGTGCCGGGTTTCCACATACTTCACTAGCTCACTGATAGATAGCCTACTTGTTAGCACACCCGCCTCCCATGCCGGAGACGCCGGTTTGAGTCCCGTATGGAGCGGGTAGAATAGGAGTTTCACATATAAATAGAAAAACAACTGAAAAATAGTGCAGATGGATTGAGTAATGCGCTTGATGTGTACAGCCCCTAAAACTTGCTCACAAGCCATAGTTATATCAGATTCATGAGAGATCATTCTTTTGGGTCATCGATGGGCTGCAAATTAGTCAGAGTGATTCATTAGAGAATTGGTCTGAATCAATATGATTTTTTAAAAATCTAGTAATCACAAACTCATGGAATTGCATTGGTATAAAACAGGCTGGGAACCATCTAGTTTACTGTAGACCTTTTAAAAAGACTGCATTTCTTCACATTGTTTTCAGGGTTTACACATGCTTTTGTTCTTTTGCATAGAGGTGTATTTTTACAACTTGATATGTTGTTGCTCTTTTCATATTACTGCTTTGCACAGAATCAGAAATTAAGCTGTGAAAATGTAAAAAAAATTAAATCCATTTTTAGTTTTAGTCTGTTTGGCTTTGAAGGTGCTTAAGAAAATCCCACTGTTTGGCTCAAATCCTTTCACACAATATTGTGCCGCTTTCGTGCTACAAGGATATGCTTTTGTTCATCAAGGGCCTGTTGTACTGGAGTTTAATTGTTGGGGCCACTGTTTGTTTTGAACATACGCCATTCACTACCATTGTCACCAGGCACGAGGTCAGAAGTGGGAGTATTTTGTAGTAGGCTGACCTGAGGTCAGCTCATGCCCTGAGCTGTAGGTGTGCTCCACACAATGGCGTGGGAAAACACTGTTGCGTAAAACGCTGTGGGCTCCGCTGGCTTGTTGAAGACACTCAACAAGGGTCCTGTAAAAGAGAAAAGGCAGAGAGAGGGAAGATATGTGGGCTGTTGAAGTGAATGCATTATAATAACTGAATGAAGTGGACATCCTGTTGCTGAGTCACATGAAACTGTAGGAGTATCAACGGCACCCAAACATACATAATTTGCTATTCTATAAATGCTCTTTTATGTTTTTGCTAGAGGTTGACCAATATTTATTTATTTATGAATGATACAATGCAGAAGTATAAGTGTCTTAATAACCAATAATAATATTTTTTAATTCCTGCATTTTGACACAATAATAATTAAACAGTAATTTAAATACAACAAAGTTAGGCAGACTAAAACAAAAGCGAAAGCACTTTCATGACTAATTAGATGATGTTTATTATGCTGTTATTTTTATGAAAATTAGTTTGGATTAAAATTATTATTATTATATTTACGGCATTATATTTATGTAAATGTATGTGTAGTGATAATAATAATAATAATAATATAATATTGTTGCCATTATATTTATGCAATGTTATTTTGCAATCTAAAAATGTATTTTATCTAAAAGTATTTATCCTTAAAAAAATAATTATTTGATGTTTTCTGTTTAGCTTAAAATGCCAAGATTTCTCACTTGAGTATGAATTGCTGTTACATAAAATGTTGCATAAAAAACATCCCTAGCTTTAGTTTTTAAATTCATAGTCTTTAATACCATTACAGAGTTTCAAAATGCTCAGCAGAGCTTTGCCAAGCAGAAATAAAGACTCTATTGTACTTTTTTGCTTGACTTATGACCAAAGGCCAAAAGTTTGATGCAGTGTGCACATCTAATGTGAGAAGTGCATTTTGAAAATAGAAGGAAATCACTTATTGATTGTTAGTTTTGCTTGTGACTCATAGCTCTCTGTGGCACAGTGCTTGGGAGAAGTTTTAAGAAATCGATATTAGGAGCTGTAAGTCAAACCATCTCTCATCCTAATGACTCTCCCCCATGAATTTTTGCAGTTTACAATGTGTGAAAGCTGAGGTCTAGCCCCTGGAAAAAAAACCCACAAAAGAGTTTTGTACATTGTTTGTGTCTGCGCATCATGAAAGTGGCTGTTCACTCCAGAGCTTGTTTGGTGTGATATGTTGCCCACTACTCTCAGATTTGTGGATTTTTTTCATGGATAGTGTAGTTCTTCAACTGGAATTCCACTATTAAACTATATATAAACTATATCTATATCCACTATATATATATATATATATATATATATATATATATATATATATATATATATATATATATATATACAAAATGTAAATAATGCTTGAAATAATGCGTACTAATGGATTTAAACAAAGTATATATCATTGATTATCTACCTCAGAGCAAACAGTAGGTCTATATTTAAAGGTTTATAAGTTAAATTGTTAAAAATGAACTCCTTAATGGAGAACATTCCATTTGACTGGCATATAAAAAATACCATTTACAGTTCATTTGTAAATGAACTGTAAATCTTAAAACTAGACCTAACTCTGAGAACAAAGGGATGTAATTTTTATACAGTAATTGATGCGAGCAATAACTAATACTTCTGTTAACTGGCCAAGCATGTGTGATTATTTCCAAATTCCCAAAATTTAGAGGACTAATCAGCCTGGTCGATATATTAGTCTATCAGAAGTTATTATTGTCTGAAAAATCTATTTCGAATTTTTTTTTTATTTGAGATGTAATATATATATGGTGATGAGCAGCTCCAAAAAGACCAAATATAGTTTTGGTACAGTGTCTTGGCATAAATAAATGGTAGGATCTGTTAGCTTCAATTACAGCATAGTTTACATTGCACAGATTATTTACAGCATAGAGCTGAACTATGGTGCAGTTCTCCCCATTTTCCTGAATTATTTCATAGTCATTAAAACATAATACAGTATGATGTTTTGTTGTCTATGATACATACGGTTGTTCCAGCACACCTCCCTGATTACTAGAAAGAAACTGGTCTGTTCCAGCTCCACTGCAGAATTGATGCCAGTATAAATACTGTGACCAATGTAATGCACTAAATTCCCTCGCTTTCCTTGAGAAATCATAATGCACCGAAATGACACTGCAATGCAATCTTATCCTACATTCATAATTTAACACATGTTCAAATGAGGGCATGAAAGGGGCAGGCAGATTGATTTGAACTGGAATGCCACTGTATGATTCCAGCGTGCTAGAGTATGGACTTGTGTTACATCATCTGTGTGCGCATTGGTTTTCCCTTGGGTACCCAACTAAAGGGACATAGTGCAGAAATATTGATCCGAATATGATATCTGAACCCATTTATCCCTACCCTATCTTACTGTGAGTCATACAGCTACATACAGTACTGCCTCAGAATACAAAGACACTGTCATTACTACTAGTGTTAGGAGAGTGTGGTAGCTAAAACATTTTTGGGTTTGAAAAGGATCAAATAAAGACACATTTCAGCTTTAACTACTTGACTATTCATCTTTTGTACTTGATTTGTGTCTAGCACTGGACCTGTGTCATTTATACATTTGCAGTTGCAAAAGTGTGCTCACTGGAGCTTTGAATTGTAGTATGTGAACTGTACCTGTAAATGTACGCATCATGACCCAAGCACTGAAAGAACACTTAATGTGAGGGGAAAAGGGGTCTTGACCACAGGTCTTCAAATACAGATCAGCTATTGTAGAATAGCACTGTTATTATCCAAAGAGAGAGGAGAAGAGCATGTCTGATCCATTAGCACAAAGTCATTCGGTACATGAAAAAATGATTTTGATTATTTTCACAGATAATGAGATTGTTTTTTGAACTGTGAACATCTCATAATGCTGCTTACTTATCAAAAGCCAAAGGAGAAAAATGTCTGTTAAAAAGGGTGTTTATTATTTAGCTCATTGAAGATCAGTTGGTTATCAAATGACTCCTAACCTCTTGATGAGGTATTAATTTGTGCATGTCATTAAACCCATGGCATCTCATGTATTGAGTGTGGGTGGTTGAACATCCTTTGTACATATTCATACGTCGTCACTATGAACCTGTGATATACACATTTAGATACCTTCTCTAACCTCAGACTATTAATAGACTAACAAACAGTGACTCCAGCCTCGTTCATTAACACTGGGTTGGAATGAACCAGCATAACTCACTGTGATATCAAGGCTTACACAGGTTGAGTAACATTACTCATGGTGTCATTTGTGTCTGTTGTGTGGGTGTATGGTTGGATCACACCCAGTTCCTGCGAGGTCTGTGTCCTTGTTAGAAGATGTTTTGACTGTAATACGGTCTCTAATGGGACGGTAGGCTTGGCGAAACATCGTAACAGGAGCAAACAGTATTTTATAAACTTCAGTGCCACATCATGTTTGTAAAGACACTTGCAGTATCTGGGTAAAAATAAGTACTATAAAACAAGGTTCCCCCAATCATGGAGAACCTGAAATATCAGGGAATGTTAAGATCGTGGTTTCCAGGCTTGGAAAAGTAATGGAAATAAATCAAATCTTAACAGGATAATCATTCCTCTGCTCTAAAATATTTAATGGACCTGATTTTGCTCTTTTGTAGAGTAAAACTTGCTTGCATGCCATAGTGATGTCTGATCAGTGAGCAAAATATTTTGTGTTGATTCTTTTAAAGGAATCAGACAAACTGTTTCACAAATCGATCTGAATGATTCAGTGATTCATTGATCTGCTTGTAAATTATTTTTAACATACTTATCCAGTAATCAAGTGTTTGGGAACCCAGATTAAAGCTGCAATTCATACTTGATCTAAGTCATTGTAGGATAAACACCCCAAGAATCATTTCATAATCATTTAAAAAATATTTTCCCTTTAAGCTTTGTCTTTCACAGTCCACTGAATGCTAAATGAAGAGCATGACCCCTCTTACTTGACTCTCTGATCAAATCAACCAGTCCGACGTTATTCAGCCCCACCAGCTTTGTGTGCTATGATCCATTGAGCTTTAGCCTCACCATTTGCTATCATACAGTGAGATTAAAAGCAAGCTTATGTGGTTGCCATTGAGATGTGCTGTTTCTCCTAGCATGGCTTCCATTACATCAAGCAGAGTCAAACTGGGACATTGTTTGCCATGTTTTGTCTGCTTCACACCACCTTCCCTGTCCCTAGTATGTGGAGACCATCAGCAGTAAACAAAATGAGCTGGATAACTACATCACAGACACCTACAAGAACGCTCTATCAGAAGAAAGGAGGAGGTATTGCTTTCTGGTTGACCGACAGTGTGCCATGGCCAAAAACAGCAACGTTTTCTACACAAAGGTGAGAATCAACTTCATGCTGTAGTCATAGAGCGTAAAGTTTGGGTTGCAGAAACGCTGAAAAGTGTGAAATTTCTACTTTCATTGCAAGAATTAAAATTCTGTCATCATTTACTCTAAACACATATGACCTTTGATTGAGGCTGTCAACCTGCCTAACATATCCTTTTGTGTTCCACGGAAAAATATAAGTCATTTGGGCTTGGAAAAACATGAGGATAAGTAATTGTTGACAGAATTGTTTGGGGGTGAACCATCTTTTAAACAGCCATTTAGATATGTTAACTCTTCATTTATCTAGTCTTAAAGGAAAAAAAGTTTATATTCTCAAACTTTGATATGCATATTGCAAATTTTGAGGTTAATTCGACTCTAGTCTCAAAGTCAATGCCACTTTGCTCAGTTGTTTCTGCCCCAAATTCCATTAATTCATCATTCATATCATTTAATTTCAAAGGTATTATCAAGCCAACATGCTATCATCCAATCATGCTTGCTAGAGTTTGGGCTACATTGTTTTGCAAAGGTTCTTATTTTGGGTTTAAAAATGTTTTATATTTTCACTAGTTGTTCATTAAAATGTGGTTTTCAATGGCTGATGCCGACATTGACAACTAGAGACAGAGGTGGCCTACAGTAATGCTGATATATACATTATACAATTGAATGACAGGAAATGTACACATAACACTTTGAAATATGTGCACTTTAAAAATGAAATTTTGAATCTGTTGAAAATCAAAATGGCCAAATAGTGGCCCATAAATTGGTCTATTACTAGTTCTAACTCCAATGCTAAAATCACTCTTTTGTTGTATTTTTTTTAATTGCAATGAGATTTATAATGATGACATGCTTGCGACACATTGGAGCTGGGTTTCTCTCAGGGTCAAAGGTTCAAGTTGTGTCTGTGACACTTCCCAATACCATTTACCCCCTTTCTCTCCCACTAGTTTCTTTCCTATTAAAGAAATGGCAAGAAAAAGCACATAAATTGGATTAAAAAGAATTCCTTCATTCATTTTGTCAAGCAGACCTCATCTAGGACTTCTGTGCTGCCCATATAAAAATACAGTTATGCATTGTAGAATGAACATCTTTTGGGGACATTACATTCACACAATGAACAGAAAAATAGCAGAAATTCTGTGGTGTCTGGTGGATTCACCAGCATGTCAAGGAACACCAGTCATTCCCGCATACGTGAGCTTCTATCCTCTACTGAGACACCCACGCTTCACAGTAGGTGATAGACAGAGCGTTGGGAGGAAAGATGGCAAAGAGGAGGAGAAGAGGAAGGGAGGGCTAGGCAGTGAGTGGCTCACTTTTACAAGAACAGTTTGTTCAGACGATAATCACTGTTGTGTGTAGGTAGACTCTTACTAAAGAAATCTCTCAGACAAATCGAGAAACATTCTGATGAAAAGAAAGGGCCAAAGAGAAAGAATAGTTACAGTAAAACTGCAATAGGTTACTTTAACCCTAAATTTATTTTTGTATGATTTAGCTAACCTCTGGTGACACGTTTGTCTCAAAAGTATAGTTAAGAGTGGGATTGGACTCCATTCATCCAAAATATTTTTTTAAATCACCTTGAGACCAGCTGGTTAAAAGTATCATTAAAAAAATAAAGTGAAGCTACAGAAGTTCTGAGAAATGCTCACTTATTTGCAGATGCCACTTGTTCTTTTATCGATGCAATGAAATTCAAGTTTATTTATGTCCCCTTATTTGATGGTTCTGCTCTGCGCTGTGAGAACAGCAAGAACAAAGTGACATGAAATAAACAGACCATCTGCCAGTTTATCATTGTTGGATCTTATCACCGATGCCCATGCCAGCCATGCAAAGGCAAAAGTACTTGATTCTTACTCATTCTTCAGCAACTTAGGGCAGAAGAAACAAAGAGAACATACAGACTCTTTGTAAGGGACAATAGGAAATAAACATAAAAATATGGACATATAACATAAAAAAAATATAAGGGACATTTAAAGGGTTTCTTGGGAACTGATTTGTAGTTGTAGTCTCTGAAATTGCTTTTATGTGACAAAAAAAAAAAGTAGTTATTTAGCAAATGCTTTTATCCAAAGTGAACTGTATTTCACTTATTATAGGGACTTTCCACTGGAGCAACCTGAGGTTAAGTGACTTGTTAAGCACAAAATGATGACTGTACTCAGTCCTTGATGTGATCGAACCAATAAGATTCTGGTTACCAGTCCTGAGCTTTAGCCATTACACTACATGGTGATCAAAGATCATAGTAACCTTTTACTATAATAAAGGAATAGTTTACCCAAAACTTCAGTCATCATTTACTCACACATGTGTTGTTCCAACCTGTGTGACTTTAATAGTTTCCTTGGAACACACAAGGAAATATTAGGCAGTATGTTAGTCTCAGTCATCGTTCAGTTTCATTTTCCTTCTTTTCCGTTTGACCTCTTTCAACAGTAGAGAATATGACTGAAAATGGTTAGGCAGAATATTTATGCAGCTCTTTTCCATACAGTCAATGGGAATGCGGACTTTCAAGCTTCAAAACATGGCAAAAGAGAACTCTAGAAGTATTCTTTACAACTTGTATGCTATATGTCGAAGGCTTCTAAAGCTATTTGATATCTTTGTGTGAGGTACAGAAAATGTAATTATATTTACTAAACTATTTCAGATATTTATTCAAAGACTTACCCTCCACTGTAGCTCTCAAACTTCATTCGCACTTCCACGTATTCAAACTTGCCACATTGTGATTGGTTGTGACATGCAAGAACCAATGGCATTTGGCATAATTGATGTCAAATCTGGCATGACATGTCCTGACACATCATATTTGAATGCACAGAAATTAGATTTTGAGAGCTTTGCGGAACACCAGATTTTTTTAGGTAATTATGCAAATATCTGTTCACTATACCATGGAAGAAAAAGTTATCCAGGTTTGGAACAGAGGGTGAGCAGTTGATGACAGAATTTTTATTAAGTTAAACTATTCCTTTAAAACCATTTTCAAAACAGGTTAAGCGCCGTCGACAGCATTTGCAGCATAATATTGATTTCTACAAAAAACCCTCCTTTAAAAAAGCAAAAATCTAGGTTACAGCCACTTACAATAGAAATTAATGGGGCCAATCCATAAATGTTAAAATACTCAGTTTCAAAATGATAGCCACAAGACGTAAACAATGTGTGTTAATGTGATTTTAGCATGATAATATCACTTACTAACTTTTTCTGTGTAGTTCTATCCAGTTTTACAACTTTTTTGCCAAATTTTAATGCCTAAATTCCTCAAACCGCCGTAAAAATTACAATTTAAACAACTTTACAACTCAAATAGTGCAAAAGTTTTAACAGAAGAATGAATGTAAATTATTTTATAAAATTACAAGCGTCACATTTCTGCCTTTTTTAAACCCTACCAAACATTTCCCTCAATCACTTTAATTTTAAGTGCCTCTGTAAGTACAGTATTGATCGTGCAATATTCCTTATATTATTCTAACCTCAAATGCTTCAGTCTACATGACCATGGAATCTTGTGCTTGTAATGGCATATACTGTATATTGCACCATCACACTTTATATCTTAAAGCTTTTCACTCTCTCAGATCTGCTGATTCGAACAACAAAATGAAAACAGTGGCAGTGTATTTTTACCTCTGTGAACCTGATGAGGTTTGCGACTGAGTCGGCAGGTACTCGGACAAGCAGACAGGTGATAATTGCTTTGGCAGGGTGATGTGTGGTCGTGACTTAGAAGAGGACTGTGTGGAGTCCGTACTGACCTGTACCTTCTAGTAGAGCTATAGAGACTGTCGAGGTATTATAAGTAGAGAACTAGAGGTGAATGAGATCAAAGATTAGATGAAAGGTGTTGTCAGTGTTCAAAGGGTTTAAAAGCTGGATTCCTGGAAATGGAAGTAGTAATTTAGCAGACATTTCTTTTCAATGTGACCTATAGTACATTTATTACATGGACCCATGAACACTTATATCACCAGAACAAACTGGGGTAAATGTGTTATTCACTCAAACATGAAAATTCATCATTTACTCACCCTTATGCCATTCAAAACCCATAAGACATTCTTCTTTGAAACACAATAGTAGAATTTTCAAAGAAACTTTTTTAATAGAAGAACAGTTCTTAGTGATCATGGACAAGCACCACAAAGGCCAAAAAAATAAACATCATTAAAGCACCATACAAGTAGCCCATACAGTATGTGTGCCATATTCAAAACAAGTCTTCTGAAGCCATGCAATTTCTTTGTGTGAGGAGCAGAAACACATTTAAGTAGTTATTTACAGATAATCTTTCCCTCGGCTGCAGCTCTCAAGTCTTTTTCTCCATTCCCAACATGAAGCTTCAGCAGAGGGCAAAATTATAAGTGAACAATAAGTAAGCTTCACATCGGGATCCTGATCAACCTGTCAATCTGACGGCACATTATCCAACTTTTAGTACATGGCTACAAACCAAATAAATAAATACATGAACTTAAAATTTTGTTTTGAAATTGTAAGTATGCGTGAAGAAATAAACTGCTGAACAACTGAAATCCACCTCCGGTTTGCGTCGGAGTTCTGTTGGTTTTCATTTTGTAATTAATGCCTGTCTGACTGCTCATTGTGTTTCTAATCACAAGAATACTTGCCAAATAAATAATTAAATGCACATGAAACATTGATTTGAGTTGAAATTATTTAATTAGCTAACTTGTAGATAATGCACAGTGTTAGATTTATGTAAACATGCATGCACAGCTCATACAAATGATCTGAATTACAGAAAAGAGTCCAAACATAAAGTTATATTTCTTTTGCTCAACATTCAGAGGTGTATAGGCATTCCTCATCTCTCTATTACAGCTAGTGGTTGGAGCTCAGCCAGGCTCAGTGCTTGTGCATGGGGTAAAGTAATGAGGCTATTTCAGGCTTCAGGGCGGTGAGGTTGTCAGGATTGAGAGGAATGTCTCAGAGCTTCAGAAGAACAGTAGGTGAGAAGCGATCACTTTATCGCCTTCCCACCTTCTATCAGTCCATCAATGAAAAGTTCAGCCCTGAAACCTTGTTTTCACAAATAGAGTGAGAGAATCCATATTTGATTCTGTAGTTGTTCTGCTATCATGATATCCACCAAATAGACTTTCTATGATTGAAGGGATAGTTTGCCTAGAAATGAAAATCTGTCATAATTTACTAACCCTCATGTTGTTCCAAACCCATATGATTTCTTTTTTATGCAGAACACAAAAGGAAATGTTTTGATGAATATCACGGTTCATCTTTTCAAAACAACAGTAGTTCATGTTTTATAAAAGCGGTCCATGTAACAAACATCATATTCTAAGTCTTCAGTAGGAATGCGATAATTTAAATAATTTTATAGAGAAAATCTTGACATGCTTGGCACATTCACAATTAGTGTTAAACAATTCACAAGTTTTCAAGTGAATATACAAGCTACTGTGAATAAGCTTCTCTAATAACGCTTATTAACGTGCAACAGATATCGATATTTTCACTGTAAAAATATTGAAATTCTGGGTATTTTCTTCATTAAAAGATCTGCTTTTGTGTTACGCAGTGATATGGGTTTTGAACGTCATGAGAGTAAGTAAATAAAGACAGTATTTGCATTTTGGGGTGAAAAACAACCATTATGTGTTACTGATTAACACTTTTGTAGAATAAATAATCTATATTTCTCTTTTGCTGATGTCATTCTTACTGGGCACTAATTGTAGTTGTGCTGCTGTTTGTTTGTTTTTTAGGGCAGAGATTTGCTGACACAGAAGATCCCATTATGGCAACAAGCATGCGTCGACCCAAATAAACTCCCGGATCGAGCAATGCTCCTGGCCAAGCAGATGGGCTCAGGAGCTGGTGGGACTCTGGGGGCCAGTTCCAATCACACCTCTAAATCTAACCTGACCATCTCCGACTCAATCCCTGGAGCCAAACCACTTCCTGTGCCAAACCAACAGATGGTGAGTTGGATTGTATGAAGGTTTTCATCAGAAATTATTTCCTTATGGAATAATGTCACCTCAAGTCTTGTCCAGTTTGACCCAAAGTAAAGTCTTTAAAATTGCTATATCAAATGTGAGCCACAAAACGATATGATGCCTCAGTTTTTGTAGAAGTCAGTGAATGTTGCAGCTAGCAAATTTGTAACTTGTAGTACTAATAATGTATATAATTAAGCCCTAAGGGAGTTTGGGGTGGGAGGTGTGCTCATGGCCAGAGGAATGAGATAAAGACTGTTCTATTCTCAAGCTCGGTGTAGATGGATGTAAAGTAATTATATGCAGTTTGCTAATGACCACATTAATGTAAGGAGCATAATCTGAAACCTGCAGGTGTTCACACTTACGATTCCCTTCAGTTTACAGTTTATTATCACGGTGCAGTAACATCTCCTTAGTCACAGCTGGTGTTGCAGAATAGAATAACAGTTCTAGAGTGTTTTATTTATTTAAATCAAGATGGCAAGTTTTTAAAATGGTTTAGTACCTGAATATATATATATCTATGTATACAGTACAGTAAAAATTAGATCAGGTGACTCCAGCCTGGTCTCCTAAGCAACCAAATTGGCCCGGTTGCTAGGGAGGGTAGAGTCACATGTGTTAACCTCCTCGTGGTCACTATAATGTGGTTTTCACTCCTTTGGGGGCACGTGTTGAGTTGTGCATAGATGCCGTGGAGAATAGCGTGAAGCCTCCACACGCACTATGTTTCCGCGGTAACGCACTCAACAAGCCACATTATAAGACGCGTGGATTGATGGTCTCAGATGCGGAGGCAACTGAGATTTGTTCTCCTCCACCCGTACACAATTACACCAAATCTGAGCATACAGTATTTCATGTTCGGTTTACAGTTATGTGATGCAGGATTTTGTACCAATGAGATTTCACTGTGGGCGGGCTACCCAGAGCGATGCAACAAAATAGAAAATGTATATTCATATCAATCTAAAGCTTTTAGCGTTTTTACTTTATTGCATCACATCTGATTAGAACACTGTGTTAGCAAGACAACAGGCTTGAGGTTAAAAACATAGAACTGAAAGCAGGAGGATATTAGATCCCATTTAAGATTGGTGCGACTGATCTTTGATGGGTTTTGTGCTCACTGCCGAGTCGTATGTCTCAAAATTAAAGAGAATGGAGAAGAAATGCATTAACATACACATGAAAATTAGGTACCTTAAATATTCCTAATGAAGTAATTATCTTGCAGAGGATGATGGGAGCAGAAAGTGTGCCCATGGTGAATGGCTCAGCAGGGGTTCATGGAGGAGAAGACTACCACCACTGGATGGAGACCAGAGCCGCACACGAGAAATCTTCCGCACAGACCCACAGATGCGGGGGAGAGGCCTACTCCAACACCCTGCCTGTCCGCAAGGTGGCTCCTGCCAAGCCCAAAAACACTCTAGGTAAGTCACAGGCTCAAGAATGTTCCAGACCTTTGCCAGCACAACAAGCAAAACATCTTTCATTTGAACTGTCTCCTGTTCCAATTTGTAAATTTGCAATGTTATTTACTTCAATATGAGGCATTTCATGTGATTAAATACCCAGCAACTCTCCATGATTTGAAAGGGATAGTTCACCCAAAAATGATAATTCTGTCATCATTTACTCACCCTCATGTTGTTCCGAACCTGTATTACTTTCTTTCTTCCATAGAACACCAAAGTACTGTGGAGTGGTGGTGGCGTAGTGGCTAAAGCATAGGGCTGTTAATCAGAAGGTCACTGGTTTGATCCCCACACCCACCACCATTGTGTCCTTGAGCAAGACACTTAACTCCAGGTTGCTCTGGGGGGATTGTCCCTGTAATAAGTGCACTGTAAGTCGCTTTGGATAAAAGCGTCTGCCAAATGCATACATTTATTTAAATTTAAGTAAAAGTTTAGCAGAAAATCAATGCTGTTCTCTTCCATGCATTAAATATTGCTTCTGACCAGGGGGTGTCAAGCTCCAAAATGGACAAAAACGCACCATAAAAGCGTGAGGAATAGACTGACATTTAAGTAATTATTCACTGAAAATCTTGCCTTGAAAGTCTTGAAAGTGAGTAAATGAATTCAGAATTTCTTTTTGGGTGAACTATTCCTTTAATATAAGGTTTTTTTAATGTCAGTCTCTGCATTCATGGGTTTATCAGCATCAGTGCACCTGTGTACCCACCGGTCTCTCTCTCTCTCTCTCTCTCTCTCTCTCTCTCTCTCTCTCTCTCTCTCTCTCTCCTTGAGAAAGGAGTGAGTATTCATTGACTGTATGGACAATGAAAACAGGGCAGAGCAGGTGGGAATAGATAGGACAGCTTTAAAAAATGGATAGAAAATAGGAGAAGGGTGAAGCTTCTCTTAGAGGGAAGCATTTTTAAGAAGTGGTGGAAATGAGCAGTCTTAATGATTGTGAAAGTTTGGCTCTGTTCCAAACTTAGTGATCTGCCTTGCTGCCTACAGCCTACGTAGGCAGCACACTAACTGTTATGGAACCTCATAAGTGACTGATTTGGAAAGCTCTACATAAACAGCAGCACACAAATGGCAAGGAGTGCCATTTGTGTGCTGTTGTTTATTAAATACCCAGCATCTCTCCATGATTTTAAAGGGATAGTTCACCCAAAAATTATAATTCTGTCATCATTTACTCACCCACACGTTGCTCCAAACCTGTATGAATTTCTTTCTACCATAGAACACCAAAGTAGAATTTTAGCAGAAAGCATGATGCACATGAGAGACTCGACTAACAATTGATTCAAATAGAGTATAAACATTAGCATGTTTGCTGAGGTAATAACAACATTATACCCTAATAAGTATATAAACACACAGCATACACAAATATTGGGTAAAACGGTTTAAGTGGATTCATTGATTTGATTTTATCAATATCTATAGGTATTGAATGAAAAGTAAGTATATACTGGAAAACTTGTACTGTAAGTTACTAGTTATAGTCTTTTTATGGGGATGTAACGCATTTACTAGGACTTTATTGGCTGAATCCTTCTTCTTGCCTTAAACCCATTTTATAGGTATTTTCCTTACAGTGAAATTGTTTGGTAAAAACAGTAGATAGCAGTAGCTATTTTTTGGCAAATTACTGTATATCCTTTATAGGTTCTCAGTACACTTTGTAAATGTGCAGCTTATAGGTGTAAAATAAAAATGGAATGCATATTTCAGCAAAGCTAGCTAAGCTAAGCTTCAACGCAATACAAAAGCAGAGACAGTAGTTATTTTAGTTGTTAGGTCTTTATATGTTGGTCAGTAATGGAAACAAATGATTAATTCTAACAGGTTTTTGTATAAATAATGGTTGGTATACTGCTCTAAACACTTAGAAAAGCTATAGTACTATCTCCACTTTGTATAACAGCACTCTGCTTCTCAAAGCTATGCTGAAATACACTTTCTATATTTATTTGACTCATATTAGCTTTACATTGTACACACAGTGTACTGAGAACCTATAAAGCATGTAATTTTAAAAATACTAATAAGTGCATTTTTAGGAACAAAAAGCAAATGTAAAGGGCAATAATATCAAATAGGTCCATAACTAGTCACTTACAAGTGCAATTATTTCTGTATAACATCTGAGCCTTCAAATAAAGTGTTACCAGTTTGGACATAATGCTGCCTAAGTAGGCAGCCAACTAGGTTTTGGAACAAAGCTTTTGCCTCAGAATGAATTACCATTGCTGCTTTTATACATTCAGTATTCTCATGGTGTTTCCCAAAGTTTTGTTCATGAAATGGTGTCCACTTAAAACTTTGAATGTGTTTATTGCACAATGTAAACACAACAATGTTTTCATAATGGGCTCGTGCTAAGCACTAATGTCTAACTTTGACTTCTGACCCTAGCAGAGACCCAGACCCTGCCCAGGTCTAGCTCAATGACAGCCGGGCTGGAGAGAAACGGGCGGACACGTGTTCAGGCGCTCTTCTCGCACATCGCCGGTGACAACAGCACCCTCCTCAGCTTTACAGAAGGAGACATCATCACACTGCTGGTACCTGAGGCCAGAGATGGCTGGCACTATGGAGAAAATGAGAAGAACAGGATGTAAGAACCTTAAATTTAACATCACAATAAGATCACACTTCAAGTGAAAGTTTGGATTCATACTGTAGACACCGCTCCATAAGAAGACTGTACAGAAATACATGATAATAATAAAATACATGATTTTCAGTATTTTTAGAGTATTCATGCTTTTAATTCCACTGTATTATATTTGTACTCTCAGGCGAGGCTGGTTTCCGTTTTCCTACACTCGTGTGATTCCTGAAGCAGACAGCAATAAACTCCATGTCAGGTGAGTCTGTATGAATATTAATGATGAGTTTACAAAAGGCCTTTCAAACTCTAAATGCCATTTCATTTTGTGCTGGCACAGCTTAACCAGTGTAATTAGAGAACTATGGTGATGCGCTTAATAGCATCATAAAGCATGCAATTTTAAAAGGGCTTGGTGTGTGTCTAAAGTGCCTTGATCAACTTTCAAGTGCATTTTGGTATATATGAATGTGTCGATTTATGTGTTTGGTGGTAATGGCATGTAATTGTGGTTTTTGGAGAATTTTTTTTCTGACTTAAAATGATCAAGTACTGACCAGTTAAGACACCTAATTGTCTTAACTGGTCAGTGGTGGTTCAGCGGTTAAGGCTCTGGGTTACTGACCAGAAGGTCAGGGGTTCAAGCCCTGACACCCCTGTTGGGCCCTTGAGCAAGGCCCTTGAACCTATCTGCTCCAGGGGCACCGTATCATGGCTGACACAGCACTCTGACCCCAGCTTAGCTGGGATATGTGAAAAATAAATAATTTCACCATGTATATGCAGAAATGTATGTATAATGTGTGACAATTGATCAATTTATTATTATTATTTATTAATTAATCTACCCTCATATTTTGAGGTAACATTTTTAAAAATAACAAAAAAGTTGCATTGTTGATCTTCAAACGGTTCTGGCAGAGATGTGCTTCCCCATCTCATGTCCATGATATCCACATCTGTCCTCAGTTGTTGTCTAAAATGCTTGCTATGATGTTAATGACAGCATATTGGGAACAATGAATCTTTGTTAAAAACAAAATGATTACAAAGTGTATGCAAACATTCCAAATTAATTTATGTAGGATAATTATGTTTGTATTAAAGTACAAAAAGTGCATCCACTTCATTAATGTATTACAGAGTGGATGTTAAATAGAGAATTTTATGACATTTTAAAATTTCAACACTTTAAGGAAAACTTTAAGGTGCACTCATTAACTTTATTGCTTGTGTCATCTTGGACTTACAGTGACACCTATTGGTGTTGATGCAGCATTATTCAAAATCAATAGTTTTCAGTTACAGATGCCATTGTAGAAATTCACTATTCACAATCAGCTATGGTTAATTTAATCCAAGAGTGAAAGTGTCCAATACCAAGACAGTTACTGAGATTAAGTAAGTAGTATTCAGCTGGTCATGTGATCCAAACATGGCTGCCCCCATGAGTGACCCTCTCCATGTAGAATAAAACAGCTTTAATAAGGTTACGGATATGACTAGAGTCCTCATCTCAAGTCAGTGGTCATGATTTTATACATGTGTTTGAAAATTACAATGAAATTCTTTAGGAGTAAAACATTTTTAATGGAGAAAAAAATTACTGAGTGCACCTTTAAAGACACACAATAACAAAAATTATTATTGGGGGCCTGGGTAGCTCAGCGAGTAAATGCGCTGACTACCAGCCCTGGAGTCAGGAGTTGGAATCCAGGGCGTGCTCAGTGACTCCTGCCAGGTCTCCTAAGCAACCAAATTGGCCCGGTTGCTAGGGGTCACCTGGGTTAACTTCCTCGTGGTCAATATAATGTGTCTCTCTCTCTCTCTCTCTCTCTCGGTGGGGCGCGTGGTGAGTTGTGCATGGATGCCGTGGAGAATAAGGTTAAGCCTCCACACAAGCTATGTCTCCGCGTTAACGCGCTCAACAAGCCATGTGATAAGAAGCGGAGACTACTGATATTTGTCCTCTGCCACCTGGATTGAAGCGAGTCACTATGCCACCATGAGGATTTAGAGAGATTGGGAATTGGGCATTCCAAATTGGGGAGTAAAAGGGGAGAAAAGTTTATTTTAATCTGTTCAAATGTGATTTTGTAAAAATAAACAAAAAACATTGAATTCATACTAGGGCAAAGCTAAGTTTCCCTAACTGAAGAATCACCCATATTCGTGTGTATTTGTAGTTTGCAGCAAAGCAGGAGCAGCAGCACAGGAAATCTTCTGGAAAGAGAGATAGCTTCACCAACACCTGACTACGGCATGACTGCCCGTTTCCTCACCCAGCAGCAGAGCGCGCCACACAGCCGACAGAGACCATACAGCACGGCAGTGCCAGGATTCTCACAAGTAGGCAATTTCCCCACACACAAAGTCTGTTCTCATGCAGCGTCAATCTCATATTCAGTACACACAGATTAATCTTGACAAATGTATGCAGATGTTAGCACAGACTTCTATAGTAACGTTAATAGAACTGAAGCATTAATCACCTTCCGTATATGACGGCACAATAGAAAAATAGTTGCCCGACAATTTGATTAGAGCAGCCTGAGCTCCAGCTAACAGCATAGAGAACGTTCCAAGACATTACCCTAAGTAAACCAGGATCACTCCCTATGTGTGTGTGTGTGTGTGTGTGTGTGTTACTTTAGCTGCGTGAACTGAGCTGATTAGAAAATACATTTCTTGTTTGATTAAACTTCTTTTGAGAGGCCATTCTAATAGACACTTTCCAACAACACAGATTTGGGGAGGACAGAGAAAAAAGATTAGAATGAGAGAGTTTGCAGAATTTGTGATAGGAATTATTTGTAAGCTCCTTGATGGATATTAATTGATAATAATAATGAACAGTTGCCTATGAATACATTTTATCAGACATAAAAAGATATACATACAAAAATACAGTAAAGTGGCCCCAAAATGTATTTTGACACTTAACTTACACATACTGTTCATGAATTTTATTGCATAGATAACATGATCAAGTGGCATCTGGCAAGAAAATTAGGCTAGACGTTTTTCAAGAAATATCTTGCCATTTTAAGCACTTTAATTTGCACATATTTTTAACCGACTCGTCTCAACATAATTTTAGTGGATGTATAAACTGAGATCCCTTTTAAATTCACACAGGTGTATTGGCAGAGTAATCACAGGTGTAGTTCATCACATTTACTATGGACATGATCCACTAACATTTTATAACCAGAAAGTGCTCAAATATGTTTTGTCTTTAATCTTAATTCATGGTATATATCGCTTTTTTTTAAAGTTTAAAAAGTTTGCTATATTGTCTTTAAAATAAAAGTAACTTGGTTTGATATTTTGCTGTCTAATGCAATGGTATTAATACATGTTTACATGCCCCTTAAGTGTCCAAATGTCTTTTAGGGCCTCTGTGTAGACATAAACACTCCAACAAAAAATCCTGTTCTTTATTTGTATGTTGGTCTTGTCTTGTATTCTTGTCCAGTAAAAATATCTAAGAATTTTTAAAACATAATATATTTACTTGACAAGCAAATTGGCATAAGATATTGAGTCTTGTTTTCAGAGAAATCTGACAAAATGTATTAAACTTTTTGCTTAAAATGAGCAAAAACAAATCTGTCAATGGAGTAAGAAGAATTAACCTTTAACCTGTTTTCCATTTAATATAAATTTATTTTTCCTACCCCATTGTTTTTTTCCTTTTTGTTTCAAATTTAAACATATAATAATATCTCTGAAATTAAGATCATTTTTTGTAACTTGTTTTAAGAATGTTTAGATATTTTTACTAGGAAACAAGACAAAAATACTCATTAACATTTCAATCTATATATCACAAACTCTTGCACTGGGGTATGCAGTAACACTTTTTGTCAGATCAACAGAAGTAGGTCTTTGTTGCGTAACAATGCCAGGAACAAATATAAATCTCCAATCAGCACCGCACAGTCCCCTCCCTTCTGCATTCAATATTTATTGTTTAAGCTTGTAATTTACAATGTACAACAGAGCATGCCACACAACAGACAGAGACTGTACAGCGTGGCAATGCCAGGATTCTCACAAGTAGGCAATTCCTAAGAAAAACAAAACCCTGTCATATCTGTTGTGTCCTTCTCGCCCCCTAAAGTCACTTCCATTGGCTCTTTTCTTTGCTCCTGTTCACTGTGCACTCAATGACCCCCTTTTATTGAAACAAAAGACGATTTTGCTATTACTGGTGTTGCAGATTACATGTGTTAGTGTTCTTCTACTGCCATCTACTCTCCATCTGTAGAAATATCGCTCACTTAGAGGAGACCTATTATGCCCCTTTTTACAAGATGTAATATAAGTCTCAGGTGCCCCCAGAATGTGTCTGTGAAGTTTCAGCTCAAAATACCCCACGGATCATTTATTATACCATATTGTAAATGCCTCTTTTTGGGTGGAATCAAAAACACGCTGATTTGGGGGGAAGAAAGATGGCGTCGTAGAGTGGACACGTTTTTGGCGAGCTCTCGGGACATTAGTTCAAATATTCTATTAATTTATATTTTCACTCAGCAGAATCATTCTACGAGCTTAAATGGTTATTGTGCCATGTCTTTAGATCAATATTTCTCAAAAGGATCTGACAGAATGCCGAAAGCTAAGAAGACTGTGCCGAAAAGTTCTACTATCAGCGGCGACGAGCAGGGTGCTAATATGAACGACGCAAGCATGAGCCGTGAGGAGGAAAGTTCCAACACTAACTTTGCTCAAGCTCTGGATAAGTTAACTGAAAACATTACGAAGGTAATAGATGAGAAAGTGAATGCTGTCCTAGCCGCGATAAATGATCAAACCGTTCAGTTCCAAGCCTTGGTGGAGAGAGTGGGCCAGGCGGAGGAACGAATAGCTGGTGTGGAAAACTCAACGGAATCTCTACAGGTCACCATGGCTGATCTTCATAAAAAGTGATCGATATGTCAGCGCACATCGACGATCTGGAGAATCGCGGGCGCAGGTGTAATTTGCGTCTTGTCGGTCTTCAAGAGGGCGCGGAAGGAAGTGATCCGGTGCAATTCTTTGAAAGGTGGTTGCCCGATTACTTAAAGATTACAACGAAGGCTGGACGGTTCAAGCTTGATCGTGCTCATCGCTCTTTAGCGCCATTACCTGGACCTAAGCAGAGACCCAGACCTGTCATCATAAAGTTTCATAACTTTACGGACAAACAGCGAGTGTTGGACGCAGCTCGTCGTGTTGGCATGGATCCCGAAAGGAGCACTGACGCAGGACCGAGGATTTCATTCTTCAATGATTACTCTGCGATGGTGATAAAGAAACGCAAGGCTTTCGACGATATCAAACGGCGACTGCAGAAGATGAAGATTGAGTATGCCCTGCTGTATCCTGCAACTCTGAGGCTGACCATAAACGGGACAGTGAAGCGCTTTGCCTCTTCAGATGACGCGACTGCGTTTGTTGACAGCTTGGGCTAGGTTGGCGAGCTTTCATGGACAGTTATGTGGTATTTCAACAAAATAACATGCTGAGTGAAAATGTATCATGTTGCTGAGAGCGTGGTGAGGTTTGTGTTTACTCTATGTTCAGAGATGTGAGTGGTGTTTGGGGGGTAGGCAGTTGCCTGCAGAAGAAAAGAGTAAGAACAGTTCTTCCTGCATGTTTGGCAGGTTTGTTCCCTTGAATAGTTTTCTGTGTTCTGTTTTGATTTTATTTCATTTTTGTTTGAAGCTCAGATACCCTAAGGGTTTCATTACAGGAATATACTCTAAAAGTATCTGTATTATGTTTGCACTGATTGCCTGTACAATATTGAATGTCTAGAGTGCTTAGGATTTGCACTTGGAATATTCGAGGTATCCATAATCCTATAAAGCGGAGAAAGATACTTGCTTTTTGAAAAAGGAAATATCGAAATTGCTCTTTTACAAGAGACTCATCTGAGTGATGCAGAGCATCTACAATTACAACAAGGTGGTTTTGGGCAGGTTTACTTTTCTTCTTTTACATCTAGAAGTAGAGGTGTTGCCATTCTCATTACACATAATTTACCGTTCAAAATGGTAAACTGTATTAAAGATAGGGCGGTCGTTATGTTATTGTTGTAGGCTTGTTGCATGGTAAAACTATTCTCATACTAAACATGTACTATCCTCCAGCTCATCCATCTGACTTCATTACTAAAGTGTTTCTAGACTTAAGTGCCAGGTCAGCAGATTTAACAATTGTGGGTGGAGATTTTAATTGTGTAATGAATCCTCTTGTAGACAGACAGCCACATAGTTCTGCGTCTCTAACTGCTCAGGCGAGATCCCTGCAGAATACTTGCAAAGATCTTGGTTTTGTAGATGTCTGGAGAACTCTTCACCCTGCTGATAAGGAATATACATTTTTTTCTACCTCCTATAAGTGTCAGTCCAGGTTAGACTACTTCTTTATGCCAAAAACAGATCTGCACTTAGTACTATCTTGTAATATTGAAAGCATTTTACTGTCAGATCATGCCAGTGTCACTATGGAGCTTCGATTTAGGAATACAGCAGACTGTTCTATACAGTGGAGGCTTAATATTACAACACTTAGAGACAGCGCATTTTCAGTTTACTTCTCTTCTGAATTTAAATCCTTTCTATCTATTAATTCTCTATCCACAGATAATCCATCTTTATTGTGGGAAACTTGTAAAGCTTATGCAAGGGGGCAAATTATTTCATACACTTCCTCTAAAAAGCGTCAAAGAATGATGAATCACAGGGCTTTGGAGGCTCAGTTATTGGCTAAGGAAAAAATGTATAACAGATCTCCATCAGCAGATTTATTGAAAGAGTTACAGGCAGTTAGAGCATCTTTAGACTGTCTCCTTACTGTGGAAGCAGAGAAGAAAATAAGATACTCAAAACAAAGATTTTATGAGCATGGAGACAAACCTGGGAGATTTCTAGCATATATTGCAAAACAACGTGCTGCATCTCAGTTTATCACTACTATTGTTGTCTCAGAGGATAATATTTTCCACGATAATAAGAACATTAATAACTCGTTTAAAGATTTTTATATTAATCTATATTCTTCTGAGAAAACAGATGACCATTTCAGGCAAATGGTTGACTTTTTTTCTGAGATTAATCTTCCAACAATTTCAGCTACACAAAAAGACTCCCTCAATGGACCTATTACTAGACAGGAGGTTATTAATGCTATTAATGTTCTAAGGAACGGTAAATCACCTGGACCAGATGGGTTTTATGGAGAGTTCTTTAAGGAGTTTCAAGAGCTGCTTGTAGACCCATTGCTTAAGATGTTTAATTATTCGTTTGTGGTTAAAGAATTACCAAAGACCCTTAGAGAAGCTAATATCACGCTTATATTAAAGAAAGGTAAAAGTCCTGATGTATGTTCTTCTTATAGGCCAATAGCATTACTGAATGTGGACCGAAATTGCTTTCTAAAATCTTAGCAATGCTCTTGAAAAAATTCTTCCTACAATAATTGGGATCGATCAAACAGGATTTATACAGGGTAGGAATTCATCTGATAATATAAGACGCTTTTTGAACATTATCTATGCCTTTAAAGGGAAATCCATAGATGGGCTAGTGCTTTCTTTAGATGCAGAAAAGGCGTTTGACCGTATTGAGTGGTCCTACCTTTTCTTTGTTTTGGAAAAATTTGGCCTAGGTAAAAATTTTGTGCAATGGATTAGAGTGCTGTACACGGACCCACGCTCTGCCAGTATTGACAAATGGCTTTAGATCTGATTATTTTCCTATACATAGAGGCACCATGCAGGGTTGCCCCTGTCACCACTTTTGTTTGCGATGGCCATAGAGCCTCTAGCTGAAGCAATCAGATCGGCAACATCTATTTCAGGTTTGCAGATAGGACATAAACATCACAAGATTGCGCTTTATGCTGATGATGTATTGCTTTTTTATCTGAGGCCGAGAAGTCAGTTCCTGCTCTAATCGAGTTGATCAACAAGTATAGTACCTTTTCTGGTTATAAAATTAATTTAGCTAAATCCGAAGCTATGCCTTTAGGTACTCTCATTTCCATACCTATTATTACACCCTGTTTTCCTTTTAAGTGGTCGCCTCTAGGTTTTATTTATTTAGGTATTTTTATCTCTTCGTCCTTGAAGCAGATGTACGAATCTAATTTTGTTCCTTTATTTGAGAAAATTCGGCTAGACTTAGAACGCTGGAATTCCTTGCCAGTATCTTGGCTAGGTCGGATAGCACTTGTAAAGATGATTGTTCTACCAAAACTATTATACCCTATTCGAATGGTTCCTATTCTATTCTCAAATAGGACATTAAAGGGCCTGAATGGCTGGCTAACTTCCTTTATATGGAGTAAACGTAAGCCTAGATTAAAATGTCAGTACTCTATCTGCCAAGTTCTATGGGGGGGTTGGATTTTCCAAATATTAAGAGGTATCAGTTAAGTTCCCATCTGAAATACATTGCAGAGTGGGTCAGGAATGATTTTTCCTCTACTTGGTTGGATATCGAATCTTCTTTTTCAAAATTTCCTTTAAGAGCTCTTCTTTTTGTTAAAAGTTTTCAAAAAATAAAAGAGATATATGATAACCCAATTATAGTAAATACTCTGAAAGCATGGAGATCAGCATGTAGACTTGAAGGTAGATCTAAATTGACTTCTTTCTTTACCCCAATACTAAACAATCCTGATTTCACCCCAGGAATTTTGGATGATGGTTTTAAACGATGGTGTTGTTTGGGACTTGGTAAGCTTGGGGATATTTTTTCTGACAATAAATTAATGTCATTTGAGGAGTTAATTCAGAAGTATCATTTGTCCAAATTAGATTTTTTTCGTTTCCTCCAATTGAGACATTATATTACTAACAAAACAACACTTGTTAGAAATTGTGAAATTTCTTCTATTGAAAGATTATTATTTTTGTCATCAGGGAAAATGTCTCTGGGCAGGATTTATGGTTTAGTGTGCTCAATCTCTTCTGCTGATACACAGAGTATTAAAACTAAATGGGAAGAAGAGTTAGCTACTGACATTGACGATGAAACATGGGAAGCCATTTGGTCTAATGCTAAAAAATATCTGTTTGTACACTAATAAGAGAAATACAGTTCAAAATCATTCATAGACTTCATATTTCCCTAACCGCAGGCATTTTTTCAACCCCTCTTTATCGCCAATGTGTTTAAAATGCAAACTTGAAATAGGTACTTTAACACATTGTCTGTGGTCATGTAACAGACTGCAAAGGTATTGGTCTATGGTGCTAGGGAGATGGAAAAGATCTTTAATATTCAGTTAGATTTTGACCCAGTCTCACTGGTGTTGGGTATACCTAATAGATGCATTACTTTGGCTGCTAATAAGAAATTGTATAATATTCTATCATTTGCTGCCAGGAAAAATATTTTACTTAATTGGATCAGTGATAAATCTCCATCCCTTAAAGGATGGCACAAGGTAATTTTTGAGTTGATTCCCCTGGAGCGCCTTACCTATGTCTTACATGGGAAAACAGGCCAGTTTTACAAAGTCTGGTCCCCATATCTGGACGCTTTGGAACCTGGTCTTCGCCCTATTATATTTCAAGGAACATTGTAACTGTGTAATTATCTGGTCATTTAACCTTATCTTTGTCATCTTCTTCATCTTTTGGAAAATGTGCCATATTATGGTATGGTCCTGTTTAATATAAAAATCTGAGCTTTTTTTTTTTTTTTTTTTTATTGTGTGGGGGTTGATGTCTTGTTATATTTGTATGTTAAGAAAATTCAATAAACAAAATTATAAAAAAAAAAAAAAAAAACACGCTGATTTCGTGTGTATCTCTTTAAATGCAAATGAGCTGCTGCACTCCGCCCCCTTTCTGGAAGAGGGCTGTGCCTTTACAGCTTGTGATTTGGATATTACAGCAACAGCAAATCAGAACCAATATGACTGACAGCGTAAAAACCAGAGTTCAGCCACATATGTATGAATATATATCAGAGACAATGGTAACTGACAGTAAGCGTGCTTGGTCTCTGTGTATATACAATCAGAGACAATGGTAACTTTAGCTGCATTAGCCGTGGAATCAGCTAACAAGCACATTCGAAAAGGGGATTTGCAAACATTCACATAATATAAAGTGTGATGCTTACATCTTCAGGATATAGAGCTGGAACATGAACAGTTGGTACTGATCCATGCTTGAGAATCAATTTTTTTGAAAATCCTGCTTTATATTGACACTCATTCACAAAGCAGTCCTGTGTAAAATGATTTGCACAAACATACACACATTTTTGTATGTTTTGGGGCACATTTCCTTCAAAAACAAAGTCCACTGCGTCTTCAGTGGCTCTGATGCCGGGAGTACATGAAAACTCTTATGTTCACTTTTACAGCCAACAACAGAACACTTATGATCTGTGCTTCTCACTGTATCCGCTCCAGCGTGTAAAAAATGGCAGACTGTGTGTAGATCACTCAGGGGAGGATCTATGATAATAGGGTGGAGTCCGTCACCAGTCGTGGGTAATGTGACGTCACGTTAGAGCAGAAACGACATTCATTTTGACACACTGTTTTTGATTAATAGAAATAAGAAAGAGGAGTAGGTGGACTTTTAACATTGTAGGGTGGTTGTGTACACACACTGCCGACTCACATTTACAAACACCATGTAAAAGTGAATTTTGAGTAATAGGTCCCCTTTAAAGGTGCAAACAGCGATTCCTGAGAAACTCTGATGATTTTCAAACTCAACTGCCAAAACAAACACACCCCTCCCTTTTTTTTTTATTGCTTCTTTGGAAGCTCCCCAAATTCAGTAAGTTGCTGCTGCTAAGATAACTTGCAGACAAGACGAGACGGTTTTACACACACCAGTTCCAGACACTCATAACTCGCCTGCTACTAAATCTAACATCACAACAACAGCATATATGGGTTTTGTGAAACATAGCAAAATGTATGTCACCCACCTATCGAGAAGAAAAAGAGCAACTTCTGCATTCATCTTCAAGCCTTTTACCTCTTGGAGGTCTCTCCACCTCTGAAAAGCCTTGACAATGTTGACGCGGCTCCTAGCCCTCGATATATTATAATCCTTCTTTTTTAGTTTATATTTGTCTGACCTTTTTCTCTTGGTCTGTTTCTCAGCCATTTGTCCTCCTTGGAGCTTAGAAAGTTTGCATCAGCCAGATTTGCCATCACGCTTCTAATGAAATTCCCTCCCACTCTGCCCCTACCTCCTATCCTGTGCACATGCAAAAACCACCCCCTGTTGCTGATTGGTCCAATCCACTTTGTTTTTGTCCCATTTACAGAGCCAGGGCTGTGTACAAATACATGATTTTTTTTCAGCCCACCCACAAGAACGGACAGCTAGCAGACTTTGAGGAGATATTTGCAGAATTTGACAAAAAGTGTTTTGGATTAGAATTACCAAGTGCACCTTTAAAAGGTTTTCTCTGTTCCTTCACAGCAAGGGTTGGAGAATTACGAGTCTCGTTACCAAACCAGGTAAGATTCAAATTGACTCTTTTGACTCAAATTGATTCTACACTCACTTATATGGAAAAAGTTATTAAGTTTGTCTTGACGTAAGTTTATTTACGTTGTTACTTTGTTTTGTTTTGATTATTCCTCTTTTTTGTTTTTATTTGAATAAAAAAAAAAAAAATGCCACATAAATATTATGAAACCATGGCAAATTATGGCAAGCAAAAGGTTTTGTTTGCTTGACCTGCAGCTGGAACAGACGAACTTAACAGACGTTTCTGAAGGTCTAGCTCAAACATGATAAGGTGGGCGGGTGACCAAACAAGGGCACCTAAACCCATATTGAACATAGGAGAAACCTCTCTGATTGTTTAAATGGGTTTCATAAACCTCACATAATATGATTCCTGGTCATTTCCCATAGATGAGAGACATTGAATTTCTCAAATATAATGCAGCTTTGCTTTTTAATTATTGATTTTTTTTATTTTTTATGATCAGACTCTGATTTAATTGTTTAAAGCACCATGTGTGATCTCGCTATAATTTCAAAGAACAAGACTGCTGCAGATTGGTGCTGTTAAAAGTGTTACTAAATGATTTTCAAATCAAATAAATAAACCCTTTGGGGTCATCTATGGGGAATCAGGACATTTCCCAGCCTATATCCCAAATAACATAGTATCACAAAATTTGAAGCAGGTACAAATTAATGATTTTCAAATCATAATTATTTGTATTTATTTTTTAAATCACAGATAATTTTCCATTCTTGCTTTTTGATTCTTGCTTTTGCTGTCTATTTGTGTATGTGTTCAGTAGTCTTTTAGTATCTATAGTTTTCTGTCTTAATTTTCTGTTAAATGTCAGGAAAATCACTTTTCCCATTCTCAAGGACATTTTAGTTTAAAAGCTGTAGTCTGCTGTGGCGTCCTGATAAAGTCCTTCACACAATGTAGATTATACTCCCATGGTACATTTGAAGTAATGGGCTCCATTTTCACAATACAAGTGTTTAGATCCTTTTCAGAAATATAGTACATTGACTTGATGCTAATTTTTTTGTCCAGACCTTTTAAAATATTTAGAAAGAAAGAAATAATTCATGAAAAATATTTACTGGAATTCAACTCTTCTATGAATAACATGTTTGCAATTTCTGCATTCCAAGTCATTATGTGATTTCTGGAGCTTAAATTAAAAAATATGTAATGTGGTGTATTCCTAATATCCTGGCATGAGAAGTGCTAAATTATCTTTTATTAACATTTCTTCACCTAATAAATAAGCAGTGAATCAGCAGATTGAATAACCTTTGTCTATCGAATAAAAGTCATGTATTGTAACCAACATTTAGGTAGCCATGTTGTTTATGTTGACAACAACCTTATAAAACATTTAGACCCTCAAGATTTGATTGTGAATTTTTTGTAAAAATCTGATATTTTTACAGGTGAAACTCGAAAAATTAGAATATCGTGCAAAAGTTCATTAATTTCAGTAATTCAACTTAAAAGGTGAAACTAATATATTATATAGACTCATTACAAGCAAAGTAAGATATTTCAAGCCTTTATTTGATATCATTTTGATGATTATGGCTTACAGCTTATGAAAACCCCAAATTCAGAATCTCAGTAAATTAGAATATTGTGAAAAGGTTCAGTATTGTAGGCTCAAAGTGTCACACTCTAATCAGCTAAACACCTGCAAAGGGTTCCTGAGCCTTTAAATGGTCTCTCAGTCTGGTTCAGTTGAATTCACAATCATGGGGAAGACTGCTGACCTGACAGTTGTGCAGAAAACCATCATTGACACCCTCCACAAGGAGGGAAAGCCTCAAAAGAAGTTGGATGTTCTCAAAGTGCTGTATCAAAGCACATTAATAGAAAGTTAAGTGGAAGGGAAAAGTGTGGAAGAAAAAGGTGCACAAGCAGCAGGGATGACCGTAGCCTGGACAGGATTGTCAGGAAAAGGCCATTCAAATGTGTGGGGGAGCTTCACAAGGAGTGGACTGAGGCTGGAGTTACTGCATCAAGAGCCACCACACACAGACAGGTCCTGGACATGGGCTTCAAAGGTCAAACGTCTTACCTGGGCTAAAGAAAAAAATAACTGGTCTGTTGCTCAGTGGTCCAAAGTCCTCTTTTCTGATGAGAGCAAATTTTGCATCTCATTTGGAAACCAAGGTCCCAGAGTCTGGAGGAAGAATGGAGAGGCACACAATCCAAGATGCTTGAAGTCCAGTGTGAAGTTTCCACAGTCTGTGTTGGTTTGGGGAGCCATGTCATCGGCTGGTGTTGGTCCACTGTGCTTTATTAAGTCCAGAGTCAACGCAGCCGCCTACCGGGACATTTTAGAGCACTTCATGCTTCCTTCAGCAGACAAGCTTTATGGAGATGCTGACTTCATTTTCCAGCAGGACTTGGCACCTGCCCACACTGCCAAAAGTACCAAAACCTGGTTCAATGACCATGGTATTACTGTGCTTGATTGGCCAGCAAACTCGCTTGACCTGAACCCCATAGAGAATCTATGGGGCATTGCCAAGAGAAAGATGAGAGACATGAGACCAAACAATGCAGAAGAGCTGAAGGCCGCTATTGAAGCATCTTGGTCTTCCATAACAGCTCAGCAGTGCCACAGGCTGATAGCATCCATGCCACGCCGCATTGAGGCAGTAATTAATGCAAAAGGGGCCCAAACCAAGTACTGAGTGCATGATTATACTTTTCAGAGGGCCGACATTTAAAATCCTTTTTTTTTTTATTGATTTCATGTAATATTCTAATTTTCTGAGATTCTGAATTTGGGGTTTTCATAAGCTGTAAGCCATAATCATCAAAATTATATCAAATAAAGGCTAGAAATATCTTACTTTGCTTGTAATGAGTCTATATAATATATTAGTTTCACCTTTTAAGTTGAATTACTGAAATTAATGAACTTTTGCACGATATTCTAATTTTTCGAGTTTCACCTGTATATTTTTATGACAAGGCACATTTTGTTAATTTGATGTGTTATAACCCTGAAAAAAACTTTTTGATATTCTTGACTGAAAAATTCATGATATTTGTAAAAAAAAGAAAAAAAAAAATATATATATATATATATATATATATATATATATATATATATATATATATATATATATATATATATATATATATTTATTTATTTATTTTTACAAATATCATCAATTTCTTACTCAAGAATGTCAATACAAATATTTTTTTTTGTATTTTAAGGTAAAAAAAATAAATAAATATATATATATATATATATATATATATATATATATAGATAGATAGATAGATAGATAGATAGATAGATAGATAGATAGATAGATAGATAGATGTATTTAAAAAAATTTTCATTTGTATTTTTAATTTTTTTTTACCTTAAAATACAAAAATAAAATGTTTGGAAACTAATGATTCATTTGTTTTTCTCACCTAATGACCCATTACCAGAATTCCAAGTAAACATAGCATTGCATATCAAACTACACATCTGTCTTGTAGGAAATGCAGCCCATCACATGTTTGTTAGATGCAGTATGAGAGATTAGTATTATCAGTAACATTAACCTCAGTGCTTTATGCTCTCTGTGCTTCAATGTGTCTGTGTCCAAACCCAATCTGGCAGCATCTCCCTCTCTTTGTTTCACAGTGCGGAGGGCAAATTGATTTCGACAGTGTGAGAGGACAGACAGACAGACAGACACCACCCTCTCCTCTCTCCACACTTACTCCCATGTCTACCTTTATCTCTCAACAATCCATCTCCCTTCACTCCACCCACTGAGGATGAAGATATATATATCCACCCCTCCATCCTAAATCCCTTATTTTTTCCTTTTGGAAGCAGCCTGGAGATCGTGACAGATACACTAATGGAACTGTAATGCTGAGTATTCCATGTTGACATTCCTCAGTATACGCTCCTTTCATGATAATGTTGAGTTGATTTTCAATAGAAGTATTAAAATGGACTTCTTTGAGGAATTGTCTATACAGTATGTATCCCTTGCTTGTCTTTCATGCATGTACTGTACATGTCGGCAATGTATAAACTAAATGCATCACTTTTGCCAGCTGGCGTGTTAATAAGTTTACATTTGGTGTTGCAACACTATTTGTGGCCGGTGGGTTTATCCCAAAAACAATCATGTTAATAACTAAAACTATACTTTGAGGAATGTGAGCATATTAAAAATGTACCAAATTATTCATCCGGTGTTTTTGAATTAATTGATGCCTTTTACATTTTACAATTGAATGAATTCAATGTAATTATTTACATTTTTTATATTTCATTGTTTACATTGCTGATGTAAAGGGAATTCAGTGGTCTCATAATATATAATTTGGATATAATTTAGGTTTTTACCTTTAATTTAGGTTTTGTATTCTAAATGCATTGTGTTGATTAAAACAGACATTTACATTTTTCTCTGATTTACATGAGGCCGCCGTACTGTATTTGACCTTGTGTCTCAGGTGAAGACTGTTGTGTGTTCTGAAAGCCACAAGTTGAATTGGAACAAACTCTTTGAATTGCAACTAAAAGGAAAAAAAAAAACGTGAAAAAAGATGGTTGTTTCTAGAACTCTAGCAATAGTGATGTAGATGTATGGTTCATGCATAAAAGAAAAGACAACTGGTGCCTACATATCCATGTCCAAATAGCAACCACAAGCAAAATGTTTTGCTTTTATAAAATGGTGGTAACAGCAATATGGTTAAAGACATACATTTTTTATGAATACTTATGAATAAATGAATCATTATAATTGATTGCAGATCATCCAATCAGAATTTAGAGTTGGAACTTTCCATTTTATAATCACAGGTTTAAAGATATGAACTGCTAAACTACTCTCAGTGTACTCTCCGTGTTACTGACTAGTGTACACTAGATGATCTAGAGTAGTTCCTGCTATACATCCATATTCATAATATGCCAAGACTTCATATAATCCAAACTCTATATGAGCCAGTGCCTTGTACATTGCAAATTACATTTGTAAATACCAAACATTTGTTAAAAAACTGTGGAATTGTATTGATGTAATCATGAGTGTCCATGACTTTTTTTATTTGTTCAACAAGATCCCTGTACAGTAAAACATTACAGCCTTTTATTTAAAAGACGGGTAAATACCGGCAGTAATCAACTTTGATAACATCCATCTTTTTTCATTATGTTAGCATGATATTTACTTGCTTTTAATACACTTACACAACACTTGTTTGTTTTTTAACCTTTTTCACAGGAGGGAAAGCTGAAACCATACTACCATTGTTGTAATGAAAAGGAACTGTTGAAATGAATAAAGGAACTGAAATTGCCTTTTTATAAAAATAAATACTTATGATTAAGTCACATATAAGAGGTGATAGTGTTGATGTTTGACACTTTGTGATAGAAATACTACCTTGCTTGTCTCCTCTTAGTCAGTGATCATGATTGTTTAAAGGTTCTTACCATTTTCTCAGTGTTGTGTCTGACAAGATGTTTTACTGAAGGTGATGCACAGCTGAATAAAATGCACCTTCATTATTACCACAAAGTATGATGCACAAATTGTACATTTATTTTGTAACAAAGGTGTTATTACTTTCACATTTGTTTTCAGCTTAAAATAATAGTTCACTCAACAAATGAAAATTCTGTCATTATTTACTCAAATGCACAAAACAGCACAACTTTCTGTGCAACACAAAGGGAGACAATTTGACACCATATTCAGTGAATCAGTCAGATAATAAGCAGATTTTCTGTGGCATTACATTTAAAATTGTGAGTTTATGAACAATAGTGCACTGATAACGATAAAACGTCTGCTCATACACAAAATCCTATAACACAAGAAAATCGTGCTTACATTTGAAATGATCGCGATTTTCGGCGATTGTCATTTTAAAATGCAAACAGGCATGCACACCACAAACACACACACTGAATAAGCTGCCAGAGTGCCGGTTTATGTGTGCTGATTCCTTTTTGATTAACAATAGTTTTTGGCCTTACCACAATAAGAGAAAACCGTTTTGGCATTTATGTGACCTTGCGTTGTCGGGTTATTACGCATAATAATCAGTGTAACATTGTAGGACATGTTAACATGCTCATTGTCTGACTTGGGACAGGGCCGGTACTAGTATGCAATATTTGGAGGGGCATTTTGAACTTTAGGGTGGGCTGAATGTTCTCTTTTTGGCCAACAGGCGGGCCACATAGAAAATAGGGAGGCAATGACCCCCCCAGCCCTTTCAAAGACCCGGGCATGATTCAGGAGTGAATCGTTTATTTGGGTTGAAACTTTTTAATGAATACTGGCTGGGTTCAGAATGACATATGGTTAAATAGTAGGCGTAAGAGTTGTATGATATTATACTATACCATTCAGAACTCAGCAACTGATCTGGTTCCGGCTCGATGATCCAGTCGAGCTTGGAGCAACATGAGGGATGTGTTAATCATGATAAAAACATTCATTTTTGGGTGAACTATTCCTCCTCAAAACCAGACCCAAACTGTGTCTATCCTCCTGCACTTTTGCTCTCCGTTTGTCTTTGTCTGTGTAACTAAACCAGCGTCTTGCCATAGCTCTGCCAACACTTTCCATCCCTGTTTTGATGAATTTAGAGACAAAAGCAGTAAGATGGCAAGGACTGGAAGCCAGTGCCAATGTTTCTTCTTTCTTCACTAGAGTAAGGCCGAGATACGGCTGCCACTCTCACTGACCCTGGGTAGCTCAGAGAAACACATTTTTGTCCATTAAACAAATCAAATAAAACTCTTCTGGAATTCCCGCTTTTGGTTGTAAAAGAGAGCAAGTACAACAATAACAGACAAGTATATACTCTAACATTGCATGTATTTTGGGGGGACACCAAAACAGTGTAATATTGCTAAATGACCATGTATGGAGGCTTTTTACTCTTGAAAATTCTTAATAAAAGTTTCTTCTAGTTATCTTGAACCTTGTTTTTTTTTTTATTTAAATGGCCCTCACTTCTAAATTGATTTCCTTCTTAAACACAATGTTTATTTGACAAGATGTCTTTATTCTTGCCCCAATAAAGAACGAGCTACATAATTTGAAACTGTCTGTAAATGTAATTCATTTGTCTCTAAAAGTAACTGAAATGGTCAACTCATAGTGAAGCCTCAATCTTTAACATCTTAATATATGTGCAGGTTTAAGTGGTTGTCTATACATTTTTAGAAAGTTCACTGAAGTGGGTGTTACAATCTGAAACACGCCTCAATTACATTTTCATCTACAAGGTTTTAGCATTCATTATTAAACAAAAGAGCTTTTCATAGCTGAAGGATATATTGCCCTTGGCCAGGTTTGTATAACAGCACAGCACACTGTAATACATCTTAAAATGCTGATGGTACTCCATACTCATGCTGCCTTTATTATAATGCACATTCTACACTCACCTAAAGGATTATTAGGAACACCTGTTCAATTTCTCATTAATGCAATTATCTAATCAACCAATCACATGGCAGTTGCTTCAATGCATTTAGGGGTGTGGTCCTGGTCAAGACAATCTCCTGAACTCCAAACTGAATGTCAGAATGGGAAAGAAAGGTGATTTAAGCAATTTTGAGCGTGGCATGGTTGTTGGTGCCAGACGGGCCGGTCTGAGTATTTCACAATCTGCTCAGTTACTGGGATTTTCACGCACAACCATTTCTAGGGTTTACAAAGAATGGTTTGAAAAGGGAAAAACATCCAGTATGCGGCAGTCCTGTGGGCTGAAAATGCCTTGTTGATGCTAGAGGTCAGAGGAGAATGGGCCGACTGATTCAAGCTGATAGAAGAGCAACTTTGCCTGAAATAACCACTCGTTACAACCGAGGTATGCAGCAAAGCATTTGTGAAGCCACAACACGCACAACCTTGAGGCGGATGGGCTACAACAGCAGAAGACCCCACCGGTACCACTCATCTCCCCTACAAATAGGAAAAAGAGGCTACAATTTGCAAGAGCTCACCAAAATTGGACTGTTGAAGACTGGAAAAATGTTGCCTGGTCTGATGAGTCTTGATTTCTGTTGAGACATTTAGATGGTAGAGTCAGAATTTGGCATAAACAGAATGAGAACATGGATCCATCATGCCTTGTTACCAATGTGCAGGCTGGTGGTGGTGGTGTAATGGTGTGGGGGATGTTTTCTTGGCACACTTTAGGCCCCTTAGTGCCAATTGGGCATCGTTTAAATGCCACGGCCTACCTGAGCATTGTTTCTGACCATGTCCATCCCTTTATGGCCACCATGTACCCATCCTCTGATGGCTACTTCCAGCAGGATAATGCACCATGTCACAAATCTCGAATCATTTCAAATTGGTTTCTTGAACATGACAATGAGTTCAGTGTACAAAATGGCCCCCACAGTCACCAGATCTCAACCCAATAGAGCATCTTTGGGATGTGGTGGAACGGGAGCTTCGTGCCCTGGATGTGCATCCCACAAATCTCCATCAACTGCAAGATGCTATCCTATCAATATGGGCCAACATTTCTAAAGAATGCTTTCAGCACCTTGTTGAATCAATGCCACGTAGAATTAAGGCAATTCTGAAGGCGAAAGGGGGTCAAACACAGTATTAGTATGGTGTTCCTAATAATCTTTTAGGTGAGTGTATTATTGATAGCATGTTTTTAATATGACAAATAGTCAAATTTAAGGCATTTTCTGACTCTTTCAGTATTGGTTTTGAGTGAGTAAGCTGTAATTTTATCCTTCCATGTTCATTTATGTATCTCATTCATTGATTTGTTGGTTGATTTTGAGTTATATGGGCTATGAGAGTTTAGTGAGTATTTGGGGAATTAGTTAAACCACTCAAGTGAAACCATTATACTTTTACCATTTCATCAATGGAAACGTGTGAATAATATAGCACTAAGGGATATTTTAATCTACATCATAACTTCAGTCTACTTCAGTTCAGCTTCTATAACACAAATAATTGCATATGGATCATCATTTAAGAATTTGCATTATTATAAAATAATAGGCATACATGTAGTCATAGACTGGAAGAAACCTTCAAACTTCTCTTTGTTCAATTGTGTGTGTGTACAAAATATACATATTATGTCAATAGTTTTACGTAGTAAGACTCACCTTTGGTCCATTAAGGAAAACTGACCAAATCTCATGCACAGTATGAATAATAGTTTAGTTTAGTTTTTTCTACGATGTGTCTTGTCTAATATAGCAAATAAATTGTAAGGTTCTGTGGATTCATTTGATTTATTGAGTAGAACATATTTGTTTTGTATTTAATACATTAGAACCGAAATGCACTTCTTGATGTAACAATATAGTGTATTTTACTCTAAGCCGTTGACACTGTAGATTCAAAAATTCTAGCTTTTACTCTAAAGCTTGAAATATGTTCTCAACATCCTGCCAAAATCACACGATCATGAGTTGTTGTTTTTTTAAGGGTAATATGTTTCTTCAACCTCATATGCTGTCGGTTGAAGTCCCACAAGTGTTGGACTTTGGGTGTATGAATGTTTTTCAAAGTTTCCTCTAAATGTTGGAATTGATTGAATTTTGTATAAGATATGTATGTATGTATTTGTAATTGGTTTATCCTACATCCTTACACTACACAAGCGTGCATGGACCACTCTGTACCGTATTTCAGAAACAACAATACTAATAATAATAATAATACATTCAGATGTATTTTCTATGTTTTTGCAATTTATAACAGTCTTATCTCTAAAATATGCACGAAAATGTGAAAACTCTGTAGACACTAATAAAGCAGTTGTAAAAAAGTGAAGGTTTCCTGTGTGTTTTATTTTTTTAAAGGAAAAGTTCACCCAAAAATATAAGAAGGTTCATTTGTTGACATTAGTTAGCATGAACTAAAAATGACAATACTTTCACAGCATTTATTAATCTTAGTTAATGTTAATTAAAACATATACTAATACATTTGTAAACATTAGTTAATGTACTATTAACTAACATGAAATAATGAAAGATTATATTTTTATTAACAACGATTAATAAATGCTGTAAAAATATATTGTTAATTGTTAGTTCATGTTAACTAATGTTAATAAATGGAACTTTATTTTATAGTGTATCTGTAGGTCCTCACAATGCAAATGAATGGGTACCAACATTTTAAAGCTCCAAAATCCACATACAGTGAAGTCAGCATAAAAGTAATCCATGAGACTTCAGTGGTTAAATCTATATTTTCAAAAGCGAGATGATGGGTGTGGGTGAGAAACAGATCCAATATATAAGTCCTTTTTTTTACTATAAATTCTCCTCCCTGCCCAGTAGGTGGTGATATGTATGAAGAATGTGAATCACCAAAAGCAAAAGAAGAACATGAAAATGAAACTGGAGATTGATAGTAAAAAAGGAATTTATTGTGAATTATTGGTTTCTCACCCACACTTATCATATCACTTCTGAAGACATGATTTAACCACTGGAGTTATCTTGATTATTTTATGCTACATTTATGTGCTTTAAGAGCTTCCAAATGTTGGTACTACCCATTCCCTTGTATTGTGAGGACCAACAGAGCTGAAATATTCTTCTAAAAATCTTTGTATTCTACAGAAGAAAGTCAGTCATACACATCTTGGATGGGATGAGGGTAAGTAAATGATGAGAGAATCTTTTTGGGTGAGCTATTCCTTTAATACTTTAATAAAAACATTTTACACAATTATACTACCATGTACTTATAAATTCTGTTTTCATCATCTTTATATAAATTACAGGTAATATTGAATCTGTTGTAATGAATCTGTATATTACAATAAATAGCAAAACATCACCCTGTTAAAAAAAGAAAAGAAAGGGAAAACGGTAAAACAGATTTGTTTTATTTTTTTGTTTATAAGTTTTGTGATGCATTTGAGGAACTGACTTACGACCACTCTTGCTTAATGTAATACTGCAATTCAAAAACCATCATACAGCAAATGTCTGCAGCAAACCCCAGGAAAATCAGTGATTGTCTGCCCCTCTGAATTTGAACAAATATGGAACACCGATCCGGCCTTTATGTGTCACAATACACATTTCTTTGGCAGAACACACATGGAGATTTTCCCTTTCATCCTGAGTACCCATTTGATCTTTCAGCAGATTAAAATGTTTTAAATGAATACAAAAATAGTACAGACTGCTGACTAGTTCGATCTAAGCTAGATGATTACATATAATAATGAGTTAATTGGCAAACAAACATGGAATATATCAAGAGCAGTGGATCCAGATTTCTGCTTGGCGCTCCGGCTGCCAGGTTTGGGGTTGGACGCACAGAATTGCGCAGGTAGCATTGAGTTCCTCCGTATTGTACACTGTTCTCAGTCACATTTGACAGCAAGTCCTCCTTGATCATGTCCGAGTTGCGAAAGATGTGATGATGTTTCCCAACCACATATGAGAATAAGAAGTCAATATCTGACAGTAATACTTGAAGATCATATAGTATGTCCATTTTGTTCAGAAGTTGAAATTTTCTTTTTGGTCAAAAGTCCACGACAGTCTGTTAAGCATTGCAGCGTACAACTATAAAGAGAATTTATCTTTGTTCTTCAATGCTCCAGGAAATATAAAACCTAAATAAATAACACAAGTCTGTCATTTACACCCTTATCATTATACAACTCTGCTTCAACCCTCAAAAGATAGTAATCATTGATAAATACATAATTCTCATTATTAATACCATGCCAAACCATGAACTGCCTGTTTACATAGTAATATCTAGTCAATTATATATTGTTTGATATTTTCTTATGTATTTGAGTATTAAGAGTATAATGGAGATTTTCTACTTTAATTGCATAACATCACTATTTCAAAAGTTAATCATTTAATTTCATTTTTTGATGTCATGGGTTTAGCTGATGATAACCAAAGTGTTATCCTTCTAACTCAGCAGGACATAATTTTTGACATGATTTTGCTCTAAACTGAGAAAATGTTAAAACGATTGACTTGATATGGACATTGATTAAATACGAGCAATGAAAAAAACACCAAATAAATACCACAAATGATTTAAAAACATATGCTTTGCAATCAAATGATTTGCTTAAGAAAGAAATTTGATATCAAGAAATCCACAATAATCATTAATGAAATGATACAACTGGTTTCAGAATGCCACGTCACCATAACACTATGCTACTCTCAAGTATGTGACAAACACAAGGCAGCAGTGTGTCATTCATTTCTTTTTAGTCATAAAAACAATTAAATACCCCTTCTTTTTAGGATCCTTTCATTACTAGACTGACAATACTGCATTGCTACTTCACAGTAAAAATCAGTTCAGTTTTGATACATTTCATTAAGACCATTTTCTCACAAATTTTATCGATGCAGTCACAACTTCATTGTTGTTTCAACTCATTCCAAAAATACACTATCTGATGTTTTGTGTTGTAAAGAGTTACAGTCGGTTTCCAGAAGCTCCATATAAACTAATCCATCAAACTTTCTTCCATTTAGAATATGCTTGATTTTAAGTCTGATAAGACTTTATTCACGTTTGACTTTAAAAGTCAATTCCACATGTATTGTCTCCTGAGGCCCTTTGTAAAGGACTGCTCTAAAGCATTTGCTGACATTAAGAGGTACAGTCAAACATTGTTTTTATGGAGATTAAAACTTTCTCACTTGGTTCTCCCTGTTCAAATAAATAAAAATTAACAAAAAATAAATAAGGTGTCTGTGAGATGGCAGTAGTATGATGCTTCACTCTCTTTCCCCATCTTCACTGCTCCCTTTAAGGTAGAGGCAAAGCACAGCATTACATTAGCTTGATATTACCATAACTTGTAACATTCTAATTGTATATATTAACATTAGTACATCCAATATGAACTAACATGAACAAAACTTTGAGTAAATTAACACTAACCAAGATTGATAAATGCTGTAAAAAATAATTGTTCAATGCTAGTTCATAATGCCTGCCACACTAATTTGTTTATGTTTGAAAACTAATTTTTCAGTTCCCTAACATCATTCATTTTTACAGAGTATGTGGTTATGGAGAGTGTTTTCGAGACTCTGTTTGTGATGGAAGAAAATGTTGTTTCAGTGTGGATGACAGGTGTAAATGTAGCAAAATCAATGTGTTTTCAAACAAAAACGGATAAGTTTGTATATGACCCAATGTTAACGAATGCAACATTATTGTAAAGTTTTATCAAAGAATAGAAAAGAAAAACAAATCAAATGAAAAACATTAACTGCTTACCTCCTGCAGAATCCATATCTGAATCTGACACATGTGTGATGGAGAATCGTGAAACATTGGACGGAGACACAGTGAAACGAGAGGAGACCTGTGCTGCAGGTTTAGAGCTGCTGGTCGGTAGGCTCAGCTTTGAAGTGATGTGTGGAGGACAACCCATGGTAGATGTGGGAAGGGGCAACAAGGGAAAATCGTCCTCCCATTCAAACCCTGCACCTGATATCAAAGAAAAGAAATGACAGGCGGGTAAATAGTAATAGATATAGAAAGATGGAAAGAAACAACATTTTTCAGTAAAATGAAAAGGGAGAGACTCTTACTCTCTTCTGAGATGTTTCCATCAGAAGAGTCATCTGAGATATTGACTTTTTCCTTTTGGTTTGGCAATTTGCCCTTTGCACTTGGTTTGCTTGACTCTCCACCAAGGATAAAGCTTTGATCTGCCAGCTCACTGGTAGGGCTTTCCTGGAGGGTTGAAATAAAATAAAAAATATATATATATATATATATATATATATATATATATATATATATATATATATATATATATATATATTTAGGTGTTGTCCAAAAATACAATTCAATGGTTAACTTTAATTCATGAAAATTGTAAATGTCACTTTTCATAGTTACCTGGTCAAACAGGAATACAGTGACATCATCAAAGAAGGTCACCACTTTCTTTTTGGTCTCCATTTCATCTGACAGTGAATCACTGAGCAGAGTTGGCATCTTGAGTAGGCTTCTCAGTTTGTGTGCATCACTGCAATCACTCACAATAATAGTCACAGGCAAGATCTCGTCCTCACTTTCTTCGCTCTGCTCCTGAATGCGGTATGTGCGCAGCTCCTCATCCGATTCATCACTGTCCTCAGAGTCGCCATCTTCCTCATCTGCCTCTTCCCCATCCGTGGGAGACACCCATCCTTCTTGTGGAGGAGGAGGAGAGCAAGAACGTGTGGACCTTTTTTTAAGTCCTTCCTCTTCAGGGTCTTTATTTGTGGTTTCCAGATCCTCAAGTGTAACGGAATCAGAAGAATTGCTGCGTTCTGCCCCAAGCCCCAATAAATCCTCTGAAGGCACTGGATCTTCTGTGGACAAAATCACGCAGCTCACACCTTGGTCTATGTCCAGCTCATTGATACACTCCTCTTCAATAAGGACCTCTGGAATGAACTCAATATTGTCTGCAACATCATCCTCAGAGATCACTGGGTCAAGATATGGACTATTCTCACTAGGTTCTTGCTTGAAAGAATCCTCTTGATTTACATAGGATAAAAGGGAGGCATTTGAGTCAGATAATTGTGATTCTGATGGTACAAGTTCTGCAGAGCGATCTGAGTCTATCCAAAGGTTTTCATCATCAACATGGTCTTCTATGGTGGATACTTCATTATCAGGAGCTGAGAAAAATTCATAGCAGATGGCAGGGTCACAAGAAGACACTCCTTCGTCTACCTTTGAAAAAACTTGGGAGGATATGTCCTCGGCTTGTTTGACAGATTTTTTGCACTCCTTTGTAGATGACAAAGGACATTCATCTCCTTCTGTCTCCTGTGGAGGATGTAAGATCTCTGGTCCATCTTTCTTGTCCTCAAGTTCACTGGTGTCCTCTTCGCTTTCTTTTTCTTTCCCCACATCATAGTCAGAGAAGTAGGCAGAATCTCTGTATGGAGTTTTATCACTCAGTGCCTTCAACTCCCCATCACTACTCTCAGATGTTGTCAAGACCATTACAGAATCAACATTCTGTTCAATCTGCTCAGCGTTGGCCCATTCAGCCTCTTGTTCTTTGCTGATGAAGTTAGTTCCAGATGTCACTTTTCCTGAGGGCTGGATGAAGGCTTTGGTGTTTTTTATCTCATGGGGTTCCTTTGGAACAAATTCTGGAGATTCATTGTTTTCAGTGTCATAGCCACTGTCCACAGTCTTGGGAGAACTTGATGGATGGACAGATGCAGGACTGAGAGTCTCACTTGAGCATGCTGTGGATGGTATGTCAATAGAGTCCATTAAATCTGGGGTATCAACCTGCTTTTGTAATGACTTGAATGTTGGATTGGCATAGTCAACAGTGTCTAAGGTGTCTACTGCGAAGTCAGCAAAAATCCCTGAGGTTACGTCAGTGATGTCATCATCACTACAGTCATCTATCTCCACCAGGCTGATACTAGAGCATCCACGATCCACACCACTGTCCACTGTCTTACTCAACTCTGACTCTGGCTCTGAATTGGGTAATTCTGAGGGGGATTTCTCCAACTGTGGGGTGATAGTAATAACTTCGGTCTTGGGGTATGCAGGAGATGTTTCTTGAGTTTTTCCTTGTTTCAAGATCATGTCCCCTTCTGCAATATCCACATATTGCTCAAAGACTTGCTCAAACTGTTTCACACCTTCCCTTGATGTCTCTATTTTGGACACTACATGTCCAGCAGATAAAGGTTCTTGGCCGAGATGTTGGTCTTTTTGGGACAACACTATGCTTTTCCCTGAAATACAGTCGATCATAAAGCAGTTCCTAACAAGTGTCCCAGTTAGAGGGTCTACAAAATGCGAACTGCTCAAAGCCTGACAACATGGCACGGGATATACTTCAGCCTCTCTGGGTTCATGGCATATATTCATATAAGAGTTGCATTCGGGTGAAGGGTTTGAAGGTACATGTCTTCCATGCACCAAACAACTATTATTTTTGACTGTTGCCTCTAAGTAGTCAACTGGTTTGGAAATGTGGTATGACAGGCTCTGCTCTTCTGGCCATGTATCCTCAACATCTGTCATTGGCATAGTGTAATGGAAGTCTGCATAAGAATCCTGCAGACAAGAAACTTGGCTCTGACACAAGGTTCTTGTGTTGTTATTTTCTGGATTTCTAGTGGACCAACTTACTCCTTGTCTTTCCACAAATATTTCCTCATCTTCATCAGAGTCACTGTCATCTCGCCCTACAAATATAGCTCCACCTGACGCCATGTTGATGCAAACTGAGTGGTTTCCTGGCATAGTCTTCCTCAAAGAACCCATCATATCATAGTACCCTCCTGTGACATTCTTTCCTATGATGGAGCCTTGGATGTTCTCCAAGTAAGGATCAGTATAGCCCTGTGATGGACTGTCAAGTGATGGTGAGACCCCTAAAGGGTCCTCCAGTTCCCCAAGTGCCTGTCTCAGGCTTCGAGACCCCCAGCTCTCTTGTGGCAGTTCTGTTGAGTCTCCAATTAGATAGTGGTCCATTCGCTTTGGAGGTGATGGTTCATAATAGTAACCTACATCTCTGTCTTTGTATGAAACATAGTGACCAGACTCCCATGGCCTGAGAGGACTCTCATGGCCTAAAATAGGCTCCGTAGTTAGAGACACAGCAGGACTGGTGTCTGAATCATAGGCACTGCATTTGTGGACCTCCGCTGACCAGTATATGTCTGCTGGCTTGGCTTCAGAGGGACTATTGATACACTCCCCAGAGTCTCCACTACTAAGAAAGCTTCCATTGCCTTCCCCAAACTCTGGACTGTAAGAACACACAGTGAAGTTCATGTCAATATTGCTTTGCACTGGCTCCTCAATGCGGATGTAATACTCATTACCAACTGATGGACTATGAGCACTCAAAACTGGTACCACACCAGGGGTGTGTAGATGCTTGGAATCAAAGTATGAAGGAGAGACCCCCAGGGTGAGTCCTTCAACTGCACAGCCATCCACCATTCCTCCTGGAGGGTAGTAGATCTCCTGACAATGGGGATTACCTTGCCCTAAAGTGCAAGTAGTAGATGAAGAATGGTAGTGCTGTTCTGCCCTGGCCTGTTCCCACTTGTACTCAAAGTTGAGGCCATGGCTGGTTTCAGTAACTGTTAGGATGTCATCTCCAGATTCAGAGTGGTAGCCATCTCCAGAGGGAAACTGCTCTAGTAGGGGGAATGAGGAATTGGTGGATGACATGGGCATGTCAATTGCAAGCATGCCATCTTCATGTAGATCGGCATGGCTTGTGTTGGGTCTCATGGAGTTCCAGCGTCTCTCAAAGTCTTCTTCGGCCTCACTGGCACCTTTGGCACATAGGTAACTAAGCAGCAGATGCACTTCCTCTGCAGTAGGCCTCTGGTCAGGCTGAAGCCAACAGAACTGCATTACTTCATAACTAATGATACATATGAAGAGAAGGACATATATTGTTAAAAATGTATGAGATGACTTCTATGAAAGAAATTTGCAGTTAATCATAAATGGGTAGTTGACATGAAATACTTTCGGAATGTTGACATGTCCTGCGGTGTGACACCCTTTACACAATTAAAACTATTTTAAACAGACTTTTATGCTTTTATAATTATTATGTGTGCAGCTTTTATGACCTCATATTTATTGACACCTCAGGACCATTTAAAATGAACTATTGAAGGCAAAAAATTATTAAAATGGTTTAATCACCATTTAAATTGAAACATAAAATACTGATGTTGATTTAAAAAAAAAAAAATTCATGGAAACATTGTGTGTCGACTACCAAACTTAATTGACAGCAATATACAGATAAAGAAAGCCAGATAACTTGCAAAAGGAACTTTCATATTTGCAAAGAAAAAACTACAGTTTTAAGGAGAAGGTTTTCAAAATAAATGGTTAAAATCTCTAAAAGACTCTAAGAGAAAAGGCAGGGCACTAACTGATAATTAAATCGGTATGAAGAGCAATATAACGTTTAATAGACACCTACCAGCGATCGGCAAGAGGGTACTTTAGAAGAGGCTTGGGCAGCTTCAATTGCTGGTCCTTCACAGCATAGCTGAGAACCTGTCTGTCAGAATAATGACGATATGGCTGATTCCCCAACTCAAAAAGTTCCCAGATGGTTACACCAAGTGACCTTAGGTACAGAGAGAAATAAGATACAGTATTATTGTAACTGTAAACTAAACATTGATAAATAACTAAAACAGTGCTTTTTTGCATATATCAATAATGACTTGGGTTTTCTGTCTAGACATAACACAATCATAAAGGTTGTTTTAAAAGGTGGAAAAAGTTTGATGCAACTTAACTGCTAAATTGAAAGCCTTTTAAGTTTCATTTTGTAACACATAAATATAACAATAGTACTATTACTGTTACTTCTTGTAGGGGTACTGACCAGATGTTGCTTTCCTTGGTTTGGTCCACCACCAGCAAGTTACCATGAACCTCATCCACCAGCTCAGGGGCAATCCAACGTAAAGGAATCCAGGTCTGGTCCGATGTCACAAAGTAGTCATCCTGGGGAGGAACACACAAGAGGGCATAGTACTTAATGTTAGGGAAATTGTGGTCAACTAAATTTTAAGTGATAAGCAGATTTAAAATAACTGACTGCAATCTAAAACCTCATTTATTATATTATTATTATAATTCATCATTGAAATATTATATAGACAAATAGATTAAAGTTTACATACTTTGTACTTCTTTTGTGATAGTCCATAGTCTCCAATCTTGACGTTTATGTCTGATGTTAGCAGGCAATTTCTTAAAGCCAAATCACTGTAGAAAATCAGAGCATCACACATAAAATTGGGGAATGTCCTAAATTATACTATGACATGCAGCTAGCTAAAACATAACTGGATATGATTTACTAACTTGGACACCCCTCCAAATAAATTATTACACAGTTACACAACATAACAGATACAATGTCAGACTCTAATACAAACTTTTGATAAAAAGCTACTGAGACGTTACTTTCCTAAAGCACAGGAACATTCTCCCTTTTAGGATCTTGTACAATGAAGAACCTTGGCAGAGAGATGTTGAATTTGCTTGGAGATGTGTGGTGACCCCCGGCAACAAAATCACTGATGCTGGAGTGGAGTAAGAACACTCAGTCAGCATCAGGAGATTGTTGCACGGAGAAACCATGGGACATGAAGCAGGAAATGCAGATTCATCTTCTAAATAAAATCAGTATATTCATAATTACAGAATATAGCTAAATCTCATGGTTTTCCTTCAGTACTTTATCATAGGATGATCATGGCGAGAAATAAGATCAAAGATCATCAAAACATTGGGTTGTTCGTTGTTCATTGACAGTTAAATAGAGTGTAAATCAGGACGTTAGTGTATGTATGAAAGTGGCGACACACCTGTGAGTGAAGTTGTTTTTGTGGAGGTGCAGCAAGCCTGAAGTGATCTCACATGCCATTCTTTGAAGCAGTAAGGGGTCAGGGGGCATGGAATCTGTTGCCCTGCAGCTGCGCAGATAGCCTTTAACATCACCCTGTTACCATGGAAAACATACAAAATTCAAAACCCAAATAGAAATGCAAGGCAAAAATTCACATCAACAAGTGCAGATGTCAAATGCTTCACTGTAAGTTTATTTGCCCTGGCATGCCACTAGGGGGCAATATATTTTCATATATTTAATCAATATTTAATATTTAAATATGTGGCCTGGGTAGGTCATCATTAACCACAACAGAAGAATCATATGAAAGGAAGAACCACAAAATCATGACGTGACATTTGCGTGTGGTGTAATGCACCAGTACAAAATATATTTTTTTCTGAAGAAAAAGAGAGCGGTGCTTGTCAATGCAAAACTTGTTGCCAAGATGGTATATGTTTGTTTTTAACCCATTTTATAATATGCCAGGAGAACAACTTTAAGTCTGATAACATTCACATCTGATTACAATTGAAATTTCATTTACCATCTCCTCTTGTAGCTAAAGAGAGAAAATAAAAAAATAACCAGAGTTCTGGACTAACCAGAGGGCAGATCTCCATGACCAGTAAATAGGGTGTGACCTCTGTGCATTGGGCGAGGCATTGCACTAGAGCCGGGTGATGGAGACTCCTGGAGAGAGTGTTTTAGCCCCATCATCATTACAATACACTACAGTCATAATGCACATTCTATTTGAATAGGAAATACCTCCACTCAGGAAAGAAAACTATGCTTCTCAAACCATTTAATGAGGTCTTTAAACACTAGGCTACATTAGATAAAAATAGAAATATACAACACATGATTTGTTTACCAGTATGGACGAGCCTCTTCCAAGAAATGCATCTGGTCCTGAACGCTGGCGCTGGACTTCAGTTCCTTCACCACCACCTGGGTACAGCTAAGACCAGAGTGAACCTCCCCCAACAACACCTGTGAACATGAACACACCAACACACACAGGCACAATACCACATACACACAAGGGAAAGATAACAGAAACAGACATACAAGTGTGAACAGAGGAACGGGACAACACACACAATTATGGACAAGGTGACACACATAGATACAAATAGATGTACACAGGAAGGAAATGGGCCATAGAACCAAAAAGGATTTAAATAAAGTCCAGGAATCATGCAAAAAGATGCTCAAAAGGAAACACAGACGCACACGAAACATGCAGCCACAGAGACACAGACACATAAATGGACATACCCATTCAATGGAAAGTTGGGGAAATTGTGGTAGAGTGTGTTTATGTATGTGTGTTACAAAAAGACAAGAAAGAACAGAGAAAGAATGAGAATGAAAGAGAGGCATACACCATTCCTTGCAAATATTGAAGTGAACTACTGCTGGTATTTACAGCAAATCAGAGATATCAAACAATTTTTGATGGATGTAATAATAGGGTTCAAAACAGTGTTACTATAAACTTTAACACAGTGAAAAAGACACTCTATTAGCATAACATAAATATATATAAGTAAATACAATTTCCAACATTCTTTTGAATGTCCATGTACTAAAATAAAATATTTGATGCCGTGAGTGTACCTTCATTTACTATTCCTATTATTTTGAATGGCCATGGAAAATGAAGCAATGTGATAACAATTTTACCTGGTCGCAAAAAGTAGTCTGTTAATTTACCTGATGAACTTTCATCTTTTGCTGACCCTATATGCTTCACAGAGCTAATGTGTGCTTCTAAATCACTTGCATCTTTATTAACAACTGACATATAAGTGCCAGCTTTACATGTCATACATTCTGCTTCCCACGGATCTCGACATGGCCGAAAGCATGGGAATGTTTTGTTCAAATCTTCTGTAAATTTGCACTTTCATTTGGGCATTGTTTCCACTCAGCTGTCATTTGCTACTACTGTCAAGCAACTGTTTGACGCCGAACACAACAGTGCTTTGCACGTTCACGGAGAGATTGACAGGCAGGAATTTGGCCAATAGTTGCTGCAAGCCTCTTATAATCGACCAATTGGTGTGCGAAAAGGCGGGACACTAATGTGAGCGCACACACAATGAAGTATTAGACCAGATGCACATCATAATGCAACTAAAGCCGAATCCCGGACATTTTTGAAAATTTTGAAATCCCAGCCGGATGCTTTTTTAAGGTCCAAAAAAGAGGACATGTCTGGGAAAAAGAGGACATATGGTCACCCTAGTGTATGAACAATAACATTAAGTTAGAGTCAGAGTTGTGCTCTTGGGCGAGTTTAGTATTTTCAAATTTCAGAAAGTTCGAATCACTAATGAAAAGTTGTATTTTTTTAAATTCCCCCAAGTTTTTTTTTTCTTATGGGGGTCCCCTAAAGAGATAGTTCACCCAAAAATGAAAATAATTAACTTAAAAAGAAAAAGGCAGAAGGTTAGAGTTACCATTCAATTTCATTGTATATTCTTCCCTCCCAAATTTTTTTTTTTTCCTTCTCAAATTCAGTCCAGTCAGTCAATAACATCATGCCTTTTTTGGTTTCCCATGGGGGAAAGACAGTCAAACAGGTTTGGAACAACATCAGGGTGAGTAAATGATGACAGTATTTTCATGTTTGGGTGAACTATCCCTTTAACTCAATTTGAAACACTGCTTGCAGCGAGATGTCAAGAAACAAGTCCAACATCAAAGGCTGAGGATGAAAGCAGTGTTACAGAGGAACGTCAAAGCTAATGTAGCATGGAAGACATTTTCACATCCTTAGGACTCCATTTGACTACAGAGCAGAACAAAGGTAAATATTTGATCCATACAGGCACAGCCTAGGGCATCTACGTCTGAACAGTCAACATAAAAACAAATAAACTAGACTTACCTTGCCAAACCAGCCATGTCCTATCTCCTTTATGTAAAGCAAGCTGTGGCGACCGAGATCTGTGGATCTTAGGAGCTGGACTACAGAGTGAATATCAACAAGAAAGAGACAGTACAAGAGGTTAATTGTAAAATACAGTAAATATATATACAAAGGGGTCGAAAAGTCAGAGACCACCAGTGAATTTTTTTAATTTTTAATTTAATATATTTTAAATTACAAATGTTGCATAAAATCGTGAGTGAAAAGTTGAATTGAAAAATGTTGATGAATTTCTGAATTATGTATTTGGTATGTCCCCCTTTTGACTTTTGCACCCCTCTGTATCCATAGGTTGTATCCATTGAACAGACAGAACTGACAGCAAATGTAATAAACAAATCTGCAAAAATCGATGATGATAAGCATTATTATCTAAACCTTAAATTTGTTTCAAACTCACAATGTGACACACCCTTAGTGTATGAATGAGTGAATACTCTTCAAAATCTTTCTCCGGCAAAAAATAAAAATATATCATCCTCCAAATATCCTCTCCAAAAGAGTCAGAGTGAAAATCTTCTGCGCAAGGGTGATGTTCAATGGCACAAAATTAAAGATGAGAGTCTGGTTGTAGAGTTCAAAATCTCCCCATGATCTATTAAACTGGTTGAAAAACATTTTTCTGAAATGCAGAAGTTAGAGAACACACAGAATGGATGGAGTCTGTTGCAGTAGGGATGGATTTGGGGAGTGATTTTCTGTACCAACCCCTTGTCTGGAAGATCCTCACAAATCTTTTTCATCTTAAATGGCCATAACAGTCCCTTTCTCTCTCTCTCTCTCTCTCTCTCTCTCTCTCTCTCTTCTGTGTGTGTCCGCACACAGATGCTGATCATCATGACCACAAACAGACAATTCATTGTAAGTGTGCATGACATACTGTCTCATTCTCTGTTCTCTTGTTATGCAGCAGCCATATTTTACGCCCATGTGCTGCTGTAGAGGCTGTTCATTCTCCCTGCCCCCTCGGAGAGAGCCCTTGCTGGGGAGAATCAGGCTCTTTGTCCTGCCAGTGGTGCTGCTTGGTACCACTGAGACAGCACAAACACTAATGCTATTATTCCTGAGCAAATGGCCGGTTAGCAAATCCTAAAGCTTTGATGTGTGTGTGGGATAGCATAAATAATACGGAACAAAATATTGACAATCACAGTAACTTGGGATCAATAAGGTTGTAGATAGCCACAGAGCAGATACTGAATGCAGCAGATATTAATGATTAAATATCGTCCTGTGTAAAGGAGTTCAATGGAAAGGAGGAGGCTAGAACCGGCTTGACAATATAAATAATATTTTAATGTAAAACGGAAACCAAAAGACACAAGCACACACATGACGGTCAGCTGCCCGTAAACGTTCTCTCTCTCTCTCTATCGCACCACCATCCGCGGTCAGCCTTTATCCCTCGCGGAGGCTTAATTAGTCTGATAAGGGACCAGGTGTGTAAAATCATGACCTGGCCCCACACTCCGCCCTGTCAATCCTGCTTATAGTTACACATTTTTCTAAAATTAATTTATAAATCAAAGCAATATGCTAAGTATATTTCAAGCATAAAGCTGATCACATAAAACATTTCCAAATCTTATACACAATTGATACTTTGAATGAGCACTTAGTACTTGAAGCCATAGTTTACCCCAAAATTAAAATTCTCTCATCATGTTCTCATTCTCATGCCATCCCAGATGAGTATAACCTTTGTTCTTCTTCTGAACAGAAATTAATGATTTTTCCATGGGTATTCAAAATCAATTGAATGGTGGTCTGAACTCTGAAGCTCAAAAAAACACATAAAGGCAGCACAAAAGTAATCCATATGACTCCAGTGGTTAAATGAATATCTTCAGAATTAATATGATAGGTTTGGGTGAGAAACAGATCAATATTGAAGTCCTTTTTACTTTTAATCTACGTTCAAACAGCCCTCCTATGCGAGTTCTTCTTCTGTTTTTTTTCTTCGGGCATATTGGGTAGATAAATAGTTAAAAAGGACTTAAATGTTGACCTGTTTCTCACCCAAACCTATCATATCACTTCTGAAGACATGGATTAAATCAGTGGAGTCATATGGATTACTTTTATGCTGCCTTTATGTGCTTTTGTGGAGCTTCAAAGTTCTCGTCACTTTTCACTTGCATTGTATGGACTTACAGAGCAGAGATATTTTCTAAAAATCTGTTTGTGTTCTGCAGAAGAAAGAAAGTCATACATCTGGTATGGCAAGAGGGTGAGTAAACATTTGGGGGAACTACTCCTTTAAGTAAAAGTACAGATACCATACCAATATACCACATAAGTAAAAGTAAAAGCCATACATTAAAATATTACTGTGGAAAGTTAAAACTATCTGTTTTTAAAAGTACTTAAGTATTAATAGTTAAAGTAAAATGCAGATAAAGTGCCAATTCAATTTCATTTATCTTACAGGAGGCAAACCATCCATTTTGTCCCTATTTAAACCATAGAGTTTGGATATTTATGGGAGCGACAACCACATTCTATAACCCAATGGACTTTGGTTAGCGTACATACCAGAAATGAGGGTGGGCTTGTCCTTTAAAACCTGTAAACAGACCAGCCTGAACAGGCTAGGAGACCAGCTAGGACCTGCAAACTAACTTAGGCTTTTCAGCAGGGGTGTGCATAATTTATGAAATGATGTGACCTTCAAACAATTTGCATGATCAGAGGAAGATGTGTGTATGCATATGAGGGTATCTTTATGAGCACAGCTGTGTTGGGGTGGATACTGTACACCAGAGGGCAATCCATGAACTGTCTGGATCAAACATCTCGAATCAGAGGAAAAGCTCACAACAATTATCCTCTCCATGTGTCTCACTGAATCCTCAGTAAGAGAAAGACATGTCTGATTGCTGACAGATGCTACAATAGCCAAAGACACATGGCTGACATCAGCTCATTGATTGTGTAACAGTGATTGAGGTAGACCTGCCTGCTCCAGCACTTTCTGGCTGGAGCATTGTATATCTTACCTCAACCTCATCTCTGAAGAGTGACATCATTCCAGCCACTCCTGAAACCAGGGCCGTCACTGAAATTCACAGACCAGGGACCAAATTTTAGAGATGGAGATAGCCCCCTCTCATCTGGGCCCAATGAATAAGCTATACCATACAGCAGTCATTCTGAAATGGGGGGTTATGACCCAAAAATATTCTGTTTTAATAGGGTCACAGACAGTAGGGGTAAACAATGCTAGACGCAAATAAAAAAATGCAACTAGCTAAATGTGCAAAGTTACTCAGCCCATTACATTTGTTGTTGACATCAAAGGCTGTGCGTCCAATCAAACGCTTGGTAAACTCGCTTGGAAATATGACTAATATTCATAGAAAATTACACATCTGCTGTTGTTTATGCATTTAAAATGGTCAGTTTTCCTATTCAGCGTATGTCGGTTTAGTCATTTTGCATATTGTTAGGCCTATTTAGTTTGTGGTAAAAAATAAATACAATAAAAAATAGAATAAATAAATAAAAATGGACCCACTTTATATTAGGTGTCTTTAAAGAATATGCACTTAAGCATTTGATACAATGTACTTATTGTGTGCATACTGTGTTGTTGCATTGTACTTACATTAAAATTATTTTAATGCATTTACTTCTATAGTTACACTGTTTACCTTACCTCTAACCCTAAACCTGACTCTACCCCAACCCTTACCCTTACCCTAAACCATAACCCTAAATCTACCCCTACTCCTAAACCTACCCATACTTCCACCTCAGTATAGCAGCAAATGTGAATCTTGTGAGAATTTTGTAGAACAACATGTAGTTATGTGTTAGTACATAGTAGTTAAATACACCTTATATATATATATATATATACGAAAAATCCAAACAATAATGTGTCAGATTTTTTATCTTTTTATCTACAGTAAATGTGCATATGGTTCCCTTTACACATCTATGACACTTCTCAGCAGTGGGAGATGATGCATTAGCATTAATATCTGTCATGTGGCAGAACACTGCAATCCATTATTCTTGCATCACGTAAATGAAATGCCACAGCAGAGAGTTGTGTGTGAGCTCTGTTGGCTGCATATGGACAACTGCAACCTCTTAACCTCTGACCTTTTCTAATCTCCCCACATTAGCTACTGACATCACAGTCAGCCTTTTCATGAAGTGAGCCGTTGTTATGGTAAAAAGAAAGAGAGAGAGACGCTCCATGGATCTGACTATACACATCCTCTCTTGGATTCCTTGCATTCCAAGGCACATTTATGTAGGCTGGCTGAGGCGGCATTATGCAACAGGCAGATGTTTGTTCTGATTGAGATGGAGTAAGAGAGAGAGAAAGGGGAAAAATTAAGAGGCAAAGACCGAAAAAAGTGAGAGTGGGTGACGGAGAGAAAGAGAGAGAAATGCTGTACAACTGAAGCGAATTTCATTTCTAAATCAGAGCCACATACTGTGTATATCATAGAACATATGTTGCACAAAGCCAATTACAAGGAATATTTTCAATCCCTGAACACAATGAATACTTGACTTTTAACTTTGAATACTTGATGACGTAGCCTATACAATGGCAAAATGAAGTTAAATAAGGTTGACATTCCATTTCTGTGTACACACTGAGCTTATTTGTTTTTGGGAGTGACAGCCACATTCATTACCGAACTTTGACTTGAGTAAATTCAGGTACTTAAAAGGCAGTGAAATTCAGTGCTTAACAAAGACTTTTTATTAAATGTGTGTGTGTGTGTGTGTGTGTGTGTGTGTGTGTGTGTGTGTGTGTGTGTGTGTACAGAACTGAGCTGAATAACTAGCTGTTAATACAGTAACATCCCTACCTAAGGCAAAAAAATAAAATATAATCAGTATTTTTGTCTCTATTTTCAGTAAAAATAAATAAAAAATAAATAAATATATATATATTTAAACATCTTTAAAATAAGATAAATGTATTTGAGAATCAAAACTGTGCAATATATCAAGTGTCACATATTCCCTGTTGTCTTTTGTTTTTGTGCTTTTTATGATGAAATTCTTGTTTAGTTCCTGTTTCCTGTTAGTTTTGTAGTCCTTTGTGGTTTCATTTTATGATTGGTTTTCCCCTGATTATTTCCACAGGTTTTCCTCGTTCCCGTTTTTGTTCCCTTGTATATTTAAGCCCTTGTTTAAGCCCCTGTTCTGTGCCTGGTTTCCTGCATTTTATTATATTCTTATGTGGCAGCGGGGGCGTGGTCAAGCGCCCGTCCGGGAGAGAAAAGCGGTAAGGGCGCTCACACCTGAGCTAAATGATGACTAACACCTGTGTCTAATTTCAGTAACATGAGGAGAGCGGCATAAAAAGGGCAGCAGTGACAGAGCAGGAGAGAGAGAACCCGAGCAAGAAAAAAGGAAAAAACCCTACAATAGTGTTGTTAAAAAAGAAAAAATAAACAAAGAGCTTACCCCTTAAGCTGACGCCTGTTTCCGTCCCTTCAATCTTAAACTACGTTACATCTGAGTTACCTTGTTTATCTTTTGTTTCATTAAAGCTGCACTTGGATCCTCATTATTTGAATGCCTCGTCACATCAAGGCTCGTTTTCAGAGAATACTGTAGGTCTATATTTTTAAATGTTTATTTTTCTTACTACATTGCTTAATTGTTTTTATTATTATTATTTAAGCATAAACTCACAAATTTGGTCAGAATTCTTTTCAAAATTAGAGAAAAAACAATGGGCTTAGATTTTACGCTTAAGATTTATTCTCTGGAAACACGTTTAATTAATTTACACAACTTTGCTTCATTTATATTAAGCTTGTTTTATGAAGGTTTTGATATCTTTACTGTACAGCAAGACAAATACTGATTAAAACAATGATTTTGAGGATATCACATTGACTTAAGAGACTTGTTTACAAATTCTGACTCAATCTGTCTCTTTACCGACGAGCAAAAGACCGAAACAGAAAGAAAATGCTTAAAGTCAAAGAGAGAAACAACAGTGACAAGTAGGGCTGGGAATTAATACAGATTTCCTGATTCACAAGCTCACAATTTGATTTCGATATCAATTTATACGGGTATATTTCAGTTAAATGTCCATTTTGCTAACATATTAAATAAATGATCTCTCAACTAATGCCGATAATTATACAGGGGACCTTCTAACTAGGTATAATCTGAATATATTAATTTTACAAATAATATTTCATAATATTGGCCACATTTTAAATATACAAATAAAAGTACAATGTTTTGAAATTGCATATATACTGTATACAGTTACATGTTTGCCGTTTACATGCATAATTTGATCTACAGTATTTATTAGTATTTACCTGGATCCTGTATGTAGAACAAGTGCTAAATCTGTACTGTCTCTTTAAGAATGGCAACAGCGAGTGTTGTTTTGGTTGAGTGAACATAACGAGAGTGCACGGCTTCTTATCGCATTAATGCTATGAGATTACAACAAAATATTTTTTTATTGTATTTTTTTCACCATCAACTGACTGTAAAGAACAGAAATGATTTTAAAAGGGACATTATTTAATGACAAAATGAATGACGTGGGTCTCATCTTTGGACCTAGATTAAACGGAACGAGTCAAAACAAGACTTTTACTATCAACTCACGGTGAAAGCATTTCAGTGCTAAACATCTTCCCAATATACTCCTCAAAACCTGGTGAGTGATGTCTGAACATTTTTCAGCCAGTGGCAGAGATTTTTAGTCACATATTTACTCATATTGTAGAAGGTTGTCGCATAGAGTAAAAGATCAATCTTGGGATTTAAGAATTGATATCAAGATGTTTAAATGAAGATCGCAATGCATCACAAAATCAATATTTTAATCCAGTCCTATTGACAACAAAAGCACCCATTATTCTCAATGGCTATCAGCACTGAGCATCTGCACAAGCTGCTAAAGGCCCAGAGCAACTCAGGACTGTGGGAGAGTGTCCGCCACACGAGAAGGGAGTGGAAGCTGGGCCGCAACGGCAGGGCGTTGGTCCGTTCTGGATTTTACACTGGAGAGCTTGTGGGTTAAAAGCCAGACTGAACATGTTAACATGATCCTCTGGAAAAAGAAAAACTCCAGTCCAGAGAATGTGAAGCTTGTATGGGAGTTGCATAAGCAGGGTCAGAGAGGATGCAGGACAACGGACTTGAACTTTCTTAAGTGCTATCACATCTGGTCTTGCTCATATGACAGCCCTGCTGAGAAGACCAGCTAGACTAGCATGAATCTCCTGGTTTGGGGCTGGTCTAGCTGATGGACCAGAACTGCCATATTTTTCACCAACAGCAAATGCTGGTGAAACGGCATGGCCTTGCTCATGGAGTGGGTTGACCAAAAAAGGCTTTCTGGTAAGGCTAGGAACACTTTTGAGGAAATCCGCATCTCACATTGGGAACCAGCATCTAAAGCACAACATATGTTGGTCTTTTCAAAAGACAGGTTGATTTGAGATCAATATTTTAGTGTTCATCATTGACAAATACGAGTAATACCCTCAGTCATGGTGTGACAATAACTCACCTGATCGGCCAGGTTGCTTTGCAACGGGCAGCGAGACCTCGGTGAGAGGTAGGATGTAGACATCGGGACCGGCATGAGATGCAGGTGATGCCTGCGTGGACATATCCGCTGGATAGTCCTCTCCATCTGCATTCTCAAATTCCTACGGTAGCAATGAAAAAGACACAGGTCAAAGTAGCATTGCTGTATAACTCTAGATCTGAATGGTTGAATCTGATGAAGAAACGTCATTTTTCACCACAAAATCAAAAGAAATGATGTATCTATCTATCTATCCTACCAACCCGACCAAACACCCACCCACACACCTACCTAGGCCTACCTCTCTTTCTATCATTATACTTTTTTATTTGGGTAGTCAGACTCCACGTCATCCCAGCAGTTATATTACATATTGCTCTGCTCAATTTAAGCATTGTGTGAAAAATTCAAGGAACCTTTGTGGCTTTTTTCCCCTTAGGGAAGAAAAATGACAAATTAGATCTAATATCTCAGTTGTTTCACCTAGACAGCGATAAGATTTAAATGGAGGGCTAAGGTTTCTGCTTCTCAGGTGTTTCTCCTGTAAAAGACCCCAGTAATCTCACACACATTTCGTCTAGTTTCAGAAGAGATCTCAAAATAGTCTCAAACTGTGCTCAGATTTGACCAGATACCAAGTTCTGAAATGAAAAGTCAGAGATTTCAATATGAACTCAAACATTTTACATGAAATACTTTCAAGGACAAGAAGTTCTAAGCTATACTATCCATGTTAGGCTAATTTGATCAATCTATACTCTTAATGTACATCAAGAATTGTCTTATTTGTGTCTGTTTTTGTTTCTCCAAAGGAACATCTGATACAAAGCTGATACAGTACATGAAACATAACTGCAAACGCAAATAAGTATCCCAAGCTTTGAAAGAGCAACCTCTGAGCAATACAATTTCCCTCTGGGGGTATTGATGTACAAGAATGCACAAGCAGATAGACCTTTAAATTGAAAAGACACGGCTGTATCTTCTGACAGTAAGGAACGTTTAACCTGTTAAGCCTCTTGAAAAGAAAGATAATACAAAATAAATTGTAATGCTTGATGGAACAAACAGCAATTAATTAAGCACATGTCACCATAATCAGATCTAATAATGAGTCATCAGTTTTGTTTTAAGAGTTTTAGATTGTACTTCATGTTCCAAAGTGCTTCTCACACCACATGGATGTGATGAAACTACAAAGGTAGATGAGAGAGAAGGAGAGAGTGCTTAAAAGAGACAAGAAAAGATTTGGCAGCATCTGGAAATCGGAAATGCTCCTCCATATGTGAGTAAAAAGCCGTTCTGTGAACAGTGTTGCAGAGTTATGGGGTCGAAGAACTGGAAAACAGTGACCTAGAGGTCATAGATACTCGCACTTAAAAGCACACTCTAAAAGACATATACACATTGTTGTACACACAAACAGTCAGATCCCCAAAAGGCCTTATTGTCTGCATCTTCACACGCCCCACAACTGCCACATCAGCTCCCAATCTGCCCAGAGCACGGCAGTTCTGCCGAATACTATATCCTATTAATGACTGTGCTGGGAATCCAAACAGGGCATGTTGTGATTCTAACTAAAGGCCATTAATTTCTCGCCTGAAGCCATATTGTTAAGCCTAAGTCACAGGATAAACATTTCTGAAAGCATCTTTATCAAGATTTCTTTGAAGTAAAAATTCATCCAAAACTGCAACTAACCAAAACCATATTTGTATCACTCCAGGCTTATAATCAGCAACCCCTTTTTATTCTCTTATTCTCTCAACCGCTTTTAGATTTTATAATATCAAATCATTCACATTTTGTAATAACTAAAAGCCAACTAACTAACCAACACATCCACCTAAAAAAACAATGCAATCATATAGCAAATATCTTTGACTCAATAGTTGATGAAATTAGCTCATAAAATCCTCAGTAAACATATTGTGGCATTTAGAACATACTGAAAGTAATTGGCACAGACCTGGACAAAAATCTATTTTATTTAACCTTAGAACGCATACAACTTTACCCCCCTAAAAAGGGTACATGTGTCGAAAATTAGATGCTCATTCTTTATAAAACTATGTGTTGTATGTATTTAGGAACTATAATGATAATTTTAGAAAATATTCAATTTTATTCAAGAGTATCAGACACACAGAAAATAGAGTTTTAGGTGTTCGTTTAAAAAAAATCCTGTATAACAACATGGGCAATTTCCATGTTTGGTGGTAACACATTAAATGTCTCAACAACCCTACCCACACAAATATATATAGGCTATAACTACAATGGAATGCTCTTATTTGAGGAAGACCTGAAATGTCAGATGAATAGAACTTCATGTAAAAAAAATATGTCTTAAATATCAGGCGGCTAGGTCATTTTTGGACTCACAGATGTATTTTAGGGATAACCAGAAACCACCAACTTTTAGTTTCAGAGATTAAAAAAAATTCAGAATATCAATTTCCCATCTTACCTGTCCTTAATGCATGTTGAATACCACTGAATCTTGAATACCAATTCTCTTCTGTCCCTGCACATCTGGGCTCTCCCCTAAGCACCTGAGAGGTGCACACATGACTAGACAGAATGGTAGGAAACAGTTCATGCTGCTGTGGAACCGAATAGCCCAGGTCTCCAGAATACATTATTACATATCTCCAAAAACACACAAATAAAAAGCACATTGATCCTCCACTGGAGAGACAGGGAGAGAGAACGAAGGGAAGGGCAGTTCCTGTGTTCTTCTCAAGAGAGTGTAAGGACTGGCGATTAAGAAAAGAGGACACGCTCCTGCAAAAATGTGTGACTCGCAGGGAAAGAGAGGGAAAGGCTTTCACATTCTATGCTTATGACATCACTCTTTTTTCTCCATCCTTCCTTCCTCGCACTTATTCCTTCTCACATGTGCATGACAGGCCCTTGCTCCTATCGGCACAAATGAACATGCACACATCCATGCAAACTAGCAAAAATCAGTGACAAACAGTGGAGCTTATTGTGTCACTCACTGCAGCTGCCACAAAAATCGTGAAGAACAATCGTGGTTTTGTTCGTATAGATTGCTATGGTGGCCTAATTTCTGCAACCGAATTCTACGTTTTGTCGCAGTTTCCTGGTGAAATGAACACTAGAGGCGCTACAACATCTGTGCGTTTCATTCACTTTCACACAAATCATGACAACAATGACTGATTATTACATTATAAACACTTATTTTATGCACTATTACTCACATACTGCTATGGTATTACATACAAACACTTTTACTTTACCGCATCATTTGAAAAACTATACATTTTACGCTTGTGTTACAGACTCACCTACATTTACACACTTATTTCATAGGGATTAGCTTGTGCGGTAGCTCACCTGATACCTCACTTGAAGAACACAGTTAAAGACCAGTCAAGAAAGATGAAGTGGTTGCTTTAGAAAATGTGCTTTGTATTTCTCATTTTGTTTTTGGACACATCAGTTTGGTGTAGATGTTGGTTAAGGGCAAGGATGTATGTTTTGTGTCTACCTCTTATTTTATTTAGATCATTATTGGTTTGGTTGAGGTTAAACTATTATGTGCGGGAGATACTTTTTACTCATTAAAACCTAATATTCACCTTAAACAGTTAGTCTGATTGCGAGTCAACACCGTTTAACTTGCTTTTGGTGCCTTCTGGTAAATATTTTACTGGAAAACTTGTGCCAAATGTGTATTATGACACGTCACCTGATTTAAAAAAAATTCTGCCAATGTTCATGAGACCAGGCTGAATATTCCACATGTGTCGCCACATAGAGTAGGCCTACTGGAGATCTGGCCATTCCCATTTCCATCCACAGAACTGCCGCTCACTGGAAGTTTTTTGTTTTTGGAACCATTCTGAGTAAATACTAGAGACTGTTGTGTGTGAAGATCCCAGGAGATCAGCAGTTACAGAAATATACAAACCAGCCCATCTGGCACCAACAATCATGCATGCGATTATCTAATCAGCCAATACTTTGACAGCAGTGCATTGCAAAAATCATGTAGATACGGGTCAGGAGCTTCAGTTAATGTTCACGTCAACCATCAGAATGGGGAAAAATGTGATCTCTGTGATTTGGACCGTAGAATGATTGTTGGTGCCAGATGGGCTGGTTTGAGTATTTCTGTAACTGCTGATGTCCTGAGATTTTCACACAAAAAAGTCTCTAGAATTTACTCAGAATGGTGCCAAAAACCAAAAAACATCCAGTGAGCAGTAGTTCTGTGGATGGAAACGCCTTGTTGATGAGAGAGGTCAACAGAGAATGGCCAGACTGGTTTGAACTGACAAAGTCTACAGTAACTCAGATAACCGCTCTGTACAATTGTGCCGAGAAGAAAAGAAGACGCAAAAAGAACTAACATGAACAAGCAATTAACAATTGTTTTGATCAATTAACATTAACCAAGAAGATTAACAAATGCTGTTTAGTGTATTTAGTGTAGTTCATGATACTCAATGCATTAACTAATGGTAACAAATAGAACCGTTTTGCAACGTGTTACACACTGCCAAAATAAAAGCCAATTATTTAATTTTGCAAACAACATGTTGTCTTTATAATATCACACTTACTATTTTTCTCACACAGTAATGGGATTTTTTACATAAAAATGTAAAGCTGCTTAAATATATTTTAGGAAGGGGGTCAATTGAAAGCAGATCATCATGTTTGGAGGTCTTGATGAAATGTTTGAAAACCTCTGCCTTAATCATTAAACCTACCCCCCACAAAACAAGGGAAAGACAGAGCACTTACAATATAATATTACATATATTCTTATATCTGTTCATTAACTGTAAACAAAAATACAGCTTTATTCTTTCTTTCTTTATTTAATTTATTTTTTAAGCTTTTTTCTACACCCTTAAAACAAGATAAATGTACCTGTGAAGGAAAATTGTATACAATTTTATGACATCAGAGAATCTTTCATGAATATTGTGTATTTTGTCTTGTTGGGCAAATATTTGGATATTCTACATGTTGAGCATTGTGTAGCATTTTTTAGCACAGAAAAGTGTTCTGTCTGAACAGCCCCTTAGAATTACATTTTAGTTATGTAATGTTGCAGTTCCTAATAAAGTTGAGTAACACAGGTTTATTTAATTAATGCTACGTTACATAGGTGCTTGGGTGTTAATTTTGAGTGTTAATTGTGAAATTTGTATGTACAACACTCATACATTAGCATAAGCATAAACACATACTGCACACATGTTTGTTTTTCTATCATGTGCAGAGAAAGAGAGAGAGAGAGGTCCCTTTTAGCAGTTAAAGTAGTGAGCTTTAGTCCACAGAGGGACTGTAATTACAAATATTTGGCCTTTACTGGAGACCAGGTGCTGAGATCATAAAAGAGTTATCTTCCCCTCTCTCGCACACTCACACAGATCATATTTTCTCCTGTGCCTTGACCCACTTTAAGGTTCTGCTGAAAAATGCACCATGAGCTCAGAGATGTATGCCCATATGCCGCTTGATGGCCTCTGCTGCTCACTACAAGAGGAAAAACACATCTACAGAAAAGCACTTGTGTCCCTGTGCTCTCTCTGTGTCTCTTTTAACCTTTAGAGACAACACTAAGTGGTTTGCACTACAAAGATCCCATTTCTCTGAAGCACATGGACTGTATTCTTAACCTTCGAGTGACTGCTGTGTGAATTTTCCTTTTCCCTTTTTGATTTGCAACTAGTAGCACTTAATAAACAAGCAAATAAAAAAAATATATATCTAGAGCAAATCGTTTTCCTAAAAATGTATGTCCACGTATGTGGACAGCAGGACAAAGTTGTGAAATTTTAAGTAATGCCAAGCTATAGAAATTCTGATTTTTATTATGTATCCAGGAATTTTGGTTTTTCATGTTTTTGAGACGTTATAGACAGCTGATTTTCTGTAAAGCTGAATAAATAATTCTGATTTAAAGTAATGGCCAGCATCATCAAATCACTGCCAACCATGTTAAATTAAATCTTCTGATAAATAATCTGCTGCCTGAAACTGAACTTTTGGTCAGATCCTATGTGTGAATGCACTTAGATAGCTATAGGATGCACTATTGCTCCCTAGTTGAATGACTTAACCTCCAGTGTTCTGTCTATCTGCACTGATCTCAGAAAAGTTAGAAAGGCACCTTATGTTCATCCAAACTCCATATAAAGCTTCTGAAAGCACAATTTTTCAGCTTTTGCATGAATACATTTTTTCACAATGTGATAATGCATAGTAAATATATAGGAATGTATTTACTAATGTTATTGAATAGAACCAGATTGTACAGTAATAACAAAATAAAACAATAACAAAATGTATATTAAAATGAAGCAAACAGATGTGTTAATGTTGAAAAATATTCAAAATAAATAACATGTTTTTCAACTTCTGAGGGAACGCAGTCCTAATTTCAACATATGTGGACATCATGTGTATCAGCACGCTGACGTGCGAAATATAAATTGATTTTTTAAAGCGGTATATCAAAAGAAACTAGAGACACTAGTCTTTACAACCAAACAGGTTTCAATAAAAAACTTAAAGAGGTTTCTTACCAGAGGCACTTTTGTTGGCGCTGCGCCAGTTGCAGCGCTTCATGGAAATCAATGTCATGCTGTTATGTCCTGTGACGCGGTGGGCGCTAATTTTAACCCTTAAATGACAGTGTAGAGTAACGTTATTCCATCGGTTTTAATTCATTTAAATTATGCGTTGCGTAAAGAGAAGCCAAATTAAAATGTCCACACATGTGGACATGGGGTCGTATGAGGGTATAGGCAGAGGAGATGCAAGTGAACAGAACTACTGCGTTTGTGTGCATATGTTGCACTTGTTTTCAAGTTTTTGAAGAAAGCATTTCTACACATCTGATTCAGACTCTGAACTGATTCATGAAATTGTCCTCTCCTAACTGAACATTTTCATTCATAAATGCAGGACAGCAGCGATTTTTGCTTGATTTTTGTATCAGGTGAGTGCTGTGAAGATAGATGGCATAGCGAGTTTGATTAACATCTCTCCCAGATAACCCGGTTGAATAACAAACGTTCTGAGTATAAGTGCCAGTGAAATGACTGTATTTTTTGGGCAGTGACATGGGAAAGACAGAGCCCTAACACATTTTTTAATCAGCATTTTTCCTTTGTTTTCCAATAAAAATCTATAAACATCATTATAATCAAGATCAATTTACATGTCAGTAAAAAATAGCATATGATGTTTTGACTTGTTTCCAGAAAATATTGAATATTGTGAATTTTATCTGGCTCAATTAGAAGATTTTAAGTGTTTAATTTCTTTGACTGATTAGTCCCCTAGGGATAGGGGAAACATTTTGCAAATGTAATGCTGTCAAGACCCCTTCAAAAAACAACACTCACTGGTCACTTGAAAATGATTGTGATTATAAAATAATATGATAATAAAATTCTTGTGACTACTGCTTGAAAAAAAATGTATTGTTCCAGAATTCAGTTCTTCTTGAATTGCTATCAAAACAAGCTTCTTGGCATCAACTAGCATAGGCTAACTAGCAAATTGACCTTTAGCTACACACCACTTTAAAAACATTTCTGACAAATCCTATCTTAGCAATTGTTGGCGTACACCATTTCTCTGACAAGTGTTAGCTATTTTCCAATGAGAGTCTATGGCAGTGATGAGTGTTTAAGTAGTTTTAAGGGGAATTTTATTGAAATCATATTTTATTTTTTTTACTTTGTTGCTGGGTCACTTGTAATAGTAACACGAGGTACCTAAAGACAGTACACGCAGTGTTTTTTTTTTTTTTTTATAAAAAAAAAATCTTTAAATAAATCTTGAGAAAAGCATGCTATGGATTAAATGGATTACATGTTTAACATCAACGAGGAGTTATTTGCTCAAAGATAAATTATAGCTAATAACGTAACTTTAATAAAAGGTCCTAGTAAAGGCAATAGGGGGGTAAAGGGATAAAAGTGAATAAAGGGTCCACAGCATCATAGAGAGTGTGCTATGAGACGTTATGAGCGGTTCTGTTCACTAAGGATGTGATCTCCATCAAATGATGTTTTTCTCTTTAGTCTCCATAGATTTCAATCAAATTACTGTGTAATTTATAAATGTGTTTTACAAAAAAACGCCAGGTAAATATGCTTTAAAATGCCACTCTTCATTCCAGCCCATGTAAGAATATTGTCAGTTCCATTTATGAGAATATTTTGCCAAAAACACGCTGTTTAATTTCCCATTCATTCCTATGGGACGTTCTGTAAAGCTTGTCAGAGCAAGCAATGGTAGCCAAGGGGTGACGCCCTGTTTCAAACAGAGCATCCGTCATTGGTTGAACAAAAGTTAATCACAACCCAAACTCATGCCATTGGCTGAGCCAATGTTAATGCCTTGGTCTGGTCAGGATGATAAAAAAACAGAAATGTTTTGATAGCATTGCAGATCCACAGTATTGACACTTTCAGGAAGATCAACCAACAAATTGCCTTCTTGTAGTTGTCTCTGCATATTAAGCTGTGATAGGAGAAAGTATTTTAATACTGAAAAATTACACACTTCACATTTATACAACCTCACCAAATTTAGCTATACACAAGTCTGTCTTAAGGATTGTTGATATTCTTACTCGAAAACTAAACAAAAACACTGAATAGGAACATGATTTTTTGAAGTGTGCTTATATATCATTGGTCTGAGACTGAAATTGTGGTGTATTTAATTATGTGTATTCTGATTAGGACAAAGTTTGACAAAAGTTTGGCCCTGTAAAACCATAACAGTCTGTTAGAACACAATGGTTGCATTCTAGGACAGCAAAACTCACTGAAAATGTTAAATAGATGGTTTAATAAAAGAGGGTCTCTCACCTTAAAGCCAATGTCACCTCGTTTGCAGCACAGGCAAACCAGCATGAGGAAGATGAATGTAAAGAGGCCTGAAAATGACACAGCCACCACTGCCAGAGATGAGGACCAGGACAGCTCACTCAGTGGTGCGCCATCTGTAGGGCACATGCAGAATTAGACACTCAACTATCTTATTACAATACAGTAGAATAGAGGAATAAGGGAAGATTAATATCATCTTCTTGCTCCTGTCTTTACAATCTAACAAATGATGCATCATTGGTTGTCAACATTATACTGACACTTATTGGCATGGATGATAATTCACACAAAAGTCAAAATTTTTAGTTACTACTGCCATCGTAGAAATACCCTGTTTAGTGGCGTATTTGTTTTTCATGGATCATTTATTCATAATTTTGCAACTGACTAAATGTGCCCATGTATAGGGAGAGTTACCGAGATAAAGTGAGTAGTATTTGGCTGGTCATGTGATCTGGGCAGCCACCAGGTTTAATTATATGCCTTACACACAGCAAAACAGCTTTTGAGAGTGTGCATCACCATAAACATATTTATCAAAAGATAAAGTCATTTATTTATGTATAAAACTTCATTTAGGGATAAAAATGACTTAATAAAGCTTTAAATTTGTTTTAAGAAATAAGCTACTCTGGGCTTACTTGTCAGGTTGATGATGAGTCTTTGAGATTACCTGTAAATGTACTGTATGTCCTTTTTATCTGAATTATCCAAGGACATCGTTAGCATGAAATGTCATCTCATACAACTGTTGTCCTTGAATGCCCTGTGTTCTGTTCCATATGACAAGAATTCCTCTGAACTTTGCAGTAGTAACTTTACACCTCCCAAATTGAATTCAACCCACGTTTGAGTCTCTTCTGATTTCAATTTATTTGAAATGAGTAAAGCAGGCAGATAACAAATTAAAATGCTACAACCAAGAGCACCAACATGTACTAGATGCAGATAACTGACAAAAATGCCATATTCTCTCTCTTTTTAAGCTGTCAGTTATAAAATTCTAATGTCCAGGGGCACATCAATTATTAAAGACGTGCAAGGCCAAACATAAAGTAATAAAGAGCATAATTATCAAGGTAATGAAGAAATGTGTGATCTAATTCATCATTAAGGGAAACTAAATAACATGACAAAGACTGATTGTTATTTTCAGCAATGCTGTATTTGTTGGGTTTATTTATTCATTGGACTTGCAGGGTCTGGGATGCATTTTCAAATCCAGAGCTCCAGCAGTTGCCGTGGAAACTGGAATGGATAGTACGAGTGAAAGATCTGCAGTTGGCTGCAAATTGCTCCCAGTTTCAACACATTCCCTTAAACCATGAGCCTCCAAGATGAGGATCTGACATGTCTCACTTGTTTATGCTGATAGCTGCCTTATCGTCCATCCATTTGTTCATTATCATCCATCTATTCATCATCTTCCATCCATCCATCCATCCATCCATCCATCCATCATCCTCTCATCCATCCATCCATCCATCCATCCATCCATCCATCCATCCATCCATCCATCCATCCACCCATGTCTTTGTTTATTTAATCCATCCATCCATCCATCCATCCATCCATCCATCCATCCATCCATCCATCCATCCAGCCATCCATCCATCCATCCATCCATCCATCCATCCATCCATCCACCCATGTCTTTGTTTATTTAATCCATCCATCCATCCATCCATCCATCCAGCCATCCATCTCTGTATATATTTATTATATCCATCCATTTGGCATCATCCATCAACTACATGCATATTTATTCTTTAATAATACATGCATATGTTTATTCATCCTACCATCCATACATACATACTGTACATATTTCTATCCATCCATCCGTGTGTCCGATCATCCCTCTGTCCATCCGATTGGCATTGTCCATCAATTACATACAGTATATTTATTAAATAATAATACAAGCATATATTTATTCATTCATCCATCCATTAATCGATCCATCCCTACATATATACTGTATATCCATCCATCAGTACATTATTACATCCATCTTTTTGGCATCATCCATCAATAACAAGTCTTCATAAAAGCACTGTTTAAGTCAACCAAGGAGACCATGGCTTTGAAACATCTTGAAAAACATGAAGATGTAGATTAGGGCTCCACTATTTGGACAAAATGAATCTTGTGATTTGAACTGCAATCATATAAACCAAAAAACTAATAAGTGATTTATTTTTACCAAAATTTCGTAATATTTTGCCCATGTTTTGCCACTTGAGTCCTTTAAAAAATAACCAAATTATTTTTCAGTACAGCCACAAAGAAATAAATAGATAACTAAATAAATAAAACAGTGAAACAAAGAGATAGAAAAACAATGTCTTCTTCATATTCATATTGTACCTGTCCACTGCACGCCTGTTTTTGTCCACTTTGTGATACTGTCTCAGTCCACTATTCATCATCATTATTTTTTGAAGCCCAGTCAACTAGAATGTTATATAATTGTACTATTATTATTATTATTATTATCATTATTATTATTATTATAAAATATTACATATAATATTATATATAATAATAATTATAATATTATATATAATTATAATAATATAATAATACAGTTCTGTAATTTTAACTTGCACGTCAAGCTTTTATTTTGGCGACATCTGCCTGAAAAGTTTGTGTAACTGAGTTCACATCAGCTGGCCACAAATACCCGGTACAATGGGGTGAATTATTTGTATTTGTATATTAAATTAGCAGCAAAAGATATTTGTTTTTTTTATCCGTTTATTTAGGTCAAATCACAATTTTATTTCAATTAATTGTGCAACCCTAATACATACTGAACATATGTGGCTTATATATAATGTGTGTGTGAGTGTGTATTTGGCACATTTCAGCAGAAATGCGTTGTGAGGTTTTCATCTATGTTTCATTACCGCTGGTCCAGGGAGGTTTTCTGGGTGCAGATCTGCTCACTGCAGCAGCATTACAATCACAAGTACATAATTACATTCAGATCAGCAGGAAAACACAACAAAGCCAAACCACTAATTTACAATGCTGATTTAATGAAAAGTAGTTTGGATTACATCCATTAAGCAGGGTAAAACAGTCAGTTATGAAAGCAGTAAAGAGCGATCCACGCTAATGCTCAGCCTTGATCTGAGCACAAGCGTATCCGTTTCTTTTGGATAAAACTGGTGCTCTGTATGAATGCTCCAGGGCAAGGGTTTGCACATTCATGAATCAGATCACATGCGGAGGAGATAATCTTTCTTTCTTCTTTTTTTTCATAGAAAGATCTATGCAAGCATCACTTGTTAGGAAAGGCTGATTGGAAGAAAAATGCTGAACCTCCTGTGCCATTGAAGAGTAAAATTACACACACACACACACACACACACACACACACACACATGTTGTGTTTCCATGTTTTATGGGGACTTTCCATAGACATAATGGTTTTTATACTGTACAAACTTTATATTCTATCCACTAATCCTAACCCTACCCCTAAACCTAACCCTCACAGAAAACATTCTGCATTTTTACATTTTCAAAAAACATAATTTAGTATGATTTATAAGCTGTTTTCCTCATGGGGACCAACAAAATGTCCCCACAAGGTTAAAAATTTCGGGTTTTACTATCCTTATGGGGACATTTGGTCCCCACAAAGTGATAAATACACGCTCACACACACACACACACACACACACACACACACACACACACACACACACACACATTGTGGTGAGATCAATGTTAGTTAGTCCTGTCTTAATAAAGCTGTTGAAAGCAGAGGCTCTCCACTCACAATGAGAACAGATTCTACTAAATGAAAGGCACACAGGCACTTTTAAACTGAAACAAGACATCAGACCCCCACATGCACGCCTGTTATTTCTTACATTTATAAATTATAATAATATATATTTGGACAATGGACAATAATTTGTCCATAACTTAATAAATAATTTGTTTTTAAAAGTGACTTATTCTCTAGTTCACAGTCCAGTTGGTTGTCCATTTCATCACTTTGTATTGATTTTTGTATTTATTGGATCCCGTTAAGGTCTTTGTATCAAGGTACCTCAGTTTTGTTTGGATTATGTAGAGTTTTACTTTACTTTAATTCATGTATCAAACTTTACACAAATGAGGTATAACTGTGTGTAATTTTTGTATAAAAAAAAAAACTTTGTTTTACTCAAGTCCAAAACTGCCTTTAGAAATACCCATGGGAAAATCCAGAGGGAACCCATGGCGAATTAGTCTTCTGGGTTTGCCTTCATATTGATGTCAAGGCTGAACAGCTCCACTGAATCCGTTCTTCCCAGATTCCTGACAGGTTTGATCAACTGCAGTGGGATTCAATTTATTTCTGTTTTTGCAGCCTGTGTGTTCAATTATGTTTTGGCGAAACAGAATATGCAATATATTAGAAGAAAAAGACATTAGTACTGAATAAATAATAGCAAGTTACATAAATAAGCTGTTAAATCTGTCATGTGCAATACTAACACAGCACTAACTATTGTTATAATATATTGTTATAAATATATTGTTATAAATTCCAACTTGAATACATAGCTCCTGGTCCAAGCTCTGGTCATTTCAAGACTGGACTACTGTAATGCCCTGTTGGCTGGCCTAGCAAATGGCATGAATAAGCCACTGCAGATGATCCAGAATGCTGCAACACATCTGGTCTTCAATCAGCCAGAGAGGACTCACGTCACCCCACTCTTGATTTCACTCGACTTGCTACCTGTTCACATCAAATACAAGGCTCTGACTATGGCCTTCAGGACAGCAAATGGAACAACACCCTCTTACTTCAATTCACCCCTCCAGGTCTATATTACAATGTCAATGAAAGAATGGCGCCTGGTGGTCCTGTCGCTAAGAGGCAAAAAGTCTATTTCACAATCATTCACTTTCTCTGTTCTTCTGTGGTAATATGAGCTTCCAACCTCCACACAATCTACTGTACCATCTCAGCATTCAAAAAGCAGCTGAAAACACATATGTTCCACGAGCACTTAACCAATCCACACTAAATGCACTTACTATTTAACAATAATAATAAAAAAAACCTTGTCTGCCTCTTTCTTCTGCGCTAGCATCTATTCTACTCTAGCCACTTTAAGAACTTGGCAGTGTGATATTGCAGATATTGTTGACTTTTGTTATGTTCCTCATTTGTAAGATGCTTTTGATAAGAGTTTGCTTAAGGTTCATCGATGTGACATAACAAAAGCATACTGACTATAGAACTTATTCACGCTAGCGTCATCTTTGATTTTTAATGGGAATGACAACGAGGCTCTGAGGAATAGAATTAACATCTCTTCAATAGGACACATAGTATAAAGCTGTATAAAGAGCCTAAATCACATCTGATTTTCCATAACGCATTCATGGATAGATTTTTCCCTCAGGCTATCCATCTCATGAACAGTTAAAACTGCCCCATTGAGCAATAACTAATGTGCAATACACAGCTAAGTCTATTTATATTTTCCAACATACCCAACCTCTACCATTACATTCCCTTTCTTCTGTATATAACAGATTTGTATTTGTATATTGAACATATGTGTGTATATATATATATATATATATAGTATGTATATATATATATATATATATATATATATATATATATATATATATATATATATTGTCCTACTGTATATTTCTATACATTATTTATTTTCTAATCACTTTTATTTTATTCTATTGTTTTATTATTATCTCTGCCTTCTTGCTGTATTGTTTGGGCACTTGAAGCTTCTGTCACTAAGACAAATTCCTTGTATGTGCAAGCATCCTTGGCAATAAAGTTCATTCTGATAGATATTTTATGAATGTTTTGACTGCAGAACGATCCAAAAACACTTTAAACTGCAGTACAGCCCATTGAAGAAACTGAAATCAATCCTTCACAGCCTTGTCATTCCCATTAAATATCAAACATGGCACTAGCATGAATAGAGTCTATTTAAAAAGGGATGAGCCCCTCAATATGTCCCACCCAAACATCCTGCTTCAATGGGAGATACTGTACATCAACACAGCATAGAAACTGTGCTTGTCAAGAGTCTTTAACATTAAAAAAAAGTTACACACCCCAACTTAAAATTATTAAACTTTTAATAAGAGAGTATGGTACAGAAGAAGGAAGCTTTTACTGGTATTTTTGTCATTCCACTCTCTAACTCTATTTTCCTCTAGTTTTCTGTCTTTCTCTTCTCCAGAGTTGCTCAGGGGTTGGTACCCATTTTTAGTCAGCTCAGGCAGCTGTAATGACTAAATGATGAAGGGATGGGTGGGGGCAAACCAGAGGAGAGCCACGAGAGCTGGCGGAAACGTGTACCCTCTTCCCCGTGGGAAGCCACTTGAGCTCAGTGAGAGAACCCAAGCAGAAACATTAATTTACAGCAGTCTGGTTCCTCTGTCAAGCTGCATCGACAACAACAGCATTCAGCCAGATTCGTTCAAATATTTTTGTCCATTAACATAAATTAAGCACATCCTTTTCAATGTTCAGTTAACAAATCATAAGACTGGAGCTGCATATTTCCATGGAGATAACTGACACATAAACGCAATTGCTTATGCACCAACATTTTGTGGTGCCTCTACGAACAATTTTGACTTGCATTTCAACTCACATGCTTTGCTAGACTTGTACTTTCATGTTGCAGGTATAATGTAACAAGTTAAGCTACTGCTTAACTTGATAGTACTTGAATAAGATATAAATGTAGTTGGTTATAAATGCAAACATTAATACATATAGCCTTTCAAGTCATGCAATGTAGTAAAACATTTTTGATGACAAGAGAGTATAGTGTGAGCAAAAGAGCGAAAAATAAATCTATGAGGAACTAATAACTAAATCTCCCTGCAGCTCTCGGCTGGATACCCAGTGAAGCTAAGCAGGGTTGAGCCAGGCCAGTATCTGGATGAGAGACCTCATGGGGAAAACAAAGGTTGCTGTTGGAAGAGGTATTAGGGGCCAGAAGGGGGTGCTCACCCTGTGGTCTTTGTGAATCCTAATACTCCTGTGGAGTGACGGGGACTGTTAAGTGCTATACTGTAAAATGCTATACACTGTAGATGGTTGAGCAAATTCCTCTGCTATGATGTAAAGTGCTTTGAGTGCCTAGAGTGCTGTATAAATGTAAAGAATTATTCTTTGTGTGAAAGGGAATAAAAGTTGTTGTTTTAGTGTCTCTAGTGTTTATTTCACAAGGAAAATACCACGATACATAGAATGAGCTACGTAAAAGTCATTTCGCAAAAATATAGTTATAATAACTTGATTCTATGAGACCAGGTTGTATTTTGGGGACTTATTACCAGAACATAGTCACATATTTGGACTTACTAGTGCTTGGCCCCATAGCACAATACCGTATGACCAACCAGGGGCAGACTGGGACTAAAAAGTTACCCTGGACTTTCTGTCCCAGAGCAGCCCACCAAACTCCAGCCGGCAACACACCACACCAGCTAATTGATTTAATTTTATGGCTGAATTTCAAATTTTTGGGTTGAATTTTTTTTATTTCTGGTGGGTAGTAACGCACTACATTTAATCCGTTACATTTACTTGAGTAACTTTTTTGGAGTAGGTTTAATAGTGGGTACTTTTTACTCTTACTCAAGTAAATTCCTGATTAATTTTTTTTACTTCTTCACAATGTTCGTTCTTGTCATTACAATTACTGAGTTTAATTTTAATTCATGTGTAATTTATTGAGAGATTATTGAGTGGGACTTTTACAAGAGCGGAGGTTCACACAGAGGCGCGTGCTGAGACACTGTCTCAGCCTGTCTCTCAATCCCTGCTGCAGCATCAAGCTCTTCAAAATGAAACACTTTCATTCTCACAGTGAAAAAAAGAATAGTTTACCAATAACACCAATACAAGCTGATTTTTCAAGATTAAAATCACAACTCCAATTTAAGGCAGCATGCTGAGGTATGTTTTGGCTCTAATTCTAATGCTGCCTTTTCTGTGTATTGACATTTTAAAATGTATTGACATTTCAGCATGAAATAAAACATTGCAGGAGTGAAGGAAGCAGTAAACTCCCAGTTCATGCGTCTTCCCTGTGGTGGATTGTGGGCAATTAACCATTGTCGAGTTTACATCAAATGTACACTCAAAATTAGAGTGCATTGTCTGTAATGAGTGTCATTAGAGAACAAAAGTAGGGAACGAGTGGCTCACTCAGAATTCAGGCACTCCTACAAAATGTCAGACACCCGAAATAGTGCACTATTTAGTGAATAAGGGCGGTTTCAGACACAGCGAGTGTTCCTTGACAAGGGTTAGTGCCTTACTCACTAGGCTGTGTATATGCATTTAGAGAGCGGTGGTACTGCTGTACAGAACTAATGATCTAAATACTTACAACACAGAAAACTGTAACTACACTGAAATAAGAATACACACAGGACTTTAAAAGCTATGAAATATCGAAAGAAGGCATTAATAAAGCATGATCTAGCTTTGGTTTATATTTCAGCATTATATATAATGTCCTTTTGGGACATTTTCACGTTTTCACTGTAATAATTACTAGAAGTTTCCAAACCTCTCTTATTGACAAATTCATCCAGATCTGACAAGAGCCCTTAAAGGGATAGTTCACCTAAAAATTACAATTTAATTATCTTATTATTTACTCACCCTCATGCTACCCTAGATGTGTATGACTTTCTTTCAGCTGCTGAACTCAAATGAAGATTTTTAGAAGAATTTCTCAGCTCTGTAGGTCTATACAATGCAAGTGAATGGGTGGGTTTACTTCTACTTGACTAATTATGTTTTTAAAGTAATTGTACTTTTACTTGAGTAAAGTTTTTGGCTACTCTACCCACGTCTGACAATGGCAAATGGCAAAAATCATCATACATTTAAAAGCGTGAAAAGCGTAAAAATGTGATGAGTGGATTTTTTTAAAGAAAGCACTAAAAATAAGCACTTTATAGCTCAGACAAATTTCCCAACATACTTTACTATTGCAAATAATTTAGATTATAATAAACAAGTGTAGCTCTTTGCAGATATTTTGCAGATTATTTACTCATATTTTCACTCTATGTAAATTTGTTGCATCTTTATGTCTGCTGTGTTTTATTTCCTTCCCCAGATTATTCTTGAGAAAAAGTGAAAAGCCCTTTGCTTTGACAAGCACTGTATCCACTATTCTTTAAACAAAGTAAGCCTCAAATTTTCAAATAGCCACAAAGTAATATTGTTCATGAATTATTTTCTGAATTTTTATCAGGAAGGAGCATTATTCAGCTAGCCACACTTCCGCTCCCTTTAATGCTTTGCGCCAGTCGGGAGGCAACATAAGGATCAGAGTGCCACTAGTCCACCCAATCAAAACTGCATTTTGTCGCATGCATAGATAATCATCATATTCCTGTTATAATATAGTTAGAAAAATTTGTATTTATTTCAAATCAATAGTTTGATATGATTATAGTGAACTGAAATGTGTTGCTGATTTTCTCTTCAGTTCTCTACAGTCATGCCTGTAAACAGATCCGCTTACTTAGCACCAAGATAATGTATCCACGCTTTGTCTCACTTTGTCTCACGTGTCCATTTATTATTATTATTATTATTTTACATGGGAGTGTGGTAGACGTTTCTGTAGATGACATGGCAGAATCTGCAATTAGCAGGTAATTTTGCTCGTCATCTACCCGTAACTGTGTGGCAGGTGACTGATAAGACACTCTTGGATTGACAAATGACAAGAAACGCTGTTAGACACAAATATGCACATTTAAAGATGCACACTTGATCATTGGACAACAGAAAAATGAGAAGTCATCGATACACGTCTCTGATTTGCTGTGTGTTCAAAGGTTCTCAATATTTTTTCCCTGTTCGTGATATGGGAACAATTTGCAGGAATAGTGTGAACGCTGAATATGATCTCAGACCATCTCAGGATGCAAGGACATTGGGACGATAGGTGAATTGTCATATGTGTCATAATTCAATAGCTACAACCTCAGAAATGGTTCTTGAAACAAGAAGTTTCTCTTCTGTGCTTGTCTACTCTTAAGCCTCCATTTGAATGCAACATTACACAACTCTATTGGACAGCTGAAAAAAAAACCACTTGCATTTTTCACCACTTAATTTACATAGACTATTAATCAAGATAAATATTTTGCGACATTGCAGCAGTTCCAAGAACCCCAGAAGGCCTGCATTGCGGTAGCCTCCTCTTTTGCACCCCTCCAGCAGGTGGCGCCCTAGGCAACCACCTAGTTCGCCTTGCCTAGAAACAGCCTTGTATATGATGAGCATCACATCATAATAAGGGGATCTCACGTAGCCTGTTTGTTCTTTGGCTGGAAACTGAACAGATACACAAAGAACAGGATTAATATGACAGACACCAGTACATACAGGACATCAGATATAGACCTTTCTGAACAGAATGAAGGGAATCTCTCATTGCACACTCCCTCTAACCTCTTTTGATTCACTTATTTAATTTAATTATTGAGGCATATTTATTTTCTTTTAAACTGCAGGGTCACTTTACTCACATATGTCTAAAGAAATCTGTTTAATAAGATGATCTTTCAATTGTTATCATAGTTATGATTATCAAATAAGGCCAATAAAATGTTATACTGTATTATGTGTTGTGAAAATTTAGATTTATCTTTAGACCTAATTTAGACCTATATCACGTTGCATGAGCAGACTGTGGAGACGGCCAGTTGATTTCAGTGCGATTTGTTTTTATCCTCTAAAAAATGGTTTTCTAATGATCAAAATATATTAATATAATTTATTCAATGTTCCTTTGACTCTGATAATCTGTGAAAGATGCGAGAAAGATCCATTTAAGTTGCACTTAATGAACTTAAGAGTGGTTCAAAGCTCTTGTTAGTTTACAAAAGTATTTACCTAGATAACGATGTTTTTTGGAAACACACCGTTGAGAGTACTACTTAAGTGTTACTAATGTTCTTCTTAGTGCCTCGGGAAACCCAGCCAACACCTGTGAAATTCAGGAGGACTAAGTGTCTAATAATAATGTTTATTGCAATATCTCTTATTTTAATGTATTGTATTTATTTCTATGACCATTTCATTTTTCATTCTGTAACAGGGACAGAAAGGTGCTTCCACTTGCTTTACTTCATTTTGTATTATGTCCCTTTAATTATATTTAAGCTGCACTCTCCTCCCATTGGCTGGTGCTGTGTAGCAAACTGGTTCTGGTTGGGTCATTAAGGTTTTGCGCCAGCCGAGAGTGTGTTTGTGGTGGGTGAATGCTCCCTGGATAAATATTTCAATGAATTTTATCGTATTTTTGGGGGGTTAACATCGACATGTATTTTGTTTTGTCAGGTTTGAAAGAGTATTGTATGCTCTCTTCTCAAGATACCATAACGCAGAGACAACCCCATTACAATTGCATCAATATGACTTATTAAGCTACATTTCTAATAATAAATGCAATAATTGTTATTGTACATGTAATTATGCAACTAAGTATTAGGTAAATGAGCAAATATTGACTCATAAAGGCAGAGGAAAAGGGTGCACTTCATTATATTCACAATGGTATTAGGTACAGAATAGAGGTCCAACCTGTTTCACCAAGGTCCACTCGTCTAGAGATTTCTGGCCTCACTCCTGCTTTGCGGAGTTATGCAAATGACTATGTACTGCTCATAACTTTACTTTTTGCTGATTTTATTTACGCCTCTGTTGTTGCATTTGTTGTAAATTGCCTTATTTGTCATTTTATGATTATTCATTATGAATAAAAGCCATTATATTGTCTTTACAGAGATTATTTATTGTTGCCTCTATTAAGGGGTCTGTGGAGGCATGTTGGAGCCCAGAGCAGCCTCATATATCGCCTGTTGGATGGGACGGTAATTGTGCAGCAGTGGAAAATGCCGGTGCTCTCGACAGCCAGTCCATCCCTGTGACCAACCACCGATATACAGTTCTTGTCACACTCTTAAATAATGTCATTAATGAAGTCAACATGAAACCAGAATTGACCTTATTTATTAATGCAAGTTCCTGGTCTTGAAAGATTGATTTAGATGGCCAGTTGAAGAAGTGAAGCATATTAGTTATTTCTATAAAAGGATTCAATTACTGAAAATACATTATCTTTACAGCACAACGCGATTCTAGGCAAATAACTATTTTGGGCTTGTTTTGTCAGACCATGTTGCTTGTTTTTCGAGATTTGGCAGCACTGGACGGAGAAGCAGTTTGTGAAAATGTGATTAATAAACTGAAGCCTAATATTGATGAGCCGACAGATTGTTAGAACAGAAGGTGAATGGAGAGACAGGTGGAGGGGTCGGAGAGGTCAAGCTGGAATTCAGCCCGTGCCAGACAGGCTGTAAATGGACATAGACATAAAGCACATATGACTAAATAAATGCTCTCTCTGTCAGATTGAAACCAAATACAGCCTGCTCCAGCCTGACCCATGACAACAGCTTCATAAGAGACAAGAACCAGCTTTAGACGTGTCCAGAATTAATCCTTTATAAACGACAGTTCACTCAATGGTTATCGACCCAAGGAAGGTACTTCCAGTCACACCTCCTATCTACTTGAATAGAGAAAGGCTGAAATTTCTCCAAAACTGAATGGCGAAATTTAATTTAAAAAATGTGCCAAATCACCCAAATTATCTGACCAAAAATGTGTTTGGTGTAAACAGCCCCTTATGATACTCATTCTTAACATTGTGTTGGCAATCTAATCAAATATTGTAAATCAAACATATAAACCAATAGGTTTAAAATCTCTGCTTGGTGCTTTACTTCAAGCAGTAATACAATTTTCAGGCCCAGCCAGGGTCGGTGCTTACTGTCTCTTTTGAGCATTATTAACATGCTGTGTCACAGTATTTAGTCTCTATGGCAACTCTCCAAAAACTCTTACTGTTTGTGTCAAATTTGATCCACCATAGGAAATGAATAGGTGAAACAATACCACAGAGCATTTTTTCTTTATTTGTCAAATTAAAATCTATAACTTAAACACAAAACTTTAAAATCATTGTTTTTATCATGTCTAAAAATATATTCTATTCATAGCTTGTGATAATATCTAGAAACTAAGTTTGTTACAACATTTGCTTAACAAGATCAGTGAATGCATGGAGCACTGAAGCCGTCTATTGGCCATAGATGTCATTTCACGTAATTATTATTTTTATTCTCGCAGATGTTACCAGAGACCCCCAATGCATGACAAATTTGGATGTTTTGACAAGCTTTCAATTGATTGAAATTAGGGGATTTTTTATATTTTTAAAGATAACAAAAATATGCTAATTTTATAGTAATTTAGAGGTAAATAAGGTCATAGAATCACAAAAGAAATGCATGCGGGGGTGGGGGTGGGGGGGGGGGGTCTAATTTGACTCTAACAGATGAACGGAGTTCTATACTGATAAATGTACATGAAATTAGTTAATGACATTAGGCTAATGACATTAGTTGAGTCAATGTTACTGGCTAAATGTCGGGGAATGCTGAAACAAATGGTTTATTATAGTTGTCTAAGCATGTAGGGGAAAGTATTAGTATAGTTTCAAATTGAAAAAGTTATAAAATTCAGGTTTAAGGGTTTGAATATTTTTTCTAAGAGCTGCATGTGACTATTCATGCTTTGCGTGCACACACACACACACACACACACACACACACACACACAGTTGTGTTTCCATGTTTTATGGGGACTTTCCATAGACATAATGGTTTTTATACTGTACAAACTTTATATTCTATCCCCTAAACCTAACCCTACCCCTAAACCTAACCCTCACAGAAAACTTTCTGCATTTTACATTTTCAAAAAACATAATTTAGTATGATTTATAAGCTGTTTTCCTCATGGGGACCGACAAAATGTCCCCACAAGGTCAAACATTTTGGGTTTTACTATCCTTATGGGGACATTTGGTCCCCACAAAGTGATAAATACACGCTCACACACACACACACACACACACACACACACACACACTTAAGCATGCCAGTTAGCACAGTGGTTCTCAACCAGGGGGTCGGGACCCACTAGGGGGTCTCAGCACACTTCCAGGGGGGCCTCAAGATCTCTTAAAATTATTTGAAATATAATAGATTATTATAATATTTCTATCATTATTATAATTCAACTTATTGAAAATGCTCAAATTGTATAACTCCCTTCAACAGCTTGCTTTTTATGAAGAATATACAGTTCTAGACATTTCTAGAATAGCAAGTTTTAAGGAAATATCTTATAATAGATATATCTTATAATATAAATATCTAATAGCCTACATGGGGGGCCTTTGGATATTTTCTCCGACAATGGGTGGCCTTGGAGTCAAACAGGTTGAGAATTACTGAGATTAGCTATGCAGCGGCAGTGAAGTCTGTGCCCCGTGGTGACCCTGTCTTCATTAATACTTGTAGTTCTTATAGACATGCTGGGCTCACAAATGCAGGGATTATGAAACTCCCAGTGAAATATGCCACCCTCAATGAAAAACCTTCATTACAAGCACATAGTAAAGTCAATCCTTTTTTTTAAATGCTTCACTTCACCACTGCTTTGCAATTGTAATGTACACCTGCACGCTTTGCTCTCATCCAAACAGCTAAAATATCAGTCTTTCCTGTGAAACAACGCAGACATTTTAAAAATAATGTATTAATATATCTCCATAAATTATGCTGTGTTTTATCCAAATTTGAAGGTGTGATTTCCCTGCTTGATATCTCTGACATGTGACCATAAAGCATTCCATTGCCTGACACTCAGATGACACCTAATAAAAGAAACAAAATGGCAATTCTACAAATGCTTTACTAAGGAGCAAGTATTTTAACATCACCTTTAAATAGAAATATTTAAAACAGCATTAATAGTTTACATTCTGTGAAGGATCTATACTGTAGAAGCAATCTAACAAAGAATCTAGCACAAACAGACAGTTTAAATATACTGTACCAATGCTTTTATTATAATAGAAAACAACACTGAACAGTTTACTTGCAGTTTAGTTGTGTCAAGTCAAATACGAAGGCATTAATCCTACTTTAAAAAAAAAAAAAAAAAACAACTCTGACCCACATACTGATGGCCTGTTTTTTACAGTCACCACCAGTTACTGTGACACATTTTTACAGCAGGGACACAGATTGGCTTACTTCAGCATTGCTGGAGTCAGATACAAACCAAAGGCATGTGTACTGTATCTGTCAAACCGGTAGCTTGTGTTCTGCTGCTAAATGCACATCTCAATGACCTGTCTGTCCTTCCCCTTTCCCCTGATACCGCTGCACCTACTTTAAAATACAGATCATTTATTGTAGTAGTTGACACGGAGTCAACTTTATGATAGAATGCGAGGGAAAGAGAAAGAAGCATTTATCAATCCTTTACCCCCACAAACTACACTTCCTCTATCTGGGGATTAAAGCATACTGTATGTCATTTTCTTAACAGGTCTCTATTTTGTTAAGATTTAAACTACAGTGTCTGGTCTTTACTTTTTATAAGGTTGATTTAAAGATAATGTGTTCTCTCAAAAGCTACTCTACAGCTTGTATTTGATGTAGAGTATCTCTTGATTAGTTCTCAGCAGTGAGGGCTTAAATTGAACAGGATGGCTTATATGGATACACGTTTCTCCTTAAATCTAGATCCTTCTTTTGGTCTATGTGTCAGATAAGACAAGTAATATTAACGTTATAGTTCACCCAAAAATACAATTTCTGTCATCATTTACGTACACTCATGTTGTTTCAAATCCATATGACTTTCTTGCTTCCATGGAATACAAAAGGAGATGTTAGGAAGATTGACAGCCTCAGTCAAATGTTAGATCTGAGCTGAGTAAAAAAGGTTTAAAGTTTAATGCCCCGAAAACTTGTAACAATATACAAGAAACCTTCAAATGTACCGCACTACTTCCATTGGCAGATTTTATGACACCTGTGAACAACCTTGCATGTAGGAAATTGCCTTTTGCGATATTTGACTGCAAATGACTACAGTATACACTAAGGTTCTTCAATAGTCCTATTTATATTTGTGCATGTATTTTGTCCCAAATATATTCCAAACGTACTCTTGAAGCCAACTACTCTTTTCATAATGTCTGGATTAATGCTTGGATAATATAACACAAGGTACTGTGATACAAAGACACATGGAAAAGTGCACATTAAGAATAACATTGAACAGAAAAAATGATGCATAGTCTAATATTACAAATAATTGATAAGAAAACAGACTCACGGTCTTACTTTATTGAAATTATTCCAATACTTGTTGTATTTAAGTAACTTTAAGAACAATAACAACATCAATGCTAATAGGTATGGGCGGACTGGGACTAAAAAGTAAGACCTAGAGTGGCCCACGAAACACGGCCCGCAACACACCACACCATAACACACCATCTCATTGTTTTAATTTTCTAGCTCAATATATAATTTTTGTGTTTAAAAAAAAAAAAAGACATTTCTATTCACTGCTATGACAATGGGCCCCAACAATGCAAAAATTGTTATGACTTTAAAACATACATTTTAAAACTGGATTTTAAAGAAAAAATTAAGCACATTATAGCTCAGACAAATAACATGTCTAAACTTTTTTTCCCCAACATACAGATATTAGTTAATATGAGGTTGTGGAAAAACAAGTATAATAATAATAATAATAATAAATATATATATATATAAGTTACAGTATATAAAGTTATAAAACATTATAAAATTGTGTTTAAAATAGTTAGATGAAGAAAGTGTCACACAGCAGGACACCGATGACCATGCTTAAAAATTCATGTCAATTACTCACAAAACTACACAAATTTGCATGCTGAAAAAAACGAAACAAAAGATCTCCATATCTTTATAGTTGATTACATTTGTTTTTTCAGCATGCAAATTTGTGTAGTTTTGTGTATCTGTATAGAAACAAAATGTTCATAGTTGTTTGAATAAATAAAACAGGCTACTAATATTAAAAGAACTAATACAATATATATTCAGAATATATATGTGTGACTCTTTTAATAATAATAATATTAATATTTATAGCAGCAGCATTATAAAATTGTCATTACATTGAGAGCCGTGGTCCTTGACTTTGCATTGTTGACATAATTTGGCCCTTGGGGAAAACTATCTGGGGAACCCTGATATATATTTTACATACTTATTGCAGTATTGTTCCATACAATGAAAGTGAATGGTGACTGAGGCTGTCAGACCCTAAAATTAAGGTAAATGATGACAGATATTTGGATGAACTACCCCTTCATGGTTCCTGAGTAAACTAGGAACCTTAGGCAAGCTGGGAAAAAAAATGTCTCCATGTATCATTGTATATCTCTAAGCTACAGTATTGATTAATTGATCTGTCTGACTGATTAAATGCTTTCTATTTAGCGGTGGGTCTCCGTTAAATGTTTCAGCACTAAAATGCAGGCCAACAGGTGTCCCGTATGGCATGACTTCATTTCAGCCAAAATACAGGATGTCCTGACTAATATGGGACAGTTTGCAACACAACTGTAACTTCCAAAATTGATAATGTTAATATCTTGTCATTTTTCTATTAAAGTACATTTATCTTGTTTTAAGGATGTTTATATTTTTTACTGTTAATCGAGATTAAAAAATACTGAGTACGAAAATGATTCTTATACAGTATGGTCCTTGCTCGCCATGTCCATTTATTATTAGAGCTGTTGATTTAACGCGTTAATTCAGTGCAATTAATTTTACAAAAAATAACGGCTTTTTCAGCAAATATTTGTATATGCGTTTAATCGCGCTTAATTAATCGAGACACCATGTAATTAATTTGATTAAAAAATTGAGTGATTGACCGCCCTATTTATTATTATTAATAATAATAGTGTTATTAAAAGGCATCGTCACTTATCCCATTGTGTGTTTTTAAAATCCTCCACAAGGGGTGAATATCGTTTCATAAAACAACCATCTGTGTGTGCAACAGTATATTGTTCATGAAGTGAAAGGTCACTCGCTGATTCAGCCTTCCTGTGCAGTTTCAGCACTGGAATGTCTACCAAATGAAGCACATCCCAAGATGCACACACATGCATACCGCTGAGCCTCATTGTTCACAGTAAAAAGCCATTCTAATCAATAACCCCCCTCAATTCAGCATGTTTACATGATGCCTGTGACAGGAATAGCAACTCTGTACGTTCACCTGCGGTGAGGACACATCAGACAGCCACTAAAAGAGTCTGTGATGGATTGAGAAATACAAAATCAATAGAATAAAGCTCACAAATGATTCAGTCACATTGCTCTGTCTTTCCATTCTCCATCCATTTCATAGCTCTATCCCTGCTGAACAAAAAAAGTATAGTTTAAACTAGCCTATTCTTGCTTGCTGGTCTAAGCTGGTCTTCCAGCCTGGTCAAAATCTGCAGTTAGCTGATTTTTGGGCACTTGCCAGCTTGTTCAAGGTGGGACACCAAACAAGCTAGCACCAGCAAACCAGCTTAGGCTGGTTTGAGATGTTATATTTTTCAGCTGCCTTGCTGTCAGTGTCAATTTCCAACATAGGTAGCTGCGTTTTAAGGGGTCTAAGGAGACAACATTCAAATGAATTTGATTTTTTTTTTTCAGACAGTTCTCATCTGTGCACATCGTTAGTGCCTGCACCTGCCGTTGACTGGACTAAAACAGTATCACAAAGCAGTCGTAGTGTGAATGTTTCGAATGCGTCCATATTCGCTCCAGGTCAAAAGAATAACATTTTGAAGGCTGAGCAATCTGCCCTGTATGAGATGACCCTGAACGCAGTAAAACAAGAATACAGAGGCATTAGGCCATGTCCACACTATTCCGTGTTCATTTAAAAAACTTGTGATCTCAAAACACTCTTTTTGGTGGAGGAAAATGCCATTTCAGTGTGGATGAGAGGCATAAACAAATCAAAAGAAAACACATTAGTGTGTACATAGTCCTAGAATTTGGCCAAAAGAAGGAAACTTAGGCTATGTCCAAACTCCATACTAATAAGTTTCTGTATCAAAACGGATTTTGCTACGTTTACATCTCTCATCTCTACTGGAACTGCCCTGAAAACTGAGACCTTGGAAAATGCTCTCCATAACCATGCATTTTGGAAACGATGATATAAGCAAACTGAAAGTGGACTTTTCAAACATAAACAGATTTGTTTGGACGTGGCCTTAAAAGGGCTTTTTGAGCAGTCTTTTTGAACAAGGAGTGCGACTATTGGACATATACATATATATTTGATCAGAAGAAAAATCCCAAAATTTGTACACAACAGTATAACTCACTGAAGAGATTGTAAGTACATCCCTCACAGCCTCATTGTCATTCCCATCAAAAAGATGGTGTTATTTTGAATAAGGTCCATGATGCCTTAAAATGCAGCCAAAGTAGGCAGCTCACTATGATTTGGAACAGAGCCTTTTTACATCTCTCCATCTATCTAGCTCTTTTTTTATCTGATCATCTCCACCTTTGTAGTGGGAATCAGCTGCTGTGCCCTTGGGAATCTACATCCCTCATTCATCATCTGATCCTGGTGGAGACACACCACATCATCTCCTCTAATAGATGCAGATCTCTGCGTAGTTATGTGCAACTCGAGTTGCGTAACCTCCACTAAAAACAAACTCTGCCTGGCATGTTTTTGATGTCTTTCCACGACTCCTGTCTGCTTTGGGTCAGGAGACTCACATCCTGAGAGGTTCCTCATACTTTGAGGGCAAGAACATGACATTAAAGTTTAAACACGCACATGAGTGAAGCAGATAATGGAACTATGTAAAAGGGTTCCTGAGAGCTTCTGCAGAAAGAATCAGGCTTGATAAAAGAATGATGAAGAAGTAAAAGGAGGGCAATGGACTATAGAATTAAATTAAGCCACAGAATCTCTGAGATAGACTCAAAATTTTCACAAATTTGTGCAGCGGAAATGTTCTGGTATAGTAGCATTTCTCAGCGTACTAAAGCAAAATGACTGAAAGCTTAAAATTAAGAACTCCTCCCCGCACTCATCTGGATACTACTGTAAATATTTTTTAATGATGTTGGTTTCTTGCCAGTTGAGAAAAAACATTATTACCCCTAAAATTTTTAATAATTCTGTTCCAAGGTGTTGCTAGGAAGGGTAGAGTCACATTGGATAACCACCTCATGGTCGCTATAATGTGGTTCACTCTTGGTGGTGTGTGTGTTGAGTTGTGCATGGATGCTGCGGAGAATAGCGTGAAGCCTCCACATGCGTTATGTCTCCGCGGTAACGCGCTTAACAAGACACGTGATAAGATGCACGGATTGACGGTCTCGGACGCGGAGGCAACTGAGATTCTTCCTCTGCCATCCAGATTGAGGTGAATTGGGAATTGGACTTTCCAAATTAGGGAGAAAAGGGGAGAGAAAAAAAGAAGTGTATCAAGTGTTTTAAATGGGTCATATCTGGAGAAATCTTCATTAATCTGGATACATTTGAAAACATATTTTTTTCTGTCCACAGTGGCGTTTTCAAGCATTTTCCAAAATGAACACTTAAATCCCCTTACTGCACATACAAATAAACGCTGTTGCATGTAAGGTCTGAAATGCAATTGGCCTTGTGTTTTGTTGGCAGACACCAATTCTGTGTAAACTTCCCGCTGCCTTTGAAGGAATGCAATTTGAATGCTGTACAGTGTATCATTTGTCTTTAACAACACTATCACAGTTAATTTCAGGCACAACAGCATGGCTACACCATGGTCCGCCATCTTGATTGTTTTAGTTAAATGGATCACATGATGGCATCACATGACAACAAATACATCATTGTTTTCAGATATATCCATTTTCACACAAACATTACACAGACGGCATTTTAAAATTTATCCAATTGGCAAAGTGTTTTCAAAAAGTTTAGTTTTTGCTAACAAAAATGCTGTCTCAGTGTGGACAGAAGGTCAAAACATAGAGAAATAGATGTGTTTTCAAGCGGTAATGTATTAGTGTGGACGTGGCCTCTATTTTCAACATACTATAAAATAATTCTGTGACTTTCCGAAATTCAAACTTCCTCCCCAGATCCGAGATTAAAGAACAAAGTTTATAAAGAGGCTGTTATTGAAGGATGGAGCTAGTATTTTGAACCCAATAGCAAACACAGAGCATGTATATACTGTAAGCACACAAAAGTAGTGTATTTCATATGCAATTATAAAAAGAAAAATGTACAACGTATGTTATTACCCCTTAAGAATAAATGACAGGATATTACAGGGCAACAAATTCGTCCTCTATTATTTTTTGTTTCCGAGACATATTAGGCATTTTTTTGTGAAGACAATCACTAAACAAACCATTAAGGAGAAATTTCAAATACTAGTGATAGACAGATTGATCAGCTAGTAGAAATATCCCAAATTAAAACACCAGCATGTCGACTTATTCAGGCAGTGCCTCTTAATCTTTTAAAGCCTGTTTTGGCCTTCTTACAGTTTTCATGGATATTGATGGCCAAAATGTGATCATGCATTGAGGTCTGAAAGCTTAAGTGTGCTCACACTGTGCCATGGATGCTGAAGAGGGATTGCCATGGAGACAGGGAGGCTAGATATGTTTAATTAATTTCGGTGCACATACCATGATGTGGGATTTGAAGGTCAGGGCTGGATATGCGTTCAATTATCCATAACTAGCAGGTTCTGTTCTGATGAATTTTGGTCTGCAACAGTGAAAGACATCTAGAATGTTTGAGGTTGAGTGATCAGTGCAGCAGCTTTACATAATCATTCTCTCTTTATTTTTCAGAACAAATGTACCAACAGTATACAAACACATGCACACACATGAAAGGTATAGTTAACCCAAAAATGCTGATTCTTTCATCTTTCATTTTCATCTCAAACTGTATTTGTAGGATAATGCTAATTATCTGGATTCAGTCCTAAATGCAAATGTAGAACTCAACATGATCTTTCGTTTAGTTATTTTTGGTGCATTTGACTGCATTTGTTTGCCTGTTCCCTCTTATTCTGTTCTGCCAGTGAGTGGTATTTAGAGAAGACATTTTCTTTAGAGGGCTTGTTGACTGCAGGGTACTTTAAGGCATATCTGTGTGTTCATGTGAACTGATGGGGAAGAGATGTAAATATTTAATGGACAAATGTTTGCATCATTAGGGAAAAATGAAAAAATGAATGAATCTCATGATCACTATACCTATTCTCACTCACTCGTTTTTCTGCCTTAATGTCAGTCAATTCATTTGTGTCCATCTAGGCAATAAGTTAATAATAGTGTGGTCAAGTCCTTTCAGAATGATCATATTTACAAGTTGAATGGCATCACAAAGTTGTAATTACTGGTTGGAAACTGTATTATCTTTATGCACAGACTTTCCGAGATGAGGGCATGCCAATTTAAGAATCTAGAGGAAGAAAATTTATATTGATCACAAGTTGTAATTGTGAATGTTTATGGTAAAGTTTACTTTGTACAGATTTTGTGTACTGTTGATGAATGCAACACAAGCACCAAAGCGCAGCTCCTGTTGGCATCAGTGGGCAAAAAAAAAAAAACATCTCTAAAACTGTTAGTGATCAGCTATAAATCAGTAAAAAATCTGACAACAACTGTATTATAAATGTTGCTAGCTCAAATCACACACACATTAAAAAAAAAACTAAAAAACAATATCCTTCTCCTTCTATTGTCACTGACCATACTTTCTCAGGATTTTCCTTGCTCTTTTGAAAAGAGATAATAACAACATAATTCAGAGATTCCTCCCCAGTTAGCCCATTTAATGTTCAATACAAGTAGAGCTCAAGCGACAGCATTTGCGTCAGAATGTTGAGTACTTGCTTGAACTAATGTTATAAATGCAGCACTGTCCCGATCGGGCAAGTGACAATCCTAGCAACTGGCCCGAATCTCTCAGACTGGCCCCAGGCCATGGGGCAGTCCTTCTTGTCAAGCCCTGGGTTATACGTTAACACATGCACATGTAACATGCATTACATTCCAAATTAGGTTTCAATAAATAACAATTAATATTTTTCACGCATATGTTAATCTTGGAATTCTTGGTTTATGTTAATATATATATATACAGTATATATACATATATATATATAATATTGTTCATTGTTAGTTCATGTTAGTTCTTAATGATGTAACATCACTAATTTTTTATATAAACATATTAGTGTATGTAGAAATTGACATATAGCCTAACATGATTAAAAAAGGTGTAAAAATATTATTCATTTTCATGTTAATTAAATGTGTAATGTTAATGTATAAACACAACACAAACGTATTTTTACAAGTTACCGATACTTTTAATAAAAATGAATAAAAAAATACTTCCATGGATAGACTACCTAAATGTAAATATTATCATGCACTTTCTCAACTACTCCTAAACTAATTTGTCTTAACTGAATAGTAAAAAATGTCCTCTTTGCTCTCTTTCTCATGTTGTCTTCAGCGGTGATCGAAATTTCAGTACAAAAGGAAGAATTTATTTATTTGTTGCAAATATCCCTCCATGTTGTTATAATTTGCAATCATTATAGGGCTTAAATGAACTTTTTCTTGCTTCAAACAATGCATTTGTGAGTAGGGTTGTTTTTTACAACTCTACCAACAGGATATTTAAAATATCTTCTTCACTATTCTTAATAATGTTATTCTGGGTGATGTGAGAACATTTACAGTTTTATTCTTTCATTTTCTTTCTACCAGCCAATGATGATTCTGAGAAAATGTGGCCACAGCCTGTTATTGTTGCTATAGTAATAAACGCAACTTCCAAGGGAGTCTGATTGACAGGTGCAATGCAAGCTTTTATTTCAGATTTGTTGTTAGATTTGTGGTTATTTTTCGCCTTCCAGCATGTTGGAATGTTCTACATTTTAAGTGATTTTGCTGTGTAATCCATCTGTATTTTCAGGTTCACTGCAGTCTGGAGTGAGCGCGACAGGAAGCAACTATTCTCAACCACTCACTGAGGGCAATCTGTCCTTTTACAGCTGTGACCTCCCTTGAAGTCCAGAGAGGATTAAACTGAGAGAAGGAGGGGGTTATAGTGGGTAGTGACCCATCTAGAGGGATTTGTTTAATATGTTTGCAAACCCGCTGTCAATTTCAGATGCATCAATGAAGTGGATTAGTTGTCGCAACATCTGCCTTAAACATAGATAACACAAATAACCCTTTAAATGCATTAAGTGGTTTGCAAAGGCCTCTGAACATTTCAATGATATTCAAACTATATGAAGTAAAATATGAGGATTCTCCCCAATATTGCCCCAAAAGGGGCCATAACAATAAGCCTTGTAAAGATTATGGTAAGATTTAAACTTATGGTGATACTAGGAAAGAGGGAATAGCAGGTTTTCTATGACTGTGGGAACCACATGTTCACACTGGGAGTGTAATTTTAGGTGGGAAAAATACAATGCATAACAATGAATGTCAAGACAAAACAAAATCATTAAATCTAATGCATCTGTTTCTAGGTCTATTCAAATGTTATACATACATACAGTAGGTTGTTGAACTGGAGACTATTGCTAAGATTATCCTGCATCACACCTATCTAAAAAAAAAAAAAATTTGTTCTAGGTCACATCCTCCTTTTCTCTCAGACTGAATAGATCCACTTTTCAAGTCCCTGAAATAGTCTAGCTTCTGTTTTGCACTCAGCCTTGTTTTCTGTCCTCAGAGCTTTAAACATTATGTGGTATTGCAGCAAAGGCATTCAAATTCATGTTCTAACACACACAAACACATTAAAATAACAAACACAGATAGGAAAACTCTCCCAAAAGTTTCAACATAAATTCAGCAAATGTTTGTCTCCTGTCATATGTCATTTGCATTATACTACACTGTTACACTAAACTGTCATGGACTGCCAACTGTAGCTCTGCTGGTAAAAGCATGAATAAGCCAATTTATGGGGTGAAATCATTTTCATTATGATGCTTCTTAATTAATAAAGGATCAATTACAGTGAGGGTTATTTATAAGGGAAATACTTAAATCAATATGTGTAACGATTGAGGACTGAGGCTGACAAAGGTTGAGGATCCAAGTGCAGTTAACTTTATTTAAACGAATGGAAACAAACAGAGATGAACAAACAAAACTACCACGATGGGCAAAAATGAAAACAAAACACAAAAACACTTGAACTGGGAACACAGGCAACAAAACACGAAAACACTGGAACTGGGAACACAGGCATGGGAACGAACATCACCCACATACAACCACGTTCACAAACAATCAACGAAAGACAGGGACTAAACCAAAACCAGGATATATATATACACATGAACATAGAACTAAGGGGCCAATGAACAAACAGAACACCAAACAAGATAACGAGGGAAGCAAATGGCAAACTTAACGAGGGCAGGTGAAAACAATGAACAGTGAACACGAGGGCTGACAGGAAGACTATGGAGGTACAAGGGTGACAAAAGTGAAAACTAAGGAATAACAAAAGTGACAAAATTACAAACAAAGGGCAACAGTGAGACAAGACAGGGTAACCGTTACAATATGCCATGTCCATTTATTTATTTATTTGCTAGGTAGACATGTAATACGCATGATAATGTACAGTCAGCCAGTCACCATTGCAAAATAAACCCAGACAGGGTGATCAGGACCACAACACAAATCAGATTCATTCTAAAGGGTTTATTTTTTCCCAAAATGACGACTGACTGTACATGATCCAGCCTGGTCTCATGAAATTAACGTGAACATGACAAAAATTTTGCAATTTAAAATATATGTGCTGTATAACACGTTTGACTGCAGGTTTCCAGTTGAATGTCCAGTTGGGGGCGCCAAAAGCAAGTAAAATAGTGTCGTATTCAGACGCGGTTTTAAGGTGAATTTCTTTTATGTTTTTTTTTTAACATACCTCCCTAACCTAAAACCTTTGCCTGGACCTAACCAATAGTGTTTTAAAATATAAATGAGATGTTTAAAAAAAAAAACATCCTGACCTTATCAATGCCTAAATCTAACCATTAGTGTTTTATAATGCAAAATGAAATGAAAAGCACATTTTCTGAAGTAACCACCTAATTTGGTGCTGATTCTACGACTCTGTAATGTCACATGTCAGCTTGAGTTCATGGCTGGACTAGAACCTCTAGGTCCTCCGACTCTAAAGGTGCGTACACACTGCCAGCGACATCGCGCGCAACAGCGACTCAATACCATTCATTTTCAATGCGAGCACAGCGACTTCCGGCGACACGAGCTGTCGCGACCGTTGGCACTAGATGTGGGCGTGTCCAGCGACGCGACAAAGTTGAGAAAAGTTCAACTTTGGAGCGACTAACGGAAGCGACAGCCAATAGGAGAGACGACGGAAGAGCTCACGTGATCCTTCTCTCTCTCTCTCAGTTCCTGCAGTAACGGAAAGATGGATGAAAGGCTAATTCTTGATGTTAGAAATTTTCCAGTGCTCTATGATATGTCTCTTCCCACGTACAAGGACATTTTTAAGAAAAATACTGCGTGGAAAGGTGTATCTGAGATCGCGGGGATTTTATGGACCGGCATTTGCATTTTCGCCGCAGATAAACAGCCGCTATGGCAAACAGCACGCCTTGTTTCTCATTCATCTTTGATTTAAAGCATTTTATGTACTGATTCCATTTATATTTAGTCTTTTCCCTCCAAAATGTTTGTTTTTAGTGGCAAGAAAAGAGATTCGCTGTCAACAGCAATGGAATGGCATCCGTGAATGTCATTTATAAACGTTACTAGGCAACCAGTAGTGGGAACGCCCACTAGCGACTTCACCGCCAGCCACTGGCGACCTGCAGCGATAAAGTCGCTGGCAGTGTGTACACACCTTAAGTCGGATGCCCTATCAGGTGAGCGAGTGTAAATGTAGGTCAGTCTGTAATATAAGCATCAAAAGATGTGTTTGAGTAAAAGTGTGTCGATATTGTAATTTAAAATTGGCTAATTCATTATAAATGTAATTTCTAAATTTAGTAATTAATTTGGTAATTTATAATTAATTTGTACTGTAGTGTTTTATTTCACACAGAGTAGTAGCAATACTTAAACAGTTAAAAATGCTTTACAATACGTTTTACCTTGTTGTATTTGCCTTACAGTGAGTATTTGTTTATGAAAGTTAGGTTGGGAGTGGGACGGCATTTGCGCTCGAGTCTTGCTCTCTTCTTTGATGTGCACCGAGTGGATAGGTGCTGCTGTTACTGCTGTTTGTCCGGTACTTCTAATAAAGAAGATAAGTTGAATTACACCATTGTAACCCGTGTTTATTTTATGTCATTCACGCCTACGAAGACTGGAGAGTTCAACGACGCAGAGTCACAAAATAAGGGTTGCAATATCATAAAATAGCAATTTTTGAGTAATAGAGAGAACAATAATTATTTATAAAGTCATAGCGATTTATGTCATGATTTGAGTGAAAGTGAATAAAACACACAGTTGTTGTTGGGCCTCTAGTGTTCATTTCAACTGGAAACTGGAGGGAATTGTAAGTGGAAACACATTTAACAAGCTTTCCAAAAATGTATTAAGAGTCATGATTTTACTATGAGGCAAGGTTGCCATTATCTTGCTTATTAATAGGTGGCTACTTGCCAAATAAAAAAATACATAGATATGAAATATTTTTTGATATTTGCGTCGAAAGGTGTCAGTTGAGGTGTTTTTGGGCATCTGGTAAGGATGCCCCCTGGCCGCCTCCCTAGGGAGGTGTTTCAAGCACGTCCAGCTGGGAGGAGGCTTCGGGGAAGACCCAGGATTAGGTGGAGAGATTACATCTCCACACTGGCCTGGGAACGCCTCGGGGTCCCCCAGTTAGAGCTGGTTAATGTGGCTCGGGATAGGGAAGTCTGGGGTCCCCTGCTGGAGCAGTAGTTGCCCCCGCGACCCGACTTCGGATAAGCGGTTGAAGATGGATGGATGGATTGTGAAATATTGAATTGTATTAGCTTACTTGTAGATTATCTCAAGTTTCTACCAAGAAACTAGCACACTCGTATAGGAAAACGATAGCCAGGGACAATGGTCAATAATACCCTTTTGAGGTAATTATACAAACATATTAGACAGCAGAATGCCATGACTAACCAATCAGAATCAAGTATTCAAGAGAAGATAGGGGAAGGAATATAAGAGAGTGAGAGAGAGCATGAGAAACACAGACAAAAAGAGATGATGATGGTGGCCTCTCTTTTATAGCTGCTTTCGTCTTGTTCTTGCCAATAAGATTGATTATTCTCCACCATCTCCTGTGCACTCCAACATACTTGCTTTCCCTCTCTCCATAAACACACTAACACACTAAAGTAGTCCTCTAGCAACAGCACAGGCCATTAGCAACAGCCCCTCTTCCAATCAAAGCAACTTGTTTGTAGATTGGACCTGAAACTCAAGGAACAATAACCTTAAAATAAAGATAAAAAACCAAAGAGGCCGAAAACAAACATTGTGTAAGGTCGCCTGATGAAAGAATGGAGATGTGTAAAATGACAAAGCTTGGAGCCAAAGTGTAGGTGTGGAGAGCTTTGCTTTAAATAGAACTGCTGTGAGCAAATGTATCATGAAAGAAACAGAAAGCTTGTTGAAGCATGTACTAGACAAGCAAACAGTGTCAAGCGGCATATACATTCAGTAGTGCCCAGATGTAGTTGAGCATGGCACTAGCAACACTAAGGTGATGGGTTTGAATCCTAGGGAACACATAATATAATACTTTGAATGCACTGTATGTTACTTTGCATAAAGGTGCATGCATTTGGCAGACACTCTTATCCAAAGCCACTTACAGTGCATTTCATGTATACATTGTATTTAACGTATGCTTTTCATGTTGCTATAAGCTGTAAATGGTGCTGTGAGACTTAGTCAAATAAAGACAGTTAAAAAAATCTAAAATATGATTAATGATAGGTGTTTCTTGAACTTATGTCACATGACATCATCATCCCATGTCTTGTGTTTCATGTCCTTTCTTTGTGTGAGCGCGCAGGTCCGGTTGTGAGTTATCGCCATGCGATCTTTAGTGATGTAACAGTCCTGTCATTCTGTCAGGTTGGGTGTTTTTCTGACAGGACCATGACATCATCATTCCCTGTTTGTCTTGTGTTTCGTATACATTCTTTGTGCAAGCGCACAGGTCCGGTTGTGTGTTACCGCCGTGCACTCTTCGGTTGGTCTTGTTCATGTCCGGAGCATGGTGTCTGGATCCTGACTTTCTGTCTAGTTTGGTTTCGACCTGTGTCGGGATCTAGACACTCATGCTCCATGTTCTGTTTGTTTTAATTCTAATTCTGTTGACATTTCTCCCTCATGTGTTTCAGGTGCTGATTGTTTCCATGGGAACACTGATCATGCCAACTTTCAGCTAGCAAGTGGCACCTCACCCTTGTTTGTTCCTACTTATTTTAATCCCCTCATGCGTCATGATCTTGGCTGGATTTTTGGATGTAGTTTGTTGTAGTTTATTGTGAGTTATCATTATAGAAAACTGTTTAGTGTGAAGTAAATGATCTCACTCTCTCTCTGCCTAGTTGGTCCTGTCTCGTGTATCTGTTTGGTTGCCCATCTCTGCCTGCATGTCAGGAGTGTGATTGCCTTCCAGTTTACTGTATGCTTGTTATCTGTGCTCATAAATCTTCAACAGAGGATTCCTGATCTCTGCCTGCATGTCAGAAGAGCGATTGCTACTACGCTTTAACGGCGGATTGCAACTGAATCTCCTCTTGACAACCACGTGGCACATGCATCCACAAGCTTTTCCCCCTGCTAATGGTTCTCCATGCCGGGTTCTCCATTCTTCGCCAGCGCAGTTTAAGTTTTTGAACTGTTCCTCTGCTCTTGGGTCTCGCTCTGATTGTCTAGACTGTGACAATAGATTTTAAGTTTTCTTTGTTATAAGAAAGTCTCAAATACGAAATAACAAAACTTTTTTACCTGGTCTTCATTTATTTCTGGTACTTTTCAAATGGCTTTTATGTACAGATTTGACTGATTTAGCCTTGTCTCAAACCCAGAATTTAAAAATCCATCATAAAAAACTACAACAACAAAACAAACTCCATTGTAAAAATACCATTTTTCACGTTTCAATTTTTCAAATACAATCATTACACTTTGAAAGGTTTACTCCTAATGAAATTAATTGTGATTTTGCTCTTTTTTTTTATATGTATCAAATCATGACCACTCACATGAAATGAGTACTCTAGTCATATCAGTAACCTTATAAAAGTGGTTTTATTCTACATGGGAAGGGACACCCTCATGGGGGCTGCCATTTTACAATCACATGATCAGCTGAAAATTACTCGCTTAAAGGTTCTGTAAGTGATATTAGCATTCTGAAGCTTTCGTGTGACTGAAAGCGCCCTCAAATGACAGACATTATGAATCATAGCCTCAGTGATTCGCTTCAAATACGACACTGTGAAAATGAGCAAAATGAATGACAGGTGAAAAGAGTCAATATCCTTGGTCAGCTGTCACAGAGACTGGTGAGAAATCTCAGGACAAATGATTTCTATACATTTTTCAAAACTTCCAACTGTCCCTCAATTGTAGCATCATTAACACAACACCAAATACTTTAGGCCCTATTTTTTTTTTTTTTTTTTTTTAAAGTTAGTTTACGTCTTTACCAAATCAACAAAAGTGTCAGTGAAGAGCATGCTTGAGAAGAAATATGAAACGATTGAACAGAAAGAAAATTCAAGGTAAATATCACTTGTGAGTGGAATGGTTTTATTGGGAGTAAATTCCAAGCTGTTTTTTTGCTAAATCACAAAAAAAAAAAATTATATTATTTAATTGTGTGTATTCAGGATACTTAAAATGTTAGCTATGAAATTAGCCTAAGCGGATTAGCCTTAACAAAAGGAGCCGGCCATTTTATTTAAACATGTTATTTCCATCACCATCATTTCCACCATACAGAATTTGAGATGTGATGGAAATAACACTGTGGTGGTAATTTTCATTAATTTCTGAATAAATGACAAAGACTGTATAAATCTCCTGTGGTGCGTACATACACTGTTGGACATTGCTGACTAATATAAAAAAATAATGAATTGTTAGAGTGGGACATTTTAGAAGTCTGGAATCCTAAAAGTGCCCAAAGTTCACATGCTGTTTTCATCAATAGTAATTCTATTAATTTAGTCAACTTGCTCTATATAAACCACAACGCTACCTCACAATGATCTATGCCAGCTTGTTTCCATTACAACTAATGCAGTTCCCCTGCCCTTTACTGTGATTCATGCATCCGGTAACATCAATGTCCTTCATAAACACATCTCATCACTGATATGTCTCTTCTAACCATACAGCGAAAGCTTTATTTCTTTTCCCAGCTTTAGGTTTAAAAAATGTGTATAGGGTTCCTCAATTACCTTAATGTCCAATGTCAAATCTTGTCATTTCTTACTGTTCTGTAACACATGCACGCTCGAATATCTCAGAATGCTCACGATCAACAATAGGCCCCTGTAACATGTTCTTACCGGATTTCTGTAAGGATTTCTGTCTTGTGTACGGAGATCACAGTCAGGGAATAAACTGCATGAGGTCTTTCAGGAAAAGTCCAGTCATACAGGACACTCTGATTGTCTGGCTGTCAAGAAACTTGAGCTCTGGAGGCTGGTATGGGACGGCTGCCAAAAAGCACTACCAGCAATTACCCAACAAACACTGCTTCCAGAAAGGTGATGTCATCACTACCACCGCCAAGCCTCCCAGTCATTACAGTTTCTATATAACTATACTGGAAGTCACAGTAAATCTCAACATACTCCCTGAAACAACCCAACACTGCCAACCAAAGAGTCATCTGGTTCCAAACCTAGTTTATGAAAATGTGCCCCTCAAAATTGTACACTTTTCTGAAACTAATTAGCTTTTTTTAAATCACAGTACCATCCTGAACAGAAACTATTTTAGAACCCATTAAGATCACAATCCTGGTGTGGTGAAGATCAAAACGATGCTCTGTGCTGCATGATTCATGCTGATGAATCTCATGACTTTACTGAACCAATGTGAGTCATTAATCTTTGAGGTAAATACAACAACTAGGGCTATTCATTAGCAAATGAAGGAGTAAAAGGAAACCGTCTCCAGAAATTGCTATTTGCACAAGTTACTGCCCACACTGCAAAAATATTTTCTTTATCAGTAGGCTATTTTTCCTGTTTTCCAGTAGAAAATAAATAAATAATCAAAACACCCTTAAAACAAGATAAATGTACATGTTTTCAGAGAATACACTGTATCTGGAATTCATTTAATTACAGTTCTTTTAATCCCACTTGCTAATTGTTTTTCTTGTTTTAAGCATAAATCTAACAAAATGTAGAGTTTTATACCTAAAATGAAAAAATAACAATTTGCAATAGAGCAAATGTATTGTTTTAAATATGTTTAGGTATTTTTTACTGGAAAACAAGATTTGGGACTTTTTTCTTCCTAAGCAGTGCAATAAATTACTGCAGTGTGACTATGAACACAGTAAGAACACAATAATATGGGCAACATGTTATACTGCAAAGTTTAAAAAAACAATAATGAATCAGTTTCAATCAGGCTTCAGTGTTCAGTCTGAAACAATCCCAGCAGGAATACTAGGGCAGATTCTGTATCCTTTATCCTCAGTATCATTCTCAGGCTGTCCATGAAGTGGCCTTGTTCCATTCATCACCTTGACATACTGAGCCTGTTCCCCTGTTCATCACCTCTGACAGACACATTATTCGGGGGAGGGGAAAAGGCACACCACTCCAAATTGAAAATGTAAAATTGTAGAATTGTAGAATAGCAATTTATGAAAGTCAATACAGAACATAGTGCAAAAAAATGAAATTAGGCTTTAATTTAGGTAGTAATAAGCATAACAGGTCATTCTAAAAATAGAAGAACTGAATCACTGCTTAGGGGCTCCTGAACACAGGCCTGCAGACCCTCTTGGTAACCATAGGAACCATATGAGGCAACAAACACACAGCTGAGTATCACTTTATAGAGGAGGGAATACCATTCACCATTGCCAACAACCCACAAGATGGCTCATTTTCACACCATAGGGAGAAATTAAATGTAACTGAACTCTATCCGACAAAACATTTCAAAGTAGAACAAAAGCATGAGGTTGAAACATATTAAGATGCCTTAGTACATCCAAATTTTCTGTTTTAGAATGCAATTTTAAGTGGTAGCTGTGTGTTCTTGGTGTAAACAGCCCATTAAATCCATGTATTGACCTTGTCATTGACCCTAGGTTGGACTCCTGCTCATTCACCAGTCATTAAATTCCTAATTAGCCTCTAAGTGTACACACATACTTCTCTGGAGGTTGATAGTGCTCTGCTTGTCCAATCAGAAATGGCTACCAGTGTGTGACACTCCTGTTCTACCTGTTCCGTACAGGACATCAGACTGGTGTCTCCGGCATGGGAGGCGGGTGCGTTAACAAGGAGGCTAAAGGCTACAGCCTGTAGCATCAGTTGGCCACCGTTACACTCACCCCCCTAAACCTCACTGATATCCGGGTCACGGCACCATTGTGACGCTTCTGTTCTACCCGCTCTGTACCGGACTCGAACCAGGTCTTCGGCATGGGAGACGAGTGCGCTAACAAGGAGATTAAAGCCCCTAGCGTCAGTCGCTAGTGCACTTCTTGAATGTTCACATGTGCATCACTTTGCCAATATACATCACTTTACCTATACCTCACCTTTGGCACGTGAGTAAGTGGACGTATGGGGAGGTAAATTGAGACATTTTTTTTGTCCACAAAGTTCGATTTGTTGAGGTGCAAAGCAGAACGAAATGAAATTAGACCGATTCAAACGAAGAAAAAAAAAGCAAATTGAGAGTAATCTAAATTATTCTCTTTGTATTTGTAAAAAAAGAAGAAGTCTACATCTAGTATTTCATTTCGTGCAAACCCCAAACCATTAGATACAGAGATGCGCATTTTGCGCACACCGGAGATCTTCACCGAAACGATTTTCACAGAAAATCGAAGTGCATTCACTTTACTGTATTAGGTACTAAAAATATACAATATAGTTACGAATATATATGAGAAAAAATAACTGACATATCGAAACAACCTACCTGAGTCAAAATGAGAGCTCAGTGCAAAACTGGGGTTGAAAAACGACGCAGACATGATCACCAGTGCTAGAGAGGCTGACATGCTGAAGATAACGTAAAGTCCTTCATTAAAACAGGAACTTGTGTCTGATGTTAAATAAAAGTGCTTATTTTTTTGTTCAACGGTATCATTCCCTCGCTTTAAACCCTGCTTTCTTTGCCTCGGTGCGCTCCCTCATGTTATAGAGAGCTGAAAGGACGGATCAAGATTTGGTGGGTAAATCCACTGGCTATATGCGCGATAAATTAGTCCATCATCTTATCGATGTCTCTCAAGGCCATCCATGCAATGATCGTTTGCATCTTCTCTGGTCATTCTTTTCCAGAAGATCTCTGCGGAGGCACCGGTGAAGGTTCTTCTGATTAGTCTCTGCACCAAACAACGCGCAGGGTCTGGTGGAGCGTCCCAAGTGTTAGATTTGACAAGAAAAGCACAGGCAAATTCACAGGCATTTCTTTCAAAGGGTTTGCACCCTCAGTTTGTTTTAATCTCCAATCAAGCTATTTGTATGGAGCGCTTGTTAATAAGACTAATGGGAGCTGTCCAGTGCTGAAAGAGACAGCGCCATCTTGCTCAATACGAGTCCTCCACAGAATCACACAGGCTGAGTTCAGCTGGAATCCGCCGAGGGGAGGGGATTGCGCCAGAACCGCAGTTGTGATTGACGCTAACATTTAACGTACATACAGGCAAGATAAAAATGACCGGAAAAAAGAGACTCTGTACATTAGAGTTCACTGTACTTTGTTATGCCTCATAAGCTTAATACAAAACGGATATTTTCGACTCTTAAATCTGATTTGATGAGCTAGGTTTGAAGCTGATGTAAAATAAAACTGTGTGTTATCAATATTATTAACAATTTATCGAACATAAGTGGTTTATCAAGCAGACCACAGTCATTAGCCATATTTAAAATACATCAGATGCTATATAATTAATTTATGAGAGTAATGAATCGGTTTACACTGTCTTAAAAGAATATCCCTGGTTCAACAAACTCCGATTTTCCCTCATCCTGGAAGGCTGCAGTAGTGACCCCAATTTTAAAAACAGATGATAGAACAATCAAATCAAATTATAGACCCATTAGTATACTTCCAATCATTTCTAAAATTACAGAAATGGTTGTTTGTGATCAGCTAGTCTCTCATCTAAATGAAGGTGAATTTACTTTGCACCCAATGCAGTTTGGCTTCAGAAAGCATCACTCGACAGAAACAGCAAATTGTTTTTTTGTGGAACAAATCAAAAGTCTAATTGTATAAAAGGCGGTGTCAGTCGGAGCTGTGTTTTTAGATTTTAAGAAGGCATTTGATACCGTTAATCACAACGTTTTACTATCGAAACTTTCTAAATTTAATTTATCCATTAATACCATGACCTGGATGGAATCCTATTTGAAAAACAGAAAACAGTGTACAAGAGTGGGTGATAAGTGTTCCTCATTTGCAAACTGTATTTCAGGGGTCCCTCAAGGGTCTATTTTAGGACCTCTTTTATTTTGTATATATATAAATAATCTCCCAGAAGCATGTCCAGATGTTAACATCCAAATGTATGCTGATGACACTGTGATTTTTACCCACGCAAGATCTAAATAACACGCTGCAGCCAAACTGACAGCTTCGATGAGTAAGGTGTCGGATTGGCTGGCAAATTCATGTTTGACACTTAATCTAAGTAAAACAGTTTGCATGTATTTTACAGCGAGGAATATTAATTCAGTTAATCCTGATATTTTAATTAACGGTGAAGTAATTTCATCTGTGACACGTTATTTATTTAGGCATCATAACTGACACAAATTTGACCTTCAAAAAACAAGTTAGTAAGGTCATCAAGACTGTTAAATTTAATCTAAAACATTTTAAGAGTATCAGACATAATTTGTCATTGTCTGCTGCAAACCTTTTTGTACACACAATGATTTTTCCCCATTTCTCTTACTGTATAACAACCTGGTCACAGGCAGGATGACTACGCTCAGGCCTATTTATTCACTTTACAAACAAATTTTAAAAGTACTAGACAAAAAACCTAAGGATTATCATCATTGTAACATCCTGAAAAAATATAATCTTCTAAATTTTGATAATTTCTTATTTTATTCGGGCGCATGTCTAATGTTTAAAGTTATTCATGATCTTGCACCTACTCCTCTTAGAGGATGCATAGTATTCTCTGGCAGTGGCAGTGCCAGTAGAACTAGAGCATCAACTAGGGGTGATTTGGTACCGCATTTTAGAAAGACAACCTTTGGTCAATCCGCATTCTCTGTTAAAGTAGTGGGGAAGTGGAATTCAATACCCACAAACATTAGAAACTCAGGTTTCGCAGTATTTAAAGCCAGCCTTAAAGACACTCAGCGCAAGAGTGTCACCATTAATGATTGTATTGTATTTTCTGTATAATGTATTTGGTGTATACATCAAACCGTTTTTATCAAATTTGAATTGAGGGATAATATGTATTTTGTAAATGTATGTAGTGTATTTGTTGTTTAGTGGTTGCTTTGTGTCTTTTGTTATGGTTTTGTCTACCTGTCCAGGGACAACAGATGCAAATTAGCTGTTAGCTAACTCTGGAACAATTGTTTAAATTGTGCGCTGTCCCTGTCAAATAAACAGAAGAAAAAAAAAAAAAGAAAAGAAAAAAAACACAAGTTAAGCTCAATCAACAGCATTGTGGCATAATATTGATTACCACACAAGTAAAATTTTACTTACCCCTCCTTTTCTTAAAAAAAAAGAAAAATTCTGGGTTTGAGCAAGGCACTTACAATGGAGAATTGGGAAAACAAGACATACAATTTGTCAACTTCGTTGCCATGACAATGTGATGTCAACAAACCCTAAAATGACAAATTAAAAATAGCAATTTAAACAACTTTATAGCTCAAATAATATGAGTTTTAACAGAAGAATTAATGCAAATGCTTTAATAAAATTATAAGCTTCACATTTCTGCCATTAAACCCTCCAAATATTGGCCCCATTCACTTCCATTGTAAGTGCCTCACTTTTGCTCTTTTTAAATTAAAGAAGGGACAAGTCGAGTGGTAATCAACATTATACCACAACAGCAGTTGAATGAGCTTAACTTTCATTGAATCCGGAAAATTCCTTTAAGGCCCTGTCACACCAACGGCTAACATTTTGTTTGCAAACATTTAGACACCAGCAGTAACACTGGGGGTGGCGTTTCATGAAAATCTGAGGAAACTCAAGACTGCATGTAAAAAATGAATGAGAAGAATTCACAAAAGATCAGCAAATGAAGCTGCATTAACTACTCAATGATGATATAATGTAATAGGCCTTCTATATATTTGCAGTAGATAATGTGTAATTTGTAATGTTTACCTTTTCCATCTATGGTGCTAATGTGTACACAGCCATCATAATGTTGTAATTTATGATGACCCTGCTACTACTGCAAAGATGGATGTCAATGGCAGTAAGTAGTTTAGCAGTCGGTAAGAGGTTTTCTTGAAAGTTCGCCCTAGAGAGCTGTTACGAACCACTAAAACGAATACAAACTTTATTGTGTATGTTTCGGTGGTTCGAAACAATTTATTAAAATAAATTTTTAGAAGAATTCTGATTATTTTTATTTATTTATCAAACATTTGTGGTCTTGACCTTGATACCATTTTTAGTAGACTTGAGATATCATCATTATTTTAATGATTGCATCATCATTTTGATGCAAATTAAAATGAGACATTAAGGGACAAACATAGCCTCTTCAGCAGGTTCTACTGTCTTTTTTTTTACTTCTCTCCTTTTCTCCCCAATTTGGAATGCCTAATTCCCAATGCACTCTTAGACCTCATGGTGACATAGTGACTCGCCTCAATCCAGGTGGTGGAGGACGAATCTCAGTTGCCTCCACATCTGAGACCGTCAATCCATGCATTTTAGCACGTGGTTTGTTGAGCGTGTTACTGCGGAGATTTAGCACGTGTGGAGGCTTCACGCTATTCTCCGTGCACTACTCACCACATGCCCCACTCACCCAAGCGACCAATGAGGAGGTTAACCCAACGTGTCTCTTCCCACCCTAGCAACCGGGCCTATTGGTTGCTAAGGAAGCCTGACTGGAATCACTCAGCACACCCTGGATTCGAACTTGCGACTCCAGGTGTGGTAGTCCGGTTCTACTGTCTTAAAGTCCTGTGTCACCACTAATTTTATAACCCATATTGTCCAGAATTTTTTGTCTGCTGGAAATGTATATTTTCATAAAATGGCATTTACCCTGACCAAGTGTCTTTGCAGTTGTCATAGTTTTGTAAAAACCAAGGCTGTGCATCACTGTGATTTTAAGGTTAAGGGTTGTGTCATACTTAAGGGGGCATTCACAGTAGTCTTGATTTGCAGAGACAAGGAAAATTAAAATCATTAATTGTTCGCTATTGCTCATTTTGCTGGATATCGACAACTTTCATTGAAAATTAATTACTTTAAGTCACTTTGTTGTTGCAAATGGTAAACCCATTGTAAAATCACAGCCTTCAAGTCAAAAGTTGACTTGAATGGGTTTCTTTACACATGTTGTGCCAAACACCTGTCCGGTACAGTACATTATTGATCAGAGTCTTGGGAAAACAGCTGAATTATTGCATAACTCATTTTTATGTATGCACATAATTGGCAAAAAAAAAAACGCAAAGCCTTTTGTTGATTTGTGCACTGTTTTTTTGTTTGTTGTTTTGCAATGTTGTTAGTTTTCAAAAAAATATATAATCTTCTGTTGTATTTCTATTGGTTTTGCTGAAGCTCATTAATGTTTTTTTCTCCCAGAACATTTCTGTGTTATTCATAATTCAAAACAGCATGTCTAGATCAAACAGGATATAACATGGTTGAAGGCTATGTTTTACAAATGTACCCTTATAATAACAGATCTATGAGAGAACAAATGCAAACTGGGAACAGCGAGAAACAAAATATTTTCTCATGTAAATCCACTATAATACAGCAGTGCAGGAGCACCTGCCATCACAGAGCTTGTCCTCTTCCCAAATCTGTATGCATGTCATAAAAAATGAACATGTCACACTTTACACCCCTACACTGCTTTTTTATGTCCTTACAGCCAAACAGGACTGGAGTCATAATGTCAAGCACTATGTTTGTCTGATACAGCATGCCAATCTGTCAGGATTGTCGTGGAAACACTGTGGATAGAGAGTGTTCATATAGTCCTGAGATGAATGTTAAAAACACCTTCCTTTTTTCTCTTTCACATTTTTCTTTTACTCACATGCACACGTACACACACACACACACACACACACACACACACACACGCATACACACCAACACAGTCTCATGAAAACTTGTAATAATTTGTATGAGACGGGGAAATTGTAAGATATCATATGACTTGGAACATTATTCCCATCGAGACCAACCAATCAAGAAACAGCATTTCAAATTATAACAATGTTGGCAACAAATTTTAGTTAGCCTCCTATTTAACACTTTATTTTAAGAAAGGAGACATCTGTTAACAAATTTAGTGACATAGAACGTGCATTTAAGCAAGGATGTAACCAAAGATTCAAGATCAAATGACCAAATGTAAAACCCACATTGAGAAATCCATATTGATCAGCCACTCAATGCTCATCAAGGTTATGGCCTTTTTATGAAGAATGTCTCTGCCTAGGAGTGCATTAGTGTTCAAACACATCCCCCTATGGCTCCTCATAAAACAGACTTTCCTTCCAACATTAAATTTGTCTCATTAAATTAGATTTTTAGAGAGTGACATTATTTGAGAAGGAGAGACAGAGTGAGAAAGTGTGCCTAAATCAATGTGTTTGACCGACCAATGATAGGTGGGGGGGGGTGGGGGGCATTGTGTACTGAATGTATACATGCTTAGTTTATTTGAGAGTCCGTTGTGCCCTTAAATATCCTGAGTAGACTAAACAACCAACAACAACCAAACAAGCTCCATTAAAAGGCTTCAAAAGCTAATTTTCTACCAGGGAGCCATTATCCAAGAATAATGTTAACATCAAATAATTAGAATCTAGCACAAACAATTAAACACAACACTTCCCTCCACTCAATGCTCCACACGCACAGCAGAGCTCGACCTTTCATTAACACAAAACTCAGTTTCACACATACACAAACACACACACACACACAGTCCAAAGCGACTTACAGTGCAACTATTACAGGGACAATCCCCCCGGAGCAACCTGGAGTTCAGTGCCTTGCTCAAGGACACAATGGTGGTGGCTGTGGGGATCGAACCAGCAACCTTCTGCTTAACAGTAATGTGCTTTAGCCCACTACACCACCACATGGTTTTATAGTATATATATTTGTAGTACCTTGGATTACCATGTACATGGAACGTGCTCAAGAAAACACGGTCCAAAAACCATGGTAATATCATGGTATTTTTGGTTCTTTCTTTTTTGGTTTTAGTTCAGGTAGTTTCATAGCTACATACTAGCTACATTAGTACACATTAAAGGGAACCTATTGTGCCCCTTTTCACAAGATGTCATTTAAATCCCCAGTTGGTGACCTCAGAATGTGTCTGTGAAGTTTCAGCTCAAAATACCCTACAGATCATTTATTATATATCATTTATATATATATTGAAAATTGCCATTTTTGGGTGGGAATAAAAACGAGCCGTTTTTGTGTGTGTGTCTTTAAATGCAAATGAGCTGGTGCTCCCCACTCCCCGAATGAATAAGGAAGTTTGGCTATTTGATACAGTTCTTTATTTGTTGTAGAGTTTTTTTCACCAGTTTTGCAACAATGGATGAGCAACACACACACACACACACACACATACACAAATACTGTTACAGTGTTCACTATGCACTATAACGAAACAACACACACAAACTAACTTGTCGACAGTGTCCGTCAACAGTCATGGGCAGGGCCTGTACAAAGTGATGTCACTTTGAATCTGCGAACAGCTTGTTCTGCGATTAAAAAGGACTGGGTGGATTTTATTCATCATAGGGTGGTTGTGTACACACACTGCCAACACACATTTATGTTCAAACACCATGTAAACGTGAATTTTGCATAATAGGTGCCCTTTAAAGGGATAGTTCACCCAAAAATGAAAATCCTGTTATCATATTTAGTCTACTCATCTGCATGTTTCTCCAAACCCATATGACTCTATTTATTCAGTTGAACATAAAATGAAAAGCTATAGGCCAAATGTTAGGGAATAAAAGCATCTATTCACTGAGCATCTGTCACATTCTCTTTTACTGCATCATTTTTTCCATACAGTGAAAATTAATGTTTACTAAGGCTGTTATTACGGTGGGGAAAAAAAAGTCATACAGGTTTGGACAATGAATCTGGAATTTGGAGTTAAATGAATAGTCTGCAATAAAATGGTTATTTATATATTTTTAGTTATTCTCTGTGCTGTTATTACAACAGAAGCAAGTCTGAAATAACACACCACTATTTCAAAATTCACATACAATATTTTTGAGAAGCAAAGATATGGTATTGTTTTCAATGGTGAGACCTCTCAATACATGTAATGACTGCAATGCTTTGGAAATTATTCACAGATAGAGTTCTACACTATAAATTATACAAAGTAAGTTGTGCTTTGAATATATTTGGTTGGGCACCTCTGGTGAGCACCTCTGGTGTACACAGAGCAGTAAGTCCTAAAAAGACCATCTGAGCAAGATAGCACCTTCCCTCTCTGAGAGAACACCAGGAGGAAAGACAATCAAGGATCTAAACATTTACCCCAAAAAATACAAATATGACATCATCAGTGTTGCTCAAAAAAGTATTCCAAAACAAATGAATAATTGGTTTTCTATAACTGTAATTAGATTACTTTACTAATTATTTAATTGAAAAGTAATCACCTTACAAATTACCTTAATTTCAAGCTACTCTCTAAAAACGTAAAAACAAATTGGTCTGTTTCTTAAGAAAAAAAATGATTCGCCCTCATGCCATCCCAGATGTGTATGACTTTCTTATGCAGAACACAAATGAATATTTTTAGAAGAATATTTCAGCTCTGTTGGTCCATACAATGCAAGTGAATGGGTACCACAATTTTGAAGCTCAAAATTCAGCACAAAAGTAATCCATATGACTCCAGTGGTTAAATCCATATCTGCAGATTTGATGTGAAAGGTGTGTGTATTTTTTTACTATCAATCTCCACTTTCACATTCAAATGTTTCTTCTTTTGTTTTTCCCAATTCACATTCTTCATGCATATCACCACCTACTGGGCAGGGGGGATAATTTATTGTAAAAAATGACTTAAATATTTATCTGTTTCTCATCCACACCTACCATATCGCATCAGAAGACATGGATTTAACCACTGAAGTCAAATGGATTACCTTTATGCTGTCTTTATGTGCTATTTTGAGCTTCAAAATGTTGGTACCCATTCACTTGCATTATATGGACCTACAGGGCTGAAATATTCTTCTAAAAATCTTAATTTGTGTTCTGTAGAAGATAGACATACACTGGACGGCATGGGGGCAAGAATACAATTAGAGAATTACAATTTTTGGGTGAACAGGGGCCGGATTAACAAAACATTCTTAAGAAGAAATTTCTTCTTCACTACCATTTTCTTCTTAATTTCTAATTTAAGAAAAAATGTATTCACAAAAATCTGCTTAAAGGACACCTATTATGCAAAATTCACTTTTACATGGTGTTTGAACATAAATGTGTGTTGGCAGTGTGTGTACACAACCACCCAATAATGATAAAAATCCATCCAGTCCTTTTTTTTAATCCCCATTAATCATAAGCACTGTTTCAGAAAATGCTGTTTGCAGATTCTGAACAATGTGACGTCACATTGTACAGGCCCTGCCCACGATGGTTGACGGACACTGCCGTTTTGGCATAGACCCGGCCTGAACGAGTTGTACACAGAGTCCGCCATTATTTAGATGCCGGAGCAGCTGTAGACAAGAATGGCTCCTAAGCGATTGAGGCGTTTTGTTGATGGATGTAAGAATAAACATAGTAGTTTTCATTTACTCCTGACATCTGAGCCGCTGAAGACACAGTGGATTAGTTTTGTTTTTGAAGGGAATGCGCCCTCCAATCTACCTACATTTGTTTATGTTTGCACAAATACTTTTTCACCATACTGCTTAGTAACAGTATTTGTGTGTGTGTTGCTCATCCATCATTGCAAAACTGCTCTTTATTGTAAAAACTCTACAATAAATAAATAAATTGATCACATAACCATTCAGAAACTTTCTTATGATGTCTAGTTATCCAAAGCAGAGATTTCAAAACTCCGCCCTATTCTGGATATGCACCAGCTTTAAAGACACACACACACACACACACACACAAACAGCTCATTTTATTCCCACCCAAAAATTGGCATTTTCAACATGGTATAATAATCTCTAAGGTATTTTGAGCTGAAACTTCACAGACACATTCTGGGGACACCAAATATATAAATTACATCTTGTGAAAAGGGGCATTATTGGTGCCCTTTAAGAAAGTTTTTATCTTTTTTTCTTAAAACTTAAGAGGCAATCAAACTCTCAAAAACAAATTCTTAAATATCGTTGTAAACAACATCTTAATGATAGGATGACATCACATTTGTCTTAAATTCTAAAGGTAAGTTGTTTAATGAATTTACTGGGTTTTTCATGTTGAGTCTGAAGTCACAATGTGTTGTTTAAAAAAAAAGAAAAAACATTTTTGACTGTTTTGTGTTGTGTTATGTGATATTTTTATTTTCAGCTTTCAAACAATGTAAATGTTATCATCAAATTCAAACAATAAATGTTGTTTTGAAGCTTCTTAATGGTGACCAATCATGCTTATTCGCTGCATAAGGCGTCCTCTCTCTCCGCAATCTTTAGAGTTCAACATAATAATTATACCATTAGAAAGCTGAGACTTTCTATTTCACCCACCATCCACATCCCTATTGGAGTTGGGCACAGCGGAGACAGCCTCCACCACCCTGTCCCATTTACCTGCCTCTTACTTTCCAACGTGATGTTATCAAGCTTCCCAAGGAAAACTTTTGTCTTGCAGTAATTTCCTCAACAAGAACATCCAGCTCTTGTCTTCTGGATTTTTTGTTTCTTTTCATTTTCTCCATGTCAAATTAAAAGTTATCAAATGGTTAGCAGCAATAAAATTCTCCTATGATGTGTAGTGTCGTTAAACTAACACCTCTCGCCCACTTTACATTAAAAAAAATTATTGTGAGATGCTTGCTACTTTAAAAAAAGGTTATTAGATAAATGTATCAAATTTACCAGGATTGAAGTATTGAATTAGTTTTAGGCTATTAGACAAGGCAAGCTCATGAGCAAGCTGATCATACAATGTTAAAGTCTTATTATTCTTAAGAAAAAAATTAAGATGTTCGTAAGAAAATATTTCATGAATTGCACTTTCTAACGAAATTCTTATAATTTATCCTAAGGACTTCCTGACCCCTGTTTTTTTAAAGTATGGCTTCAGAAGACTTGTAATATAATGCACAAAATGTTATGATGTCCTTTTCCAATTTTATGTTGTGGTGCTTTTTTGTCATTTTAGGAGCTTCGGCAGTATAAATCACCATCCACTTACTTTGTACGCTGGAAAACAGAAGCTCTGACACCACCTAAAATATCCTTTGGAGTTTCACAAAGGAAAGAAAATTATGTGGAGTTGAAATGTCATGGAGTAAATAAAAAATAATAATAATAATTTCAACTGTGCCTTTCCTCTACATGATCACACACATGCAGAAACAAATCCATGTGTCCATTTTTTAAGTAGTTTTCATCGGAATGGTACTATAACATGTGACGTGCGATTATAATGCATGTTAAGGCAACTACTACAAATGTTGTCTTTTTATTATTGGATATAAATAAGCCCAGCTCTGCTGTTAGCCTGAGTTGCAAAAAGCCATCTAACGTGATTACATGCTTCTTCCTTAATCAACTGCCAACCAAAATCTGGACACACTGTAAACTGATTATACACAGAGCACAGCACAAGGTGTGAGCACACAGCACATTCAAGGTGTGATTGTGTGTGTTATTGTGTGTGAACAGTTATCAATGTTGCAATTTCTGAAGTCAGGACCCCAAGGCAAAACGAGAGAAAGTTAGGGACAAAACACAGGAACAAATCTGCTTTAGTGTGTTTTCAAAGCTGACTTTTGTACCCCACCATTTCACTAATACTAAGAGACAGAAAGATTTTGACTCCTGTTTTTTGATGGGACAATGAAAAGAGGGTGAGGGAAGAGAGAGAAAAAAACAAATAAGGTTTGACAGGGACTAAAACAGAAAACATGATTCATCTACAGGCTAATATATGCACATTACTGCTTCCATCCATCCATCCATCCATCGTCAACCGCTTATCCTGTGTACAGGGTCACGGGGGGCTGGAGCCTATCCCAGCTAACATTGGGCGAAAGGCGGGGGACACCCTGGACAGGTCGCCAGTCCATCGCAGACATTACTGCTTAATATACTCAATTATGTAACACTCATTGTGTAACACAAAAAATTTGCCAATCCATACATGGTTTTTCATACTTCATAATCATCTATAAATAACCAATGGAATAAGCCATGACAGTGATTATTTGGGGGATATTTCCAGAGAATTCCCAGTGCATTTGACCAAAAGACTTTTCCAGTTGTTGGTTTATGGTTACTGGATAATGATTTTTTTAAATCATTCTACAGAGATTTTTCAAAAGAGCAAATTTTACTCTATGAAATATTTTAGATCTGAACATAAATAGAAAATGAATATTCACTAAAGATATTTCCATTACTTTTAAAAGATTTGGTAGCAATTTACAATAAGGTTATATTAGTTAACATTTGGACGTAGGACGTAGATGTGCAAAACAGGTTTACATTATTTGTTTGATAGTTACTATTTACTAGTTTACAAGTGAGACACAAGCTACTATATACTAGTTTACTAGTGAGATAAAAGCTGTTATTTCATGGTTTACTATTGAGATCCAAACTAAACTCTTTACCAGTTTAATAGTGATATACAATCTACTATTTACTAGTTTACTAGTGAGATAAAAATTACTATTTACTAGTTTACTAATGAGAAAGAAGGTACTATTTACTAGTTTACTACATTTACATTTACATTTATTCATTTGGCAGACGCTTTTATCCAAAGCGACTTACAAAAGAGGAAAACATAAGGAGACATCTTAAGGAGACAGTGGTACGAAAAGTGCCATACTACAAAGTTTCACTATCATCAGAATAGTATACAAAACAGATTTAAGTGCAACAAAAAAAAAATTACTTTAGTGACCGGTTAAGTGCTTTTGGAAAAGATGTGTTTATAGCCATTTTTTGAAGATAGAGGGTGAGTCAGCTTCATGGATTGAGTTGGGAAGGTCATTCCACCAAAGTGGTATGATGAAACTGAAAGTACGGGAAAGTGTTTTGGTGCCTCTTTGTTTTGGTACGACAAGGCGACGTTCCTTAGCCGACAGCAGGCTTCTGGTGGGAACGTAGCTCTGCATAAATGTTTTTAGGTATGCTGGAGCAGACCCAGTGACTGTTTTGTATGCCAGCATCAGGGCCTTGAATTTAGTACGTGCATGAACCGGCAGCCAGTGGAGAGAGACAAAGAGGGGTGTAACATGTGCTCTCTTAGGTTCATTAAAGACCAGACATGCTGCTGCATTCTGGATCATTTGGAGAGGTCTAATAGCACATGCAGGAAGGCCTGCAATGAGAGCGTTACAGTAGTCCAGTCTAGTTATGACAAGTGACTGAACGAGCAGTTGTGTGGCATGTTCAGAGAGGAAGGGTCTTATCTTCCTGATATTGTAGAGTGTAAATCTAAATGATCTTGCAGTCTTTGAGATGTGGTCTGTGAAATTTAGCTCATCATCAATGGTTACCCCTAGATTTCTGACCGTTTTGGAAGGCGAAACTGTAGTTGGACCTAGCTGCACGGTGATGTTGTGTTCAACAGCAGGGTTGGCTAGAAAAACAAGGAGGTCGGTCTTGGCTGGGTTGAGTTGCAGGTGGTGTTCCTTCATCCAGACTGAGATGTCTGCCAGACAGGCAGTGATTCGAGTGGTCACTGTGGTGTCATTGGTCTGGAAAGACAAGTAGAGTTGCGTGTCATCAGAGTAGCAATGGTAAGAGAAACCATGTGACTGGATGATGGGTCCCAGTGATGTTGTGTATATGGAGAAGAGAAGTGGCCCAAGCACTGATCCCTGAGGTACCCCAGTAAGTAACTGATGTGGCTTGGATACCTCCCCTCTCCAGGGTACCTCAAAGGACCTTTCTGAGAGATAGGAGTTGAACCAACCAAGCACAGTTCCAGTGATGCCCAGTTTAGAGAGGGTGGAGAGAAGGATCTGATGGTTGACTGTGTCAAAGGTAGCAGAGAGGTCCAGCAGAATCAGAACGGATGATCTGGATTCAGCTTTCGCCTGTCTCAGTGACTCCGTGACAGACAGCAGGGCAGTCTCAGTGGAGTGTCCACTTTTGAAGCCTGACTGATTGTCATCCAGCAGCTTGTTCTGTGAGAGATAGGCGGAGATCTGATTGAAAACTGCCCTTTCAAGTGTTTTTGCCATGAATGGGATGAGAGAGACTGGTCTGCAGTGTTCTATCTGTGTGGGGTTAAGTGCAGGTTTTTTCAGCAGTGGGGTTACTCGAGCCTGCTTAAATGTAGTGGGAAAAGTGCCTGCAAGAAGAGATGTGTTAATTATGTGTGTAAGTGCAGGTAGAATGGACGGAGAGATGGCCTGGAGAAGGTGTGATGGAATGGGGTTAAGGGAACAGATTGTGGGGTGGTTGGAGAGGAGGAGTTTAGAGACCTCAGTGTCAGTTAAAGGAGAGAACATAGATAAAGAAGAGTTGTATACAGGAGGTGGGTGTTTGACAGGGTGTGGTGCAGTGAATGTATTGCTGATGGTTGTAACCTTATTAGTAAAAAATGTGGAGAAGATATCTGCTGTCAGTGATGTGTCAGGTGGTGGAGGGGGAGGGCAGAGAAGTGTGTTGAATGTTCTAAACAAGCTACGAGTGTCTGTGGTGCTGTTGACCTTGGTCTGGTAATATGAAGTTTTTGCAGCTTTAACGTTATCTGAAAAAGATGCAAGTAGAAGCTGATATTTACCTAGATCGGCTGGATCTTTAGATTTCTGCCATCTCCTCTCAGCTGCCCTGAGATCAGTCTGATGTTCACGAAGGACGTCAGACAGCCAGGGGCTGGGTGGTGTAGTCCGTGCTGGTCTAGAGGAGAGAGGACAGATGTTGTCTAGACAGGTTGTTAAAGTAGAGTTAAGTGTGTCTGTGGCAGTGTTTACATCAAGCATGGAAAATACATTTATTGTGGGAAGAGAGGCAGAGACATCAGTGGAAAGGCGAGAGGGTGAGAGGAAACGGAGGTTACGGCGAAAGGAACAAAAAGGTGGAGTCGGTTTTACAATGGATGGGAGAATCATGTTGAATTGAACAAAGTAGTGATCAGAGACATGTAAAGGTGTAACAAGAATATTTGAGGTGGTACAGTTCCATGTAAAAATTAGGCCCAACTGGTTGCCCGATCTGTGAGTTGCTGTGGTGTGTAGTCTTTCCAAGTCAAATGAGGCCAGAAGAGTATTCAGTTCAATGGCCTGGGGCTTGTCTTGGTGTATGTTGAAACCGCCAAGAACCACAAGTGGCCTGCCATCCTCTGGCAAGGAGGACAGCAGGACATCCAACTCCTCAAGAAAGCTTGTCAGCTGAGCTGGAGGGCGATAGATGTCAACAACATGTAATTTTGTGGGTTGCATTGTAGTAATGGCATGGAATTCAAAAGACGTATTGTTACATAGTGAAGCCTGTGGTGAAAAAGTCATTATGAGTTATTATGAATTAGTTATTATGAATGAGCAAACCTGTTCCCCCACCCCTACCAGTATGTCAAGGGGTGTGGGAGAAGGAGAAGTTGTTGGAGAGAGCAGCAGGTGTTGCTGTATCCTCAGGACATATCCATGTCACTGTCAGTGCCAGAATGCTGAGGGTGTGTGGCGAAAGATGGAATGAAGGCAGCTTTGTTCACAGTCACACTGAGAACGAGAGTGGAGCAGGTGTTGAAGTGCAAAGCGGCCGTAGGTTCTGTGGGTTGCGTTTTGTCTTGCATCTGTATCTTATGAACGGTCTACAGCAGATAACAGGGATGTGCTTGAAGGCATGAGTTATTAGTGAACTAGACATGTTAGTGTGTATGTATAAGTAAAATAATAAAAGAGATAGAATAGAAAAATACTTAAGTGCCTTGTCGGTGTCCTTGCTTGATGGACTCACAGGTAGACTCGCTGGTCTTCACACGAGGAGGGCTTTACACTAGTGAGATAAAAGCTTCTGTTTACTGGTTTAATAGTGAGATAAGATCTACTATTTCCTGGTTTACTAATGAGATACAAGCTACAATTTATTAGTTTACTAATGAGATAAAAGCTACTATTTATTAGTTTACTAGTGCGAGAAAACCTACTATTTATTAGTTTACTAATGAGATACCAGCTACTATTTATTAGTTTACTAGTGCGAAAAAAGCTACTATTTCCTGGTTTACTAATTAGATACAAGCTACTATTTACTGGTTTACCAGTAAACTAGAGTACTCACCTTGTTTCTTTATCAGAAAGGACTAAATATTAAATGAAACAATTGACAATAAAATGCAAAGTAAACTCTTCAGTAATCAAAATATTTTTGAATGTAAATCAATTTTTTTATTATTATTATTATTATTATTATCTATGTCTTGTTGCTGTTTTGTCTTGTTGTGCACTGGAAGCTTCCGTCACCAAAACAAATTCCTTGTACGTGTAAGCATATTGGCAATAAAGCTCATTCTGATTCTGATATTGTGCAGCCTTTAAAGTTCATAATACTTGGGTCTAATTGTAGATATACAGTAATTTCTATTTTACTGGTATTTAATGCACATTGTTCATTGATTCCTGATGCTGGGACGAAAGGAATTATTTTGTGTTAAACATGTTCAGATGTATTTCAGATGCATTTACATTTTACAGCACATTTTTTCTCATGTCTCAAGAATCAGTGGGCTACTGGGCCAAATATGTTGCCCATTTGCTTCCAACATACTCCATTAAAAGCAACAGAATTTCAGCTGTGTGTTTTTACTGAGGCATCAAACGTTTTTCTGAAGGATTTTTCAATTTTTTACCAACTGAAATTTCTTCTTTTCAGCGGAACAATCCAAAACACTTTAAACAACAGTACAACCCATTGAAGCAGCCTCGCTGTCATTCCCGTCAAAAATTAAAGATGGCGCTTTTGTGAATAAGGTTAATCACATTATTAAAGATTTAAAGAAAACTATACATTTTATCTTATCATTTCAAGTTCAGTGTGAATACATGACTTTATAAGGAGTGTATTAATCTTATTCTGTAAGTGTAAAGAGACAATTAAGGTGCAGTAATTTGCATGATAATTCATCATCAGACAAAATTTCAACAATCCTGATAGTGTTACTCTTCCCTTCTTCTAGACAATGAGGCCACAGTTCAAAGTTCACAGATCAAAATCTCTGATGTTATCATTATACATATTTTAAACATGATTAAACCAGCTTAAAAGCCTTAGGCAAATACCAAGCAAAGTTTTGTTTTCAAAAGTACGGAACACTGTTTAAGTGACTCACAGAAGTATGTAAGTGCAGTGAAAACATACTAAAGACCAACAGTATCTGACTAGCTATGTTGCAATCATAAACTGACAGTTTGCATATTTGTTTTAATTGTTAACAAACTAAACTGAACAGTACTATTATTATATGCCTATTCCAAAGAACATTTGTAAAATCATGATTTTTGTGTTTTTAACAGGTAGACGCTTATGGGTTCATGACTCCTGACTACACTGCATACTCAGACCACTACTATGACAAACATCGATGTCCGGTGTAAGTTTGCTCAGTAAACTGAAGACAGATTTAACCACTAGAGTTGTATTGATTACTTTTATTCTGCCTTAATATGCTTTTATGAGCATCAAAGCTCTGGCCACTATTCACTTGCATTGTATGGACATACAGAGCTGAGATATTCTTCATTTCTGCAGAAGAAATAAAGTCCTATACATCTGGGATGACATTAGTTTGAGTAAATTATGAGAGAATTTATTATATTTTTTGGTGAACTATTCCTTTAATAATGGAACTTTGAACAGGAGCGAAGTTCCATTATTAACTGATCTGGAACCAGACAACCCTTACTGAATTCCTGAACTGAAATATCTTAAGAAAGATGGAAAAACACTTGTCAGAGATCAGTTTTTCCAGTGTACCTTCTTCTAACTGGAAGGGTGAACAAGGGTTGTTATCGTCATTAATACTCTACACAGCCAGCCCGTATAGAATATTTTTCTCGCAATCTCACATTGAAATATAGTGTCAATCATATACACATTGTACAAATGAGGAAAGATTTGATGACTGGTATTATGTTACTTCTAGTCACCTTCATGAGCAATACTCTTATCTTGCAGAGCCAGAATGCAGAACAAGTAAACAATGTATAAGGGTGTTTTTGACAGATGTATCTTCGTCAGTTTATGTCTTTTGTGTTGTTAGTTATGAACCTTTCAAATCATTGCAAATAAAATCATTGTTTCCTGCGGATGATGCATTAACGAATCTCATTTTATTGGTGTGGTTGTCTTATGTGGATGGGTAATTAATAAAACACTGAGGCTTAAATAAACTGGAAAACTAAATACATTTTTATTTAATTTTGATTTGCCTGAGTGAACAAAATTTTTAAATAACCAAAGTTTTTGAGCTGTAAGGTTGTAAATCCAAAGTCAAATGATTCTGTAAATATAAAAATAAAATCCACATTGTGATACAGACAAAAATAAAAAATTACAACAATAAAAGAAATTAAGAAAATAGCTCCAAAAAATTAATTGAGCAAAAAAAAATCTTTCATTTTTTTGTATTAATTTGTGAGTTTGCATCTGTTAAAAATATTTCTGCTTTAAAAAAAAGTGGAGTCAAGAGTGTGCAAATCCCTAAACCAGTCAAGTCATCCGGACATAATATAGAAGTTAAAATATGTTTTTAAAAGTCATTTTAAAAACAGATAACCCTTTAAAAGCCCTTTCAGAAAGTAGATTTTTTACATAGTGCAACATGAATTGTACTTTGGATGGACCATGTACAACCCTTTAAACCTGTTAAAGTGATATGATTTTGAATATTATTAATACGTTGTTAAAAAACAATCTCTTTGGTTGATTATTTTGGACAGAGTTTTCATTTTAGCTTGCTAATATTTTTTTTAAACTGTCTGTTTCTCCCACACGTTTTCTCACTCACACACCATGAAGTCCTAAGGCACGTCAACACATTATAAAATCATTTTTACATAGTAAGTTGTCCACAGTCCATGCTCCCCTGCCTTGATTTGGAACAACACAAAGAATGTGAGAACAAATAGTACTTTGAACACGGAGATCAGTTCAGTTATTCTAAATTCTAAGGGTGTTAACATGGCTCCCTTCCACCAATAAATAATGAAGTCTTTGTCATTTAGTAGAAAGAGAACATGCTCAGTGTGTAGCACGAGACACTCCTTTGTAGCTTCTGTACATAGCACGTCATTCAACAATAAAAACCTCAATCGCAGCTGATATTCACTGTCGATAACACAAACGGCAAATACAGCAGGGGGAATAACAGGTTTGTCCTGTTGACGGCCTCCCATGCTGTTTTTTCCAGTGACGGTAATGAATCAAAAGCAAGTATCCATCCTTTTGCGCTCACTTGCGCATGTAAAGATTCATCAGTCCGGCTTGACGCAGCTGTTGCCACAACTTCATTTCCATTCGCATGTCATGATTGGCAAAAAAACGCACCACACGTCGATGTTTGTCATAGTAGTGGTCTGAGTATGCAGTGTAGTCAGGAGTCATGAACCCATAAGCGTCTACCTGTTAAAAACACAAAAATCATGATTTTACAAATGTTTCTTGGAATAGGCATATAATAAAAGTACTGTTCAGTTTAGTTTGTTAACAATTAAAACAAATATGCAAACTGTCAGTTTATGATTGCAACATAGCTAGTCAGATACTGTTGGTATTTGTTTAGTACAACTCACCATGCGCCCCACCAAGAGTGGGAACCACATTATAGCGATCACGAGGAGGTTATACCCCTTCCTAGCAACCTAGCCGATTTGGTTGCTTGGGAGACCCAGCACGCCCTGGGATTCGAACTAGCGAATTCCAGCTGTGGTAGTCAGAGTCTTTACCACTGAGCTGTCTGCGCTGTTTTTCAGTTGTTTTTCTATGCAATTTGTCTTGCGCTAGACGTCTTAACCAGTGTGCCACATCACGTGCAGGAGCGGCACATTTTAAGACGCTGAGACTTAAATCAGAAATGATTTAGTGCATAAGAGTCACTTCTATTAAAGGGTAACTAAACCCTAAACCAACTTTTTTTAGTTAATGATCTGTAACCATGGGGCTTTTAGTACTGGTCATTGATTCAAGTAATATTTTTGACATTTGTGTATAAAGTGTTTTAATTCTACAATATATGGTGTAAAAACGTCTGAGTGCTGCCCTCTTCAGGTTGAACGGTGGCTACTGCAGTTGAATTTTCCTATTGGCTGTTTGCGGTACTTCATGACGTAACCGGTGACAGCTGATGTAAGCAGGTTCCAGCTCACCACGCCCTTGGTACGAGCTACCACGCCCATGGCAGTATTAAAACCATCTTGTTGTGTCAAAACCACTGTAGCGAGTCAGGAGTTTGAATTGCGAGTATTGAAAACGATCAGGATAGAGTATTTTAGCATCTATTTAACATAGCATTTATATAGTTATTTAGATTATTTAGTGTAGTCTAGGTAGTTAATTAGCATATTTGTTAGTGTAGTATTGTTAGAAGCATAGTTAGTTAGTAGCATAGTGTTAACCTTTCCTGCTTCTGTCTCCTAACCGTGGTTGGGAGACACAGGGAGATTCGTCTCCTCCAGGGCCGGTAATTCTCCTCCCGGGGTTAACTCCCTAAACTTCACGCTGTTTGGTGTGATGGTAGCATATAAAAGGACAACGAGGCCGTCTTGCAGAAGAGTTTAGGTGCTTTATTTGACTGACTGCACTGAAATACACTGCACATAGCTAGCTACTTGCACGGATCACTGTATCACTCCGCTGCTTCGCGGGGAACAACAAAAACAGGGGCGCGCGCGCGCGCCTTCGATCAGCGCACTCGCTCACTCTCGGTCACACACCCACCCTGAGCTGTCCCGAACTGAACACATTAAAGACACATCTCACAACACTACCCCCACCATGGACTGGCAATTAACACTAATTCCATTCCATCTAAATATACTGAGCACACATTCTCTATATCTGTAGGCCTAAAAATGTGAAGAGATAGCTGTGTCCCAAATAATATGTAAATCCAAACAGGTAGGATATACCAATTTAACAAGTGTCTAAACAGTGTTAAAAGTTCTAAAGCCCATTCAACAGTGAGCACAGGAGTAAAAAATAACAATTAACAGTAATGTAATAGTCTCTAATAAACATAAGAGTACATCACTTTTTAACTCCTATTCTTCAGTGACCAGAGGTAATACTGTCTGACTAATCTGGTAATAATCAGAACATACAATATAGCAATAAAGTGCAAGCATGTAAAAGCATTGAAAAGCTCTTCAGTTTTTTTTTTTTTTTACTTTTTCTTTGAACGTGAAAAAGTGCTTCTTGTAGAAAAGCAAATATAGAACGAACTAGACTAGAGTCCAAAAACGTAAACTGTAAAGTCTCTAGTGCAAATAGGAAATGTCACAGGTGACTCACTCAGTGACCCAGTCCCCATACCGGACCGGTCCTCTGCGCTGACGTTGGGGTCGAGGTTCGCGCGGGGACTGGTGTTGTGGCTTTCCTACCGCACCCCCACCATGGTCAAGTATCACATGGGAAGGAGTGGATGGGAGAGACCCGATAATGTGAGAATTAGTAGCAGATGGAATAGACGGCCAGGAGTCGCTGGGACCATCACTCGAGGCGGTAGAGTAGAGGCTTTGCAGGCCGAGATCCTCTCGATCTGCTGGGTGCCCGTCCACAGCTGGTGGCAGGATCTCAGAAGGCGTCCAGTTCTGGGATTGGTCCAGGACCCAGGTGTTGTCCAGGGGTTCACGGCTGCGGTAGCATTTGAGTTGGTCATGGTGGATGACTTTGACCTTAGCTCTGGGGCCCTTTTGGATCCGGTAGACTAAGTCATCTAAATGTCCCATAACAAAGTAAGGTCCCTCGTAGGAGGGGAGGAACTTTTTGACTTTGTTTCTGACATGGCGTGTTCCTTTGATAAGATACCACACCGCATCGCCGACTTTGTACTGTGTGTGGCAAGCGTTTTTGTCGTATTGTCTTTTTGCACGCGTGACTGACTCACCGAGGGCTTCCCGGGTGATGTTATGAGCCAGTTCCAACCGCTCACGCATTTGTTGCACATACTCGGGGGCCGAAGTTGCATGGTCAGAGTCCGGGGGCAAACCAGCCACAAGGTCCACTGGCTCACTTATTTCACGGCCGAACATCATGAAGTTGGGGTGAAACCAGTAGCGCTGTGCTTGGTCGCTCTGTAGGCCATAACTGCATATGGGATCATCAGGTCCCAATCCCAGTGACAGTGTTCTGCAGTGGAGGCCAGGATCTTTTGTAGTGTGGCGTTGAAACGTTCAACTTGGCCGTCGGACTGCGGTCTGAATGGTATAGTGTGGGTTTTGTCGATGCCAAACAAACGGCACATTTCTTGGAATACCTCTGATTCAAAATTGCGTCCTTGATCGCTGTGCAGAGAGTGAGGCATTCCAAAGCGACACACCCATTCAGTTGCAACAACGTTTGCCACTGTCATAGCCTTTTCGTCAGGGATTGCGAATGCTTCAGTCCATTTCGTGAAATACTCCTGTATTACGAGTATATAACTGTTTTTACGTTCTGTCTCATTGAGTGGGCCCATAATGTCCAGTGCAATGCGCTCCATGGGGGCTCCAACTCTGACAGTTCCCATGGGCGCTTGTGGAGTCTTGTGGGGTCTGGCTCTGCATGCACAGTTCGTACAAGTCCGGCACCAGAGGGCCACATCTTCTCTCATGTGGTACCAGTAGTATCTGGTTTGAAGTCTGGCCACCGTCCTTTCAATACCAAAATGTCCACCTACTGGCCCTTCATGCATTTGACGCATAACATCGGGTTGCATCTTGCGTGGAAGAACAATTTGAGGATAGAACTGTGTATCGTCTAGACAGTAAAAGCGGCGGACCAATACTCCATCTCTGAAGTACAGTCTTCTCCATTGACTCCAGTACGTTTTAGTGGCTGGGCTGCATGGGGAAACTGTGACCCAAGGGGGCCGCTCCCTGCTGACCCCTAACCAAGCTCTGATTGGTGCAATGTCTGTATCAGCAGCCTGAGCCTGACGCAACTCCTCCATAGTCCAGCCAGGAAACAGTCTGGTCTCGCTTGTGTTTGTCACATAAATAATCTCTGTTTGTTTTAAAGTGTCTGTGTTGGTAACACTAATAGCGCTTACCCCCACCGGACTCAGCAATAGGGAGCTAGTGTCAGAGTCCAAATCACACTGAATGGCTTGGTGACTTATGGTTTTCGGCTGCAAGGAAGGGTCCTGCAGATTACAAGGACATGACTGGCGGCAGGGCCTGCGGGAGAGACTGTCAGCATTGGTGTGCAAGCGTCCTGGGCGATGGATAATTTCGAACTCGTACTCCGCTAACTTCTCAAGCCACCAGGCTAACTGACCTTCCGGCTCTTTCATTCGCGTGAGCCAGCGCAGGCTGCTGTGATCAGTCCGTACCTTGAAAGGCCTCCCAATTAGGTACTGCCGAAAATGCGATGTGAAATCGACAATGGCTAGCAACTCCCACCTCGTAGTGCAATAGTTCTGTTCAGCTTTGGCTAGTTTGCGGCTGCCGTACGCCAACACACGTTCTGTGCCACCCTGCATTTGCGACAGGACCGTGCCGATACCGGTGTCGCTGGCATCTGTATCCAGAATCATTTCGCCATGGTCCAGTGGATAGCCTAAGACAGGGGCTGTGGTAAGGCGGTGCTTGAGTGTGTCGAAGGCGGCTTGGTGTTCAGCGTGCCACTGGAAGTGTGCATTCTTCTTAGTCAGGTTATGTAACGGTTCGGCAATGGAGGCAAAGTCTTTCACAAACCTGCGATAGTAGGAAGCGAGGCCAATGAAACGTCTGACCTCTTGGACTGATGTGGGAGTGGGCCAGACTTGGACTTTGCTGACTTTATTGGGGTCAGTTGCCACACCGTGCTCAGACACAATATGACCTAGATAGGCAACTTGACGGCGGAACAGGCAGCATTTGGCTGGTTTCAGTTTGAGATTTGCCTGTTTAAGTCTCTGGAACACTTGGCTCAGTCGCTGCAGCATCTCGGGCACATCCTTGGCCAGCACGATGATGTCGTCCAGGTAGACGAGGCAGGTCTCCCACTGCATGCCAGCAAGGACGCGGTCCATCAGGCGTTGGAACGTCGCCGGCGCGTTACATAATCCGAACGGCATAACGTTCCATTCAAATAGTCCATTACGGGTGCAAAAGGCGGCTGCGCGGCGGGCCCTTGGTGTTAGCTCAACTTGCCAGTAACCTGCAGCAAGATCCAGAGTGCTGAACCATTTGGCGGTGGCGAGAGTGTCCAGCGTGTCTTGGATGCGGGGTAACGGGTACGCGTCAGTGATGGTGAGGTTGTTGAGTGCCCTGTAGTCTATACAAAGGCGATAAGTCCCATCCTTTTTACGCACCATAACGATCGGCGAGGCCCAACTGCTGTGGCTGCGTGTGGCGATGCCGCTCCGAAGGCCCTCACTGATCTGCTGTTCTGCGCTTCGCTGTTTTTCCCCGGCCATACGACGAGGAGACTGCTTCACTGGAGGTCCCGGCCGGGTTATGATGTCATGCTGCACCAGACTGGTCCTGCCCAGATCACCAGGTCCCTTGGAAAAGACACTTTCATAGGCACACAACAGGTTAGATAATTCAAGTTTTTCATTGTCATTAAAGTCAGTGGAACTCTGGGCATAGAGCTCCTGGAGGTGCCCTGGAACTGCAGGGGGGCTGGCTGGAAAGTCTGCCGCGGTGGGGACACTGGACGAGGACAGAACTTCAGCTGGCTGGAGGAGACCTGCAATGGCACCTTCTTTAATAGTCACAGCCTTGTTGCCAGGGTTAAAGAGGCGTAATGGAATGATGTTGGTGGACAGTGCGTTGACTAGGGCTCTGGCAATGAGCACTTTGTGCTTTTCAACAAAGCCTTTTGTGGGGCTAAGCATCATGTCTCCCTGAGCTTCTCTGCAAAAGTGCACGTTGCCTTTGACTAGGTACTCTTGTCCCGCTTCAACCACAACAGTTCTGGCTACTCTTACAGCGTGTGACTTTGGAACAGTCTCTGGGTGAAAGTAGGGCACTTCTTCTCCAAACAGAATTATACGGTGCTTACCGAAATCCAGGCGGGCCTCAGCTTGGGTGAGGAAAGGATGGCCAAGCATCGCCTCATTGCCCTCTATGTCTGCTACAAGGAAGTCCACTTCAACTTGATGGTTGTTGATACTGACGGGTACCTTGGCTTCACCAAGCACTGGCACGTCTCCTGGTCCCACCCCGAGCAAAGTCTCTACAATGGATGACTGAAGCGGTGGTCTCACGTCTTGGTGAATGGCGTTGTATTGGTGAAGAGGCAGCACGCTCCTCCGCGCTCCACTGTCTAGGACTGCACATACCTCCAGCTCAAATATGCGCATGTGAATGTTCATTTCACGACTCTGGCTTTTAAGGTGGAACACAGTGGTCAGCGGGCTTTCTTTGGCTGCCTTTGAAAAGAAAGTCTCTGTATTTCTTTGAGGGGACGAGCACTGACTCTGTTTGTGACCCCAACCATTACAGTTATAGCAGCGAATGTCACCCCTTTTAAAGTTCTTGTGCTGCTTTAGTGTTTTTGCAGATGTGCGTGGGACAAAGTGATTGGGGAATGGGCTAACTGTAGAGGTAGTGGTAGTCACAGTCTCATTTTTGTCTCTTTCTCTGACAACAGCGGCCCGGGGCCTGTGTTCAGTGAGGTTGCGGGCCCCTGGCTGCATGATGCTGGTGACATAGGAAGCAGCTCTCTTGGTAGTGTCATGACGGTGGGCTATCTCATAGGCTTTAGCTAGTGTAGCTGGACGTTTTTCTAACAGTCTCTGAACTAGCTCTGCATCACCCAGGCCGTTTGTGAAAACTTCAACAGCTATAGCATCTTGCTCAGCCTCTGACCAGTCACCATAAGCTATAGATACTTTTCCATAAATGTCATCCCTGAACACATGAAGCGCCTCACCTGGTTTACGCACTCTCTGCCTCAGCTCTATGGCTACAGCCGCTGCATGATCTGAAGAAGGGCCATAAGCAGTTTCGAGTTCCTCTAGCAGGCGGCGATAGTCCCATTTGAATGAACGAGGGTTTCTGTGGACGATGGCGCCTGCAGCTCCGGTGAGGCAGAATTTCATCTGAGTAGCCATTGTTTTAACTGACCAGTGATTTACCTCTGCGCAACTCTCAAACCTGTGCAGAAACTCTCTCCATGGTGTGCTGCCGTCATACTGGCCAGGACGTAGAGTGGGGACTCTCTCTTTGGGGTTATAGTCCTCATCACTGTCCGACAGAGGAGGCTGACGGGGCGCAGAGCGGCTCTTACGTGTTGGAGATGAGGGACCAGGCTGGCGCAATGGGAAATGTCCATGTTTTACAGTCATGTCTGGATTAATAGAAGAATATGGCATGGGAAACGTACTGGCTTCGGGTTTGGATATAGCTGGTGTGCTATGTACAAAACATCCCATGTGAACATTGGCAAAGGGATTTGTGACTTCATAATGCCCCTTAAATGGCATGTCTGGAGTGGGATATGTGAAAAGGTGCATGTCTGGCCTTCTCACGGAGCCGTGGCTTTGACTGTTGCCTCCACTAAAAGGATTTGTGGACGAAAAATGGGCGGGGCTGTCGAACGGCGCGAACAGATCTTCTCCATTAGAAAGTACGATAGTGCAACTTTCATCACACAGGAATGGGTTATAATGTTCGCATTTTCTCTCAGCCTTGCGCTCGTAAGCTTTCACAGTACCTTGATTGTTGTCCTCCACATTGGTTAGCGACATGAACGGGTTTGAGTAGGTGGTTTCTCGTCCGTAAACATCGGAGGGATCGCGAGCGGCCGCCATTTTATATTAGTTCAGCCACGCCGCTATAACAGTTGTATTACAGTCACTCGGCTTTACTTTTTATTGTCCTTCCGTTTTATGCTCACCAGTCTTTTAACAACGTGGAGGTCCCTTCGTGGTCGCCAGTGTTAACCTTTCCTGCTTCTGTCTCCTAATCATGGTTGGGAGACACAGGGGAGATTCGTCTTCTCCAGGGCCGGTAATTCTCCTCCCGGGGTTAACTCCCTAAACTTCACGCTGTTTGGTGTGATGGTAGCATATAAAAGGACAACGAGGCCATCTTGCAGAAGAGTTTAGGTGCTTTATTTGACTGACTGCACTGAAATACACTGCACATAGCTAGCTACTTGCACGGATCACTGTATCACTCCGCTGCTTCGCGGGGAACAACAAAAACAGGGGCGCGCGCGCGCGCGCCTTCGATCAGCGCACTCGCTCACTCTCGGTCACACACCCACCCTGAGCTGTCCCGAACTGAACACATTAAAGACACATCTCTCAACAATAGTATTGCGTCAGTTAGTATAGCTTCAAGTTAGCGTAGATTATCTGTATTTAGTACAGTGGTCAGGATGGTACGTAGGTGTAGTGTTGCTGGTTGCAACAGCACTGCTGGACTGTATAGCTTTCCAGCAGACTTTGGAAACGTTCGAAAAAGAACGTTTCCAAAGAACGTTTGGAAGTGGTTGCACGTCCTTGGCCTGGAAGACCGCGAGTTCCCGCCTAGAGCTGTAGGAGTGTGCAAACTGCATTTTACGCGGGATTGCTTCTCCAACGGAAGTGGAAATGGGCTTCTCCAAACAGCTCGCGCTGAAAAGTGACGCAGTGCCAAACGCTGCTCCTCCTGCATGGACTCCACCACCGCAGCGGTGTCTTGAGGTGAGTGATCAAATATATTTGAATCACAATTTACTGGATTTGCTGGATTTTTTCACATAGCGGCAAAATATGAATATGCCTACAGAGCGCGCGCTATTGACATCAACTCGATAAAACTCATCAGATTCATGTACATGCTTGCGACCGTGTGAGGAATAATAATAACATAATAGTAATACTCCTGGAGAAAATTACCACTCCAGTCACTCTCCATTTTAGAGTCTGACAGCAGCTGTCAATTAATCCGTCACTACGGGTCTCAGGTGCACGCCCCCCCGCTCAGCCCCGCCCTCGTTTTGTCCCCTCTATCCCCGCTGGTGTCTGCCCACTTTTCCAGCATTTTTCAAATATTGCTAGTGGGTGGAGTCAGACTCTGAGCAGGGGTTTAGTTACCCTTTAAAATGAATGGGAGAAATTTAAATGCCCAATGGCAGCCAGCCTTCACCGGATGTAGAAAGGAAGACCCGCCATCCAGGTAAAAGAGCCAATCACCTTTTAGATTAAGACATTACCTGTCAATCATCTCAACAACCAGCAATTAGCTATTCAAGATGAGAAAATTGTGTTTTTTAGCATAACCCGTGGTCAGATTTAACTGCTGATTTGAAATATGTCTTTTTATCATAATCTTGATCAACCGTTTAGGAGATTTCGGTCTTTTCCCATTCAAGTAGATAAGAGCTGAACTGCATTACTAGAAAAAGCCTCCCGAGAGTGTTCCAAATATGGCCGACAGTGGACTGACTTGGTAGAAAAACTTGACAAATTAAAGAAAGATCTGCAGCTTCTCTCTTCTCGAGACAGCTGCATTTTGTTCAGTTCATTTTATTGCATCTAGCTTTTTTTTTTAATTAAATGAATCCCCTTTCTTCCAATTTGCAATGCCCAATTCCCACTACATAGTAGGTCCTCGTCGTGGCGCGGTTACTCACCTAATCCAGGTGGCGAAGGACAAGTCTCAGTGCTACACTCCGCGATCCACACACAACTTAACATGCACCTCATTGAGAACGAGAACCACTAATCATGACCACGAGGAGGTTACCCCATGTGACTCTACCCTCCCTAGCAACCGGGCCAATTTGGTTGCTTAGGAGACCTGGATGGAGTCACTCAGCACATTCAACACATTAGGTGAGCTTTACACTCACATTTTTGTGTTGTGGATTCCAGCTGACCTCATGTCGGTAATACAATATTCATTATTTTTATATTCTATAGAAAATCAAATTATTATGCAACAGGCTAGTACTATCTCAATTCGTCATTGTCACATGTCATATTAAGGCGAACTCACCTTTGAGCTTTTGATAATGGTTTTACAATTTCAGATAACCACCATTACGCAATTATGTAATAATCACGACAGGTTTAGAGAGGAGAATACAATCTTACCACAATGGATTATTTCACCACAGAGCACACTCTTACGCAACACTATATATTGTTTTCATTGATAACAAAAAAATTAATGAACAAACCTGGTCACAAGTATGAATAGCTGCCAGAAGCATTACTGCTCCTGTGGAAGGCCTGTAAATTCTTCTTGCACCAGTTTTTAGAAGACGCGAATGCAGAAATCTAGATGAGGAAAAGAAAAGTGATGTAACATAACCCTGTATTCCAGCAGAAACTGAGACACCTTGTTGCGCTACATACTGTACAAATAAAGACTCAACTAAATACGAAGCATGCAACATTTAACAGCTGTTTATTGCACAGCTTTCTGGAATGCTTGATTCTGATTCGTTAACAACAGCAGGCTGCGGTCAAATATTTGTGTATAATGACCAGCTTACTATATAAATGACTGTCATCCCTGATAACCGTTTTCTTATATACAGTTGTAGCTGGAATGGAGCCACCTGTTTGTTTTTTATTGTTTTTTGACAATTATTACAAATTTAAAATGCTAAACATCACATTATCCACCAATACAAGTGAAAACACTGGAGACCAGAAAACAAAAACTGGCTTCCAGTATAAATCGTGGAACACTTCTGCATTCAGGGAAAAGGTGGATAAGCAAAATAATGTACTGTATAGTAAGCTGCTCATAATAACTTATAACTAGGGCTGCATTAATTCAGTGCGATTAATTTGATTAAAAATAAAATGTTAAAAACACAATTAATCGCAATGCCCCCGGACCGTAATAAGGAAGATTCATGAGAAATGAAAGCTTGTAGTACCACCTGTTTACTCCAGAGGGCAGTAAGTGAAACTTCAGCTGTATGAGCAACACACAGTTTATACAGTGAACAAAACAATCCTTCAGCAGTCAGCACAACACAAACATGCAACACACTTGATGTCTGAACACATGATGCAAATTCGAACTAAAGGATCTCAACGTGTGTTCTAAGTATTCAATTATATTTAACTCGTATATATATATATCATTTTTTTATATTTAAACATAACTATGTATACTAATTTCATTATTAAATATTGAATTATTTTTATATGAGGAGCTTTCTCAGCAAATATTTGTATATGCGATTAAATGCGATTAATCTGGATTAATTAATCGGGACACCATGTAATTAATTTGATTAACATTTTTTAGCGATTGACAGACCTATTTATAACATATTAGATACTGAAATATAACATGCACAATAATCTTACCTGTTTCTAAGGTAGCGGATAAAGTCTGGGTGGTACATTTTGAAATGTTCTACAGTCACATCTTCACCAAAATATTTAAGTGGTCTAGAAGAGATATCGATTATAAAGTGTAAATACATTTCAGTAACTTAAGTGTAATTACCATACAATACATCACAACCAATTCTGTTCATCGTCACATTATAGAGCAAAACAATTTAATTGGAAGAAACTGATCACAATGAGAATTAGACTCATGGATCCATGTAGAAAACATAGAATGTGTTTATTCAAATATGAAAAATGAATTGTAGATACGTTTTGCTGCGCTCAGGGCCTTTCTCAATTATTGTGTGTGTGGCAGCTGCCCTCATAAGTATGTAATCTCTGTCATGATCTGGCAGGAAAATGTATCTAGTTTCCTATACAGAGGGAGATAAAAAGATAGAGAGAGAATTAGCAAAAAACATAGCTGAGCTAATGACCTATTAAAATATTTGACAAACATTCCTCATGGTGAGATAAACACAAAAGCTGTCAAGATACCAGTGGTTACCTTCGTTACTGGTGGTCCCCTGTAGCCTAGGCCAGCATAGCTACGCATGGAGTTTCTCATAGTGTTGGTGGAGAATGTATAAAATGACGTCCTAGATCCCACATCCTGCTCAAACCCCTTAAGAACTGCACCATTCACCCTACAGGTGCGAGAGAGGAGAGAAGCATTGTGAAATAAATATGCACACAATAAACACTATAAATACTTCCTTTAGTTAAAATATATTAATATAAATTTAGATGTGTGCAAACTAAAACACAACAAATCATATTTTTTGTGACACCTTTCCTAAAAAAAAAATTAATTGTAAAAAAATTGTTTCCGTAAGCATATGTTTCTTTATGGGTTAGAATAATTCATAAATTGTCCCTACCTGAAGACATAGTCATGTTCATCGATCTCTTTGCCTTTCATTGATCCATTCAGAATTCCTCCGTTTCCCACCACGGCACAACGGATGCACTGTGATCTGTTCTTCCTCTGTTCCCAGTCGTCGAACATTAACCGATTTGCTGTTGTATTTAAAATTCCCAGTGAGCTCTTTAATACTGTGAAGGACAACAGACACAAAATCCCATTATTTTTCTGGACATGACACTTTACATTATAGTGTCTACTGTATGTTTCACATGTTGCATGCTACTATAAATAGAAAGTAATACCTAACACACCTGATTCGACTTATTAGCTCATTAGTAGAGACTCTAGTCTATGACCTGAATTCTGTGTCAGATAAGGGAGATATCCAAAATGTGCAGTGTTGGGGAGCCTCCAGGAACATGGTTGGGAACCACTGGTATAGGCTATAAGCTATACGTTTTAAACTAGTTTTTTTTTTCTTCTTAAACATAGCTTTTTTTAGCTTTCCAACCAGCGTGACACAGCAAAACTGGCTGTCATAAACGTAAAGCCTTTTTTAATCTAAATATAAATTAAATTGTTATCACTTTGAACATCCTTATTTGTCAGTGACCCACCCTGAATTTATGGGTATGACAACAACATCCTACAAACAAATCCTCATCCAATCCAATCACCCACTGAAGTATATCTATAGCAACAGCATTTGAAGCATCATTCAAATCCATAGCAACGAAAAACACTATTGGATTGTAAATCCAATTCAAATCCTAACCCTGAATTCTTTTATTAAATCAGTTCTTTTCAACTAATCTAGCAAATGCCGAAAACACACATACCATCGAAATCAACGCCTCCCCAGCCATGCGCTCCACTGTAGCGCTTCAACCGCTGGTACTGATCTTGAGTGAAATGCTTTGCCCACTGAAGGACTGGAATGCTTTGATGAAACACCTCAGCAAATGAAGTCTGAGGCACGTGCTTTCTAATGCTGCTTGGACAGTTCTGCAATAATGAAAAACATGGTTTTGACAATTTAGTGAGATTAGAATGTATTCCGGCAGTCAATTTTTTTTTACATTTGAACCAAAAATTTAATAAAAAAATGACAGTTTGAAGTTGAAACAGATGCTTTTATCCAAAGTGACTTAAAGTACACTTGACTTGAGTAACCAGATCACACTGTAAATTTGGCGACAATCAGGGTTGGGGAGTAACAAAATACATGTAACAGGATTACGTATTTAAAATACAAAATATAAGTAACTGTATTCCACTACAGTTACAATTTAAATCAATTGTATTTAGAATACAGTTACATTAAAATAGTATTTTGATTACTGAAGAGATTACCTTGCATTTTATTGTCATTTGTTTCATGTAATATTTAGTCCTTTCGGATGGAACACATTTATCCATATAAATGATGCGATCCAAAGTGCATTTGAACAGCGGTGAAACAATTTCTTATGATTCGTATGATGATTCATACGAGCAGACAGAGAAGTAAGTTTGAAGTTAGTTTGGAGCAGAATTTTTTTTTTCAGCTTTATGCTAAGCTAAAATGCTATTTCTAGCCATTTTACATGCATGTTACCAGGCACGATCATATTTTTTATCAAGAAAATTCACGTTGGATCATAATATCTTTGATATTAGAGCAAAAATTATTTTTGTATTGTTTTCCTGTAAAAATATTCTATATAACAAATATATAAAATATAAAAAAGATTCATTTGATTTAACTTGTTTTAGAAACAACACTGTATACGATATTTATGTTTTTCAGAGGATGTATTTTATGATGAGTTTTTATAGTCAAAACAAGTGAAAAAATCTACCAGTGTTGAAGAAGTAATCTAAAGTATTTAGAATACAATACTGACCTCGAGTAACATGTATTCTGTAATCCGTAGTGGAATATATTTCAAAAGTAATCCTCCCAACCCTGGCGACAATAGGTCAAAAGTTAATCAGCTAAAATCTGTCTATTCTTATTGGATTGCTCACTGTCACCCAGTGGCTGAAGCTGGAAGAGTTGTTGAATGTATAGTAAGTAAAATTGATTTCTAAAGCACACTCAAACATAGCAAAGCTGACTGAAGTGCTGAACAGAAAAATATAAAATACAGTAAATAAAACAAATATGTACAATAAAATGTGACAAGACAATCTCAATTGATATTGCAAAATGCTAGAGAATACAAGTGAATGGTATTAATTTTCTCTTGGAAAATTGTAGGAGTGGTGTGTAGGAGTGGTGGTGGCGTAGTGGTCTAAATCACATAACTGTTAATCAGAAGGTCGATGCTTCGATCCCCACAGCCACCACCATTGTGTCCTTGAGCAAGGCACTCAACTCTGGGTTGCTCCAGGGGGATTGTCCCTGTAATAAGCGCTCTGTAAGTCGCTTTGGATAAAAGCGTCTGCCAAATGCATAAATGTAAGCTTGGATTTATTGCCAAATTAAAATCTTATGTCTATTAGAATGTGTATTAATAAACTTTGAAAGGTAAATTGTTCTTGCCAACTTGGACTCATTCTGAAAGATCCTCAAACAATCTTTAAAAATCTCTTAAGATACATTCTTCCATCTCCTCTCAGCTCTACGGCAGGTCTGCCTCAATGATCAGGTATGTTCATTTAGCCAATGGAAAGATTTCTTTGTTTTTGATTGTTTGTACTTCAGAATAAATAAAAATCTGGTTTATCAGGTAATAAAATCTGAGACTGTTGAACAGAATGAATACAATATTAAAATCAAATCATCAGGACTAGATGTGGTTTGGGCAGTAGATAAAATAAACGATTCAAAAGCATTTTCCTGATAGTGGTCAGAAAAATGAGTAATAGTGGAAGAATTAATAAAACAGGAATAATGGCCAACAGGCCTGACAGTAGATAAAGGGCTATAAGCAGTAATATTGAATTCAATGGGCCTATGATCTGAAAAACATGCATCTTCTCTAACAATATTATCAACAGGAATTCCATATGACATAATAAGATCAAGAAAATGTCCAAGAACATGAGTGGCACTCGTTATATACTGATTAAAACCAAAGGAGTCCAAAACATTATTCAATTCGGTAACCAAGGGTCTACTGGGACAAAACACATGAATGTTAAAATGTCCCAGCAACAACATACGGTCATACAGTGGGACCATAAGAGATAAGAATTCAGAGAATTCTACTATAAAGTCTTTGTCCAGCTTAGGAGGTAATGTAGAGAACGTCCCGACGAGCCAAATGAAGACTCCCATAAACTGTTTTATGCAATGGAGGCTCAGTCGAAGTTTGCAAAAGTGGGACACTTACTGCCCTCCTAAGCCTCACGTGAATACCACCACGATTCCCCCTCTTCCTGCTGCGTTTCCTTTGGAGGGGAATGCAGCAAGATGTCTAATGCATAGTCTCCACAGAGAGATGAAGGAATTTTGAATTGTGGTGATCGTGTAGAGCAGGGCATTCAAGGATAGAATATTTGATCTGGATTCAAGTTTGCCGGTCATAAATCAGCACCAATAGAGAGAATCAATACGCATAATACAGACAAGGCAAACAGATCTAACAGATAAAACAGCAGAAAAAACAGACGAGATAGACGGCAAGCCGACAAACACACTGGCACCATCTTGGAATTATCTCATATTACTGAAAGCTCCAGTTTACGGGTGAAATGTCCACAGGGTGGCGCCAAAAGAGAGTAACATTTTTTGTTGTAAATTATGTAATAAAGTGAACAGGAATGCATATTTTATTAACCATATGCCCTAACCCCAATTCCAACCCTAAACCTAACCGTCAGAATCGCATTCAAGATTGTTTATGTGAACACAATTACTTTCTGGTTCCCTCCCACAATCAGTACTAAAATTAAAGGTGATCATGGTTGAACTGATGCAAAAATGTCTGATAGGGGTTGGCGCTTGTCAATCATTTGGCAGAATGGGGCTGAGGGTGCATTAACTTTTGGAAGCAACATGGCAATTCGTAAATCAGTGGAGTTTTCAGAGTTTCGTGTGGACCTGCAATAACTCACTCAATGTAACTACTATCCTTTCTGGATTTCTGTGGGCTAGTTACTGAATTTGAATGACCATTACATTTGAATGGCCATTTGTATGAACACAATTTGTAAGAACAAAACATTGAATGAATCTTGCTTAACTTAAGTTAAGCAGATGGCTTCTGGAAATTGCACATACTTTCTATTCTAACATAGATACAGATACAGGGCCAAAAACCACTAGAAGCCAATAATAAAACTATAGGCCAAAATCCACAGACAGGCACTTACTGTTTGTGAAGGAACATCGTCCATGGCATACTGGTCACCAAAAAAGTCTGGTTCAGTTGGTTTTGCTGGTTTGATGGATTTTGTCTCATTTTTTGGCACTTGTTTTAAGGAGCTTGTGTTTGAATTTGCATGATCAGGCTTTGAGTTGTCTGATATTGGCAAATCATGAATATCTGATTGCTGGGATGAACTCTGATCTTGCTCTTCAGCACTGGGCAGTTCCTTCTCAGCAGATGTGTGGTAGTCCATAAAGCTTTTGCTCTCATTACTGAAATACCTGTGGGCAAGGAAGGCAGAAAAGTAGACAATGCATTATGTCACTTTCTTTAGCCTAACATTAAAGTTGATGTAAAATACTGAACAATATACCTTTCACAGCTTAATTTGAAGAGACAACTATAAGTTAGCCATCTATGGGTTAATTAACTAAAAAGTGTAAACACTAAGGCTCTGTGGTGCTTTCAAATCATTTTGACCATGCGACACAGCAACATTGGCTCAACCAATGGTAGGATTTGGGGGTGGGACTAGCTTTTTTAGGGGTTTCATAAGTTAATATTATTGCAATTCAGTTTGGTGCTGACTTGCAGCTTGGAGGAAACAAAAATACTGGCCCTAATAAGACAACTAAACTGTATTACATAACAAGACTAGAAATGTTGCACACAGTACAGCAAATGTTCTTGAATGGCCTAATTGTAAGAATAAATCTACATAATGAACCAAGCTCAAAGTTCAGTAAAATATTCAGTGTTAAAATCATCAAGTGAATTTAATTACAGATCAAGTGATTTTACACCCTAATTGATTTTAACACACTGTCTGTTAATGTAACAGAGGATTATAGTATTATACTCTATATCTGTGTTTTCCATTATTACATAACTGTGCAAAGTGATATGATGTAGATATGTTTGGCACCATCATAGTGGGGTATTGGGTATTTCGCAATACTGTTTTTCTTTGACTGCTCTGTCTTAAAGATTTAATCAGTGTGAGTCTATTGTCTTGCTGATTACAAAAATAAAAAAAATTCTGCAATCAATCAAGGTTTGTAAAAGATAAAAACAATCATAAACAACCAGTTATGCAAAAAGGTAATCCACTACAAATTACAAATTTCTTAAGATTCCTTTGCTGATTACTTGATAGTAAAAGTAATCACATTATTAATGACTTTACTTTTAAGTTACATTCTACAACACTTTTCACAGAATGTTTTTTCCTCTCAACTAATTTAATATTCTGTCTACATTTTCCCTTTGTGCATTGTCACACATGAGTCATACACTTCGGCTGTCACATATGTGCAAACAGACATACTTATGAACATAATTCATGTACTAAATGTATTCTACATTAAAATTACTATATCAGAAATATGTGTAACTTAAGTAGTGTACTTAAAAATAATTAAATTAATTGAAAGTCAGTAACTGTTATTGGATTACAAGAATTTAAAATTGAATCTGTTACACTATGTTTTGACCAAAAAAGTAGTTAGATTACAGAAACGAATTACTCAAAAAATATTTAGCATATTAAGATTTACGCATTTCAGTTTCATAACAAAATTTCATCAGATTGAATTGAGTAATATTTAACAAAATACAATTATTCAAACATAAAATATTGAGTTTTTTTATTTATTTATAATAATTATAAAATAATTAATCATAAATTATTTTTTTTATGTACTTTGTAATCAGATTACACCCAACACTGTAAGCGACAACATATGACATCCTTAAAACACTGTATGGATATTTGGGATAATTCTTAACAATGGTTACACAAGGGATCCTGGGTGGCTCAGTGAGTATTGATGCTGACTACCACCCCTCGAGTCGTGAGTTCGATCCAGGGTGTGCTTTTGTCTCTGCATATTCACTTTTAACAACAGATAATTAGTTCATGTTCATTCAGACAGGCTACTTAGAAATGTCATCAAAACACTGTGAAGCAAGTATTATGAGAAAATGAAATACTGATCTTTACAATCACTTTAAGATCACTTTACTGAACGTGTCATTTTGAAATGCCCTAAATTTCGGAATTTGTACTGAATCACAAGTTTTGATGCCTACTGGTGGAATATGCCTTTTCGTGACCTTCAGGGTGTTTTTTGAGTATGCCTGTGTTAAAATTAGCATCTGGGCTACATTTCACATAATAGACCCTACTTTGAGTGCAATGATTGTGTACTTCTCTTGAGCTCACTGGCATTACTAATGCACTTCACAGGATGAAAGAAAGCCAAACCAGAATGATTATATGCCTGGCAGTGCACTATACTGAAGGAGCACTACCAAAGCAGCTCTTAAAGTGATAGTCCACCTCAAAAAGTGCAAATCTTGTCATAATTTAGCTAATCACCATTTAGTGGTTCCAAACATGTATGATCTTTTTTTCTTTCATGGAACACAAAAGATGATTTGTTTTTTAAGAATGTCTGGGGCCACTCTTTTCCATATAATGAATTGAGCCATACAATAGACTGAACAGACTGAAATTTAAGTAATTTAAGTAGTTATTTAAATATGTATATGGTACCAATACAATCACTGTGTCAGGTTTGACATCAATGACGTTTGGTCATAAGGAAACTAAGAACCAATGCCATTTGGCTTCAGTGGCATTGTGTTTTATGGAATAGAGAAAGTCAAACAGGTTTGGAACATGATGAGGTAAATGATGACATAATTGATTTTTTGGGTGAACTACCCCTTTATTGGAGAACAAAGTAAAGTAAATTAGCATTAAATAACTAGGTATAAACAATGGAAAATGTGCCAGCTTGAGGAAGTAGGCATCCCAGGCTTGAATTTGATTTCACCTAAAGTTCCTCCCTCATACCCCAATACTTCCTAACCCATCTAAGGGAGTACTTCCTTGCCACTGTCTCCCTTGGTTTCTCTCTGTGGGGATATCTAAGGTACTATTCATTGTTAAGCTGCATTGACCATTTGTATTGTGAAAAGCACAATCCGAATCCAAATAAAAAATATCTAAAACCTGCACTCACTTCGTCATTGATAAACAAGACAAAGAACAATAAATAAACAAACAAACATAAATAATAAAGTTGGCTCTGCTTCTGAAGCTTACCTCCATAGTGACAAAGAGCATGTATGTGATCTCTGCTCTCTAAAGACTATGCGCCCATGCTGACATCATCAGTAGTTCCTTAATGACTAACAACCACTGCCTACTGCCAAGAAACAGTCAACAGAAGACAACTAAGAAGCCTTAACTTCAAGATAGTTCTGATCTTGTATTGTTCTGCAGTACTCCGCTGAAATAGAAAGAGAGTTTCTTGTATTTGTTGCTTTTGCTTTCTCATTTGAAAGTCGTTTTCTTTAAAGAAAGGCCCTTGAAACTTACATTTTTATAAAAGTGGTATGTACACAAAAACAGACATACACACTCAAGGCTGAAATGATCGACAAAGTTTGAAAAGAAGTCTGTGCGTCAAAATGTTTGGGCTGAATTAACTACAGAAGTTTCACACTTAGGAATCAGGATTAAAATAAACCCAAACCAGAATCAAAACAGTGCTGCCTTGCATGCAAACATTGTAATTTAGTCTGTCTAGTCATCTCAATACCTGTGTTTTATTGCAGTGAAGCTTTGGAAGTTCGTCATTTGCCATGGCACCAGGATCTGCAGAGCCACACATACCACAGTTAACGCCAGCAATCCGATGCCCAATAACACAATGAACCATAGCAATAGCTTCTGGGGTAGTCGGCCTGTCATCGTGGTACTTTCCTCTGGCCTGAGTCACCAAGAGTTCCCCAAAAGGTTTGGTAGGACATGAGTGTTCTCCTGAGGAGGGGAGGAACACTGTTTTGATGAACCTGGAGTTTTAAAGTAAATCTCAAAGGGTTGGCAGTGTTTGTGACCATTAATTCGTCTCTGGGGACACTGGGGAGTCTCCTGTGCCACCGAAGACTTCTCTGAAGGAGAGAAAAACAACATAAGACTGAAACTCCACATGGTGGTTTCTACACTGTAATCCTATTTTAATTAAAGGGCCTGAAAAACCAGCAAGATTAAATCCTGATTTCAGAGTGCATCTTTTCACAAGAAGGTTTAACTACTTGTTTAAAGAAAGAAAGAAAGAATTTAAAACATTTACAACATATTTAAACAATGCAATAATATGTAATTGTTATTATTTTTTAGATTATCAAAATGGAGCACTTCTGATTTGTTTGCAAATTTCGAAGCACTTGTTCAGTTTTGGTCATAATGCCTTCATGCATTGTAAAGTAGAGCTTCTAAGCTTTCAAACGATACCTATTAAACACAATTCACAATGGTATTTTATCAAACTACACAATGATGACTCTAAGACATAATAGATCTTACAGATGAATTTTCTTTTAATGCATGATTTTCTGTAAATCTGCTTTGAAACGATGTGTGTTGTGAAAGGTGCTATACAAATAAAAATGTGTGTTGGTCAAGACTGTAGTTATTAATATTTTGATGATTTGTTTTATTTTTTTGCAGATCCACCAGCAGGCCCAGCCAAGTTTAAAGGGTTAGTTTATTAAAATACTGTTGTTCAGTGTTTATTCATGTAGAAATTAACATTAACCAACATTAATAAATGCTGTAAAAGTATTGTTCATTGTTGTTTCATGTTAACTAATGTTAACAAATACAACCTAATTGTACAGTGATATTACCAGTTTAATTAATCACTTTTGTGTCTCAGACACTGGAAAATAAAGCTGAACTGAGAAAAACAAAGCTTTATATTATAAGTTGTTTTTCCCCATCTCAAGAATTACTGCTATTTTTTCTGTCAAATGTGGAATGGCAAGAATAGTTTTCTGTAAACACAGAAAGAAAGAATGTAAAAGAACAGGGTTGGTTAAAACAAAATTACAATTATGTATTGTTAATACATAATAGTATTTCTTCAAGGGAACAAGCATTACACCCTCAGAAAGTATTTCTCTCAACTGACATCTTGTGATTATGTGTCCGGAAACACAAAGCTTATTTAAACAACACAATTTAATGGTGCAATTGTCAAAATCACTACAAGCTTGGATCTCAGACTGATAGATGAGTGAGAAATCAAATAATTTTGTAACCAAGTATTTATTACTATGTAAATATAACTCAAACTTTTGTGAAGGTCCACACTCTGGCAGATTATTGGCAGTGACATGCATTTTGTGTTTCGCAAAGTTTTCTGCTTCAGTTGTTGTGGTGTTGATTCACGTTGTTTCTAGATTATTGTGCAGAGTGATCAGATGCATTTTAAATAATTGAAAAAAGCTTCATTGGCCAAAAAAATTTACTTTATCACAAAAACCCAAATTTCACTGTTTTTTGGCCCTGTCACAGAATGACCAGCTAACATAATTTCACTAATCATATCAGCACCTGGGAAAGTGTGAACGAGTACTAGTCAGGTGAAATCACTCTATCATTCTGATTGGATGATAAGAGCAGACTGATTGCTATAAAAGGAGGGAAGAAGTGCTTCAAATCATTGTGTTCATGTTAGAAATGGTTACCTCTAACGTAAGACGTGCAGCCATCGTCGCTTTGCATAAAAATGGCCTCACATGCAGAGAAATTGCTGCAAAGAATATTGTACCTGAAAGAACCATTTACCGGATCATCAAGAACGTCAAGGAGAGAGGTTCAACTGCAGTGAAGAAGGCTTCAGGACATCCCAGAATGTCCAGCAAATGCCAGGACTGTCTCCTCCTGAGGAGTCAGCTACGGAATCGTATCACCTCCAATGCAGAGCTTGCTCAATATTGGCAGCAGGTTGGTGTGAGTGCATCTGCACGCACAGTGAGGCAAAGACTTTTGGACAATGGCCTGGTGTCAAGAAGGGCAGCAAAGAAGCCACTTCTCTCCAAGAAAAACATCAAGGACAGACTGAAATTCTGCAGGAAGTACAAGGATTGGACAGCAGAAGACAAGTTCAAAGTTATTTTCTCTGATGAAGCCCTCTTCCAACTGTTTGGGACATCTCGATAGTCTGGATAAGAAAAGGTGAACGCAACCATGAGCCTGTGTTGTGCCAGCAGGGAAGAATCCTGATACCATCCATGTGTGGGTTTTCTTTTCATCCAAAGGAGTGGGTTCTCTCACAATCCTGCCCAAAAACACTGCCATGAATAAAGAATTGTATCAAAACGTCCTGCAAGAGCAAATTCTCCCAAAGATCCAGGAGCAATTTGGTGATGATCCGTGCATTATCCAGCATGATGGAGAACCATGTCACAAGGCAAGAGTGATAATGAAGTGGCTCGGAAATCATTACATTGAAATTTTGGATCTGTAGGCAGGCAACTCCCTGGATCTTAATACCATAGAGAATCTGTGCTGAATCCTCAAAAGGCGAGTGGACAAGCAAAAGCCCAGAAATTGTGATCAACTCCGAGCACTAATAAGGCAAGAATGGATCGCCATCAGTCAGGATTTGGCCCAGAAGCTGATATCCAGCATGCCAGAGCGAATTGCGGAGGTTATGAAGAACAAGGGTTTTGCCAATAAAAGCCTTTAAAAGTTATGAAATGCTTATCATTGTTTTCCAGTATATCATAGAAACATGTGAAAAAATAATCTACAAATACTGAAGCAGCAAACTTTGCAAAACATTTTTACGTCACTGCCAGGGCTGGACTGGCAATCTTGCATGCCGGGCATTTTCCCTGTGGGCCGACGCAATTTTGGGCCTATCGGGGCGGACTTGCCTGCGGGATACCCGAGCGGGCCGGTGGGTCGGCCGCGAAATGTGCAGAATGGGCCGCGATAAGGAAAAATTGGCCGCAAAATTTGTTATACAGAACAGACCACAAAAAAACTTTCCAAAAATGTCTCCAAACAAATAAACATTAATAATTGTAAATAAGAACTAATGACTACACAACAACGACTAAAGGTCTGAGTAGCATGAAGACATGATATTAGAAAATTAGATTTCACAGAATGAGTTTCATTCTGTGCCATTTGAGTCATCATTGAGTCTGTGTCATGTACTGTACGCCATCGCCTGGTGGCCATATGTAACATTGTGCTTCTAGTAGATTATCTAATGATCTATGCATCCAATTACCTGATTAAAGGTAATCGCTTCTAAGTAATGATATGTGATATTTTATGTTCTGCTTATTTTTCATGAAGTTATAAGCAAAAAGGTGGCATATAAGCCAGCGGGCCCACCAGTGGGCCCATCCCAGTGTTTATTCATGTAGAAATTAACATTAACCAACATTAATAAATGCTGTAAAAGTATTGTTCATTGTTGTTTCATGTTAACTAATGTTAACAAATACAACCTAATTGTAAAGTGATATTACCAGTTTAATTAATCACTTTTGTGTCTCAGAAATTGGAAAATAAAGCTGAACTGAGAAAAACAAAGCTTTATATTATAAATAGTTTTTTCTCCATTTCAAGAATTACTGCTATTTTTTCTGACAAATGTGGAATAGCAAGAAAAGTTTTCTGTAACAACAGGCTGTTTCTGTAACTATTGCTCTGCTTTCTGGAAATATTTGAAAAAGATTAAACTACAAACCAAAGTCCGTCCTTTTTAAGACTTTGAACTGCCTGAAATCTCAAGTCAAATTTTTACAACTTTTACAAAAAAGAAAATCTCTTTTAGTTCCTTAAAAGTCAGTCAAATTAAGAAAAGAAAGTTTTCCACAACTTTAAACACAAAGAAACATAGTAAAACCCAAAAGAAACAATATACTGCTGTCAGACAAAGTAACTGTCACCAAAAGAAATGTTTCCGAAACAGTTGACTCGCCCATGTTCCTTTAACTCAAGGAAAACAACCACAATGCACACACAGAGACACACACACACACACACAAAAAAGAGAAAAAAAATTAAAAAGAGGACAAAAATATCTCGTACCTGAGGGGAAACTTCTGTCAGGCGATAAGAATAAGACTTGGGCAGTAGAGTGACCAGTTTAATAAATGAAACTCAAACAGTCACATGCTCACAGGTCTGGAGAGGCGGCCCTATTGTGGAATGAGTAACAGCTGCTAGCAATTGTTCAACTTCCCTGCCCCCTCCCCCAAAGGAAGACAGAGAATACTGTAGAGAGAGAGAGAGAGAGAGAGAGAGAGAGAGATGATTATCACAGAACCGTAAAGAAGGACTTTAAAAAGCTGACAACCGACCAGACAAAAGCAACAATAAAGATATAAAAAAAAACACAAAAAGACAGAAAAACAGATACACATGTTCAATGAATACCCAAGATGACATGCATCAACATGCAGAATGCACCCTAGGTTCAAAAGCCTGTAAGTCTGTCTTGTTATTACACAAGTCACAGCTCCCTCTTTACAATACAAGACAGTAGAAGTAAATAGGTTGCATAATACTACTGGTTTGGTTGCAAAATCAGTAAAAAGCTATAGAAACCAACAGAAGTGCAAAATGCGAGTGTGTGATTGTGTGCACATGATTGACTAAGAGCCAGAGGTGAAAATGAGGTAAAAAATGCTCCTCAAGAATGGGGGTCAGAAGGAAGGAATGTCCTACGAACTCACAGATGTGCATTTACATGTATTCATGAGGCAAATGCTTTGTTCAAAATGACTTTCAAATGAGAAAGCAAAAGCAACAAATACAAGGGAAAACTCTCTATAGAAACTCTCTTTCTATTTCAGTGGAGTACTGCTGAACAATACAAGATCAGAACTATGAGAAGTTGATATATTACATTTCAATGAGCTCTTTATTTATGTTCAAATTTACAAATACATATAAGGAAAAATGCATATCTTAGGTCCTATAATGGGTACCATTTCTTTTAAAGGAAGGTTCCTGCTTCAAAACAAGTTAAGCTCAATCAACAGCATTTGTTGCATAATATTGATTACCACAAAAATATACTGGATATTCCAAAAGCATTAAAATGCATACGTTTGTTTCAAAAGTATAGCCTCAAGAAGCAGACATAATATGGTAACATTTTATTATGATATGATTCCATATTACAGCTTCATACTCATGACGATGGTAAACACTATAAGCCATTTATTCACACTAAAATTACGTAGAACACAGATTTTAAAATACTATACATTAGTCATGTTAACATAACATTTTACGTCTTGTGGCTACTTTTGAAATGGTGAGTATTTTAGTGTTAAAGGAATATTGCTGAATAACACAAAACATTTTCTTAAAAAAAAAAAAAAAGCACACAATTGAGGTTACAGGGAGGCACTAAACAAAAGAAGTGAATGGGGCCATTATTAAGCGCCTCACTGTAACCCAGATTTTTTTTTAAATAAAAGGATAGATAGATCAAATCCATTTTTTTGTAGTAATCCATATTGTGCGACAAATGCTGTCAATAGAGCTTAAATTGTATATATATTCCTTTACCTGACCTGCATTTTATGCATTTGGCAGATGCTTTTTTTCCAAAGCGACTTACAGTGCAATTATTACAGGGACAATCCTCAATGAGCAACCTGGAGTTAAGTGATTTTTATTTAAAAATCACAGTTACAGTAAGGCAATTAGAATGGAAATGAGTGTCATTGTGGGCTGAAGCACATAACTGGTAAACAGAAGGTTCCCAGTTTGATTCCCACAGACACCACCATGTCTGTGGGAATCAAACTGGGAACCTTCTGTTTACCAGTTATGTGCTTCAGCCCACAATGACGCTCATTTCCATTCTAATTGCCTTACTGTAACTGATTTTTAAATAAATAAGGGACGAGTCAAATATATTGGACAGCAAATGCCTTCGAGCTGGTAAACTTGTATTGAAGCAGGAACATTCCTTTAACTTTTTCAACATATTGAATCACCCTTTTAATTTTAAATAGCCTTGTGATGCAACAGTTGAATTATTTAAAACCACAAATATTCCATGTAGTCTCTCAAAAACCTCATATTAGTAATGCAAGTACTGAATTTATTTATTTTTGTTTAAAGTAGTTTAAGATGAATTATAGCATGTCACACCACATGATACTGCTGATGAAACTGCTTGGAATTTCATGTCAACTAATGAAAAGTCTTTAAGGCTTTTTAACTAAAAGGTGTGTCTTCAGACACTTTTTATGAAGATTTCAATGCATTCCACTGTTTGGGTAAATGTTGAAAGTTCACCATCATCAAAGGACAGAAAGTTTACATTAAACAAGCTTTAAACATAATGAAAGGAGCTGAAAGAAAGAGAGATTTGTTGAATATTTTCTGCAGGGAACACAAAAGCCTAACATAAAAAATGCACCAGACGATAGCAGATGCAAAGCTGTGTGGAATGGCAAATTAACTGAGTGGTGTTAAACTTGGTCACTCTTAAGGGGTGGAAAACTGAGATGAAGTGATCATGTAATTGTTTGTTTTGTGATTTGGAAAAGAAAAACAAAAGTCAGCTAATTCATGTTCAAGATTTATTTACTTAGGGAAATAAAAGAAAACTATTCATTTTAATAAACAAAACACAGGACGTGGGTAAAAGAGTCAAATTAAGAGCTACATGTTAAAGGGTTCATTCAATTTACAAAAAAATAAGACATGCAAAAAACAAAATACCCCCAAAAAACATTACAAAAACAAAAAATGAGGAAATATAGGAGTGGTTTGAAGGCAAAATGTTACCCAAACATTGCGACATTAATTAAGTTTATCATTTATGAAAGGCCAGAGTAAGACGGCGACCAGCGCTTGGCTATTAAAGACCACACACACAAAAGAAGGGTTAATTGGCACGAGTGGGATTGACACGCACAGCTCAGGACCAGCATCTGCTGCCAAAATGGACTTCCAACCTTCTCACAATGCATTTGAAACATTCTCAGAATGTTTTTAACATCATGAACCTTACACTGGGGTTCTAATCAAATCTATCCAACTGACCTTGGATGCACATAAGTGTGATATCAAGAGGTGAGTCATGACCACACTCAAGACATGTGTGGCGTGGTTCCATTCAGTAAGTAGGCGAATCAAGGAAAATCTGACATTCCATATCCGTCAAACAATGGTACAACAAAGAGGTAGGACACAATCAATTTCAGTCCAAGGGGTGGAAAGTTGGCTTTTGAGAAGTCAATTAGTTTGAACTAGAATCAACTTCTCTGGCAAGAGTATTGTTTTGGATAAAGAGAAGAGTTTAAGAAGAAGGTATCCAATCAGAATAAACATCTGGGTCACGATAATAGGGTGAACATTTCCTCCCTTTCTGGGTTGTGCTTTTAGCATTGACTCAAAAAGGTTTAGAGTTCTTTTGTAAGCTGTTAGTGTGATACTACCTTGTTGAACCAACAATTAGTTTACATAAAAAAGAGAAACGGGGAAGTAGAAATAGAAATGACTTCATAAGAAGAAACAATGGAGACCAGTTCTTCCCCATGCAATTCATTTGTCTCGGCTCCTCTCTTGGGTAGGTCGCTTGGTATAGATTGAAAAGAGAGAGTGAGAAATTGACAGGCTGTGACTGTGCTTGAAACAACAGCATGAATACCAGCCATATAATTCTCCCCCGGCTCAACAGGATTTCAGTTCCTGGATCAAAATCTTGTGTTTGTTCGAGAACAAAATTCCTGTCAGAGAATCCCTAATTTAACCATAGGCAAGTCCTAAATTCGGAAGTATGGGTTGATAACAATGTTAAGTCATCCCCAACAATGTCCTAACCAGGGGCGATACGACAAGTGTCCAGCGATTTATCCACACTTAATGCAAAACTGCTTCACAGCTTGACACAATTACAAGTAAATAGTATTTTTTTATGTTTTATATATATATATATATATATATATATATATATATATATATATATATATATATATATAAATTTAATGTCTGATGTTGAGCATGATTTTAGTAGAAGAGGTTACCCAACGCAAAGTCTAAGAAACAAAAACCAAGTGTCGATACCACTCGTCACTGTCGCAGATGGTTAGTATAAAAACTCTAGGAAGTGAAAGCTTGCTTGTTTCATTATTGCTTATCTTATCATCTCCATTCTGTCAAAAAACCTTCTAAAACATCTGTCCTATACCTATGCTGTCATCATTCCCTGACATCTGAAAGAGCTGAGCTTCAATGAGTGCTGTGAGTGAGCACGTTTGGTTGTCCTTGGGGCTTCTAGGACATCTCCTGTAATTTAGAAATAGCCCTGAGGGGCACCAGGACAAAAATCCATATGCAGCACATAAAAAGCCAGGGGAGTCTAGGTGTAGTTGCATGTGTGTTTGTGTATTGGAGGGGGGTAAGTGCTCTCCTTTTTAATGTGAAGTTAACTTCTCAGGAATGAGATTTCAGAACCTTTGCCTGTACCACCTCTCCTGTCCACTGGAACCTCCACTCATTTCCCTCCAACATTGGACAGAAAGGGAAGTGGGTGTGTAGTTACAGAAACATCTGGATGAACTTACTGTAGATGCCTTTTTCCAAGGTTTTCCAATTCTTTTTCCACAAAACATATCCAGGTCACCAAAAAAACAAAAAAACAAAGCAAAAACAAATCACAAGAAAAAATAAATAATTCATATTTTGCCTAAAACATTTAAACCTATATTTAGGATCATTAAGATTTTTTGGATTATGACATAATTGAATGGCAATGAAGCACATATCCCATTCAAATAGTCATTACCGCACATAATGAATTCGTAAGTTTAACTTTTGAGATTTTTTTAAATTCTCATAATTTTCAATGCCAATTCTTTTTACTGCAATACGATATGACTGTATTTCAGTACAAAATTACAGTAATACAATGCATTTTTTAAATCAAAATAAATTAAAGGTAAATTCACAACAAATACTACCAAGATGTATAAATACTTTACAATTCATTTAATATATCATTTTCTTCCCGTTACATTAATGATTATTTTTTTTGGCAAATTTTGAGGAAAAAGAGCTGAATTGTGATAATGCTACAATTCCAAAAATCTTAATGGTCCTAAACATAGTTTTTTAAATAAATAAATAAAATTAAAAATAGTCATATCCATGCAAGATAGACACACAAAAGTCTCCAGGAATCCTAACAGAAGATTAAATTCCTCTCTTATTTTGCCCTGTTCTCATGGGAATGCCACAGGTTGCCGTTCTTGATCAGAAGACTGGTGGGAACCATCCACCCCTCTTTCAAGTCTCCGTCCAGAATCCATCAGTTCATCCAAATGACCAAAAGCAGAAAAATGTAACCAGACAGGAATATGGATAAAGAGATTTTTTTCTTTGTGCAAGTGGACTGTATGATAGAAGGGAAGGGGTGGTGGGGGGAGGAGCTCTCAGGGGCTGATGCACCAACATGTCAATCATTTCCCTAGCAGCTGTTTCCTCTGCTGTTCCAACAAAGACTCGAGATGATCTGCTCTCTTCAATGCAGCCTGAAAGACAGATGAGAAAGAGATAAATTAGTCGCGAATCAAAATACTCACAAGACGGTTATTGCATTTATTGCAAGATATAACAGACAAAGTAATTTATCAGATCTCTCATAATATGCCATACCTCATGTTGCTTCCGCAGATTATTAACAGTTTCTTCCTTCTTGAAAATGGCAGATTTCACTCTAGAAAAGGTAGAGAGAACTGTCATTGTGGTTGAGCACAGGAAGTCAATTCAAACTTGTAATTGAACACCACTGCACCATTTAAAAGGAACTAAAAGAAAAATAGCGTATTTTCCCCAAATAGCATATTTTATTTTTTTATAGTAGAGGTAACTCATGATACTGTATCAATATTTTATTACCAAAATAGATTGCTTTGTTACATTTTTACAGTCTCCACCACTCTTTACAACAAGGTTGTATTTGTTAATATTAGGTTAACTACATTAGTTCACATGAACTGATCATTTAGAGCACTTATTAATGTTGGTTAATGTTCATTTCAACATATACTAATACATTTTTAACATTGAAAGATACATATGTCAGCATAGGTAAATGTATTATGAACTAACACTGAACAATTGTATTTTCACAACTTAACATTAACCGAGATTAATAAATGCTGAACAAATATGTTGTACATTATTAGTTCATGACACCTAGTGCATTTAGTCAGCCGGCTGTTATCCCAAAATAAACCCTGACAGGGTGATCAGGACTTGTGATCATGGTTTTGTATCACCCTGAAGGGGCTTATTTTGCAAAAACAACTGGTTGTCTACATTATCCCGCTTATTACATGGTCACTAACCAAATAAACAAATAAATGAACATAAAGCATTGATTTGCATTGGAATTATGTAAATAAGTGAGAAGAAATAAATCACTGAACAGCTGAAATCCGTTTTGTTGGTGTTTATTTTGTAATTAATGTCAGACTGCTAATTATGCATCTTTTCACAAGACTGCTTACCACATAAATAAATAAAAAAATTAACATGAAACAATTGATTTGAGTTTAAATTATTTTATTAGCTTACTTGTCGAGCACAGTGATTTGCGTAGCAGTGGAGAAGAATACCCAGGTGAGCGGTCTAATACGTTTATGTGCGGTTGTTACTGAGCAATATCAGACCACTAGATGGCGCCACTGATTAATCATAAACTATGTTTAGGACCATTAAGATCTCTCATCATGCAAATTAGACAAATAATGCAAAACTACCTTTAACTCTACAATAAAAGCAATTTGCTAGGTACAATTCCAGAACTTGCGGGTCGTGTCTGGCCCCGAAAAACCATTTACAAAACAGCCACAATTGCTGAATTGGCACCTCAATTATTCCCATTCAACCAAAATGCAAACTCAAAACAAGCCAAGTATATATGTTTATAACTTGTTTCTTTAGACTGCAAGAGTTTTGTGTAATAAACACGTTAGAGCCAAGGTACGCTATTCCAGACAATTTCACATCTAGCCTCATCTTCTTCCTCCGGACCTCTCTCACCTTTGGTGTACCTCCACGAGCTCCTCTTCTTTCTCTCTGGTCACTCGCTCCACCTCTAAGCGGAGTCGTGCCTTGGCATCTGATACCTCCATCTTCATCCTCCTGTTTTCTTCCTCCGTTTCTACCAGTCGCTCCGCAAACTCCTGTCTGATCACCTCCGCCAAGCTGCGGCGCTCCTCTGATAATTTATCACGTGACTGTGACCCACACCATGAAAAAAAGAGAGAGACAAAGCTTTTGTAAGTTGACTTGAGAGGAACATGAGAGGAAAAACAGGCCTTAAAGGAATATTCAGGGTTCAATAAAAGATAAGGTCAATCGACAGCATTTGTGGCATAATATTGACTAAAACAAAAATTATTTAGACTTGTCCCTCTTTTTATTTAAAAAAAAAAGCAAAAATCGGGGGACTGGGTGGCTCAACGAGTATTAAAACTGACTACCACCCCTGGAGACGCGAATTTGAATCCAGGGTGTGCTGAGTGACTCCAGCCAGGTCTCCTAAGCAACCAAATTGGGCCAGTTGCTAGGGAGGGTAGAGTCACATGGGGTAACCTCCACATGGTCGCAATTAGTGGTTCTCCCTCTCATTGGGGCACGTGGTAAGATGTGCGTGTCTCACGGAGAATAGCACGAGCCTCCACATGCTGTGAGTCTCCGTGTTGTCATACACAACGAGCCACGTGATAAGATGCACAGATTGACGGTCTCAGAAGCGGAGGCAACTGAGACTTGTCCTCCGCCACCCAGATTGAGGTGAGTAACCGCACCACCACGAGGACCTACTAAGTAGTGGGAATTGGGCATTCCAACTTAGGAGAAAAGGGGATAAAAAAAAAAGAAGCAGCAAAAATCGAGGTTACAGTGAGGCACTTACAATGTAAGTGAATGTGGCCAGTTTTTGGAGGGTTTAAAAAGGCAGAAATGTGAAGCTTATCATTTTATTAAAGCACTTACATTAATTCCTCTGTTAAAACTCATGTATTATTTCAGCTGTAAAGTTGTTTAAATGGTCATTTTATCACACTAAAATCATGTTTACACGCATATTGTTTGTGTCTTGTGTCTATAGTTTTGAAACAGTGAGTATTTTAACGTAAAAAAAAATTGGCCCCCCATTCAATTACATTTTAAATTCTTCTCTCTAACCCAGATCAGGCCATCTGTTTGCATTCTGATTTGCAATGCCCACATTTCACAATCCAATACATTCCTGGCAGATCAAATCAAGTCCTTATAAATTTTAATAATCTCATTTCACTCGAAAATACACCACAATCCAGAGGAACAATGGGTTGTGAACGTAGTTTCCTCTTGACTTTAAACACTGTGTATCAGCTGACCTTGTGTGTTTGAATGTACTATTTGCTTAGCTTTATCACTGAGTGCATGTTATGTTATCTATTCTTACTTGTTCTGCACACTGAAATTTACATTCAGGTGTTCAGTTAAACAGAGACAGTTGAAGGTCAACCAATTTATCACACCTCAACAGGAACAAGCTTGCATATAATACAGCTTTATTGTCTGATTTCTGCAATGTCATATGGCAGCATAAGAGAAACCTTAACATGTTTCTTGTGACACTTACTGAGTGTGTTGCACATGGATTAGGAGTATTATTTTAATGCATGAAAAATGCAACATGGTAATTCAGTGAACATTTTTGAGTGATGGCGCAAACAAGTAATTAAATCAGAGTTCTGAATACATTTCCAGAATAGACTGTTTGAATTGATTTACTGAAATTATTTGAACTTCCCAACTCTGACAGGTTCTTTGCTACAGAAGATTAAAACATCTCACTCACTCACATACTCGCAAAAAGAGATTGTGAAACTAGTCTGATGACATACTTCATGAACGATATAATGTTTACTTATGGAAAATCTTGTGACATACAGTGGAGTCTGTAGATTCATGAGGCCATTATCCACTTTTAATGACCGTGGACAAATAAGGCAAGGTCCCCATGGCGATGGTTACCTTGGCGAGGTCGCTTATTTCCTGCTCTCTTTGTCGTAGGAGTGACTGCAGGTGAAGGAGTTCGCCTTCCATCTCACTCTGTTTCTCTCTCATTTCCTGCTGTTTCTGCAGTGCCGCCCTCTCCGAATGCTCCAGATCTCGGAGCTCTGCCTCATATTTCTCTCTTACACGCTTTATTCTGTACACAAACACACAAATACACACCCACTATAAATTTGCATTCGGCTCTCAAAAACCACAGACCATCTGGCAAATGTCTGGAAGAATTTCAATGATTTAAATGTAAATGGCCCATATTGCACAAACCCTGGCTGCAAAACATGTGTGAAAAGCTCAATATTTTGGGACCACAAGGCTCTCATCTTTGTCAAAACCCTGCTGAAAAGACCAGGATGGCTGTTAACCAGCATTTGTTGTGTTTTGGACGCTGGTCTTCTGCAGGGGATATTGTTATGCAGTACATTTTCATGTCCCTGTCATATATATCATAATATATCGGATAAAATATTTCACTCACAATTTAAAGATTTGTATTATTATTTAAAGGTGTAAATCAAATGAGTTATTTAAGTATTTTGGTCATTTTAAAAGTTTTTACTATGTCCTCAATTTCAATTTCCATCCTATAAAATTTTGTCATAAGCATTTAACTAATAAACTAATAAAAGAAATCAGCAGGGCAAACATTATTAAGTATTAGTCATTGTTTTAATAAATTTAGTTGTTTTTTTGGCATTGTTGGTTTGTCTCAACAAACCACGCTAAAACATTTGACAAAATTACATAACCAGTATGATATTCAGGTTCATTTCAGGTTGACTGACACCCTCATCATATAGCTACCTCTCAATCCCTCACTGAGCAATGGCAAACTTTAGCTCTTTATTTCCATCCTGTTATGCATTGTTTATTTTCTTGCAGTTGTAAAAATCAAATCACAATTAATATGGTATCTGGTTTTAAGTTTGGTTAATATAACCTTTTATATAAATACTTCCTTAAATTACCAAAACATTATTTTTACAGAGCTCAAAAAGGAATAAAAGGAATGACCCTATCGAATGCTAAACCAGAAGCAGACCAGCCCAAACCAGCATTGAAATCCATGCCATTGAAATCCATGCCAGTTGGTCTTTTCAGCAGGGAAATTGGTGGCACATACTGATCAGTATTACAAAATTACATTTACTAGATATTGCATGAGCCATACAGCAACATCCTGTGCCATCCAACTCTCTACAGACACATATGTTCAGGTTAACAGGAAGAGGAAACAAACCGGCTGTCAGCTGATCTCTCAGACTCCTCCCTCGCCCCTCTGGTCTCCTCCTCTAGTTTCTGAATGGCCAACTCGATCTCTTTGTCTCTTCCTCGACGCACCTCATCTTTCAGCTCCCTCTCTCTGCTCAGCAGCCATGATTCCTGTGAGAGGAAACACATTTAGAGATTACAACAGGGACCAGTTAACATAACACACACACACAAACACATGAATGAACGCTAGTCATACACCTTCAGACACTTTGTTTACATAGAGATATTTGTCCGTAAAACACTGGTTTGACCTTGTGTGTGTGAACACACTGAACCTGAGAGCTATGTGAACTAAGATCACAGCAAAGTACTCCGATATGATCTTTTCCTCTTGCTGGCATTAGATGGAAAGACCATTGCCAATTAGTCCACACGCTAGTGAACGTAATCAAACTGTACATTATAATTAATTAAAGGAACAGTCCAGCATTTGTGACAATGTTGAATGCCACAGAAATAATTTTGGTAAAGGTTACCAAAAGATGCTTACAATGGAAGTGAAAGGGGGCCAGTCAATCAGTCCATAAACATTCAAATAAATAGTTTTAGAAGTACAGCCACAAGATGTAAACATAATACATTAACTTCATTTAAGTGTGACATGGTTTATAGAATCTAAGCTGCAAAAATTATGGTCACCATGAGCATGCTAACATCTGAACACTCATATTTGCATATCAATGACTCATGATTAACCGTGTGAACTATACAGGTTTGTATAGTTGAATACGTTAAAGGAACGTTCCAGATTCAATACAAGTTGACCTCAATCGACAGCATTTATATTGTAATGTTGATTTCCCAAAAAAATATTTAGACTCATCCCTCCTTTTCTTTAAAAAAAAAAAGCAAAAATCTGGGTTACAGTGAGGCACTTACAATAAAAGTGATCGGGGCCCATTTTTGAACGTTAAAATACTGTTTCAAAAGTAAAATTATTAGACGAAAACAATATGCTTGTAAACATGATTTTTGTGTGATAAAATCACTTGTTAACCTTTTCTGTGTTAAGTTATTTCAAATTTTACAACTTCATTGCCATGACAATGTAATGTCAACAAACAATACAACTCTAAATTGATTTAAAAATTATGATTTAAACAACTTTACAACTGAAATAATGCATGAGTTTTAACAGAGGAATTAATGTAAGTGCTTTAATAAAATTATAAGCTTCAAATTTCTGCCTTTTAAACCCTCCAAAAATTGGCCACATTCACTTTCATTGTAAGTGCCTCACTTCAACCTTGATTTTTGAAAAAAAAGATTTGAAAGAAAAGGAGGGATGAGTCAAAATAAATTTTTGTGGTAAACAACATTACGTCAGAAATGCTGTCGATTGAGTTTAACTTGTATTGAAGCCTGAGAATTCCTTTAACATTAATGCTTATAAACCAACATGAACTAACAATTAATATTAGTATATTTATAAATTAACATTAACCAAGATTATTAAATACTCTAAAATATAACGGTTCATTGTTAGTTCGTGAGAATTAATGCATTTACTAATGTTAACAAATACAACCTTATTGTAAAGTGTGACCAGAATTCCTTATTTATATGGTTCTTGGGGAATAAAGTCTCAATATTTTCTAAAGTTTATCCTTAACAACTCTTTGTAATAGGTAGTACTTATGTCTGAGATTATCCGAAAGAGAATGAAAGTGTAGACACTGCGACAAAGTCATCTGTATCTCCCAGTTATCAAAGAATCAAAATGTTTTACAACATCTCATCTCTAAATTGCCTCAGCTTTATGTACTTAAACTTGCCTATCACCAAACATTATTCGTGAAAACACAAACTAAAGAGAAAACATACATTTGGTTCATAAATCTAAGACACTCACAGGTGATTGCTTCTCGAGCATGCGTTCTCTCTTTGCAATCATGGGTACATACAGTACTGTGGATTAGGGCTGAAACAATTAGTCGACGTAATCGACAGCAACGGAAATAAAAAAGTGTCGACAAAATTTTTTTTTGTCAAATAGTCGTTTGATGTCATTTATCATAAAACGAGATTATATGAAACTAATGATGACGTGCGAGAGCAGCACTGCAGCTCGCAACTGTTTGAGGAGAGGAAGAATTACACAGCTCACAGTCCAGCTGCACGCTCAACTTTCACAGCTTCAGGTGATGTAGATCACAATGTATAAGGGTACAACATTTTTACAAAAATACAAAATAAGTAAATACAGAATCACTCTCGTTGTGGAATAAGTGGAGCTGGAGCTGCCGCTCCGTTCTGCTGAAGCAAAACTTGCGCGTCGTGTATCTTTAAAGGAAACACCCTGGCTTTACATCTTTAATGCAGTTATATTTAATGTGTTAAAACTTTATTCAAGTTCAAATAATAAGGATGCAGGTCATGTAAATAACTGCAAACTCTGAAACTGGCATTTCCCTGTCAGTCAGAACCTCTTCTATGAGTTGCGTGAAGAGTCCCGATCTAAGGGGGAGAGATTGAAACTGCACCCGGTTGAGGCGTACTCTGTCACGGGCACACGCTTAATGCAGCTAGATTATAACGTGATGGCTCGCAACTTATTGAATCATAATACAGTATGTGTCACTGTGCATTTCTTATCGTGAAGAAAATTGTCAATATGCAGCTTTATTAATAAGAGAGAGTTTGTTAAGTGAAAGTTTCTTGAGTTAAAGATGGATTAAAGTCAACAAAAATGTTCTCCCCATTATACACTGCAACAAAATACATTTTCCAATATAAATATCTAAAAATCCTTTAAAAAAAGATGCATTCACCTGAGAAGCAACATATACGATATTTAGACTTGCGTTTAGAGAATAGATCTTGAAATTAAGTATATTTTGTCTTTACTGCACTCTCAGAAGTATAACCGGGTAAAAAATACTCTTATATACAAAATACACTAACTGTATATTTAAGATACTTTCTCTTAAAGCAAGTGTAAATATCTTATATGTTGCTTCTCAAATAAAAATATTTTTTAATAGGATTTTAAGACTAAGGATTTTAAGACTATTTTAAATGGAAAACAAGACAAAAACCTAATATGTACACAAGAAAACAGTATATAAATTAAGCTCAAAACACATTATTGGGCAAACACACACAAAAAAACATGCAGATTACCTCTTTTTTCATATAATTTTCTTCCCATGTCTGTTTCTCAATCTCAAGTCTTTCCTTCAGGGCCTTTATTTCAACCTAATAAAACATACATTGCAAACACACACACACACACACACACACACACACACACACACACACACACACACACACACACACACACACACACAAACACAAACACAAACACAAACACACACACACACACACACACACACACACACACACACACACACAAACACACACACAAACACACACAATTAGTATAGTAACTAATCAAAATGTATGTGATGAGCCAACATTTTTTATTTACACAGAAACCTCTGCAAACATTACACCAAACACATTTTGAGTTTTATGCCATATAGGAAGAAGGAAAGTCTAAGTTTCTCAAAGCTAGAATTATTATGTTTCTATTTTGAACTGTTCTCTAGATATACTCATTTAAATGTTTGTTGATACAATAATTTAAATGCTCTTTACATTAGTTTAGTGCATAAAACTCAAAAAGTGTCTTTGGCAAAAGTGACTCAAAATGATAAAGCAGGTCACATATGTACAAAGAGAAACTGGTGGTAAAAAAGGAATTATATATTAGGAAAGAGGAAATAAGTGCTACCAGACAGCATGTCATTATTAATCAAAAAGACATTTCCTAATAAAAGATTATTTTTGATAGGATACATTAAAAATAGCTTCTGTGAGCTGACCCTGGGCATTTTGTGGGCATAACCCACAAAAGGCTAGTCAACCAGCATGGTCTTTCTGATTAAGCTGAAAAAAAAAATCACCTTTTGTTTTCACACATAAAGTAAGGCATGTGGGTTTGGAATGACGAGGATCAGTAAAAAATGATACAAGTTTCATTTGTGGGTTAACTAATCCTTTAATGATCATTGAAAAAACTGTTAATGTGTAACAATATGACTAATGGTGTGCATGTGTTACCTGGTGTCGCCTCTCCTGCTCTTCTCTGCTCTTCTCTAGCTCTTCTCGAAGTGCTCTTCCAGCCAGAGAGCTGTTCTCTTCAAGCTGCTTCCTTAAGTCCTCTAGCTCAGCACGCTGCCTGTAAAGCACAAGCACACAATATATTCTTTGACTTTCATTGCATCTCATTTCCATTCAATGAAAGTAAAGGGAGACTGAGGTAAACATTTTGCCTAACATCTCCTTTTGTGTTCCACAGAAGAAAGCAAATCAAAGGGGTTTGGAACAACATGAGGGTGAGTAAACAAGTTAAGACAGAACAGAATTTTCATTTTTGGGCAATCTATCTCTTTAAGGCAGTGACATAACTCTCTTTTGGACACTGAGAGATTGTTTGAGGTGAGTCTCATTTCTCCAGATGTGGTGCTAGAAAATCACAGAGATACGTGAGGTATGTGACTTGACTCATGTTTCTCTCCACTGTAGTTGATCCCACCAGCCTGCAGTCCCGGGGAAACCAACCAATATATAATGTCCCAGGAGCGGTGTTAATAAACATAGCTTAAAGAACAATACACGATCCCACAGTTGATGGTGTTTCATTAACAATTGGGAACACGGTGTGTCACATAAAAAATAATTTGCATTATTATTATTATAATTATTATTATTATGGTGCAGGCAGATAAACAGTGATCTGCTCATGAACCTTTACTTGACCTCGAATCTGACCTTGCTGCTAGCTGTGTGAGTCGCTCTTTCTCCTCTGAAACGTCTTTATAGAGTCGTCTCCTCTGCTGCTGCAGTGCGTTCTCCTCTTCCTGCAGCTGTTTCTCAAACCTGAGACACACACAAATCACTGTAACTTTAAATCATATAGAACCCCAAAGTCAAATTTAAAGGGATAGTTCACCCCAAAAAGTAAATTCTGTCAGCATTTACTCACCCTCATTTTGTACCAAACCCGTATTAAAAGGAATGTTCTGGGATCAATTCTATTTAAGCTCAGTCAATAGAATTTGTGGAATAATATTGATTACCACAAAAATTTCTTTTGACTCATCCCTTCTTTTCTTAAAAAAAAAGAAAGCAAAAATCTAGGTTGCAGTGAGGCTCATTTTTGGAGAGTTTAAAGACAGAAGCTTATAATTTTATAAAAGCACTTACATTAATCCTTCTGTTAAAACTCATGTATTTTGTGAGCTTTTAATTGTAATTTTTTTAAGTTAAAGCTTTAGGGATGGTTGGCATTACATTGTCATGGCAACGATGTTGTAAAATTGGCTATAACTTTACCCAGAAAAGTTTAGTAAGTGATTGATTAGAGTCGGCAAGGTGGCCCCACCCACTTGTGGGGGAAAGCAAAGCCCTGTTACCATAGTTACTCATTCATTATCTATGTGAAAAAAGGGGAAACATATCCAATAGATTTGGCTATTTTCACAATGAAAATCATGACGAAAAGCTGTTGTAGTTTTTTGCACTTCAGACAAAGCTAAAAATCCCCAGAACTGATTTTTTATTGCCTTCCATCCAACAAATTTAGAAGCCTAAAGAAGACCACTGTGATCAATGTGTTGAGCTGCAGAGCCATACAGTTCAGTGATCTCAAGACAGAAGTTTACATTTACAATTTACACTTTAATGTTTTGTCATTTGATTGGTATCTAAAACATTCGCCAGCTGAGGAAGTTAAACCTGCCACAGGTGCTGTTGATACAGTTCTACTCAGTAGTCATTGAGTCTGTCCTCTACACTTCAATAACTGTCTGAATTGGTGCAGCTACGAAATCAGACATTTCGTAGAAGACTACAAAGGACAGTTCGGACTGCTGAGCAGATTATTGGTTGCCCCCTGCCCCCCCTTCAAGAACTATACACTTCCAGAGTGAGGAAATAGGCTGTAAAAATCACTCTGGATCGCACTCACCCAGCCCACTACCTTTTTGAACTGTTGACTTCTGGCCAACGCTTCAGAGCTCTGAGCACAAGAACCGTCAGGCACAGGAACAGTTTTTTTTCCCTCTGGCTATCCATCTCATAAATAGTTAAAGCCGCCCCATTGAGCAATATTTATGTGCAATACACAGTTTAAGTCTATTTATATTATCTAACATATCCTCTTCTGCCATTACATACAAAAGAAAGGACTACAAAGGACTTTTTGCACTGTACATAACATACTGTAGTTTTGTACTTTATATGACGGATTTATTTTAGATTTGCACAACGTATGTGTGTGTATGTATGAAGGTGTGTGTCTGTGTGTATGTACGTATATGTATAATTAGATTTTATTTTTTATTATCTATGTCTTGCTGCTCTTTTTGTATTGTTTTTTGTATTGTTGTGCACTGGAAGCTTCTGTCACCAAGACATATTCCTTGTATGTGTAAGTATACTTGGCAATAAAGCTCATTCTGATTCTGATTTGAACTGCTTTGTTACTTGCATTGTTTTTGTTAATGATGTTTTGAAATGATTGCACACATAAAATAGCCCAAATTTAAGAGGTGAAACCTGTAATATGGCTGATGCAATTTCAAGGAACCTTTAATTACTTTTATAATACAATTTACAGCCTCAGCAGCCAATGCAAGTAGGCTCAAATTTTGGTAAGCTTAAAATATCAGACAAAATAAAACTGTAAACAAAAAATCACAAAGAAGAGGGATTCAATAATGATGTGCAGTAATATGCGATATAACAACAATTATGCCTACAATCATAAGCGGTTTTCATTATTGTCTCTTCTTAAAGTACTTTGTTTAACAGTAAAGACTAATGGAGTATACATTGATACCCAGTACCGTGTACCTAAACATTTTACCTTATTAATTAAACACTTTGCCAAATCGAATGGCAGAGGTGGACAAAGTACACAACCCCATTACTTGAGTGAAAGTACAGATACTACTGGTCAAATATTACTTGATTACAAGTGAAAGTTTTTAAGATGGATTTTTACTTAAGTAAAAGTACGGAAGTACTTGGTTTTAAAAGTACTTGAGTATCAAAAGTAAATTTCCCTTTTTATGTCAACGCATTGTATTATTGTTGCATTTTTTTTTAACACTCCTACCCACCCCCACAAAAGCAGCATGGTAGTGTTCTCACACAGCTCTGGCAGTGTGCACACATCTACAGTATGTTTCTACATTCATCCACATTTGAATCAAGCGGTCATTCAAATTGTTGTAAATACAGACATGACCGCGCACTTTGGCTATAAGTCCAGGAAGACTAAAAAAGACAGTTTATGAAGCTGTCTCATACCTATACATGGTAACTGCTCTCTCTGGCTCAGCGGCAGCACCAATGCAGATTTTAAAGTTCCGGTATGATTTTTGTTAATAAACAGGCGAATCGTTATCATTTAGGAAAGAGATTGTGTGGGTGTTTGAATTGAGATCACAACCTTTTTATGATTTAATCGTGCAGCTCTACACATAACTATAGTAATTTTGCAACGTAACAACAACAACAACAAATATATATAGATTTTAAGATATTAACTTATTTAACTCTTAAGCTCATTTACATTTGAATTCACACATTTGCATGCTAACTAACATCATTGTTGAACCTTACCTATGCGTTAGCGGTGTATCCACAAGGCTATGGCAACTTGGTGGGCAAATCCATAAAAAATTATTAAACTGACCATAGTTCATACTGAACTTTAGCTCTAAAGCACAGATCATTTCAAGCTTTCACAAGAAATTAAAAGTTTCCATACCTCAATATGTTTCCGCAGGTTGGACGGCTAGTTTTTGAAGGCTGTGATATGGTTAGTTTTAAGCAAACAAAGCAAATATTTCAAACGAAACGAATGTTTAACATTTTCAGAAAACTGGAATATATTTCTAAGTATGGCCAAGGGTGCGCGCACTAAGCCGAGGAACCACCGTCTTCCATTTTGCCAACTGATCAGTGTTCAAACAATGCTGGGAAATCATTGAACTTTACGACCCATGACCCTACAAGAGTGATTATTGATAGGCTGTCTGTCACCTGCAAAAAACAATCACGTTTTAGAGAAGATTAAAAAAAATTCACTGTTTTTCAAAGCTGCTAAATATTAACGACTTTCTACTCGAGGACCTTGATAGAAATGTAGTGGAGTGAAAAGTACGATATTTGTCTTTCAATTGTAGTAAAGTTAATGTCAAAAGTTTCCAGAAAAATAATCCTCAAGTAAAGTACAGATACTCAAAAAGTGCACTTAAGTACAGTACTCAAGTAAATGTATTTCGTTGCTGTCCACCTCTTCCGAATGGTAAGCACAACATACCCCAAAATTTTGATTCATTAAAGCACCTTTCTGTCATGCTGTTCCACTCTCCCTTTCTTTCTGTTTGGACATTTAGATGTGTGCGAGCGTGTGTGTGTGTGCGTGTGTGCGCGCGTGTGTGTGTGTGTGTGTGTGTGTGTTTTCCAATAGCAGTATCCAAGGATATGTAAAAGCAGGGTCCAAAATGAACTAAATTAATGTACAAATTGCCTTTGGTGAGTAAATGAACAAGATGATTCACAAGTTGGACGGTAACTTTATAGTAATCCAACAAATGTTTCTAAGAATGACTAGGCCCATTTTAAAGGAATAGTTCACCCAAAAATTAATATTCTCTCATTATTTACTCACTCTCATGACATCCCAGGAACGTATGACTTTCTTTCATCTGCTGAAGATTTTTTGTAGAATTTCTTAGCTCTTTTGGTCCATACAATGCAAGTGAATGGGTGCCAACATTTTGAAGCTCCAAAAATCACACAAGTCAGCATTAAAGTAGCCTAATCCATAAAACTCCAGGGGTTAAATCAATGTCTTCAGAAATTATATAATAGGTGTATAAATTCTCCTCCCTGCTCAGTGAATCTCCACTTTAATTTTCACATTCTTCTTGTGTTTTTGGTGATTCACATTCTTCATGCATATTTTTTATTTTTATTTTTTTGCTCCCTACTGGGCAAGGAGATGGATTTCTAACAAAAAAAGAATTTATTGATCTATTTCTCACCCACACCTATCATATCGCTTCTGAAGATATGGATTAAAATAATAGATTCATATGGATTACTTTTATGATGGCTATATGGACTTTTTGGAGCATACAAATGGTGGCACCCATTCACTTGCATTGTATGGACCTAAAGAGCTAAAATATTCTTCTAAAAATCCTTACATGTGTTCTGTAGAAGTAAGAAAGTCATACACATCTGGGAAGGCATGAGGGTGAGTAAATGATGAGAGAATTTTAAGAGACCTATGATTTAAGCGCAGAGCAATGCTATACACATCATATGCACAAAATCAATAGGCATGGCCATGAAGCTATGACATTTTTGTGCAAGCATGCACTAAATCTAGTGACAAGTAGGTTGGTGAAAATGAGCACACAAAGTGGTAATGTGCTCAGTCATGTGCAATTTAATTTTGAGGTTCTTCTCTGGTCATTGCACCGTCTATGTCCTATTGCATATTTCACACGGTCGTTGAGATTAGCAATGCGCCCAGCGCAGTCATGAAATTAGAGCCCATAATCTCACCCTCACTGATGCAAAAGAGGTGAGCAACTGAAATCAAAGACATATAAAAGGTATAAATATATACATATAAATATAAATAAAAAACATTCTGGCTTTATCGGGACATTTGAGTGTACAAAGTTGTGTATACCTCTGCTTGGCCAGTTCTCTCTCTTTCTGGCACTGTTCATCTTTTTCTTTCTCCAACTGCTGTCGTAGTTCCTCACTCTGCCTGACGTAACGTTGGGCGGCCCTCTCGTCTGCCTGAAGCAGCTCTGCCTCATGAAGAACTCTCAGTTTCTTCAGCTCTTGCTTGTGTTTGGAAATTAGCTTCTGAATCTCTGGCTCCAGACCTGAACACATACATGAAAAGAGATGCTTTTAACATTACACAAACAAAATGTCAGTTTGAATTGGGTGATGTGTCCTAAAAAATATGAGCAATGAAAAATTATGCAAATAAAGAGTTAAGGCCAGTGATATGTGGTTTGACCAGTATTGGGAATATCAGGTTTGAATAGTTTGCTTTGAATCATGTTAAATTACCAGTTTGCTCTGTCTGTCTGTAATCCCTGTTGCACATAGTTTAAACAAAGACAGTCAGAGACAGTTCAGAATAATTTTTTTACAATTTTTGGTGGCATTCATCAATTTTGTTTATATTTTTAGGGCACAGAGAGAAATCACGAATTGGCCACATTTCAGTAAATGAAGCCCAAATGCCGGGTTGAAATGGATTGTTGAAGGGTGCTGTTGTCTGGTTCAGATCAGAGATTGGAGCACTGGTCCATACAGACGCTTTCTGTTGGCCTCAACTGACCTTTCACTGTGATCTCCTTGATTTTTTTGGTCTTGTCATCGATCCATTTCTCCCTGCGGATCTTCTCGGTGGCACTCATCAACTCTTTTAATTTCTTTATCTCCTATTTGGAGGGAGAAACAGAAGAGAAAACATCAGAATATCAGTTTAGAGAGAGCCAGGCCACCTTAGCATTTCTTTCATTCAAGTCAGTGACAAAATGATAACAAAACAGGTACACTATAGGACTTGAAACTTTAAATGAAGCCAAATTAGCTTAGTTTTCAAACAAGTTTCAACCAGTGAAAACAGAAATTTGACATTTATTTTATTTAAGACTCAAATTTTTGCAATCCTGGTACTGAAGTCAGGATCTTTCTGAATGCAGCAATTAATCTAAGAAACATTTTTAATTGAAAACATATATATATATATATATATATATATATATATATATATATATATATATATATATATATATATATATATATATATATATATATATATATATATATATATTATTATTATTCCATAAGAGTTTACAGGAATACAGATTTAGCCTGAATTACAAAATCACTCAGTAGCTGGTTTGGGGGAAAATGCAGGTATGTAGTTATAGACTTCCTGTCTATTTTCATAATCTATACACAGTACAGCACAAACGTTTTAGGCACTTGTTATAAATGTTGTGTAGTGAGGATGTTTTCAAAAATAATGCCATAAATAAAATCAACTAACTTTATACAAAGTGAAGTAAACATAAAAAAACTAAATCAATGTTTGGTGTGACCACCCTATGCTTTTAAGATGCAATGGAGGATGTCAGGTCGTCGATGTTCTAGTGTGGATGAACTGAAAGATTTGGTGGCTGAAACTTGCACCACAGGTTTTACAGAAACGTGTTCATTCTATGCCCAGACATTGTCAAGAAACTCTACAAATGAAAGTAAGGCAAACTAAAAACTAAAACACTTGAACTTGTAATCATTAATGAAGCCATTATCAAGTATCCAAATACTTTTATAAATAAAATACTTGTTTTAACTTTAAACAATATATCTGTTGATCATTTAAAATGTAACAAGCTACTTTTTGTTAAATGTTCTACTTGAAAAGTGTACTTATGTTCTCTTTCTTTACAAGATGCAAATTGCTTTGATGTTTTGTTCTCAAAAGCATTTTTAAGTTCTAAATAATTTTTGGAGCCACTGTGTATATTTATATATATATTTATACAAGTAAGCGCACGCATATATATATATCATGTTTTGATGATTTTTTACAATAACTTTGGTAACAGGGTTGATTGAAATGAAATGAATGAATGAATTGTTTAATCATGATGAATTCTGTCACTAATACAATTTGTGTCAAAACTGAGAAAATGCAATGAGATGCTGCAGTAATGTTCGTAATGATGTTACATTCTGGATGTAAAAATGTAAGGTAAGGTTCAATTACATCTATGTTGACAAAGGTAACCACTCTTGAAATGCAAAGTGCCAACCATGATGGTGTGTTGATTGACATGACATGAGTGTTCCATCAAACAAACCCTCAAAATGTTACTGAACAGGTGCGTGTGCCAACATACAGTAGATCTCAAGGACATCATATCATTATTTCTTCTGTGACTCTTGGTATACGGTTGAGATTTCCATTGAGAATCATGGCTGAATTCCAAACTACACACTTGAGCAAAATTATTGAGGACTATGTACAGCTGTTGCCAAAATATTGGCAGTGACATAGGACAAAATGACCAGCTAACATTGTTTCACTAATCATATCAGCAGCACCTGGGAAAGTGTGAACGAGTACTAGTCAGGTGAAATCACTCTATCATTCTGATTGGATTATAAGAGCAGACTGTTTGCTATAAAAGGAGGGAAGAAGTGCTTCCAGTCTTCCAATATTCTTCCAAAGAATATTGCACCTGAAAGAACCATTTACTGGATCATCAAGAACATCAAGGAGAGATGTTCAACTGCAGTGAAGAAGGCTTCAGGACGTCCCAGAGTGTCCAGAAAATGCCAGGAGTCAGCTACAGAATCGTATCACCACCAATGCAGAGCTTGCTCAATATTGGCAGCAGGTTGGTATGAGTGCATCTGCATGCACAGAGAGGCGAAGACTTTTGGACAATGGCCTGGTGTCAAGAAGGGCAGCAAAGAAGCCATCTTTCTCCAATAAAAACATCAAGGACAGACTGAAATTCTGCAGGAAGTACAAGGATTGGACAGCAGAAGACTGGTGCAAAGTTATTATCTCTGATGAAGCCCCCTTCCGACTGTTTGGGATATCTCGAAAATCGATAGTCCGGAGAAGAAAAGGTGAACGCAACCATGAGTCTTGTGTCGTGCCAACAGTGAAGCATCCTGAGACCATGTGTGGGGTTTCTTTTCATCCAAGGGAGTGGGTTCTCTCACAATCCTGCCCAAAAACACTGCTATGAATAAAGAATGGTATCAAAACGTCCTGCAAGAGCAACTTCTCCCAAAGATCCAGGAGCAATTTGGTGATGATCTGTGCATTATACAGCATGATGAAGCACCATGTCACAAAGCAAGATTGATAATGAAGTCTCTGAGATCATTACATTTACATTTTGGATCCGTGGCCAGGCAAAACCTGTGGTTCTCAAAAGGCGAGTGAACAAGCAGAAGCCCACAAATTGTGATCAACTCTGAGCACTAATAAGGCAAGAATGTATTGCCAACAGTCAGGATTTGGCCCAGAAGCTGATCTCCAGCATGCCAGAGCGAATTGCAGAGGTTATGAAGAACAAGGTTCAACTCTGTAAATATTGACTCTTTGCATACATTGAATGTTTTTGGGCACGGCTGTAGAGTAAATGTTTTAGGCAACATACATGTGTAACCATGCAAAACAAGAAAGGAGAAGCTGTATGAATAAGCACTCCTAAATTAGCCAACTGAATTACATATCAGAATAAACACTTCTGCTAATCTTAAAACCTGTTGTGGCGAGCATTGCGGGGCTGAACGGCATCTGGGCAGAGCAAGTGGGGGGGGCAGAGGGAGTATTTAATGAGAGGAGACAGCAGCAGATGAGAGAGAGAGAGATGCACAAAGCTGTCAGTGTGTGTCTGCGTGTCAGTGGGGTGTGTGCTGAAAAGCAAACCTTTTGTGTACTGCTGAAAAAGGGTGTCTTATTGTGTGCGACTGAAAAATGCAACAATAAATATCTGCGTGTTTTGTCAAGCTGGCCCCAGTTTGTTAAACCTGTCATGTCATGTCTGGTTCATATTTAATCCCAAAATCAAAATAATAAACATTGTTAAGACTATTAAGATTTTTCAAACTTTTGACTTAAGTCATTATTTGAATGTCACTTAAGCACCTCTCATTCTCTTAACTGTATAAAAAATGTATATCATTACTATATCGCAAATTATATATATTATTTGTACATTATAGTATAATTTAAATAGTTATATGTTATGGTAGTTTTTCTTGTACTGGCTTTAGTTTTTATACTGAATCTATGTGTACAGTAATTTTTAATGTATTACAGTAAAAAACCTTTTACAGTAATGATAATATAATGAGAATCACAACTGAGAAAAACATTATTCAAAATGTGAATGTGCTTATGCTTCATAAAGTGTATACAGTACGGCTCCCTACAAACAAAAACAGCAGGCCTGTGTTGCATCAGCAGATAAGGAATAAAAGGATGGAAAAATTATAAAAAAAATGAAGTGATGAAGAGTTAGACAGGAAAATAAGCATTACCTCGCACATGGGACCCAAAATTTGCCACACCTACAGGCAGACGCAAGGAAAGAAACAGAGAGAAATGCACAGCACAGGCAGAAAGAAGAAAAGAGAGAGAGAAACAGTTAGCAGTTGCAAAAGCAATGCAGTAAGGGCACGCAACAGCATACACATGTTAAGGCACAGCAACAGAGAGAACCAAGAACCACAACAAAAAACAATGCTTTAGCATAACAGACATAAAATAGATTGATCGCCCTCTAGTGGCCAATGCGTGCTGATGCATAGACTCAGTCATGGTTTCGACTCTTTAAAAACTTTCAAAACGCATTTTTATGTTTATACGTAGATATAGTTTAATGGTTAATGGTATCTGTAATTTTATGAAGGTATCTGTCCATGTGGAGAAAATTCTAAATAAAGACTGGTGAATCAAACTGCTCGAGATTGTATGAATGTAAGAATCATCTCCTCTGCAACCGGTTCAGGGTCAACTTTCTGCACCGAAATCTCGAAAAAGAACTTTAAACTGAACTCACCAGTTCATGTTGCTCTTGCATCTGTGTGATCTTCTTGGTGTACTTCTGATCCACCTGCTTGAGTTCTCCAACCACCTCCTCACAGCGTTCACTCAAGGCCTTTTTATCATCAATCAGCTGAGAGAGAAATTGAGAAATGCACATTTATAAAGCACAACCTAATTTAACAGACTAGAGCGGTCAGACAAAACCAAGAAAATAAAATGTTTGGTATGTAGGAAAATTTCACAAAAACATGTTCAGGTTATATTTCCAGCTAGATATCAAAAGAATGAAAAAAGAGGCTACTTGACCATTATTTTTACGAAAATTAAGCATAATATACGTTTAGATGTAAACAGGGTGTGTTGAGGTTTTTACCTGGTCTATAAATGTCAGGTGCCGTTGTATCGTAGCTTCATATTGCTGTTTCTGTAGCTGAAAGTTATGACTGAGCTCCTTCTCTGTCTCCTTCACATGCCGGATTGTTAGCTCCCTCTGCTGGGCCTGAAGACACACACATGTACCGTTACATTTATAGTCTGAGCCTGGGCTATCTAAGGCCTTGTTAACACCTGGTATTAAGATGCATTTTATCTGTACATTATCCCTTAAATCTAGCTGGTGTAATATGCACATGTGCGATTGTTTTACCAGTGCTGTCTGTAGCATATTGGCAGTGCGTTTCTTCTCTTCCAGCTCCAGTTTGAGTCTCATCATAGAACCAGTGACCTCAGCTGCCGTGGCTGAGGCTTGTTCTACAACTGCGAGATCCTCCTCTGATAACACCACCTAAACACACACACACACACACACACACACACACACACACACACACACACACACACACATATGAAATATACACTGACCCAACCAAAAACCCTTAACTTCAAATGCTGGAGTTGAGTTGGGTTTACCTCTCTGTGTGATCCAGAGGTGACCGAGCGTGGTCTATCCTGCTCTGATTGCTCCATTTCATCCAGGAAGCTCATGATGCTCTGCAGTTTGGCCTCTGACAGCAAGGCACCCCCATCTGGTAGGGCAGGAGTCTGACTCAACTGCCTGTGCCGTTCCACGTTATCAGTCGTCAGGGAGTTAGAGTCTCCATCCTGAGAATACAGATGGGGAAATTGAGACTGTAAAAATCCACAACAAAAACATTTACTCAAAGTTCTATACATAGTATAGAGAGTATTTAAATCTTGTCCTGTACTAATTCTTAAAGCTGAATTTAAGTGAATCACTGTGATTGCAAAAACTTACTAAGTTTAGCTTAGAGCTTTTTTTTTATTTTTTTACCAACATTAAATCAAAACTGACCCCACTGACTTTGGGGCCATAGGAAATGTAATCGATCTTGAAATCATCTTTGTGTCAAGAGATTGCAATGGCAACACGTACAGTGAAAAAGGAGTAAGTTTGGTCTGTTCTCCTCCAAAACTGATTAGATCACTTCAAAAGACATGGATTAAAACACTGGAGTTGTATGGATTACTTTTATGATCCCTTTATGTTCTTTTTGACACTTCAAATTTCTGGTCACTGTTCACAGTAAACGATGAGAGAACTGTAATTTTTTGGTGAACTCTCTCTTTAAGACCAGACTCACCTCATCAATCCATGCGTACTTATCCTTCCTGTAGCTCTTGGGCTCTGAGAGTCTCTCTGGCTCCTCTTCCAAGAGCTTCAGCGTGTCCAGCAGGTCATTGAGGGTGGTTTTTGACTGAGCCCTGCTTGATGGTGCCCTCTGTCGCTGGTCCTCCATACTCACAGACCTCTGTAGGATCTCCTGAGGGAATGAGGCCATTTAGTCAGCAAAAGCTTTAGCTTTTGGTTCACATCTGGTGGGATTAGAAGTGCTTTGGGGTGAGGGATTACCTGAGAGCACTGAGACCCTCTGCTTAGAGAGCCAGCAGGTGACACAGCCCTCAGATTCGTCACATCATCCAGATCAGACACAATGTTCACATTGGAATCTGAAGAAAGACACACCTTGTGACTTGTAGAAATTTAAGTCACTTTGTTGCTTTATTTCTGATACTTTTTAGTTTTTTAATGTCATTTTATGACTCATTTTGATGTTTTTTGGATGGGTGGGTGGGGGGTGAAATGTTAAATAGATATGGTTTCATGAGATTTCACACTGCTATATACTACTAGAATTAGATACAGACATGTGACCCAGTGCAAATCACACCTGTGTTCTTAGATTTGAGGTCAGTGGGAGAAGTGGGTGAACATTTGGTGAGTTTTTTATGCCCCACTTTCCCAGCATGCCTCAGTGCCTCTATCTCCTCCTCTGCAATCTGCTGCACCTCTGCAGCACGTTGCACTCTTTTCTGCTGAAGCTCCTGTTTTTAACAAAAATACACAGAAATTCAAATAAATAGCACACTTATCAGTGAGAAAACTGTAACTGTGCTAAGACAGACTACAATTATTGTTGCACCTGTATTGCAGTAAGTCGAGCCAGACGAGCTTTCTCCTCTCTGATACGTTTACGCTCATCGTCCTTCTTCTTCAGTGACTCTGCAGGTTTTTCCTCCTCTGCTCTCTGCTCCCTTTCCTATGGAAAATACACCAAATCACTCACAAGAATGTAAAATAGGCTATCTAGTTTAACCAAAGGATTGAATGGCGCCCACTACAAGTCTTCATTTTAACCACAGCAGAGTGAGAATTAATTATAATTGATATGATCAAATACTTTACCTTTTTTTTGGATGCAAGGAGGCGTTTGATCGTATTCTCATTGGCTCGCTTTCTGTTGGCATGGCAACGATACCAACGTTGAATGATAATAGCAGCATGGTTCACCTGTTGAATAAACCTGTAAAAAGAGAGTTTGTTTATTTCTAAATGTGTTTCTAAATGTGCAAAATTCATTTGTAGAGAGTTGCAAACATATAATAATAATAATAATAATTTAATGATCATGATTATTATGGGGTATTGCTGACCTCTCAGCCTCCTCTTCGGTCACCTCTCGTCTGCGTGGCTGACCTGGGCTTCGGGGGCTTGAGGGAGCTTTGTTGTTGGAGCCTGATGATGCCGAGAAGTTCTTTTGAGACTTAGTGAGAGAACCGCTCACGTCTAATGTCACATCATCATTTACTGTGGCTTTGATGATGTTACTGTTCAAACAGAGGGAGAGAAAGTCAGAGAGAGAGAGCAAAGAGTGTAAATGTGTGAACCAATATGGACACAGAATTCTTAAGCACAACTGGAGCACAAGGACTCATGACTAAGAATAGTTCACACAGTAACAATCATATTAAACTAATAATAGACTTACTTGAAGGAGGGCTTCTGATTGGAGCTCTTGGGAGTAAGGGGCTTCTCTGAGTGGTTGTTATGAAGGATGGGGGTCACTGAGTTACCCACAGCTGCTTTATTGCTCCTGAAAGGAATTAATCTCATATATATTAATATAATATAACATAACAAAATATAATATAATATATGCAGATGAAAGGCTTTTAATTAAGTAAAACACATGCACATACAAACAGACCCAAACAGGAGGTAGATGGTGTTTTACAATAGCTATAAACAACTGAACATAGAAATGTTAAAATATAAGTTTGTTTTTTAACAGCCAACCCACCCATACCAAACTAGTCATGTGTTTTTATTTTATTCACTTATATATCAATCCCATAAAGTCAAAACCATTTCAGCACTCTTTTCCAAAATGCAAGCTTGTGTTTTGTTTGAAAAGCATGAAAAAAGGTGTAAAGTGAATCTGATGTGCATGTCTCAGTCATTGTTGTGACCATAGATTTTAAACCCTACCCATTAGGACACACTGTCTAAGTGGTGCAAGAAAATGGCCTTCCACCTGTTGTTGGCAGTGAAGTTGGCAGCCAGAAAGACCCCAGCATCCCTCTTCTTTAGTCCTGTAGGAGAATCCATACTGCAGGTACTATGAGAGCTGCTGGGCACAGGGAAAACTCTCGGCTGGTCATCCTGAAAGAAACAAGATGTCATGCTACAGCAAGGACAGGCAAAACTCCATTACATAATTTTACCACCGTTTAAAGGGATAGTTCACCCAAAAATTAAAATCCTCTCATAATTTATTCACCCTCATGCCATCCCAGGTGTGTATTACTTTCTTCAACAGAACACTATAAGATGGGTCAATATTGCCTTGTATTACCAATATCACCAATAAAATCTACCTTTATAACCATGGTTTCCACCAAAATACTATAGTTCCTACATTTATGGTTACAGTTGACCAAAAATATGAATTACTTGTTTTGCACTAACCATATTTATTTCTGATAAAATATTCTCTAGAATGAGAATGTCTCTCCCCTTAACACCACTATATAGGTTTAGCAAGTAGCAAATCATAGACACACTTTAATGATAACCGAATTGACTAATTTTAGGAGTGTTGTGGGGGAGACGTGACAGAGCAGTGGCTTATGGTGTGGCCAGTACCAGGATGTTCCAGGTTGTTTGGTCTTTGGAAGTCTTGGTGAGGCTGGCCAGTTTCCTCCGTCCATCAGTGCTGCTGTTGAACAGAGCCAAGAAGTCTTCTGTCTGGCCTTCACTACAATAAGATGCGAAAGACGAAAGGAAGGAAGAAGAGAGAAAAGTGTTATACAATAAACACGATAAACATTGTATACCACATGATACTCAAGCTTGGGGCTGACAGGAACAATATTGCCGACAAGGGCAAATATTGAAGGTTCAACTAAAGTTAAAAAAGTAAGACGCTGACAAAAAAAATGTGATTACAAAACTCTCCACCATGGTGCTAGGCTTTTGTGTGTGGTTGCCAAAATGTTGCTTTTCACTTGCTAATGTGTCCTCATTGCTAGGGTGTTGGTAATGTGGTTGCTTGCTAGCCCAAGTAAAAACAGCCCAACCCCTCGACTCTATGATACTCTGGTCCCTAAATATGGCTCCTGTATGGGATTTTTCACTCAATTTCTGTCTGCTCACTGAAAATTATAAATAATATAATTAATGTCCATACAATCACAAACAAGTTGTGCCATTATTGCAAAGCAATCAAATCCTCAATTCTGATTGATCAATCACGCCATCCAGTGCTCAGACTGACTACACATCTGGAAATATTTCAGTAATATTTCAACTGTTATGCAGGTATTGCGAGTAATCTAAGTGCTCGTATCACTTCAGGTATCATCTCAACAATTAAGTTAATTTAATAGTTTCAATTCAATATTTGTTGTCCATTTACTTATTTGCCAAGTAGTTTTGTAATTAATGGCATAATGAGCAGGCAAATGGCCATTTCGATATATGAATAGCAACAGTACTCAGTTTCTGGAGACTCCATCATCTCTTTCTTAGATAATAATAATAATAATAATAATAATATCAAAGCAAATCAATATTTCATGTACATTTATTTATTTGGTTGGTAGCCATATAATAAGCAGGATAATATACAGTGAGCCAGTCTTTATTACAAAACAAACCTCTTCAGGTTGATACAAGACCACTCTGTTGTTTTTTTGTTTTTTTACAGTAACAACACACTGTTTGGACATTACCCCTTACATTTTAAAACTTAATATTACAGTTACAGGATTGTTCAAATTCATATCCCTTTAAGCAGCTAAAAGCAATTATTGCCTAAGAATAAGCACGACTAAAAAAAAACAGCATTAGGAACTGTAGCCTAAGGTTCAAAATATAGTAATTTTTACTTATTCAGTACAAAAACAGGGTCAAATCCAGTCCAGAGACCAGATATCTATCTCTAACTCTGCCCCAGTAAAAACAACCAGACTATCTAGGCTAAACATTTCAGATGAACAAATAAAGGCCCTGTTTTGGAGGTGACAACAGCTGATTTTTGCACACACTAGAGGCCTGCTACAGCAGAGGCTGCTTTAAAAGGAGCAGATGTCCACACGAATATGGCAATCACATCTACCTTTGCATTAAAATTCCACCAAACATTCAACGTGCAGTCTGACCTGCATGTTGGCAGCATCTGTGCTAGCAACTTCAGTATGGATATGTGAGTGGTTTGGGGTAGATGGGGCATTTACCATCAGCTGGTCCAAAGAAAATCAATTCAAGAGCCACGTTCCTCCACGTTTCAAACATTTCAGAGTGAAGAGAGGTCATGAAATGACAGTTATTAAAAACCAGTAGGAAGGGGGGGAGGGCTATTAGGTTGTTCTTCATTTAAAACTCCTGTGGCATCCCAGGATGCAATGGAAGGGGAGGGTAGGGCTGGCAGCTGTTGGACAAAAGAATTTCAACATGCACACACTTCTCCTTTCACTGCGTCCTCATTTGAGTGAAACCAGAGACCCCAGGTCCTCTCTTGACAAAGCTGAGCCCATTCCCTTGTTTCGCGTCTTGTGCTGCAGCCATCGGGCCACAATAGATATTGTCTGGGGAGAACCACAATCACTCAACCCCCAGGTGTTGCTGCTTTAAACCCCCAAACCTTTAAGTGTTGTGGGTGATCATCCAGGCATACCGAAGACATGCAGGCATGTGTCCTAGACCTGAGCTTGCACGAACATGCCATCATAGCAAAAACATCATACATGTTGAATATGCTGTCAGTTAACAGGCATAGAGTATGACTGCACATAAATGAATTTTGGACTGCAAGGAACAGCTGGCATATGTTGATGTAGCTTGGATTCATCTCACGAATACAAGTCTGGATCACCCCAAAATCAAATAAAATTCCAAATTCCAAATTCAAATTACTGTAATGTGTTTATTCTCAATGACCAGATTTTCCTCTATTCCAGGAATTTTGCAAAAAGTGGCTTTCTGAAAGGTCAGTAAATGAGAATGCTGTTTTTCTTATGCCGTTTAAGGGATTAAGAGAAAGTCGTTTAACACACCCATGTTTCTCCCAGAGAATGCAGCTTATATGGTCATATAAACACATTAGCAGCGTTCATAAAGGTTTTTGCATGTGCGTGGAACAGACCAGATAACAAACATCATAGGACGGAACCCAACAACAAGTCAACATTTCTGAGAGTACAGTGGGAAAAGGACATCCACTATAAACTATGCCCATTTGTACACACCATGTAAAATATCTTACAATGAGGGAGTCCTAGAGTTTTACATAATACGGAAGCCCCACTATTGCAGCGCAATTCCGCTGCTGGTCGCAATATAAATTTAAGTAAACAAACACAGCAACAACTCTGAAATATCTGGCAAAAAAGTTTAAATAGCTAAGTCTTCCTCGATTGCCATGTTTGTTATTTACACAAGCATTGCAGAGAAATTAGGCTGCTGTGGAGAAAGCTGCTTACTGACTGAGCCGCCTGTATATGGGAGGAAAGTGTATGTTGCTTTTACAGTAAATGTTAACGGGAACGCCACTTTCTCACAATAAAATGCTTTCTGTTGTCCATGTAAACATAATCAATGGTGATCCTACTATTGTAAATTAATTGACTTTATTACAGTAAAGAATTACTATTACACAATGAGTTATCTTATTTAAATTGTACTGCCATAATTTATAAATACACTACAAATGAAATAATATATAATTTTTTGCATTACAATAATGACAATAAGACTTTTTTGAAAATGAAAATAATGATAAAATACAAACACGTTGCCTAAATAATAGTCATAAATTGTCTTTTACTGGTCCTAAAATTAGCCTTAATTTTCTATATGCAAATATAATTACTTTTGAGGGTGTAATATGACCCAAACAAGATTGACCCACTTATACTCTGCTGTATACTCTCAACAGCAGGAGAACATAAATGACATGACCAGAAATGACAGATGGTTCTGTACCTGGGGCTTATGATGGCCTGCTGGTTCACCTGTGTGGTGCTGTTAGACCGTCGCAGGTTTTTAATTGCTCGTGAGCTTCCCAATCCAGAATCCGTCTGTCAGCAAAAGAGAGTGATAAACAGTAATAATGGCATTCTATACCTACTACAGACTATTAAGCAGGTGTTAAAACACAACTAAATGTGCGGTTAATTCATTCATGAGCTATTTCTACCTGACATGAACCATATGATGACTTTTGTTGGTGCAACCTACTGTAGTCAAGGTGATTAAATCATATTAATTAATACTTTTGACTTGAATAAAATGTTTTGTCAGGTCACTTAAAATGTGCCTCATGTGGTATCATCTAAATTAACTGGTTTTATTCAGTTTATTCAGTAAAGTCAGAAATATTATTTAACATGACTAAATTAACCTTACAACATTAGGTTACACTAACAAAAGTAATTTTTAAGGGTTAGATCAAGTAGAAATGGATTCTGAAGAAAACAATTGCGTGTTACAACCTTTTACAGTGTATGAAATATAGATATCTGCATTTGTCTAAATGCCTAAAACAATGAGCAAAAAAATAAAAAACAACACACACTGTAATTATAATGCTCTCGAATGGTGGTGCCAACAAAATGTGTGACAGTTTATACAGAGTTCACTATGTAAGATTGCTCTTTATCACACATTCAGTCTCAGAGTGAAAATCGTGGGGTAGACAGTCCAATTGTATGTTTTATTTGTAATAAATTTACGTGGTAATGGCAAAAGCGCATGTATCTATTCTGCACGAACACACTGTAACCTGTTAATTGTAATCACTCTGAGGTGCTATGTAAATACACATGTATAACCATCAGTGTTCATACAAAACTCTTATTCAAGAGGCTCATAAAACACACAATTATACAAAACCATGTGAGATGTAATTATCTCGTCAATCATTTCATAATCATCCAGACTCACCAACGTGTTTCGTTTTCCCCGTCCGTCACTGGCCACGGACACAGATATGGACCGAGAGAAGTGTTTCCCTGGGGAAGCACTGCTGGGTCTGCGGCTCATCATGAGCTGAGAGCCGGTCAAGCTGAGGTCCAGTACGTCTCCAGCTGGTCCGGCCTGGAAGGATGCGGATGGACTGCGAGTTGTATGCATCCTTACAAAGACTGATGGACATAGAATATGATTTGGTCATACAACACTTACACACAAAAGGTGTAAAATGGATGCCATTAAAATACACAACAGGTGGTGCTGAATACTATGTATCATATAGACCAAAAGATGGCAATTCAGTATTTTACGCCTGTACTATTATACTGGAAAAGATGCCATTAGACAGCAAAAGCAAATTCATCCACAGGTGGCTTGTTTCCATGGTAACAGATCTAATGGATATACAGCACACAGTCCATGACACAGCAACAGATACCTCAATACAGCATGGTGTATGTATAGAAACAGCACAATGATTAAACATATCAGCAAGTTAATAAATGCAATACTATAGATTTTGTATGTGTAAAACCAATATTCTTTGTATGCAATTCACATAAAACAGTATTCTCTATAGCCATCTTATGACTGAATCAGATACTAAATCTATCAGCGATCAGGTTGAGAAGGCTATCAGAAAAGACTTAATAAAAAAAAAAAAGCTTTTCATTTATGTTAAAATAAACAAAATATAAATAAAATCCAATTTACCTAGTCTTTATATCGTGATTATCTACAGTTCAGAATAACAACAAACAGTTGTTTAAAGCAAGACGTTTTAAAAAAAGGCCTCCTTCAGTTTAAGCTGAGATTAATGTCAATACACAACACGTTGATATATAGATACTTGCAAATATATATCAATAGGATATTTAGTTTATAGTTTCTGTACAATAAAATAAGATTGGTTGACAGTGGTTCTGCTATGGCGAAACTGTCTTTTCTTACACAACTTTTGGCTAGCTTCGCTTTATAAACACGGTGAAAACTGCTGGTTTAAACTGTAAATTCAATGCTTACCTCCTCTAAACTGTCCACATCGGATAAAGAAACTGTGTTTCTTCAAATAAGAGCGTGTTTATTACCGTTTGGAGCGTCTGACAGTGATTTCTCATCTGCCTCCAACTCCTCATCGCAACATCTTCTCATTGGCAACCAGAAAACACACCGACGCCCCTCCCACTGAGAGTAACGATTGGTGGAGGTAGCAACATGTCAGTGGTCTGATTGGCTGCTCATTTTCGTCTCTCATAAATGCTGGGGGTGAGAGAGGGGTGCCGTGGCGAAAGTGCAAGGTTGGTAGACGTGTAGTACTGGTGGCAGATGTGGCGTCAATTTCAGTCAGCGAGATAAATAATTCAGTTTATGATGACTTATTGTGAGGGAGTTTAAATACTTTAAATAAATGCCATGTGCTAACACAAAAATTATGCTAATAATAATACTCATTAATAAATAATAGAAAAATATAAATATTCGATATTTATTTAAGCAATATCACACTCGCAATCATGCTATATGGCCCTAAATCAGCACTGCCGTGATAACCTACGGCACCCGGGCTGTGGCCGAATCACAGCAGTGTTGATTTAGGGCCATATAGCATGATTGCGAGTGTGATATTGCTTATAAACAACAGTTCATTGAACAAGTACATTTAAAAAAAATTAGGAAAAACTGAGTATGGTCATAAAAACGCATTTGTGCATGGAACTACTATCTTACGTGACCGACCAGAATCTGCCTTTGCTGGTTCAAAACAAATGATGCATCCAAGCCTCCCTTAGTAATTAAAAAATGTAACTTCAGAACTAGTATCACGGCTTGTGCTGTTTCAAACAAGTTATTGGATAAACAAGGATGGATGTATAAGTGTGTTTGTGTGTGTGAGAGAGAGAGAGAGAGAGAGAGAGAGAGAGCTTGTGCAATCATTTGTTGCCACACCTGAGCAAAGATGCTGTCAGCTTTCTGAAGGTCAGCTTTCTCAGTGGTAAAATAGTCATCCAAGCAGGGGTATTCATCTCTATTTTGTAGTAGCCGATGCGCAAGAGTCATTACCTATAGAAACCGCAGTGTCCTCTGCCATTATAAACAGTATGTATCCAATGTGGAAAAGTAAGCCGGTAAGAGAAAAGCACCTTGAGTTCTGTAATCAATCAGTCTGTTGAGTCTCTCAGCTGTGATGAGCCATAATGCTGAAGTTGGTTGTTTAAAGCAGTTTAAAGCTATTTCCTATCTTTAGTAATGTAGTAGTAATAGGAGCAATCACGGTGCACTGTGCACTATGTAAACATTGACTAAAGGATTCACATCACCAACTGGCTCATATTACACACAAAAAATTATCTTTTGCCACCACCTGCTGGCTAACATATGTATTGTAAATATAAATATATGTAAAAAGAGACACATAGCCTACATTAGCTCTTAACACATATGCACTGCTCTTACACTTTAGTTTAGGACCACGAACACAAGCAGAGTAATACACACATAGTGAAGCTTCGAAGTGATGATGGTGTCAGACCATCACTGCTCATGGAACGTCTGTCGTCCAATCTGATTCAAGGACCGGAACTAACTGTTGTTTATTGTAATATAATACATTTACATTTATGCATTTGGCAGACGCTTTTATCCAAAGCGACTTACAGAGCCCTTATTACAGGGACAATCCCCCCAGAGCAACCTGGAGTTAATATGCATAGAACAATGAAAAAATAGCTCATTAAATAATTGTAGCTAATTTTGTGGAAATTTAAAAAGTCCCTTAAATAGATGTCATGATTGTCACTAGTTACGCCAATAATTAAAATGCTTAAAAAATTTAAATATGAATATTCTGTATGTATTATAATATAATATGCATAATATTGCAATGAAAAAAAATTCATTAAATAAACAGCTAATTTTTGTAGATTTTTGTACATTGTAGCTAAAAATAACTCAATCTTTTGAGCTTAAAATACATTTCTCACACTGTAAAAACTCTGCTGATCAGTAATACAACTTTATTTTGAACAAATTAAAACAAACGGTGCATAATAAAAAAAAGACAAGCAGCTGCAACAATATTTGTTCAATTAATTCTTGGCACATAAATCATCAAATAATCATACAAATCACTAAAACATTAGAGTGATCGACTTTATAAAGACACATTCACAGTCTGAAAAATTAAAAAAAAATTGTATTCAATCTATTGTATTAACAAAAACTATAAGTCAAAAGAAAGACTTAGGCTGCTGGAATGACAATATCTATCAAGAATCAATTTCCATCAGAAATAACAAAGGCAGCAACATCTGAATGATCTCAAACCTGAACTATTCACATTTGCATTAATCACTTGTTCCCATAATTGATTTATTCCTGTTGGGTTTGGCACAGACAGAGGTACATTTCATTGTTTAAATTCCACAGCAAGTTTCCAGATTTCTGCTGCTTTAGCTAGGGTAATTTCCTCCGGAAGAATGTCTAGACCAGGACAAGATGTGATGTTCTTATTCTCCAAATGGAATTCCATGGTGGACCTGATGCTATGTGGTGGGGCAGATAAAGAGAGAGGAGTGTTTTCAGTGTTTGGTGAGCTTTAGGATCAACAGTTAGCATTGGAATCTATCTCAGCACATGCATTCCTTTTCTTTCTCCTGATGCCTGCTCAGTAGGTACCCATAGTGGGACACACTGACAGATGGGAGCCTGGAGGGGTCAAAGTGTGCCTCTCTTAGGTCTAAAGCCCAACGGTCACTGGGGGACTACTGGGTTTGGGAGGTCTGCACTGTTGTGATTAAGAGTGCTATTCTGGGTATAAGCTTAAAGAAAAGAGGTCTCTTTGTGTTTGTGTAGGGCTTGATATTACACGTTAAAGGGTAATTTTTGGTGTGCTTGCTTTAATTTGAAGAACAATTCCCCTGAATAATGTCATTTTAAGAGTATGATATTCTGGACTGGCTTGATGTTCACTTAACCCTGGGCGTAGAATATGCGGGGGAAGTGGGGGACGTGTCCCCCTCACTTTTAATAAAACCAAAGTTCCTCCCCTGCACTTTTTCATGGTTGGAAAAAAGTGTTCATATAGCTAATGTCTAAATGTGTAAATGCTAAAGTAAAAATTCACTGGTCAATCATACAATTAATGTAATTAAAAATTAGAATCAATTGACAGCCTTAAAATATATATATCTTATATATTTATGTTCGTCTTGCACTAAACATCCTGTCCCCTCTGTTTGAAATGATTGCTATGCCTCTGCACTTAGCAGTTCCACAAGCTAGATATAAAAAGTCATATGCTTCAGTATCATGTTCTGAAATTGATCACCACATGGCTTTCTTGAATATTTGATTTTAATTGATCAATAGCAGTATTCTGTATAATGATTTTTCTATAATGACTGCTAAACTGTAGAATTGACTATTGTCCTACATAGCTGTGCCAGATTTATATATTTCAATTTAAAATCAAATAAACATTTTATGTGCATTTATCTATTTGTATATTAGGTAAGTAGCCATGTTATAAGCAGGATAATGTGCAGTCCAATGTTCATGATTGCAAAATAAATCCCTTCAGGGTTATAAAAAACGTTCTGCTCTGTGTTGGGGACCTGATTTTCTTCTTCACAATAATGAGCTGCGGACTGCACTTTACAGCTTACAAAGTTTTCATCTGAAAAGTTTGCTAAAATGTGCCATCTGACATATGTGAGAAAGATTGTTAGGCCTACTTTCCCTTTTGTGGCTAGTTTGTCTCAACAAAACACACACTCCCAAATTATACCAAAAGGCTGTAATCCAGAAGGCTAGGCTGCAGAATTAAAAAATACAAATCAGTTCTTACTCCCAGTCTGGAGCGAAGCCACCTTCCACAGTGCTGTTTGTCATGAGTTGAAGGATCTCATGCAGTTCCAGAGAGAGAATATCAATGTCTGTGACTCCAAGGAAAACCTTCACCTTCTTTCTCTCCTCTGAAGTTAGTTTGTCTCTAAACTCTTTAGACAGCCGCTGGAATGGATCCTGTGAATTGTGCATTGGTATATTGAAAGTAATTAAAGAGACAGTGAAATACCTCCTAAGACCACTAAAGATGAAAACTTTATTATTATGTTCTGGAATGATGATGGAAAAACCTGAAAAATACCTGACAACACAAAGTTGATTTCTATCATTATGCAACATTTAACTAAACAATCAGATATCTTACCTAGCTATTCAAAGATACTGTGTTAAATAGTCTTTGAACTGTTGGCATTGGCACACACTCAGTATTTAAAACTTGGCACATTTTGACCAAGATTTTCCCTTGGATTTACAACTCTCATATGTCCAATCTCTCTACCCTGTTTAGGGTCAAACAGAGAGGTCACCAGAGGTTAGTGGTAATGGGGTCAGATTAGTGACATTCTAAATAGCTGAGCAGAAAGAGGCTTTTTTATTGAATCCTACTGTGTGCAAGTAGAGATTAGCTGTCATGTCTAGATGTGTTTTTGTTCATGTTTTGTTTTCATGTCTTTTATTTTGAAATTCTAGTTCCTGTTTCATGTCATGTGGTTCCCTTGTCATGTGATTTCATGTTACCCTCCATGTTCATGTGTCTAGTTTGTCATTTTTTTATGGTTATTAGTCTTGTTATCGTATTTATAAGTTCTGTCTGTTTATTGCTTTTCTTGTTTTTGTTTTACCCAATGTCAGATTAGTGACATTCTAAATGTCTGTGTATTTAAGCCCTCATGTTTGCCATTGTCTCTTGTCAAGTATTGTTGATGTAACCTTGTTTGCTAGGTCTAGGTTAGTCAAGTTTATGCCCATGGTAATTGTTCATGTTTATGTCTCTAGTTAGTGTTTTGGGTTTCACGTTTTTCAATAAACTGCACTTGGGTTCTTCATCTTCACGTCATCGTCTTAGTCAGTGCCAACATATCGTTACATATGTTTTTTAAAGATTTTTTTTTTGTGACTTAAGTTATTTGTACATATTGCATTTTAAACTAAACAAATTATCTTGCTTTATTAATGGATTATTTGAGCAATGATTACATTTTGTAATACATTTCAAAGCATAGACTACTTTCTATTGGCTCCTAATACATCTTTATAATCCTATACAAGTGGTTTGAGTTTAGAATTAAAGACCCTGTTTCCACCTGGTATTAAGGTGCGTCTCGGGTGATCCGATCAGACGTATTTCCTTTTAAACCACTTGTAACCAACAAAGTTTAAACTCTTGTTTTAGTGCAGCGGTTGATTGTCAGACGAGGTGCTTCATTGCTGCCAGAACACATACAGGATGGATTAGCGTTTACACATCAAATGTGATGCGCTCAGATGCGTTTTTGACCACATACATATGTGTTTTTGTGATCTGATCACAAAATGCTGACCACATGTGAGCCGATCACCAAAAACGCATCTTAAAACAAGGTGGAAACAGGGTCAAAGTGTATAGGGAGCACAAAGTTAATAAATGTTAGAAATTGAAACTGGAATGTAATTACTATGTTGTTAATCTAAAAATATACTGCCAGTTTACCTGTCCTCTCCTCATCATCTGTTCACTCTTCCAGCAGGTAAGGAACTGCCAGGTGGCCGTGCACTGACTCAGCTGGTTTTCCCTCAAAGCCTGAAAAACACGGTGGAATCAAATTACAGAAGTAGATCCGTACCCACTTAGTTAAAGTTGCTTCCTCAAGCAGTAAACAAAAAGTTAATATGAAGACTTGTGACCAAATTGAAGCATAGGATCCACTTAGAACTGAGTATAAAGGGACAAGACCAGTAAAAGTACACTCAGTTAACTTTAATGTTTGATTGTCTCACCTCATTTATGCTCGTTGAGATGTGTTGGTCCATTTTCAGTGAGTCTCTAAGATAGGATCGCAGCAGAACCCGTGGGTCACCTCCAGTTTTGCCCAGAAAACGAAGCCCAATCTCAACAGCATAAACTGCGTCACACACATCAGTGAATGAGCGCAGCGTGGATCTCATGGAGCTGAGCACAGAGCCCTTTAGTGATTCCTGTCAAACAGATGGACAAAGTGAGGCTATTTAACACTTACAGTTAGCCAAGAAGGTCTACTGAGGCCTGCCATTTTTTGGGTGAAAGTTTAGTGAATTGAAACAAAAGAGGCTGAAAAATAATACCTGAGGTATTTTTGCTCTGACTTCTTTAAGGACTTCTGAAAAATTCTGATGGTGTCTTCTCAGATACTTATCAGTGTCCTGCAAGGGAGATTTTTAATTAGGAGTTTTTACGAGTATTTGGAAACCACTGAACCCTAGCATGACTGAAAGGCTTAAAATGACTCACTGTTTGAATGCGTGGTTTGCCTGCAAAAAATCGTCTGCTGAGCTCTCTCTCAATAGCCTGATGATCATAGGAACTCACTGTTTGCTGGCCCTTCTCCAGTGTGTAATGGCAGTTAGCTAACACCAGGGGGATCAGCTCCCTCTCTGGGTGACACAGGGCTAGCTGACTCTCAGACAGTGCCATCAATGGCACTCCATAGTCACTGGAAGATGAAATGCAACCAGTTGCAATGCATCAATTAAATAAATTTATAAATTAATAAAAAAAAAAATCATACTAATCCATAAAACTGTTGCAATACAAACATTCACAAATACACACCTGTCTTCCTGGTGACAGAGTTTCCTGGCCTCTCTCACTAGACTGTTCTGAGTTTCAGACAGGAGATCTATGATCGCGTGGAGACATGAGCCTGGTCCATGACGACTGAGGGAGAGAAACTGCCCTGGACTATCTTTAGTCATGTATTTTTCACATAGTGCACGTTCCAAACCCACTGAAGCTGGAATATTGAAGCATTCAACAGATTAAAGTGATAGTTCACCCAAAATATTTAATTATCTCATCATTTACTCAACCTCATGCCATCCCAGGTATGTGTGACTTTCTTTCATCAGGAGAACACATTTGATTTTTTTTTTTTTAATATCTTAGCTCAGTAGGTCCTTAAAATGCAGGTGGATGGTGATCAGACCTTAGAAGCTCAACAAAGAACAGACAGTTAGCATAAACATCATCCATTTGACTCCAATGAATAAATTAACATCTTCTAAAGTGACACAATGGATTTTTGTGCGAAAAAGATCACTATCTAAGTACTTTTTAACTATAAAACATCGCTTCCAGCCAGCGGCAGTATGCGTGTGTGAATTATCGCATTGGTATGTTGACGTGAGAACAGACGCATATGCAACACACCTGGAAGAGCAGCGCTGTTTACAAGTGAGAAGGAGGAACACTGTACAGAAGCTTTGTTGGTTTTGGTTTAAATCTGTATTTGTATCTGTTTGTTTACTCACAATGGTGCATTTGTGTGCTTATCCTGGTCGTCTCAACTGAGAGGAGAACGTGAGATTTACGCGTAAAGTCAGCCCTCTCTCGATTACCTCACGCCCATACTGCTGCTGACAGATTTATAGTTAAAAAGTACTTAATTATTATGTTTTTTGCACCAAAAGCAATCATTTCGCTTTACAAGACATTCATTTAACCAATGGAGTTTATGTTTATGCTGACTGTCTGGGATTTTTGGAGCTTCAAAGGTCTGATCACTATCCACTTGCTTTTTAAAGACCTACTACTGAGCTAAGATATTTTTCTATTTTTTTATTTAGCATCTTTTAACACTGAACAGTAGATCAAAGGTTTCTACACCAAAGAGCAGTTGCATAAAGTCGCATTTGTTTTTATGGTAGTCAATACATATAATCCCCGAAACATATACTGATAAATGTATTCGTTTAATGCACTGTTACACGTTGCTTTGGATAAAGGCATCTACCACATTAAAAATGCAAATCTCTCGCAGCTTACCATTATTGGCTATTTCCATTCTGAGATGGTTCCAAAGCTTCATGAAGATCTCCACCCTTTCCGACAATTTCTTCCGATGGTCTATTTTCAATAACAAATTAAAATACATCAATGTCATATATCTACATGAAGTGCATACATTAATTAATCTGTTAATCTCCCTCAGTGAGTAGAGGCAATGACAGTCATGTTGAATAAGTATCACAGACCAGAAGGAATACTGTGTAGCAATGTAGCGATGGTGTGATTCTGGGTTTCAGTGCCTGGAGGCAGCACTTTCATTAGATCAGACAACAGGGCAGCAAGAGCTGGCAAATGAACCAGCTGTCTCACACAGTGCAGCTTAAAAATACAAACACACAAGTGGATATATATTCAGAAACATGCTTTAAAAGTCATTATGAAACACAACATATTTTACTTGTTACCTGACATATTTTCAATAAGACAGGATTTTAAACAAAATAAAAAGGGTGGAACTGGTTAATCCACAAAAAATGTCATTGATTGTGAAAGATGATGTCTATATGACATCATCATGGGGTTGGAAGATAAGAGCGCTTGGTGATGTCAGCCAAATAGGAAAATCAAAAGGTGGAGTAAGTTATTGCATTTTTTAGAAAAATTTTAAAGGCAAACATTTGACAACATGCTGTGAGTTTGGGGCACAACTACCTGTTTGTTCGACATTGGAAGACAGCTAATGTTTAGAAAACATGTTTGGTCATTATTTTTGCAATTGTATTTGACACTGCAAATGAAACATTGCCATTTTAAAAGAATGGACAATACAGCAAACAGCAAAACATTTTTAATTTTAAAAATAACTCTACACCAGTGAAAGAATGGCTAAAAATGATATGTCTTTTGTAAACTTACATTATTGAGATAAAGGGTAAGCAGGGGAGCTTGACTCTGATCTATTTTCTGGGAGAAGCTTTCCATCGTTAGGACAGGTGAAGGGCTCCAGAAGGCAGAGTTCTGGGTGGGGCAGTTAGTGGGGAGATGAAGGATTGTTTGAGGGTCTCCTCTCAGCACCCTCATCAGGGGGTTGTCAGACAGACTGTTATCTGCTGCAATCAGATCCTGAGCTTTACCCAATGTACTGTTTAAATCCTAAAAATATACAAAGGCAAAGGCTCAATTTAACCAGAAAAGAGTATGCATTTAGGTATGATCTATGATTCATTGAACCATGCTTTAACATAAACCCCCCCCCCCACACACACTTTTCTAATGGTCCCTACACCCCTGACATTCACTCATTGCATGCATTCTACAATATCAAGACTGACCTGTAAAATAGGACTGATAACTGATTTACAGACTGTTGTCTCCCACTGCTCTCTGGACCTGCGTGACGATAGATCCAGGACATCACCTAGAGCAGAGAAAAGGTTATCAATGACTCTAGAATTATGCTCTGTCTTGCAGACAAAACCACCATTGTTGCAGATTTTCAGTTGAAGTAATTTAAGACAACACATTACACATGTCTCATGTAAACAATAAGCAACATTTGTAGCATCCAGTTAGGTATTCTGCTTACTTAATTGTGAATTGTGCACTTGTGGATCACTATTACCATTCGTGTGAATTAAAATGTAAGGCTACAGTGTCACAATTTCAAGCATGCTTAACATTAGTCAAGGTCAATATTCAGACCTCTGGTGGTTTGTAGAAACTTGTTGAGGACAAGATGAACTATGATGGCAGTGTCATCCATGTTAAGATTCAAAGTCTTCCCAAGAACTTTCATGTCCTTCTCAAGATGTTGCCAGAGGAACTCATATACATCATGTACAGTTGGATGAATCACAGATCTGATGCCCTGTGAAGAGCCAAAGCATAATTATAACTTAAAGTAAAATTCCAGGTTCAATACTAGTTAAGCTCAATAAACAGCATTTGTGGCATAATGTGACGATCACAAAAAATATGTTGACTCGTCCCTCCTTTTCTTAACAAAAAGCTCAAATTTATGTTACAGTGAGGCACTTACAACGGAAGTGAATGGGCAATTTTTTTCAGAGTTTATAAGAAGAAATGTGAGACTTATAATGTTGTGAAAGCATTTACATTAATTCTTCAGTTAAAACTAATATTTGAGCTGTAAAGTTGTTTAAATCAAAATTGTTTTACTTAAGGGTTTTAGGGTTTACGTTGTTATGTCGTCATGGAAAAAATTTGACATAATTTTCCAAAGAAAAGGTTATACCGAATTTACACTACACGATTTTAAGCCCGATTTTCGCTCCCGACAAATCCTGAAATCGTAGGCAAATTGGAGTTCGCTCCTGTGAGCGACGATTGCAATCAAAGATGTGATTTGAAAGAATCGCAGATGCGTCGCTAATGTCAGCAAGATATCTAGGATGTTAAATATCAGGACCAGTCTGCGATTCCAAATCTCGCAATGTGAAATATGTTTTGACTGAATACAACTGCAGCATTAACGTACAGCCAATGAGAGAGCAAGAAAAGGGTCACGTGAAGTTTCAGTGGGAGGAGTCATGATGTGCCTGCAACAGAACATTAACTAGCAAGGCTGCGGTATCAAGAAAGTCTCATTGGACCAAAGAAATGGAGGAAAAATTTGGGGAATATTGGCAGGGGCACCAGTGCATATTTGATGTTTCATCTGAACTGTACCACAACCAGTGGAGAAAGAGAAGATTTGGAGAGAAATTGTAAATTCTCTAGAACATTCAGGTAAGCAAATTGGTAGATTTTTCTGTAGGAGGTACTTTTTCATATATTAACCAATAACATATATGATTAAAAACATACACATCATATTCTGAAATGCATAACATATGATCATGCATTTGTTTTCGTGTCTCGTGTCTAATTTGGAGTCCAGGCAGAGTCGTCGGGGATTCGTCAATAGTGAAATGTTTTGTAATGTGTTCACCCCTGTCGCCGATTCGTTGTGTAATTTGAAAACACTACGACTTCAAAAACAATACAGACAGTTGTGTAATATGAACGGTATCACGATCCGACATCTTTGAAAGTCGTGTAGTGTTAGGAGGCATTAGTAAATGATTTTATCACACTCAAATCATGTTAACACGCATATTGTTTACATCTAGAGGCTATATTTTTCAAACAGTGAGTATTTTAACATTTATGGACTGGCCCCATTTAATTCCATTGTAACCCAGATTTTTGCTACTATTTTTTTAAAGAAATCCAAATAAATTTGTATGGTAATAAATACTATGCCACAAAAAGTTGAAGTTAAACTTGTACTAAACCCGGAATATTCCTTTAAGTATTACCCAGCAATCAAGGAACTTTAACACAGCTATTCTTTGTTATGATAAACAAGATGATAAAATGCTAATTTTCACACATACTGCCCATAAACAAACTTGAGATAGCTACTTCAAACTATTTTACCTGCAGGTGGTGAATTGCGCCTTGCAACATGGCCAGATGAAGACATAGACGGAGGATACAGGACTGTGCAAGAGACATATTCCTGTATGGGGCATCTGAACGGTTCTCACCCTCCCCTAATATATGCCCTGGTCGTGTCATGTCTGAGACTCTGTGGGACGTGACTTGAGTAAAACCATCCACTGGGATATGTCTCACGCCTCCTATAGGCACTCCACACTCCGCACATTTGGACAAAGCCACTGGTCTGCCACACTAAATAACATCAGAGGGATAAAATACAAAATCACTTATTTCCAGATCTATATCTATCTAGTGTTCATACCTGTTAATGAAAATTACAGAAAAAATGTGAGTTCTCACCTCTCCCACAAAGCAAGCATGATTGTTTTTACACACTACAGGGTAAAAAGAACAAATTAAATCTTTTATCCAACAGTAAACATCATAAAACTGTATTTTTGCAAGTACTATTGTGATACTATTGTGATTGTAAGCATTTTAATCTCTCCAGGAAAAATTATACTTACAGTACATTGACAAATTGCCATCTTGTAGCCACGCTCTGGCTTCACTTGTGTGATCGTCTGGCATAGTTGGTAGAAGGGCTTCCTGAGGAAAAGCAGAGAAACACAACCATTTTAATAATCATTGTGAATAGGTTCCAATATTGTTGCAATTCCCTTACCTGTTGCAACCTATTTGCAAAGCATGCATTACATTTTGACAGGTCCACAAAGCTATCTGCATTAACAGCTCAAATTGTTAATGTCAGACTGAAATTAAGCTTGGGGTTAATTGTGGACCTTGCTAAAAATATACTTTTTTTCCTAAAACGTTTTTATCCCCTATTCTCCCAATATGGAATGCCCAATTCCCACTAATTAGTAGGTCCTCGAGGTGGCACGGTTACCTCAATCTGAGTGGTGGAGGACAAGTCTCAGTTGCCTCCGCTTTTGAGACAGTCAATCCGTGCATCTTATCACATGGCTCGTTGTGCATGACACCACGGAGACTCCACGTGTGGAGGCTCATGCTATTCTCCGCGATCCACGCACAACTTACCATGCACAACTCACCATGCGCCCCATTGAGAGTGAGAACCACTAATCGCGACCACGAGGAGGTTACCCCATGTGACTCAACCCTCCCTAGCAACCGGGCCAATTTGGTTGCTTAGGAGACCTGGCTGGAGTCACTCAGCACACCCTGGATTCCAACTCAAGACTCCAGGGGTGGTAGTCAGCATCAATACTCGCTGAGCTACCCAGGCCCTCACTAAAAATATAATTAAACCACTCTATCCTCACATTTGGCAGATGCAGGTGCTACCCTACAGGCAGAAACAACACAGCATTTGGCAAACATCTCGCATTTTTTTATTCCTATTGATAGTAACGTTACAAATAGACCAGTATAATTTTATTCTGGTGTTTCTGGTGGTCAATCCTTATTACTTCACTGTACAATTAATTAAAAAAAACACAAATCCTACAAAATGTGTCTAATTCATTAGTGTGACTAAGCCTTACTGTCATGTTCTGAGGTTGAGAGGCAATGGAGTGGAGTGGTCTGAGCAGTCTGTTGCCACTGTGAAACACTGCACTAGCATGCACCAGGAGCTCCAGTAAAGAGCGACGCTGAGCAGGAACATCTGCATTGAGACTTAGGTGAGATCTTGGTCCTCCAATCTGATTGGATAAGAGAGCAGTGCAGAGCTCTCTGACATGTCCTGATATGTTCACTCTAAAAAAGTCTTCCAATAACTTTATCTCCTGTTGAGGTAGGAAATCAAATCCTTCATTAATTATAAAACATTGTGGAAGAATTCTACATGCACCTCTACAGAAAAGAGTTGCAAAACTGCATAAACATGTACCCAAAATACATTGTTGTGTAGCCAAAGCCTTGATCTGCCATGCTGGGTGTTTTGCATTCTTACACTTAAAAGTAAAGTGTGTCATTTCTACCAAACAGAATTGCAAAATATGATTTGTATCCAAAAAGGATTCCCAAAAAGTCCTAATTCTCTATTGGTTATCCAACTGTTACCTGTAATTGAGGACGCATTTTTTTTTCAGATGACATGAGATGACAGGTGACCTGTCTGAACACAGCAAGAGTCAGCAAGACGTCTTTCAAAGAGCCTGAACTGCCCGTTGCCTGAAAAAAACAAAAATTATACTCAATATTCAAGGACAATATAAAATCATACATCATATCAACATACATCTTGCCATAGTTTAGCTCTGTGTAATTTTTTGCTAAATGTAAAACTTTTAAACAGAAAGAAACGGTAAGAAAAATATGTTTAAAATGATGTACACTAACATGAGATGAAGACTCATATGAGTCATATCAGTCTTAGAGAAAAAAGCTGCCCTATTCTACATATAGTGCTGGGTGCACAATCATGAGTGCTGCCATGTTGAGATCACACGACCAGCCAATTAATACTCACTTTACATTAAAAAAAATCCCCTGTAATTGGACATCAGTAACAGAACTTTGACTCTAGGGAGAAGCTGTATTTTAGCAGGTACACATTTAATTAGACCGCTGCGATGAGCTCTTTAATTAGCTGCTACATATAATTAACCATTAACTCAAAAGTTTTTTTATATATTGTACTTTATTAATAATAGGGCTCGAGCCCTTTAAAGTTGGATGGCTTTTGATTGGCTGTCAATGATTTTATCATTCATCAACTGGAAGAAAATCATTCTGAAAGTGATCCAAATAATATTATTCCTCTGTGACATTATTGTTATAGATGTATCAATGTCATTACATTTATCGTTCTTGGTGTGAATGGGCCTTATGTTTTTAGTCTTACCTGTAGGAGGTTTTGATCACACAATATGTTTTTGTATATGTTGTATGTTAAGTATAGCAATAAACTCGGACCTGTAGGGCATCTTTGAGTCCATCTGTCCTGCCTTCTAGCAGTACTCGTCCTACTCCATCTCTTAGAATCCGGTATGACTGTCCACAACACAAAAACCGATCCACCTCAGTAGGAATCAACCTCTGCAGAAAGGAGAAAACCACAGTGAGCTGCTAACTTCTTTTTGAAATTCCTTAATAAATACATAACTAAATCAAAAGTTATTGTATTTCTACAGATTTCAAGAACCACTCTAAACTAGTCAAATATTATTTTAAATGTTCATACATGAAGGCGTAGTATCTCCGTAGGGAAGACCCATTCATAATCGGCGCTGTTGATCAGCGCTTGTACACAGTCCATGCCAGCTTGTCTGTTTAGTGTTCGGAGCAGGTAAACTTTGTACCAGTCACTGTCACAGTACAGACACACAGCCTTCACCTGCTCCAAAAGCTTTTTCTCCTCAATATCACAATTACCTGTAAAACACCAAAAATATGCAAGATAAAAAAGCACAATATATCTATCCACCTATAAATACAAAACATTTTTTTAAATGTTTTCTCTTCTTTCCTAATTCCTTTAAGCATTACGATCAAACAAAAATATTTTATAGTGGACAGCTTTATCACATAACTCATTTGAAAGTGATAAATGCATATATTTGAATAAGCTTATATGAAATGGAATAGTTCACCCAGAAATAATAGTTTAATAATTTTTTCAGTCACGAAGTCTGAAATCCGTATGACTTTTATTCTTCCGCAGAACAAAAGTGAATGAATATGTGAATGTGGCAGGGCGGAGGGCGGGGCCGGGTCGTGATCCTACACACCCGGCACCGCCCTCTGCCCTGCCACAATGATGTTCATCCAAAACAAGTGAATGTGGACCAAATTTTAAGATCCAAAAAGGACATAAAGGCAGCATAAAGGTAATCCATAAGGCTCCAGTGGTTTAATCCATGTCTTCTGAAGCAATCCGGGCCTTGTTTTCCAAAAATATAGTCTAACTAGATCATGGAATCCATCTTACGATTCATCTTAGTTATTCAGCATGCTTTCCAAAGCCATCGTAAATAGTACTTGATAGTTCTTGAAAATGATTGTAGATCGTAGATCATTACGAGAACACATTTACAGCATGAGATCTACTTTTCATATTGCTAATACAGTAAGATCTACCATGCAAAATGTAAATATACATTGTAGGCATTGTTGTCACGATACCAACATTTCAGTAGTCCGTAGCCATTTTTTTATTCTTGATGCAAATCTCTTATTTTCTAATTTGTTTATTGGATAAACATGGTTTCAAGATCTCAAGTAATTATCGAGACAAGGAAACAGTCAGTAATAAAATAAGAACACAGAAACAAATTAAGAAAACTGCTTAAAATTTCTAATAGCAGTATCAATTATTCAAGTAAATATTCTTACATTCTCATGGATGACAGGTCTTAACAGTATGATAATAATGCATTCATATTTTATTTTAAAGCTACTAAAGTTATCCATCCAAGAGCAATGAATGGTTTTCTTGTTTTCTAGTTATTTTTTATAACATTAATATTAATGACATATACAGTGGCAGGTCTATCAGGCTGCATTTACACTGCAAGTCCTAATACACAGGATCTGATAAATTGATATAAATCTGCTTTTTTTTTTAAGCAGTGTTTACGCTTACTTGTAAATGTATTGAAAATGTATTTTACCATAACACAGGCGCATATCCACATCTCACAACACACAAGCACACAAAATGATGTCGTCTGTCAGACAGTGTGCAGGGGTTGAGTTTCGAACGTAGGATGGTTGGGGAAGAGTAATTTATATTCATAAGGAGCGATACCTGATTGGACAATTCAAAAATATTTATTGGAGGAAAAGTGATTGAGGGAGGTGCTTCCTGACCAGGAAGAGTTTTCCCTCATAAATATGAATAAATCTTCTTCTGCCATCCTACGTTTTGGAAATCCACTCACGTGGGAGCTGAAATAAAAGGTGATCTTCAACAATTTTGTTATTTGAGTACTTTCTCTCTCCACCCCTTTACCATTTGACCAGTTAATGAGATTGACCAGTGGTTGTCTTGCGATCGACCAGTCATATGCGATCAACATAAAGAGCACCCCTGATCTAGAGTAATCGTGGAGCACTAAGAGCATAATAAAGAGACGAAATTACACTTAATACAATTTAACACAATAAATATAATGAAGATTACACTTAATGCAGAATACAATTAGAATTCTATATCAGGTTTTTGTCTTTTAAGTTTGTCTAATTTTATATTAAACAAAAATTAAAAATAATAATATATAAATGGACAAAATAGATAAATTGTGTGGATGACGAAAACAGTGTTTCAGTTCCTGTTTAGTTCCTGTTTCATGTCATATGTTCCTAGTCATGTGATGTCCTGTTTTCCCTCCATGTTCATGTGTCTTGTTTTTCATTGGTTTATTGTTTTATTATCTTGTTTAGAGTTCTGTTTGTTCATTAGTTTATGTTTCCCCCATGTCTAGTATTTAAGCCCATGTTTACCATTGTCCTTGGTCAAGTATTGGATGTGTTTTGTGCCACGTTTATGTCAACTCATGTTTATGTGAAGTCATTTATGTTTATGTTTTGGTTTATACTCGTGTTTTGATTTCTGCACTTTGTAAATAAAATGCACGTCATCATCATTTGCCAGTGCCAGCATAACCTTACAGAATAATTGACAGAATGAACCCAGCAGTTCGGCTTCTGTGCCTACGTCAGGGGAATCGTCCCCTGGAGGACTGTGTGGAGGACTTTTGCGGTCTGGCCATCCAAGTGGACTTTAAAGAGGTTGCACTCAAGGACGGTTTCCAATTTGGACTTAATAAACCAATGAAAACAAGACACATGAACATGGAGACGAACTTGCAACTCCAGGTGTGGTAGTCAGCGTCTTTACTTGCTGAGCTACCCAGGCCCAACCTATTGACAAACATAGTTGAGAGAGACCAGGAAACTACAGTGAGAGAGAGGAGAATGGGACGGGAACACGACCTGGGCTGGAACTGAACCGCGGTCCGGAATCAAAAACCTGCACTGTCCAAAAAGGTGTGGCTTGGACGAGACCATTTATTTTGCTATCAGCAACTCTCCACAAAATAATCACAATTAAGGCCCACTTACCAATTCTTTGGTTAATAGCTTTGGACAGGATTTGGGCAGCAGAGTCCAGACACATTCTAAGGTGAGCCATAGACAGCAGAAACTCAGCTGGGTCATGCTGTCTAGAAGCTGTCTGTTTACGAGCCAGTCGGCTGAGGAAGTTCACATTCTCCTGCAGACTAGGGTTCTCTTGCGCATCTGCAGCTCCATTTAATCCAGAACAGATTAGGGAATCCTGAATGAACACACATCTTCTTTTAGACACAAACATGCAGAGCTTAAACAATAATTAAACTGGCTCAAAGAAGGATAAAACTGTAACTGTAGATGGAAGTATTAGTGATGACTGCCTTCAATAATAAGTGAATATGTGTTGCAAAGACCCCTGGGACTGGTAGATCTACAAAAGGGTGGGATTATCACACACCTGGAAACAGTTAACAAAGAGCAGATAGAGTTCAGTTCTGTCCTCTTGGTCAAGAAGCTTGTTCTCCAGGTCCTCCAAGTAGCATTGAATGTGTTTTTTCACCTGTTTGAAGCTGGAGAGATTACATTATATTAAACTGTGATCTTGATGAGAAAACTCTAAGTGTTAAGCAAAACTCTCAAAACAGCTTTGAATATGATATCTCAGTACATAAAGTCAATTCTGCATCTTTAAAGTAACAAAAACAGCAAGTTACATCTGCATGAGTGTGTATGTACAGTTTGTGTGACTGTTATTGCAGTATAGAAGTAGGCACCTGTACTGCAGAAGGAGTTTGGGCAGCACAGAGCGCACCACAGGGCTCTGGTCAACACACTCCAAAAAAGGGGTGAGCTCTCTGGTCTTATACACATCTCCTGTAACATATGCACATATAGAGAGTAAATCATTTTTTGTGTTGGATCTTTTCAATGAATCAGTTGGTCTAGTTTACAACACCTGTGTATTTGATTCCTTCATAAACTGGATTGATCCAGCCCTTAAGTTAAATACATAACACTCAATGATCCAGTTTCAGTGATTAAAGGAATATTCTGGGTTCAATACTAATTAAGCTCAATCGACAGTATTTGTGGCATAATGTTGATTACCAAAAAAATTTATTTTGACTCATCCCTCAAAAATTGAGGTTACAGTGAGGCACTTATAATGGACGGTTTAAACCGAAATCTGAAGCTTATCATTTTATAGAAGAACTTGTATTATTTCTTCCGATAAAACTCATGCATTATTTGAGCTGAAGAGTTGTTTAAATCGTAATTTCTACAGTCATGTTAGGGTTTATGGGTTTGTTGACATTACATCGTCATGGTAACCAAGTTGTTAAATTGGCTATAACTTTACTCAGAAAAGGTTAGTAAGTGATTTTATCATACTAAAATCATGTTTATGAGCATATCCTTTATGTCTTGTGGCTATACTTTTGAAACAGTGAGTATTTTATCGTTAAAAATTGCCGCCATTCACTTCCATGTGCCTCAATGTAACCAAGATTTGTTCTTTTTTAAAGAAAAGGAAGAACGGGTCAAACAAAATTTTTGAGGTAATCAACATTATGTCACAAATTCTGTTGATTGAGCTTAACTTGTATTGAACCCAGAACAGCAGACTGGAGGGAAAGATTATCAGTGAATAATGACTTAAATTTTGGTCTTTGTCTCACCCAAAACTATTTTGTAGACTTAGATAGTAGCATACAAGCTGTACGGACAACATTTATGACACTTTTATGGTACTTTTGCATCCTTTAAGAAGCTTAAAAACTGCAGTATACAGTACATTGTAATTGCATGGAATAGAGCGACCAATTACACTCTTCAAAACAACCCCCTTTATGTTCCACGGAAGAAAGAAAGTCATATCAGTTCGGACACATGATGAGTAAATGATGACAGAATTCAAATTTTGGGGTACACTATCCCCTTAATAGACCCCAATGTTATCCACCCACCTTGTGCTGAGATGAGGAGAGAGAAAAGCAGTTCCACCAGGTCCTCTGGGGGGTCTTGTTTATCAGTCAGAAAAAAATGAGAGACCACCTCCAGGAAAAAGCTGTTGCAACATTTCCTAATCTCTTTATGCTGCCTCAGAGCTAAACTGTAAAATACACAGAATCAAACATACAATTAAAACTACATAAATGAAGTGAACGGTCCCTTATAATGAATATAAATTGTAAAGAACAATTTTCTTGTTTCATTTAATGGGTTCCAGAGATTACACAGTGCAGGAGTTAAACTCACTCTACATTTTTGGCGACAGTGGGCTTGTAGTTGTTGGCCAGAGGTTTTCTGCACAAGGGACAATACACAGATCCTGCTGTCTCTATGGATCTCTTCAGACAGGACAGACAGAACACATGCTCACAAGGAAGTGCAGTGGGCTCTGACAGATCTAATCGACACACTGGACACTTCACACCATACCTGTAAAGGAGCAGCACACAGAATCAATAATAAAAGGAATTATAACTGCTAAAGAGTGGATTGGGATGATATGTAATGCATAATTATTATTATCAGCATTTGTTCCTTCTGTACACAGGATAAGCGGTTGACGATGGATGGATGGATGATCTTTTCCCATTTCACGCATCCATTTAACAAACTTTTATTTTTGTTTCTGTATGTTTTTGAGGGTAGTATCTCACCTCCAGGTAAGCAGTGTGATTATTAAACCCCCAAAAAGCAATGATGTAATTAAAGTATAATATATGGTAAATATATATATATATATATATATATATATATAACATATGGTCTGTATGTGCTGCACGCTTCAGAGCTCTCTGCTCATGGTCATCTACTACACACATACACACACCCAGGACATGAGTGATGTTCATGATGAGGTGTTTTCAGTGTTTTCACGCATTCCTTTTGAAGCACGCAGGACATGCAGATTATATATTTATTTCATTAAATCGCAGCCTTGTGGTTTGATAATCACACTTGAACATATTTTTATTTGATTAACTGTGCATTCAAACATTCATTTTTGTCCTAAATACGTCAAATTCCGTGACATTCCACATTTTATAGCTCTTGCAACTTTTATGAATGGATTCAGTGATTTCATTTGTGTTTTCCGCATCACAGAAAACATAGGGTCCTCCTACCTGTGGTAATGGCGATATAAGCAGACTACGATCCTTGAATTCTAAAAAGAATGTACATACCGAGGTTAAGTCCACATCATCACCATGCTACTACCTCGGGTGTGAATTCATTTTCCAAAAAAATATTTGTTGCCTTCAGTTTACAACTGAAATGTTTTTGTAGTTAACACTACAGCAGTGTTGGAACAAAAATGTTTGCACTATATCAATACTTGTACATGTTACAAAATACTTATGATAGTCTTATTATACTAAAATATTTTGCAGGACAAATAATTATTTTCCAGAACATTTTGGCATTTTTCTCATTTTCCGTTACTTTTCTATAACTGAAAAACTGCATTGCAAAATTCCAGGATTTCCAGGACGTGTGGGAACCCTGCCAACATAAAATTAACACAAGTCCTCTGTGGCCATTTTAACACAGTTTTTGAATTGCAAGACCAAGGAATGATACATGAGAGCACCGATATGTTGCTATGGACAACAGTGAAATATAGTTTAGCTATCATTATAGAAACCAATTTGGCAGCTCAATGTCACGATTATCCAATCCAAATAAAGTATTTCAGACAACCATGCAAAAGAAATAAGCTGACAGAAATACATGATGTATTAAAAATGGTACAGGCAAAAAGCTGTTTCTAAAGTCATTAGTTGTACCCAGTCAAATATTACACAAGAAATTGGAATAGCAGTAGTTTTCAATAAAATATAATTTTCTAATACAGCTCAGTAAAATTGAAGTGTACCGCAGTTCTCTACTGATGGACTCATCGTGATAACCATTGAGTATGCGGATGATTTGCTGAAGATTGTCTTTGCTCCTCAAATCAGGAGAACCCTCCATCAACTGTGACAGAAGAAAAAGAAGAAGCATTTCTACTTGGGACTTTTAGGGTTTCTGGAATATGGTTACACCTAAAACTTAACAGAATGTTAATCATGTTTTGTAAAATCATTAATGAACATTGAATTCTCTGACAAAATCTAATGAACGGAGTAGACAGGAAGTCTAAGAATCACCCCATGTAACTGGTTGCAGTGTTTCAGAGTCAGTGCTTCTATCCTCTCATCTCCTAATTTCATCTTGACTATCACCTGCTCAATGAAGGCAGCCACTAGCAGTAACCCATGCCACACAGACCTAAGAGAGAAAAGGGTATATAAAAATTTATCATGACATATTTATGCATCATTATGTTATATTTTGCATAGAATGGGTGATCACGACTTCTTCTGTTTTCAAATTCTGCAACAGAATCTTCTCACTTTATAGTGTCAAGCTGGTTCAGACAGCCTGAGATGCAAAGGGCGCAGTAGCTTGGATTGAGCACTCTCTCTAAACACGGCTGCAGCTGCTCAACTCTACGCAAGAAGGTCCGGCACGCAGATATTGATGTTAAAGGTAGGAGCTTTGTTTCATCAACACAGATACCAATAGCCAGAATGTCCTCACACTGTAATAAAACAACACAAAAGAAATCTCTCTCAATCCCATGAAACGTGATTTCATTTAAATTTAGTAGTTTTATTATACTCAGAGTTATATTTGGTCTGTTAGTAGTTATATTAGAATATAAAAGTACTGTAGTTGAAATAGGAACTGGGATCAAAGACACCAGCCTATGTTGTGTTTTGTATACTGGGGTTCTTAGGTTCCCCCAACAACATCCCCGAGACTTTCTTGGTCAGTTACCTTTAAATTGGTAAACCATGGCCATACTGGTCCAGCTTTTACACTACCACCTCTGAGTTCTCACCATTTCAGGAGCTTCTCTCTTTTGTCTTTGTAGGTTTATGATTTGGACCAGATGAGGGTTAAGCTGAAGTGCATGTGATAATGTGTCCAGACGTGGTGCATAGATTTGGGCTGCTGCAAGGATCCATGATGGAGAAATCTCAGGGGTTACTGACATCTCCTTCTGCAGAGCATACACACAACCCAGCACTGCAGTGTAGAAGACCTTTAAGCAAAGGCACACATACCCATATTAGAACAATAGAACAAACACATTTATTGAACAAAAATACAAAAATAAAACATATGTGTTAATCTTACTTCTAGCTCTTCCTTAGACTGGATTTTAAATGATAGAAGCACATAGTCCGTCAAGTAGCGCTGACCCAACTCAAGTCTCTCTCCCTCTGAAAGTTTATCAATATAGCTGCCCAGTCCACTGCTTGAAACAGCACTAACAAACTGCAGAATCTTTGCTTTGTTGCCTTGCTCAGTGCCTGAAAGAAAATATTTCAGAATTAAAGGAACATTTCAACAAAAATATACAATTATTTTACCATTTTCCCCTACTTATGTTGTTCGAATTCTATATTGCTTTATTTCATGGAACACAAAACGAGATGTTAGGCAAAATTCATTGTCTGGTAAAAAAAGATGCAAAAGTGAATGGTGACAGAGGCTGTCATTCTGTCATTTCTTCAACAGAATAAAGAAAGTCATATGGGCTTGGAACAAAATTAGAGGGGGGTTATAATAGAATTGTAACTATTTGGTGAAGTAACTCTTTAAGCGTTTTAGACGCAGTTAAAAGGAAACGCATGGAGAATATTGTTTTGAATGATTTTTGCATCCTAAAGCTCCATGTGTTCTACATTCAATGCATGTATGTGGTTAGCTAACTGGCCAATTGAAGCCAACCGCAAATGACAGAAAAGAAAATTTACCTAGAATAAACTCTGATTCCTCCCACAAACTTTGGCAGAATTTTTTTATCAGCCAGCTAAAAGGAGCAGCACAGGAACATTCCTCCTCTCCAATGAACAGGTGACACTGCACGTTAATCTCCTGCTCAGGAGCACTAATGGAGAAAAAGACCCACATCATCAGTTCCAGTTAGACATTTGAAAGCTTTTTAATGCCTCTAACAAAAATCAATAAACAGTGCAAAAAATCATTGTAATGGCAGTAACAGCTATCCACACAACATCATAATCTCAAAGTGTCTCTTTGCCATTATGTCTAAATGTAACAAGAGTATTAGAACATATTTTTCTTTAGGCATTCCACACAAGAAATTGCAGTGTTTACTAAGGTTTTTAAGCATTTAAAAATACCTTGCACTTTGTGAAAGGTTTAGGTCAAGGAGTTGTTGATCTTCAAAGATATCAAGCCAGAACTGGACCAGCCCCTCGCTAAGACTTTCCCCATAGAGTAGGTACAAGTTGTGGTCTCTGTCCAACACTTCTAACACTCGTGCTAGAACTGGGGTCAAAACACACTGTGCAATACGCCATAAAGTGTGGCTGAACACAAACAAAGAAAAAAAAAATTCTTTCATCAAAAAACTTTTTGATGAAGCTAGATAGATTAAAAATATTCATACAGACAGGTAGATTTAATTGTATTGTTTGTTACTTATTTATTTTCTTTCTTTCTTATTTTTATTTAATTTTTTTGTAGGGTTGTCTTTTATTTGTATTATGGGGTCTGACGTGGCAATGGAGTACTACATTACCGAAGTGTTCCGCCTTCCTGTAAAGCTTCACGGTTCTTGGCCGCATTGTAGGCCCAGTCATTTGCATAAGGAATCAGCTGCTCCTTCCGTATCAGTGCAATCACCAGCCGCCATAACAACACTTTCTGGAACCGTACTGAAAACACACATATAAACCACATTTGTAGCCATAAACGTGATATATTCTCACACTTTCTATTTTCAGTATTACTTTACAATGATACATATTTAATAGGCTAACAGTGATGGTCCATTAAACTAACTAACCTCCTGTCCGACCAGGGTCCTCCCTCAGAAGACAAAACAATATGTTCATGCGCTCTATACTCCTGGATGTTTTTTTTCCTGTATCTCTTAGTATTGACACAGCTTTCTGGGTGCAGGATCTCACGAGGGACAAACTGTGTAGACATGCTGAATCTCCCTGCCAACCAAATACACATAGTGTTTCAGTAAATAGGTTTACAATTATCTCTGATGCATATGTTTAAAATGTTTCCATGGATCTGTAAGCTTCAAAAGGCATTTACCTTCTGACCTTGTGGTCCAATTTCTTCTGAATCATCAACATCTGTAAAAGAATAGTGTTTGACTTGCATCTCATGATTTTTAAATCATTTTAAAAAAGATTTTCCTTTTTTTTTAAGGAATGGTTGTTCTAATTATTGCATTATAATACCTGATTCCATCGTCTGCGAGATGAGTTTACTAATTGGTATTCCACAAAAAGCCTTTAGATCTAAGCTCATGTCATCAGAATCTCTGAGGTCATCAATATGTGCAGATAGCCAAACTCCTTCAGCAAAAATGATTAAAAAAAATGTAAGAATATTTATTTGACAATATCGAATACCCTGCATATGTTTCTCCAGTCAATATAGTTCCACTTACCTCCTTGAAAGCCTATGTACTTGTTGCTACTCATTGTACATTGCTCCCCAATTCTGGAAAGCTTTGTAATGAACACTGTATAGATGTTGTAGTCATTTGACTTTAGGGACAATATTTCATTCATGGTACAGTATCTGAGGAAAGAGGAGTGACACATGAAAGGTCATACATGCAGATTTTAATATGGCTAGACAACAATTAAAATCCACATATTCTAAAAGTTTTTATTGGGAGTTTTTTCAAACTACCAGCATCGAAGGACTTACTTTGCTGAAGCAATAAGCTCATTTTTCCACAAGGACTCCTCCATGTCCATCTGAACTAGTAGAATATGTAGAGAGGGCCTAGCATCTCTCAGGAAAGACCTGAGGGGAAACAATAGGTAAAATATTTTTGATTTGTGAACTATTTGGGGCTAAAGTGAAAGATACAAATTACTAAATAAATTCTACAAATAGCATAAATCTTATACACTTTGCAGGGTGTTTATAAATTATGACTGATTTGTACCTTATTTTGCTGCAAAAAGAGGCTTCTGTGTCAAATTGGTGTAAAGAGAGCAGAAGAAGCTGTTCAGTGGACAAATCCAAGGCTGGGGCAAGCTTTTTCACATCAGCTCCAGTAAGAAGACTGGAGAATGTTGTTACCTAAAAGAAATAACATGAAATATGAAATAAGACATGAAATCAAGTTCATTACAAGTGGAAATGATAACAAACTTCTAAACAAGGATACATACATTTATTATCTGCAAACGTCTACTAAAGTGAACATTACCTCTAAGAATCTGTTCTTGTCCTGATCGGTCTTGTTCAAATGGCTATCCATCAAGTCTCTGAGAGAGTTATGGCTTTGCTGATGGAAATATGTTCCCTGAAGTTTGTCTTTTTCCTGATTTCCAAATTCTGAATACTTCAGCCTCAGTACAGAGTCTGGTGTGGCACAGTTCAAAAGAAAGCTTTTGGCAGTTTCAAAGGCTTCCTCTTCCTCATCCATGGTTTCAATGGACACCATGTGCTCTTTTGTCCCAAGGTCATGAAGATCTTCATCCATTTTCACAAGCTCAGAAGCATCTCCAAGAATGCCAGTGTTTTTAATTTCTGCATCTTCTGCCTTGCTGTCGACCTCCATTAAGGCACAGTCTCCTTCCACCTCTTCAGGAAATGTCCTCATTTCTATATTCGACTCTGTGTCAGTCACATCTTTATCTTCACCAATTATTGTGTGATAAGCCTCACATTCCTTATCCACTGAAGAGCCCTCTTTACCTGGTACAATGTTGATTTCATTCTTGGACATAGGTTCATTGTTTTTAATAGCTTTATCATGGCCCTGTTTTTGTACTTTCTCTAAAGCCTGGAGGAGTGCACTGGCACAAGCATCATCATGGAAACCAACAAAGGCATCTGATAGGCTGAAGTTTGCTCCAGTAGATTCAGATTGCTGAAGTCTTGAGAATTTCTGTGCCCATTTTTTTAGTTTTTCCAAAACTCTGTGCTGCCAAGGAGTCAAATCTGTACTCCTATTAACTTTGTGTTTCTCAAGCCTGTTTTTTAGAGGAACAGGAAACCTTTTGTAGACTTTTTCCTGGTCCTCCACCACAACCAGTCTAAAGTCCCTATGAACTCTGCACTTTACTCTATGTGAACCAAGCCCCAAGTCGACATACTGCTGTCCACTGAAGTAGACATAGTATTGATTCAAAGCATCATAGAGGCTCTCATACAGATTGAGGAGATTCAATAGGATGACAGTTCGGCCGGTCTCCATGCATGCCTTTATTCGACTAACATTGCGACATATCTGGGCATACTCCTGGTCTTTTGGAAATCCTGAACCAAACACAATTTCAGGGCACGTGAAGTTCTGCTTTGAGAAAATATGGTGTTGGATAATGTACAAGGCTGCATTGTTAGTTGTGAGCAAAAGAAGGTACCGGCACTCTTCGTCATTGTGGTGGTCAAGATTTTGTTCAATCATTTTCAGTGTACTTGGCCTTTGGACTACTTGAAAACTCTGGAAGAGGTCCCGGAAGTAATCAAGTGGATCAAAACCATCCCTTTGTCCGCTGAAGTTTCTCAACACAGCTTCTGCCAACTCACTGTCAGATGGTTCTTGATCTGAATTTTTGACTGTTGCAAAAATCATTTTTACCAAGCTATAATAATCTCGGAGTCCAAAGAACAGTTCATCATCACTTTTACAGATTTTTAGGAAGCCCTTTGCCAACTTTGGCAGGAGGTGCTTGATTTTGAGAAGAACAGTTTTGGAGGATGAGCAGATTCCTTCGGCTGTCTCTGCTAAGTCTTTCTCACTTGGGTCCCAACGGGACACAAAAATGCCTCTATTCATTTTTGCTGGGTCAAGAGCCCAGTTTGAGATTCCAACAAATCCAACTTTCATGTATGGCTGTGGTCTCTCACTGTCTATGCATCCATCCTCTAGAAGAGGATGCAATGTCTTCAGTGGCATCTGAGGAGAGTCCTCTGCAAGTCCTATTTCATCCAGCACAACTACCGATACATACTCATCCAAGTTCTTATCTTTTTGGAAACGGGCACAGTTCCGAAAGGTTCCAATGATCCCTTCAGGGCTTGAGTGAGGGCTGCATTGGAAAGACACCATGTGAACCTCTTTGAGTTTCTTGAATAAGTCACAGTGAGAGGCCTGACGCTGCATGGCATCTGCTACAACAGTCTTGGCAAGAGATTTTGAACTCCCTGGCTTGCCAACCAGAAAGAGGGGGATTTTCATCTCGATACAGACCACCATGAGGAAAACATTCTCTTTCAAAGCTATATTTTTAGCAATTGTTTCTCTTGTTTTTATGTTTTTAAGAAAACAGTCTTGGCATGAAGATATCACCTGCTCCAGTGATTCTTCAGAGTTGAATGGAAAAGGAAATCTTCTACTGACAGCTGAGAGGTAAGGACCTTTGTTTTCAAGTGATGGGTAGTAGCAAACACCCACGGCAAGCACCAAGCATTTTAAGGTCATCCCTTCGCTTTTGATAAAGGAATTATTTGGAAAAATATCCTTTCTGTGGTTATAGAACCAAACCAGGACACACATAGATCTCTCCACATCCCTAAGACTTACAAAGCTGCATTCATCTGCTTGTTTGCGCATATACCTTTGAGAGGCAGCCAGAACATCTGTGATCACTTTCTGGCATGTAAGAGGCAATCCATGATCTCTCATTTGTTTTTGCACAATCTGACGAATATAAGACAGTTCAGTTGAATCACTTAACTGCCCAAAATCCCATACCAGAGGCACCATGCTTGGGGGTAAAGGGTGTACACGGTAGACAAGCTGTCTCATGGGAACTTTACCAAGGCGATCCTCAGTTTCCTCAGCTTTCACTCTGTATCCAAGGCCAGCTCGCTCCAAGCGATTAACCATTGCAATGCTGTGCCTTCTGTAGGGATTGCAGGCAGCAATTATTTTCAGACCAGAATTTTTCTTCAAAGGGTATCCCTGTACAGTTTTGTCACATAGAACCTCCTTGATGGCAAAGATTGCTTCGGTTGTGTTAGCTTCATCAAAAAACAAAACTGTGTCAAGATTGTATTTTTGGCGATTGTTTTGAGCAAGTTCTTCTGCCTCCCTCACCTTTAAATAGATAGTCTCAGATGTAGTACCTCCATGAACTTTGACTAGTTTCATGTTTTGAACATCTCTGCCTTCACGTTGTAGATCACAGAGAAAGCGCACAAGCCGTGTCTTCCCACAACCAGTTTCTCCCATGATGATCACTGGGATCTCACATCTGAATCGCATATGAATAGCCAAAATCTTCATGACATTGTCAGCAGTAAGTTCATACGTAGGGTCTGGATCAAACCGCCCTTTTACCCTGCTTTTTTGTGCTCCAACAACAAAGGATATTCTTTGTATTTTGTCTTCTCTGGGCAGGTTGTCAAAGTCCTCAGAAAGGTTAATTCTTTGTCGCTCAAGGCCTGAATGGAGCTCTTGTGACATCACATTTCCCATTAACACTTTGCCACTTTGTGGATCGACTGCATTGAGAATTGTTCCGCTTTTTCTCACATGAAATCCTAAGAAAGACATTGTCAAATGGTCAGCATTGAAAAAGATGTATGGGTGAGATTCATTTTCCCATCGCTTCCGAATAGTTAGTTTAGCAAGGATATCTGCATTATCTTCATTATCAGAGAAAAAGGAGGGGCTCTGGTCAGAGATGTCAATGGACGGGGATGCAAAGTCTCGAGCCATGTGAATCATGAATTTTACTATGAAGTCCTTGAAGCCACTTAAGTTGTCAGCAAGAAAGTCTGGATCACAAAACGTGGAATCCTCACAGTCTTTAAGTTGAAGGTTAAGAAACCAAGTAAAGTGTTTTAGTTCTGCCCATGATGGGTCCGTCAAGCCACAGTTTGACAAAAGATGATGAAGACAGTCAATTGGATCACCTTCCACAGTCTGAGCTTGATATATGAAACGATCCAAGTTCAAATTCCGATTAAATCTCTGCAAGTATTGGTAAGGTCTCTGAATGCCTTCACTCTGAAACTCTCCCCTATCCATCAGGGGATCTAAGGATGTATACCCCTTTCTTTTTTTCCTGATCTCCAAATTTTTGACTTCTTTAGGGGGTCTGCAGAAGATGGTAGGTAGTGAATGCATAAACCCATAGTGTGTCTGTTTACAGAAAAATATACATACAGGTTAGTGTGAATATTAAACAGCTTTAACTATGATGGGAGAAGTTAAAGAAATTAAAAGGCCAAACAAGAATTGCACCTCATTTTGGGTCTGACTGTTGAGACTGGGACCCCGTTGAAGTGCTTCAATTGCCAACAAGTGAGCTGCGTTTCTCCGCCATATATTTCCCTTACTGTCACAAAGACATCCTAGAACAAGCAATTTGAAGAGAAACTCCTCCAAACCACAACGCACCTGTAGAAACAATTAAATGATTCAAAATATCCTAAATGTCAAAAGAAATGTAGTAAACATTATAGTTTATATTAATGCATGTTATAATATAGCAAACATTATTGAAACTGATCAAACATACTGCTGCGGTATCAATGTGCAACAGCACAGGGTCCTGTTCTCTTAGAGGAGTCAGTCTCTGGAACAGAGTTTGGACAAATCCATCCATGTCAACACAGGGCTCTATGAGTCTGATTCTTAGACAGGTTGCTGTTGGAAAGTCTCTTTTGAACTGTTCAAACAGACGCTTGACATACAGTGACTTCCCTGCATCAAGATTGGGAAGCAATTACAAAGAAAGAAGAGGATCTGCATTAAATATCTTGTCTGTTACTAAATCTATTATTTAAGACATCAAAACCTAATACATACCCACAGCTGGACGTTCAGATGCAATCATCCAGACTGAGAGTTTGCTTGGATAGACACGTGAGTAACGGACAAGCTCAGATGGGATATGAAAATGATGCCGAAGGTAGTTTTTGCATCTTTCTTCAGATATACACAGACCTGTCTGTACCTTATAGTTACTGAAGAAAGAAGGAACATATCTATCCTGGTTTATAGGACAGACCATCACTAGACGGTAATGAGGCCCAGCACTCTTTTCTAGTGTCTCAAAGCATTCCACCATGGCCACACTCACATCATAGGTCAATGCTCCTGGATTGACCAGTGTGTAAATCTTCTGATGATTGCTTACAGTACCCTGGAATCCTAGACATCGACGAAGGAAGATCTCCACCTCCTCTTCAGTTGTCTCCTCCTGGCACATAAATACCTCATCAATTGTAGGAAGAGGATGCTCTGGGCTCTCTGTGTAAAATGACAGTGTGGCAATAATCAATTCTGCTACAGGACACTGGACAAGGTTTGGCCTTCCCTCTAGTAGAATAGGAGGAATCTTGCGTTTGACATGAGTTTGATTCATGGCAGATAGATTGGAGAGGAACCGTGCAAGTGTTTCAACATCCACATGGTGATTGAGGAATCTGGACATGTTCTTTTTAAATTGCTTCCATAGGTCCTCTAAACATTCCATGCTTTCCACAACATCTTGTAAACTGAAGCTCATGGCCATGTCAATATCACTGTTCTGTTCTGATTCCTCTACCACATCATCTTCAACCATAAATTCCATAGTCTCTGATGCTGTTTTAAAGGCCTCTCTGATGTCATTTAAGGTGCAGTCTGGTTTAACAGGGGCCAAAAGATGCCACATTTGTTGTGGCACAGGTTTCCTTTTGATACTGATACTGTTGACCCATTCGCAAAGATAGACAATTTGCTCAGAAGTGTAATGATTTAATACATAAAACTGAGAGCGCATCTTAGATAGATGTGTGCACCAGTCTTTATGCAAGTCCTCAAGGGAGCGACACAGCTTTTGAAGCTCCTCTACAACTTCACCCTGATATACAACATACTTTTGTAACAGCAAAAAGCTAACTTGAATGCAGGTTTGCTCTTCGTGGTTGCATCTTATCTGTGCTTCCCAGTCTCTGAAGATAATATTACCTGATGCACGCAACCGCAGGAGGATGCAACCCATCCTCTGGACACCTTCAAAAATCTACAGGATGAAAACAGAGGTAACTCTTTACAAAAATATACTTAATTTAAATAAATTAATAGTTAGCCCAAAAATGATAATTCCCTCATCATTTACTCCCCCTTATGCCATCTCAAACGGTTTGGTCTTTCTTTCTTTCTTTCTTTCTTTCTTTCTTTCTATCAAATTTTGATGGAGATACCTACTGGTGGAATCTTCAAACTGCTAATATAGGAACATAATTTAGACCTTGTGCTGAAAACAGATGTGATTCACTTTAAGGTCATCTCTTTTACAGGAAAATAGCTAATTGCGCTCTGCGCTACATCATTAACATACAATACACCCAGTCTGCATGCACACACCCACAGATAGTGCAAACACTCCCACCGAAAATCATGCTTAGAATTAGCACTCAAAAATTAGATAAGAGGTTGCGCACGGACGTTGTGCTTTGCACTGCGCACAGTCATGAAAACAGAACCCCATACCTCAAAATAAATGTTTTTTTGTGTGTTTCGAAGAAGTTAGAAAATCATCAGTGTTTGCGATGACATTTGGGTGAGTAAATGATGAAAAAAATTTAACTACAGAATATTATTTTTAAGTGACATAAATCTAGAGGTGCATCATGTGCATGTGAAATGGGGAATCTGGAATGATATTGAGAACATCTATAATATGACAATTTATATTCATTATACATTAGTCATATTTTCAGATATCAAATAGTTTTACATTTATTGCAAAGGATGGTGGGGAGTTTGGATAATGTACCCACTTGAGTGAACCTGTTGACTTGCTCCCTTCCATGCTCCCCTTTAGATGACATCAGCATGAGCTTATTCTGCAGCTCTAAAAGTTCGTTAAGACGGTATGTCTTTGCTTGTGTATCCTTCATCACCTTCACATAAAAGGCATTGTCCAAACCTGTCTACACACATATCACAACAAGTCATTTTTCTATTTTTAATTGGATACTCACAAACTCACCTATTCTACAGAATGTCTGTTTAATATACTATTTTTATTGATTTAAAGAAACATAATGTTGAAGGTGTCAGAAATTCATTTTAAGCCACAGAGCATTTATTTTAAACACATACATTTTTAAACTAGTGTCTACCCACTTTTCCGGTGAAATCCACAGGCCATCCTACATGATACACGCCTCCAGTGTTGATGGCTGAGGCCAGGGAAAGAGAGGATTGCTCAACAGAGCCATGAGTTTCCCTTAAACCTTTTAGCCAGTCCAGCCATCGACAGGAGTCTCTCTGTGTAAAAGGCATAAATTGAAATATTCCATGATTGTTATTTACGAGGTTCAATTTGCATTAACAACACGTGTGCAGCATAATTCTGCATAGGAGAGCATGTTGACTTCTCATTGGAAGATTAGACTACTTCAAAATAATTACTGATTGTTTAAAAAAATGCATTAGACCAAATGAAGTTTAGCATCACAAACTAACCAATTTAGCCAGGAGTTTGTCATCTTTGTCAAGGGTGTCCCATACTTGCTTAGCATAGAACATAAATTCTTCAAATCCTGCTCTATTGGGAAGTGAGTAAAGCAAAGGGCCATAGCCCACCACAGCAGTCTCAAAACTAGCCAGCCTATCAATGTCTGCATCATTCTCTCCAACAGAAATTGAGGCCAGTTCCATAAAGACTTTCAGGTCTCTCAAACCTGGATGAAATCAAAGATTAAAGAGCCCATAAAATATAATGATTACAGATTTGTCCTACATCAAACACTATAACACAGACAAATCTTACTTTGAATTTGGGTTTTTGCCCATTTGATCAGGGTACCACTGTCTATGAATGCCTCCAGACAGGCTGTGTACTGGGGTTTGACATCTGCCAACTTTTGCCTGGCTTTGATAAGATCATCACTTAGCGATCCCAGAGTGTTTTGTCTGAATGTGTCGTCTCCCTATATATAGAACATTAAAACTTTCACAAAACTACACAAAAACAACTACATTCTAATTATATTAATGATAAAAATCGACCTCTTACCACTTGAGTAAGGCTACATATATGGCTGAAATCTCCTTCTAATCCCAACCCATCTTTTATTTTCAGTATGACCTCAGCAGATTTAGCAGCCTGATGAAGCCATCTATACTCTTGAATCTGAGTGAGACGATGCTCTAGCCAGTTCTCGTCCAGATCCTGAATTCTCTTCAGCATAGTGGCCATTAAAATAAGCTCTTTCTTTAGCCGATCTCCTTCACCCTGATCCCCACACCAATCCAAAGCCTTGTCCACCTCTTCAAAACGAGCTGCTCCATTGGCAATCCGTTGACCAAGTTTGAGGAATTCAGAGAGACAAGGCCTCCAGATTCTGTCATGGACCTCTGTAAAGTCTAGTGAAATTGGCTGAGGACCAGACATTGTATTTTCAAGATCTTTTGCTTTTTTTTCCCATGAATATAGAAGAAGGTTACTTGTCTTCACTTCATGCATCTCCCGTGCCATGTCATGTACCAGCTGATTAGCACCGTAGTATAACACACGCCTTGTGTTTGTTTTGTTAAGATCCTCTTTGGAGAAATATGTCTGCACTTCAACCAATTTGTCCAGTGCTATTGCCTGCAGGTCAGTTTTGACCATTTCATCAAGGAAAGAAACTTCAGGTACTGTTGGGACATTTGTGTCCACAATCAAAGTAGGAAATATCTTATTTTCATCTTAATGAAAATGATCTTACTTTAACTAATCTCATCAAAATCTTTAGAAAGCTATAAAAAGATATACAGTATGTGACCATTTTTTCATAAGGTACCTTCCTTACCATATATAACATCAGCAATCTTTCCCAGCATGTTAATGAGTATGGTCATGTACTCCTTCTGTTCTTCAAAGGCTTTCAAGTCATTTTCTCTTTGGCTGAGTAACTCTAAAACATTGATGGACACATTTTTGTCTTTGTTGTTCTTCTTATCTAATACAAACAGAAACAAAAAAGTTAATAGCCGGTCCATTATCACACCACTGTAGGTAATGACAAATAGCCTAATGAAGTACATGATAAATAAAATGTAAATAAAAACAAAATACAGTCTATAACACTTACACTGACTGGACAGCTTCTCAAATTGACTCTTATATTTAAATATGGTCTTAAGGTGGCCCAGGGGTAAACTTCCCTGGCAAAGGTTCTGAATCAGAGAACCCAAGGATGACTGGCTATTTGCGATTAAATGGCTGGCATCATTATCCAAATTCCACTGATTCCATTTGTCTGCAGAAATTAAATGTAACTTACAGTGTTAATGAACTGTACTTGTGGGTGACGTATGATAAAAGTTAGGATCATGAAACTTATGAGAGCCAATCACTGCACCTTGAGACAAGAGGAAGTTGATTGCTGATTGGGGGTCCAGCAGTCGACCTACATGATCCTCACCAAAGCGAGCTGCTGACTCCATAATAATACAGGACAATACAGGTGGTGAAATGAGCTTGAGATTGTGTAAAAGGTCTCCTTCCTTCTTTGCCTGAAAGCAAAAGGCAAAAAATTATTGAATCAAGAAAAATAAATAAATGTCTAATCTAAAACATGTTCTGTTATGAAATTGTTCTGTTAAGGGAGAAATAAATACAAGTAAACTGCAGCACTGATAACAGTACAGTTATTTCAGCATTAATGACTTCTTTACCTGACATTTGTTCTTAATAGCAAGCTGACACATATCTTGGAAACAAGACTTAATGTTTGCATGATTACTTTCAGTAGTCATCTCCATACAGCACACCACAATCTTTTCAGAATCAGAGATCTGTAGAGCAAAACAAGGCAGGTCACATGCTTTTAAGTACAATTCATACACCAATGTACATGCTATTACAATGTACATGCTATGTTAAAATAGTTTAAAACATACCTGGTCCACCCTCAGTCTCAGGTCTCGGTCTAATAAAGCCTTCCAGTACTCAGAAAAACCTGGTAAGGAGCACTCAATCCGATACAAACCGTTCCACAACTACAATGAACAATACACAAAACCAAAAATTCATTTTATTTAATAGATAGCTTGTGTATGTCCTTAGGTACATGTAATTTCTTGCTTTGTAAAAATGCTTTGAAAAACAGAACTACATAAGATGTTAAGTCTTGTTGTCAGTATAATCTGGTTTATATTTCTCAGTCGGGTAAGAAAAATAAGCTTGTTCACCATATAAATTTCTATCTAAGACTCTCTTGTGGTTGGTTGGTTGGTTTAACACCCCCACCGCATCAACTGTTTTATCATCAATAAACAACCTTTGACTACTTTACAAATGTAAATTGTAGTATTTCATGTAAAGTAAATGCACCAAAAATGTACATTAGAATACATTTATGTAAAGTATGTATTTATGTTTGTGTGTGATTTGTGGATGGGTGGGTAGGGTTAGATATGTGGGTTTGTGTGGGTCAAGTTCTGCTTAAACCACACATACACACGTTTCCATTGACTTACACTGTTTATACATTGAGCTAATAAAATCACAACTTTTGTGTGTTTTTGTGTGAGTGTTTGTCTGTGTAAATATATTGTGCTACTGATATTGATTTGTATTGTTTTCACACAGTTCTGGGTCCTGGTGTCATTTAGTAATGTTTTGACACTGCATCACAATTTTTAAAAATACATTTTCTGGCGTATTACAGCTTTCTCATAATTCTTAATATTCTTTATATATTCTTTATCTTTCGAATTGACCAGTAACAACTTATTTGCTACTTTTTATAGTCTAGTTCAAAAATACATTAAATTAATACTTTTCACATTGTCAGATCCAAATCAACTCTGAAAGACTAAAGTTAAGTTGAGGTAAATCTGTATTAAAAGTTTTAGCGGGTCGAATTGACCTGTTACTGCATTCAAGAGATAAATGCGCTGATATAATAAACCTGTATTTCTCTGGGGTAAGACAGCTTAGACATCTGCATCAGAGGTTGGTGAAGTAGATCATTTCTCCATTTACTTAAACCATTTAGCATGTAATTGAAGTTGGAAAAAAGCTGATTTCGCTGCTGTTTCATTTCCTCTCCACCCTGCAAGATGGAATGATTTGTTTAGTGGGACACAATAACAACCCTTTAAATGAATCAAAAGAATACCTTAAAGACACAGTACCTTTGAAAGCAGATCATGCTGGATTTCAACCATTTTAAGCAGAAGCTGGAATGACAGCACTGTGACATTGTATTGTGGGACAAGTTGGACAATCTTGCAAGCACTCTTGTGAACATTTCTGCAACACGCAACAATTAAGTCCAATGATTTGGACTCCATGATTCTGATGATTATAGAAACAGAACAGTAATAAACGGCTGTCCTATACAACAACAAGAAGAATGCTAAGTGGAATGAACCCCATTTGTAAAGAACTTCAATGAGAAAATGTTTATACCTTCCTCTTTCCTCATCAACCCTCTTCAACAAAACGTTCAGGACCTCTTCAGTTGCCTGCAATTTAAAATGAAGCTCTGGTTGGTATGAAATTGTATCCAAATACAAAACCTCTATGACAAGTTATGTGCCCATATACCTCCAGGTTTCTCTCTCTGCGATTGTGATCAGTGTTTTGTTCAATCTCCTTCATTCTGTACATCAGGCTCTGGATCAGATATTCAGGAACAATTCCTGTCATCTGGGCATAATTAGGGATGTCCTCAAAAGCCACCATGGAAAGCCAGCTAATCAACAAGTAAGGCTTATCTTTGGCCAATGATAATTGATCGTGGATCAGCTCCAGGACCATCCTACAGATTTTTAGAAGAACACAAATAATACATATTCTTTTTTTCTTTAGATCGCTGAGAAGTTTTGTCTCAAAAAGTCATTTTGAGAATTAAAAGTGATGCAATAAAAGTATTTAGACAAACCTCCTCTTGTCAGGTTTTCCTCTAATATTCTCTCTAAAATCATGGTAACATTGTTTTTCAAGCCCTGCCCATTCTTGCTCTTCCATAGCTAAACCTTGATCTGATTTTGCCCCTGGCTTTCTTAATAAATGACAGACAGGAACAAGTAACACTAGTTCTGAGATCAGCTTCTGTGCACACCGGTTCATCAGCCCTTTCACAGTGCTGCAAACAAACCAAAATCATACATGATTATTGTCAGAGATATGCATTCTACATGTAAATGTACAGCAACTACATTATGTGCAATTTTTCAATTGAAATGGTTATTCTCTTGAGAATTAAATAATCAAAATGATTTTTTTTTATTAAATTAAAGAAACAAAACATTTTGTTGAACCATTTTCATCCAAAATATCTTGACACTCACAAGTTGATTAAAGGCAGGGTAGTTTGTATTTCTCCAGAAGTACTTTCAAAGACAATTTGGCAGAGTTTGCCCCATTCCTTTGTGCTGAGATCCACATTACAGCCACAGCACACTTGAAACACTGAGAGCGCCACTTCCAGAGATTTGATCTCTGCTGAGCTCTGTGAAATTTTCCCTTCTGATTCTCTTTTCAAAATCCTGACCAGTTTTTCGGAAATTAGGTCTGAGACCTAAAAAAAAGAGGAATCAACCTACATTCATTCTACTCTGTCATACAATCATTTTTCAAAAAAGGAATAAATCTACAGAAAGGTAACACCTACTTTTGTTTGAAAAGGGATGAAATCCTCTGGGAATTTCAAACGTCTCATGACTGACTCAAAGTCTAATTTGTAATGGTTTAGGTGTTGAATAAATGTCTTGTTGTCGTCATTGTTAAATGACTCCCATTTTTTAAACACTCTGTCCCGCAGCACAACAGCAGAGGTCTCCCAGCCTTTGCAGAGTTGTTTTTGTCCAGTCTGAAACCAGTTCTTCACTCTTTCTGAAACTGATCTTGAGCTTGAACTTATATAACCTTCATATAGGTGCAGTTCTTGACAGAAAATACAACATCAAAGTTCAGGTGTTAGTATCACATACAATAACTTAAAATTATCTTCTGTAAAACTTTTCAATACTGTACCTTTTATTGCATTGTCACAAGGGACAAAAACATGTCTCGTCGCTATTTCCTTAATGATCCCTTGTTGGTTCTGCACTGCATACATATATTGTATAGCAACACCTCTTTTAATGCTTTTCTCAACAGAAATTGTTGCTTCAATCAAATAGCCATCTTGACTTAGATCCCTTTGCAAGAAAAATAACAAGACAACATTTTCAGGAATTTCACATGAGTCACAGGCTCTCATGCAATGAACATTGATTGTGCTTACTGTAGGCAATGATCTACATTATTTAAAATAGTAGCGTACAATGGGGCTAAAGGCACACCTTAAGTAAAGTTAGCTTTTTTCTAGTCACAAAATGTATCAGGATTCAAGAAATACATTTCTTTTAATTGAATATTGATGGAGAAACATAATTTTGCTGAAAAGAGATAACAACAGAAGGTTGTTTTAAATACAATTAATTAAAAAAAACTTTACCACACCTGGGGTAAAAGGGTCCCTCACTTGGGGTAAAAGCCCCCCAGGGTAGTGTAGATACCGGGGCAATAGATATAGGGCACAATTTTTCAATTAACAAATTAAGATAATGCTTATTTTAAATAACCACTTTAGTAGTTAACCATAATTTCTTGTTCATTTCAATCACATTTGACATTTCATTACATTTCTCAATTATTCTATAAACAAATGAATCTCCACTGTGATTTGATCAGTCAATGTGAGCCCACTTTGAAAATTTTCATATTAAATCTATCCCCCCAACTTAAGAAAAACAATGTGCTTTAGAGGGGCCTTTAGTCCCTGCAACAGGGGGGCTTTTTACCCCAAATGCTATCCTTTTATGTATTGGGCAGTTAATTAAATGTTTTTTAAATAAACATCTTGAACAAAATTTAAAATTTAAAATAAGTATTTTATCTCAAAATAAATGTGATAAGTTCCAGGATATTCATTAGCTACATAAATCTGAAACATTTTGAAAATGATTAAATATTCAAAATGATCACACGGGAAGTCGCATGCTGTTTCCGAAAGTTCCGGTACCCTAGGATCAGCAACAGTATGCCGACTCACTGACATGCCCTATCTCCCATCGGACATATCTGAAACAGCTCAATAACTATTTCTTTCCCTCGTGGCACTACTGTTAGAGCATTGCATCAGTTGCATGGGAGAGCACAGTTCAATACCCATTCAAACAAGGAAGTAATCACGTTTTTAAAAACAATCATGAGCGAAATAAATATGATGCATTTTTATCCCTAACATTGTATTTTTTCTCTGGGATTTGGATGGGGGTAGATTAAATAAAATAAACATTTCTCTTCACTGTTTTACACCCTGTTCAGCTGAAAACAATTATTTTTACAACTGGCTTCTGGAGACCTCTCCTGTATATAAATGGTCACACGTTTATATGCTCTGAAACACTTACCGCTTTAGCCTCTAGAGGCAGTGTTATCAAATTTGGTCAACGTTTTCAACGCTAAAGAAAAATTGGCACAAACATGCCGAATTTTATGTGAGATCAGGCTGAAATATTAGATCAAATGTAGTTTATGCTATTTAGTGTTTTGGAAGAAAATAAAATCAAAAGGAGCCTTTTACCCCTCTTAGCTTTCAGCCCCATTGTACCCTACAACAACAACAACAACAACAAAAAAAGAGTATATCTTCAACAAAAAAGAAATTAACGAGTAACTTACTCGAAATGTGTAATTTGTAGTTCAATGTTTTCATTCCCATAAAGGTCAAGGAGCAAAATGGTGTCATGTTTTCTGTTAAATTTGAATCTTTTATCCAGAACTGCAGATATGTAGAAAGTAAACACCGGCTGATTGGCTGGACCTCTTACGGGGGAAGGTTTTCTGTAAGAAATTATTTTTAAAGAATGAGAATGTATAAGAAATTATAAATAATATTTATGCCAGACACTTAAATTAAGCAACATTTTGTCAACCTCTGAGTTCCTTTGCCTTCCACTGGGCTTTCTTGATTTCCTGTCTGATTCCTCTTTTCCTTCGAGTCTTTAGTCTCACTCCCGGCTGCTGCAGCTGCTGCATACGATTTTGGTCCTTCAGCTCCTGACTTGTCTGTGGCTTTCTGTGACTCTCCTCCATGTTTCTCCTTTGTCTCTGTGTCTTTCTGCTTGTCTCCATCTTGTTCTCCACCACCATCTGACAGTTTGGTACACTTTTCTTTTGTCGCCTTCGTCGGCAATGCATTTTCCAACTTTCTGTTATCCTCTTCAGGACTGTGTTCTGTCTGCTGTGATGGCTGTGTAGTCTCTGTGTTGCCATTGATCTCTGTTTGTGTCTCCTGTGTTGCTGTACTTGCAGGTTCTGTTTGAGTCTCTTTATTTTCCACTTCACATGAGCTTGTTTGAGTCTGAAACTCTTTGCTCAAGGTTTCAGACTCTGTTGTGTCAGTGCTGTGCTCTCCATGGCTTCTGGCTCCGGCCGGGCCTTGTTCACCAACATGTTTGGCTTTCGTTTGGTCCTGTGAAGGTTTTTTGCCTGAAGATGTGCTTCCACCAGGGAGTTCCTCTTGGGGCTTCTTCTTCTGTGCCTTTCCTTTCGTTGCACTCTTTCTTTTTCTTGTCATTTTCTATGCTATCACAGCTTGTGGTCCTCTTGGTAGTTGAAAATAAAAGCAACAATAACATTAATGATAAAAACAGCCAGTTCCTATTTAAAATAAATGCTAATACGTTTACAGTTTTTTCCATAATTGCTAAGACACATTTCTTGAAACCTTCACCCATTTTCACACAGCTTTAAAGACAAAACCAAATCTTCCAACTACATTCACAAAACCTGTGACTCTTCTGGCAAAATCAAAACCATTTAATCTGTGCTCAAAATCAAACAATGCTTTAAGATCATACTCACAGTCAACAGATAAACACCACAGAGCATTCTTTAGACACTACATCGTAAAATGGAGAACACAGTCTCCAGGGCATGTAGTTACAGATTTTTTTTATTTTTATTACTGTATATAATAAATGCATTCTGCAATTACTGTAAAAAAAGTAATCACAATTTAGTACAGTGAATTTATTGTATACAGTAAATACTGCAATAACACAGTATTGAATGTCTGTATATTTAGCACTTGCATGCTGTAAAGTAAAGTTGTCCTTCCACCCTCATGTGGCAGTCTTGCAATTCAACAAAAAGGGAGAATGCACTTACAAATGTATACATACAGTGAAAATAGTAATGGACACTACTTCTAAAATGATGTATGATAAGAAAGTTTTTCTTTTTTTTCCCCAGACCCCTTTCTATTGACAAAGTGATGTACTTAATCAAAAATGTATACAGTAAACTTTCAATGACCAAAATACAGTAAAAAACGAAACAATTATCTGTTCTCTTCTCTGAATGTCATGATATTGGTTTGATCACATCATTAGAAAAAAGTGTGAACATTTTGAGTCATTGTGTAAACGATGACAATTGTGTTCTAGTTGTGTATTACTTCTGCCGCCCGTGTTTACCATTTTGCATCACAGTGCGAAATGCGTTTTAATGAGAGAGAATTTGTTTAGAGCTTTGCAAACAAGAGTGGATGAGATTTGCAAATGGTTTCTAACTAACTGAACTTGTTTAAGATTTCGCCAAAAGAGTGACTGATTCGAGAAATGGGTTTAGGCCACAGAACATTTAATTCAGAGAATGGGGTTTAGTGTTTTAGCAATTCAGAAAAACTGTAAGCGATTCCTTATGAAAATGTACCATGGTAGTACCTCTAATCAAAAACGAGGGGCAGTATAGTTTCAAAACACAGTATGTTAAAAGGTGCATTCAGTAATTTTTACACATTAAAAAAGAAATGAATTATACTTTTGAAATGTTTGGTGCCCAAGGAGTGGAAGAGAGTAGACGCAGGTGTAGAATCATTGAATCTTTTAATTACAAACATAGGAGTAGAACATACGCTGGAGTGGAAACAAACATAACCATTCAAACATTACCGTTCAAGGACTGACAACTAATGATCAAAACTACAAGGTATACATACACAGGGAACTTAATGAGGGAATGGCATACAAGTGGGGGTAACAAGGAAGTGATTAGGGCAGTGGATTCTGGGAAATGTAGTGCAGGAGAAAACTTCAAAATAAGAGTCCTTGAACACGGTGGAGACAAACTGTGACACATATGTATAAAATCATCACTACTCGCATGAGCTGAGGATTCTAGTCATATCAGTAACCTTATTAAAGCTGTTCTACATGGGGCAGTGGCGCTCTCATGGAGGCGGCCATTTCAGAATCACATGATCAGTGGAATACAACCCGCTTAATCTCAGTAACCATCTTGTTACACTTTTACTCTTAGATTAAATTAATCATGGCTGATTGTGAATCGTGAATTTCTACAATGGCATCTGTAACTGAAAACTGTTGATTTTGAATGATGCTGCATGAACACTACTTGGTGTCCCTGTAAATCCAAAATGAAATGAGCAAAAAGTTACAGAGTGTACCTTTAAGGATACGACTTGTCCTGACAATAGACCTTATTCACGCTATCTCCATTTTTTTTTTTTTTTATGGGAATGACATCAAGGCTGTGAGGGATAGACACAGTTTCTTCAATGGGCTGTACTGCTGTTTAAAGTGTTTTTGGATCCTTCCGTGGACAAAACATTGATAAAATATCTGTTCAAGAGCATTCGGTATACCAAGACCTCCAGACAACATGAGTTGTGGGAAATCAAATGTGATCTAGGAGCTTTATACAGCTTTATACCGTTTGTGCCATTGAAGAGACTGTAAGGCCTTGTCGACACAAATGCATTTTCGTTTGAAAACACATTTTTTCTCTCCATTTTGGCCTTCCGTCCACACTGAGATGCCATTTTTTTTTTTGCCGTGGATGGAGAGCGTTTTGAAACGAAAATGCCGTTTTCAAATGTACCCGGATTAATGTAGAAGTAGCCTATCCCTACTCAGTCTATCCGTATCCCTCTCAGCCTCGTTGTCATTCCCATTCAAAATCAAAGATGGCGCTAGCGTGAATTTTATGAAACAGCTACTAAAGTGTTTTATGCAAGGCATAGTCAATTTAGGGATGGGTGATACCACTTCATTTCTTTTCAATCCGATACCAATAATTGAAAGTCCAATATCATCGATTCCAATACTTCTATTAACAATTTTTTTTTTTTGCGATTTCTTGGAATAAAATTGGTAATTTAAAATACAATTTTAGTCATAATTCGTTATTCTTTTTTTTTTTTTTTACATTTGTGAGCCTAAACTGAACATTATTAGACTTCTGTTTTGTTTACCCTTACAAAAATTAATAAGTAGTAAAACCATGTTTTCAACCCCCCCTCCTTATTAACAATAATTATGCAGTTATATATATGTGTGTGTGTGTGTGTGTGTGTGTGTGTGTGTGTGTGTGTGTGTGTGTGTTTAGCAGAGAAATACATTTAAAGTGCAAATTATGGTTACAACAGGGAAGCTTGTGCGTCAGACGCTGGAGATGTCCCGCCCCTTAATGAAACGGAATATATGATTGGTTAGCAAACATCGAATGGAGACTGAAATGAACGTTCTGATTGGTGGATCAGCTTAGTCGGACTGTCTGTCTTGCCAGTGTTGTCAGTTGTGTTCCCGCAACTCCGTGCGCATTTAGAGAGAATCTCTGTACACTACATAATTCACTCAAGTGTGCTGCGGCATCGCTTTAGTAGATTTAAAGTTCCAGGTCAAAAGCCTGTTCGTTGTTCAGGCGGATATACGTATAATCACTTATTGCATGTGGGCATAGCGAAATCCTAAAAAAGATAGTATGAAAAAACTACTATGCAGAAGCTGTTTCTCTGATTTCTTTCATTACCTCTACAAGACACGGATCCCTCTTGTTTGAACGAGCCTTGTGACGGCGCGAGCGCTTGTCTTTCAGGATGCATGTTAACAGGAGCGAAATAAGAAATAGTTCCCCTCATGCACAAGTAATTGCAGCCTAATCCTTTTTATTTCACTTTAATGATTATTGTTCATGGTAAACAAATAATAATACCCCTAGTTAAAATAAATAATATAATAATAATACAATATTTATAATCGATATTTTGTGTAGGCTACTATGGCTTTACTGCAAATACCATTTAAAATATTGTTACTATACAATGACTATGGTAAATTAGAGAACATAATGTGATTTAATAATGAATGACAGTCTTAAAACGTATTGCCTCCTCAACCAATCTTACTTAAATCATCTCTTCTACACCAGTAAACAACTTCACTTCCACGTAGATCCTCCCAAGTTTCGTTTTTCCAGAAATGATACTCCCTCAGGAGAAATGCATAAAGGGTCTCAAATATAGTTGTTTGACAAATTAAACTTAAACTAAATTAAAAGCTAGATCATCGTGATATATTTAAGGACATTATATGAATCATGAACTAAAGTCATCGTGTCCAACAAGCCAGGTGTATATTAAGATGTTGCAAACAAAATCTATCGTGCCATACCTGCATAAATGGAAGTTTTAGAGATTCACTCTCTGAGCGATTGGACAGTCATCTTCACCTCTCAGTAAACGGACCGTCTGATGTTCATCCTCTCTTATGGTTTTTATAGGCCTAGTATTTGCACGTTCACTTTAAGTTTCGTTTCACCAGCTGGTTTCGACAGACTGGTGCTGCCTTTTTTCCTCACGTGTTTGTAGCGCGAATTTACCAATGCATCTACTGTGAAGACTTTGAATCATGGACGGCTGCAGGGCTGGGCTGCCGGGGCTTAAACAACGAATGTTTTCATTAAAGCCCCAAATGTTTTGATAATCGTTTTGTACTGACGTCATAAGTACCAGTGCTTGGGTATAAAGTTGATATGAAAACGTATTAAAAAAAAATATTTTAACATTACATTTTAAAGTTAGGGTAATATAAGCTACTGTATATGACTTAATGAGTCCTATCTTTCTATGGTATTGACAACACCAAATACAAACTCAATTCAGTACCCATGCGCTGTCTAGTCGGCAGCTGCTTTCCAGTTCTCAAGTTGCCTTTGTGTGCGCATGCCAGAAGAGTGCTCACTGCACGCGATTGGCTGTGTCTAGGAAGCTGTTGAGTTGGTCCATCTAAATATTGGTAAGTACCAAATATTTAGTTGTATAACCCTGAAAACACTGAGTAATATATACAGATGTATTCGAGGAATTTGCTAACTTTAATGTCAAGAGCAAGGACATTTGAATGTTTAGCAAAACTCTTTATTAAGACACGATGCAATAAATATAGCAAACTTTAGGCAATCTAGCTATTATTTTCCCTCTCTAGTAACAATTTAGCTGGTTTACAAACTGCTTTCTTGTAAATTAACTTAAGCACCTGACGAATCAATGAAAACTATACAGCCGTATGTACAATGTGTGTCGAACTACGGAAAGCCGAAATGGACAAATCGACGCGTTTTAAACATAGACTGTAAAAAAAAAGTATTCAGTTTTAAAGTAGACATTATTAGCAGGCACGTGCACACATAGACATCAAAAGGGGCTTGAGCACCTGCCCTTTTTATTCCTGGAGAGAAAGTGCCCTTTTTTCTGGGGTGCTTTTTTTTTAAGCAGCAGCGGCGGCCCCTCCCAGCAGTATTTTTCTTGGCTTGTGTTGAGGTGAGTGGCGATGAACAAAAGATTAAACTACCAGTGCCTCGAATTTACTGCCGATTAGCCAAAGACAAATATAGTTAACCTGTGTCTTGCTAGTAGGGTTGCCACCCATCCCTTAAAATACGGAATCATCCCGTATTTACAAGTAAAATGATGCGTCCCGTATCAAATCAATAAGGGACGCGATTTTTCCCGTATTTTACATAAGGCCCACACAACGTTGAGTAAAAACTTTAAACCTGCTTCAAACCAATGCGCGACCAGTCAAAAGAGAGCGCGCTGCATGTGAATGTCCTGACTGTGTCTCACAGAAAGACGCGCGCCAGTATCATGCGCATGCACAGACCGCGCGCCAGAATACAGTTCTCTTTCGCGCTTGAACGAACAATAACACACACAATTATGCCAAAATGTCGTTTGTCAAGTATCTTCATAACATAAGAGCAGTCTTATGATGGACATAAAGAGTTGTGAGAGAATGAGGCGCGTGTGAGATCCGCGTCTCAGCAACGGCTGCTCTTAAAGGGCCAGCATCCAGTAAAGCTTTCTGTCAGAAAAGTTAATCAAAGAACAAAGGGAACAGAGAAAATTACTCACTGCTCTTGACTAAAGACCCTGCGTAGCTTTAATAAAGATTAGTCTATATATAATTTATAATTTATGCATCGCAGACTGTCTGATAACTTCATTCAATTCTGTATATGTCCTACCTGTTAGACAGGAAGGGCACAGGTAAATATGACATTTATTATGGGTTTATGTGAGGATTGTTTGAAGTTCACTTAAATTAAAAGCTGTTTTATTTTTTGAAGCCTAATAAATGTTTTTTAAAAATTGAATACTAAGGAGACCATGGTTTCTGTGTGAACTGATTATTTTGTAGACATCTTTTGAAAATGAAACAATTGCTTGAGTTTGAGGAAGATAAAATTAATTAACTTTTTAAATAATTTTTTTAAAAAGGAAGTCAGAGTTGTGTTAATATGTATACTTTTTTGTTTAAAAAAAGTAAAAAAATATGTAATTATGAGAAGTGCCCTTTTTTTTTCACTTGAGCCCCTGTCCCTCAAAATGTCTGTGCATGTCCCTGATTATTAGCATACAATTTCTGATCTTCAAGTGTATATGAGACAAATGTTGGTGAGCCTTTTTTTGTTTACTACATAAATGACACAACATAGATGTATTCAGGTATTTATTATAAAGTGTATTATAGTCTGATATTTAATCAAATGATGTCCCCATATCCACAGAGGACTTCACTAAGCGCCACTGACCTTAGTACCGCCCCTGCTTTGAATATTAAAAGATTGTTACGGGTTCATAATGTTGATGGCCACAAAAAAATCATTTCAACTCGTTCCTCTTTTTCTAAAAAAAAAAAAAATCAAAAATAAATCAAGGGGCAAAAATCGAGGTTACAATGAGACACTTACTACATTTATCAACATTATGCCACAAACTTGTGCCGAACCAGGAAAATGTCTTTAATTAAACACACTGACCTAATTCAGCTTGACTTTATCGTTTTTGTTTTTTATATATATATATATATATATATATATATATATATATATATATATATATATATATATATATATATATATATATATATATATATATATGCAATTACAGGAAAATATTAATTAGCACTTAAATATAACAAGGTTTTATTTATTAACAGAACATAAACGATGTATACATTTTCATTATTACATGGTAACAAAAATGTAATGCTAATAATGTTCCCTAAAAAATTAATATTGAGGCATTAAAGGAGACTTTCAAATTTCTCTTTAATTTTCAAGGTCTTACACTGTTGCCAACAGAGTGTGATGTTTGTGTACAGTAGTTTATGCTTCAATTTAGTTCACAGAGAATTTCATATATTTACATGCACAGACAAAAGCCTTAATTTTCTGGCATGTTTTCTTCATTGACACCATTAGCATTCAACTTGGATGTGGCCAACAACAAGAAACCAACAACTTTAGAAAACACAGAAACATATATGAGACCAGCCATACTAATTACTACTTCTGATATTGATCCAGATCAAACTCATGACATGATTTAAAGGTATTAAACAGTATTGAGTAAAATGTGAACATATAAAGGGCAAAATTTAGGATCACCCTCACGTTGTTCCAAACCCATGTGATTTTAGAACACAAAAGGAATGTTACGGACTAACAGCCTCTGTCACCATTTACTTTCTTTGAAACATGCATTGAAAGTAAATGGTGACTGAGGCTGTACAGGTTGGGAACAACATTAGGGTGAGCTATAATGATGACAACATTTTCATTTTTGGGTGTACTATCCCTTTTACACTTTCGTTAATTTGTTCCCCTTTTCTCCACAATTTGGAATGCCCAATTCCCACTACTTTGTGGGTGCTTGTGGTGGCACAGGTAATCACCTCAATCTGGGTGGTGGAGGACAAGTCTCAGTTGCCTCCGCTTCTGATAGTCAATCTGCGCATCTTGTCACATGGCTCGCTGTGCATGACCACGGAGACTCACAGCACGTGGAGGCTCATGCTACTCTCCGCGATCCAAGCACAGCTTACCCATTGAGAGTGAGAACCACTAATCACAACCACAAGGAGGTTACCCCATGTGACTCAACCCTCCCTAGCAACCAGGCCAATTTGGTTGTTTAGGAGACCTGGCTGGAGTTACTCAGTATGTCCTGGATTCGAACTCACGACTCCAGGGCTCAACGTCAATACTTGCTGACCCAGGCCCCCTGAGCAAAGCATTTATTGAGTTTTGTGTACAGTTAACATCCCCTATCCTCTTCCACAATCTCAAAGAACTCCCTCTCTGTACAGGCCAGCAGTTCCTCTACATTCTCCTCCCCTTCTCCCACTTTCTTCCGATCCTCTTTGCTCTGTTCAGAGAGGCTGCGTTCTACGATCCATAATACGATCTTTTTTTGTAATATATAATATAGTGCTAGACTATACAAATACATAGGCCTATAGGCCCTATATATTATATTATATAGCTGCTACTGCCCCGGAAGGTGCGTGCCTCGCTTTGTGTACAGCAAGTTTTTTCCACCACAGTGAAAAGGGTTTTGAAAGTCTAAACGCCAACAAACATGGATTGAGGCGGAATATTTCGTTAGATAAAAACATGTTGTGAATTTTGGAAATTATTACATCTATCCTTTTTCAAAACATGTTGACTTTTGGACTTTACAACGCTCTGGAGTTATTGGAAACAATCCTATGCAGCCACCACTGGAATCAAAATCCATGAATAAATGAATCTGTTATATTAATAATAAACACCAGGACACGAAATTTTAATTCTAATGAATGTGAAAATATATTAGTTCATCGACAACCACAGAACTTGCTATTGTAGCTGATTACAGATACAAATGTGATTATTTATATTAAATTATTCTCCTAAAAGGGGCCCCTTTTTGTTCAAGTGAGCCCACTTTTAGGAGAATTCGTTCATAATGATTTTACAGCATACTATTTTCCATAGTTTTACAGCATGATATTTTTGCTCACAGTAAAACAAATATTGCTTTCTAAATCAGTTTTCCCACAGTTTAGCGAATGTTCATATTCTTTATTAACCGCTTTGGCCATTTTGGGTTAGGCCTATATGTGTTTCATGTCTAAGGTTTTTACTATGCATTGAAATACACTTTGGTGATGTTTTTATAAGCTATTGTATTGATTTGTTTTTATTTTACAAAGAGAATAATTTAATATAAATAATCAAATTTGTATCTGTAATCAGCTACAATAGCAAGTTCTGTGGTTGTCGATGAACTAATACATTTTCACATTCATTAATATTAAAATGTCGTGTCCTGGTGTTAATTATTAATATAACAGATTCATTTATTCATGGATTTTGATTCCAGTGGTGGCTGCATAGGATTGTTTCCAATTTCCAATAACTCCAGAGCGTTGTAAAGTCCAAAAGTCAACATGTTTTGAAAAAGGATAGATGTAATAATTTCCAAAATTCACAACATGTTTTTATCTAACGAAATATTCCGCCTCATTCCATGTTTGTTAGCGTTTAGACTTTCAAAACCCTTTTTGAAGATCGTATAATGTAGGACTATTTGCGTTCGCTTGGCGCTCCATTTGATCCATATTATTCTATTTTATTCAATACATTTTTAGGGTGATGACGCCATAAAATATGACGACAGACATTATAAGCTTCATTCTAAAACCTCAATAGAAGTTTCGAATGTAAATATGACATGACATTTGGTACAGTCTAGTATGAACGGTCAGAATGACCACTATGGCCATTCTAGTAGTTACAGAATTCCGGTAGTTCTCGTGTTAAATGCAAGTACAAGTCTATTGGTTGATTAGTGTCCTTTGGAAGATCAAAGCGTGTCTCAGCCATGACAGTATTACAAATGTCATAGACAGTAATGTCTTTGTATTGAAGGCCAAGTTTAAAATATATATTTTGAGGGATCTCATTAATTCAGAAAAACAGAACAAAATAATTAATGAAAAATTATCTCATAATTCTGAGATAATTAAGTCGTTAATTCAGAAAAACAGAGCAAAAACTTTTTTTTCCATGAAAAATTATCTCGTAATTCTGAGATAATTAACTCGTTAATTCAGAAAAACAGAGTAGATTGTTTTTTCTCAAGTGAATGCAATACACTTCCGTATGCTTCAGTGTGAGATGTTACAGGAAGACATTATTGACAAACTTTGAGGCTAAGAGTAGGATTTTTCTGGTTAAGCAGGAGATTCTACACATCCAAGGTGCCATCCATCTTTACCATGAAGAAGACTGAAGGTCTGACTGGGCTCCAAAAGCAATCTAAGAGAGAGGCCATGTGATACCTGTAGTAAGAGATTATACATACTGGCACCTGTGCAAGCAGTTAGGCCAAGCATCTAAATCAAACTTATATCAAATGTCTACCGAGTGAACTGACATGGCTTAAAAGAACTTCAAATCAATCATAACATTGTCTCAATTCCATTGAGATTGCAGAAAGGGCAATGTTCCCCTTCTTACTAGGATTCAGCACGAGTCTCTCCATGGGCTCACTCATGTTATGAAGCAAAGTTAGCTCATTGAAGTTGAAGAAAGTGTGGAATCTTGTCAGTAAGCTCTTGCAACAAAATAGTGTGGAGAAAAGCATGTGTCCATCAGCATAACACTGCAAGGAAAAATATATTTACTGTAGAATTCACCCAAAAATTTGACCATTATGCTTTGCAGATCTACATCAACTTGCTGTATACAGGATACAGTAAGAATTTGTTCATCATACAGTAATAATGCTGTGAAAACTACAGATATTTTTTACAGAGAGAGATGTTAGACATAAATGTTCACCGTAAACCTTTCTCAGTCACCATTAACTTTCATTGTATAGAAAAAGATGCGATGAAAGTGAATGGTGACTGAGGCTATCCTTTTGTGCTACCTGGAAAAAAGAAAGTCATGTGGGTTTGGAATTACATGAGGGTGAGTAAATGTTTATTTTCCTTTTAACTTGACAGACAATTAAAATCTCAAAGTGAAGTCCTCTTTTTTACTTAAGAAGTCAAAACCATGTGCTTAAAGGGAAAAAGCTCTCTCAATCCACAATAGGTTTAAATTATAAGACTATTTAATTTCAGTGATTGGCACACTGATTGTATGTATATATATATATATATATATATATATATATATATATATATATATATATATATATATATAAATTTACTACATGAATGTACAATAGTTAATGTAGATCTGTGTATAAATGTTTTTAAATATTGCTAATGACAGTAATTACATAGTGTTACCCATGGGGTAAGCCAAAACTTATCACATAATTTGCTGTATGTCTCACCTCATCAGACATTTCTTGTTGCACTGTGTGCCAACAATACATAGATCCTCATCTATGAAGTTGGCATCCAGGGTGGGGTCAGGGGGATGTCCACGTGAACCACAGTACTTTTGCTAGTTACACAGTTGGCCAAACTCACAGCATGTTTTTGTGAACATACATAATCAAATTTGAATGCTAAAGGTGAAAATAGTGTGAGAGGAAGGCATGAGAAAAAAATGGAGGATCATAACCAGTCAAAAGGTTGAACTCACTTATTACACTCACTTATTACACACTGAAGTAATTTTACCCTGAATTTATGAGAATTCCTTCAGTAATAACAAGCATCCAAGGTTATCTATAGGCAAATAGTGGCCACTTAGAAGCTAATATTTAAGATAGTTTCAGTTTGATTAATATTTTTGGTCACTACAAAACTCCCACATTTCCACTGATGTTATTTCAGAGTTTAACTATTACATTAAAATGTGGAAAATAATAAATGTCAAAAAATTATGGACTGTACAAACTTTTGACTGGACATCCAAGACTGAACCTGCAATATTTATAATAGCAGCAATAAATTGTCCATGCAAACAGCTTTAAACCAATGTCTTCAGGTCTTTAAAACAGACAGCTATCATGAAATTGATAGATACATTTCATAATAATCAATTCAGTGCTTGCCACACTGTCAAATATTATTGAAAATGTATGGCCAAATTCCTAAATTAATCTACAGTGATTCATAAATACAGTAGTTTGCTGTTAAAAATGTTGCATTCTGGGAGATCAAGAGCAGGCTCACTGTGCAGTGAGACAGTCTTAATAGAAGTCTTAGTTTAATTTTGTGTTTTGTTATCAATAGTTGTGTTTTGTTTGAAGTCACCATCATGTTGATTAGTGTTCTCTTGAGCTGGCACCTTGGACCTTCTTTATTATTATATTATGTCCTTCCAGCCTGTCAATATGTGTTTAAGTAAATCACAAGTTGTTGCACTGTGCTACTTGGAAAACAAAACCTAAGGCCAGGCTGAATATCTGATCCTACCTTACATGTGACAATAGTGATCAATTACACTAAAAACATAAAACCAAAAGCAGTAAAGGTTATTTCAGCAAAATGACATCAGCAAATTGAATGTTTGATGTTTCTGATGAACTTACAGTATAGTTTGATTTGTTAGCAAGACACGCACAGAAATCAACTCTCGGCATACAAAACGCAATAATGACAATAATTAACAAACTTACTTTTACATAAAAATTAAAAAGCTGAACATTAAAATGAAAAAGTAACTTAGACTGCAACAAAAACAGTAGTTAGTTAATGTTTTTCACTCCATTTGACTGCAGTTCAACAACATTGCCACTACAGAGCACTAAATAGTGAGCGCCAAAAAAAAAAGAACCCACTGTGGGTCCACTAAGGTCCATCATACCTACTAATGGGCAAGATAAAGATCACAGATTTTGACCTGGCCCCTGTGAATTTAAGTATCGACACTGCAATTGCCACTTGTGGAATTATTTTACTAAAAATGCACAACCTTGAGTGGCTTTTTTTCTTGTTTTAAACAACAGCAATAGTTATATAACTAATAAAAGACTGCCACGTACAATAAATAGTCACATTTACTAATTATTATAATCAGAGAGAGAGAGAGTGAGAGAGAAAACCATTTATCAGCCAAGTAATACAGTTCATTAAATGCATTATATTCAGTAAGCATATAAAAATATTGTAGGCCTAAATACTCCATAAATCTCATATCTTCTCACCTGACAAACATAAGAGATGTAAATCACACACAAATATACATTTTTCTACCTAGATACAACATAATGGATGTCCAGTAGGCAGAAACCTTATTCAATCCTAAACTTGTGGATTATCAGGTTTCTTAACTCTTCGCACAACTACCCTGTTCCTGCGTCCCTGCCTTGTGCCTGGCTCAGAGGCAGCAGCTGGGTTTCCCTCTCCCTCTGGAGGTGGGCGCTCCGCTCTGGGAGGTGAGGGGCTCCTGCCTGCTCGTGTGTCCTCCACAAACGACTCTATGCCGTCAAACTTTGTAGTCAGCTCTGCTAGTCTTTCCTTCAAGGAGTTAAATTCCTTGTAGAGGTCGTTCAGAGCTTCAGATAATGGTTCGATCCTAGAAAGATTACAAACAAAACGAACAAGTAAAAGGCAAAGTTATATAGAAACCTTTGCAACAACAAAAAAATTCTGTATCAGAACACACAAAATGTTCAAATGGAAAAAGCACACATCACAAAAGGGTAATTGAGGGGACCTGGGTAGCTCAGCGAGTATTGACGCTGACTAGCACCCCTGGAGTCCTGAGTTGGAATCCAGGGTGTGCTGAATGACTCCAGCCAGGTCTCCTAAGCAAACAAATTGGCCCGGGTGCTAGGAGTGTTGAGTCACATGGGGTAACCTCCTCGTGGTCGCGATTAGTGGTTCTCTCTCTCAATGAGGTGCGTGGTAAATTGTGCTTGGATCATGGAGCGTAGCATGAGCCTCCACTTGCAGAGTCTCTGCAGTGTCATGCACAACAAGCCACGTGATAAGATGCGCGGATTGACGGTCTCAGAAGCGGAAGGCAACTGAGACTTGTCCTCCGCCAACCAGATTTAGTTGAGTATACGCGCCACCACGAGGACCTACTAAGTAGTGGGAATTGGGCATTCCAAATTGGGAGAAAAGGGGATAAAAATTTAAAAACTAAATAAAAATTAAAAACCACAAAAGGTAATTGACAACTTTCCTTTTGATTTTCTGCTCTTCAGCCAAAAATCCAGTTGCACACATCTAATAAAAACACACAGACACAAACATACCTTGCATAGTCTGGTAGCACTGTGCTGTGGTCATTCAAAAGGAGGTCTTTGACTTGGGTCATGATGGCATATTTCCAGTTATCCAAGACTAAGGTGAGGTTGGCACATGCTCTCAAGTTCACCTTCTCAGCTAAAGAATCAACAAGAATTACCACTGAATATACTGATGGAATAATTCACCAAAAATGTTTAATTATCTAATCATTTACCTACCCTCATGCCATCCTTTTCTTTCTTTAGCAGAAAGATTTTTTTGAAAAAATAAATCAGTTCTGTAGGTTGCAAGTGAATGGTGACCAAAACTGTATAGCTTCAAAAAGCATACAGTAAATGCACCATAAAAGTGATCAGTATGACTCTGTTAAATCCATATCTTGAGATGTGATATGATAGGTGTGGATGAGAAACATATCAATAATTATGCCCCCCCACTTTTTTTTTTTTTTTTACTATAAAACTCACATTCTTCAAATTCTCACAAGCAATTCACATTCTTCACGCATATCTCCACCTACTGGTCGGGTTGTAGTAAAAAATATTTATAGTAAAAAAGGACCTAAATATTGATGTGTTTCAAACTCACACCTTTCACATCATGGATTTAACCACTGGAATCATAGAGATTACTTTTATTTTATGTGCTTTTCAAAGCTTCAAAGATTTGGCCACCATTCACTTGCATTATGGACCTAAAGAGCTGAAATATTCTTCTAAAAAAACTTAGCTTCTGTTCTGCAAAAATGCAAAAAAAAAAAAATAACTAAAAAAAGTCACATCTCTGATGGCATGAGGGTAAGTAAATGATGAGAGAATTTTCATTTTTGGGTGAACTAATCCTTTATATATATATATATATATATATATATATATATATATATATATATAATGTATTTCTTCTCATGATATGAATTTATGAAACCACTTCCAATTGAAATAACTATAGAACAATTTAAGTCACTAATGTAGAGAAAGTGCATATTTTTTTTGCACATATCTCATGTAGTATTTTACCTTCAGCTTTGTAATCCCACTCTGCATTCTGTCTGTTGCTCCTCTGAGCACCTCCCAGTGAAAGAGCAAAGAGTAACAGCAGGAGACAAGTCATTCCTTTTTAAATACAAAAAATAACAAACTTATAACAAATCCAAAAACTCTCTTGACATTCTTCACATAATGGTATAGTAAAATGTCATCAAATGCAGTGGGTTCAAAGTTGGCAGTATTTTAATAATAATAATAATAATAATACAAAATTATAATCAGCATAACAATTGAGTAAATTAATTGTAACATGAATATTGAGAAATCTAGTCACAGGTTTTTTTTTTTTTTACATGTGAGTTACTAAGACATCCTTTATATTTCTTTATTTTACATCAAAGCTTACAAATCGTATTTCCTTGTTTAAATATGTTTTTAAAAGCACAGATTTTATTCCATGAATAATGAAACATATTTTGCACATAAGACTGTTTCAAGTTGTATACATTGGTGCAAATAATTACTTACCTGAGACAGGAGATATGTCATAAAATGCAATGAAATTCAGAAGTAGCCTGAATATTAGCAAAACATGCCTAACTGGTTTTATATACCATCTTATCCATCTAAACCCGCCCTTTGGTTGGGGTTGTGTCTAAAAGAGCTGTAATATTTCAATGCTTTACCCACCTTGTCTCACCAACACAAGTACAGAAACCTGGGATCCATCTGCTTTTCCATGGTAATGTATAGTCAATATACCTAACAACACTGCAATTACAGTTACTCACACAGGCTGGAAGGTAAACTCTAGAACCCTAAACAGGGTCATGGCAAGGTCTGTGTGACTTCCCACCCATTCCAAACATCCCAGGAAGACCCAAAATAATGCTTCTTTACCAGGGCATTGTTGGGAGGCCACTACACCAAATTGTTGTAGGCATGATATTTTTTTTTATCAAATTCTGAAAAATGAATCACTAGACTAGACCTGCAAGAGTAAGTGGATGAGCATTTGTTAAAACACTGGCTATTACAAATACATAGCCTATTTTCACTGATGTGGATGTGTCCACACATGTTCACATAATTTTAAGCCATACTGACCGCGACATCAACATAACAATCACCTCTTTAAAAAAAATAAAAAAATAAATAAACTGAGTTCAGAAAAAAAATATTATTTTGTGATGGGAAAATTGCTGAGAGGCACAGATAAAGAATTAAATTGAAAAGAAGAAGATGGAACTGTCTTAGTGGGTTCCCACTCTTTTCAACCAATGAAACCTATTTCCATGAATTTTCCATGAGTTGAAAGCTAATTTCCATGCCCAAACATTTAGCCTTTCAAAAAATAGCACTGATAATCGCAAATTTGTATAGCATATAATATATATATATATATATATATATATATATATATATATATATATATATATATATATATATATATATATATAATACAACAATGTTTGATAATAGTTCAACTGAATACATTTCATTTTAAATGTATTCAATACAAACACATTGCGTGAATCCTAAAATGGGCGGGAATTAGCGTCACGTTGTCTCTGGTTGTCAGGTATTCAATAACGTGATATATTTTGAACTCTTCACCGTGTGTCTATAATCCACTGCAACGTTACGCCCTGATTAAATATTTGAGGACAGAGCATAATTAATAAAAAATATATTACTGTAATATATATATATATATATATATTACAAAGCTGAAGGTAAAATACTGAAGGTAAAAAAAAATATATATATATATATATATAAATTATTTTTGTCATGGCTTTGAAGATTTTATTATTTTCCGTGACAATTTCCTGATTTTCCTGCAGATAGAAGATTTAAGACGTGCAGGTAAGATGCGTTTGATGTTGATAGTTCACTCAATCATTCCTGCGACTCATCTGCCACGCATATGGCGGCTGGAGGTGAAACATCAGGTCGTTTCTTTAACCCTTGTTTCTAATGTTGAACAGAAACACTCAAATCACAACTACAAAAGACATGAATTGAAAGAATACATAAGAATACCGTAAAGTTAGTCATTATTGAAAAATAAACCCTGACATAGTGTTTATTAGTTGTTTTATCTCCCTGAAGGGGTTTCATGTGAAAGGTACTGGCTTATGAACATTGCTTTTTCCCAAAACAAAATTGCGTTCCTCACACGTTTTTCTTTAATTTCCTAGTCAAATGAGGAGTAGTGATGGGAAGATCGGATCATTTTACTGACTTGAATCTTTGAGTCTCGTTCAGCAATATGAGTGAATCTTTATTCAAGTAATTTCGTTCATTTGAGCAGAATTTAATTAAAATGTTACATTACTAATTATTTCTGTTTCCTGAACAGCGCCTATATGGCTTTCACAGCAACACAAAATGAACAAATCACTCTCTGAGACTACTGGTTCTTGTGAGTCACATAAAAGATTTGTTCAAAATGAATGAATCGTTCATGATCGACCCATCACTAATGAGGAGTTTTTGATAAGGTTGAGTTGCACTCATAAATGAACCTATAACGAAAGCTTTAGATATTACTACACTACACATTTCTCCATTAAGCAGAACCTTTATTTTAAGAAAGCATCCAAAAACCTGAATACAACCATATGTGCTGTCTTCAAGGCCCCACTTAACGTATGGGATATGTAAAGCCTTTGAAGAATGTCTACAGCTATGTACAGTATATGTCATGCAGCACAGGGCCCCATTCTGGTATTTCCCAATATGGATTTGAATTACATACAGACAGTAGCTTCTATGTTAAAAGATAAACATTAACATATATATGTACAACAAAATCAGTAAAAAAAAAAAAAAAAGACAAGACTACTGTATCCAAAAGAATCAGTTTTATTGTTGAACTATTCTCTCTGTATTTAAAATTCCAAAACCAGTTGACAGCACAGAAGTCAGGGCATCTCTTCTTGCACTTTGTGACAATGAAGTGTAAGCACAGCCATCTGCAGCTCAGGGAAAATATATACTTTTATATCCTCACTCCAAAATGCAAGTCATCTCAACTTTTTAGAACAAACCCCAGATTAAGAGAACAATGTGATTTTGACCAACGTAACTCCCTTGAAGTGAACTAGATTGCATTTTTAAAAATGTCAGAGACAGAAATGATGGGTGAGTCTGAGAACCAGGAAACCCTACAAAATATTATGCAATAAAACACTGCAATGGAAACATCTAGATCACTTAATTTTAGAGGGCTGAAATTTTCCTGAATGCATATTTAAGGGATTGCATTTTTGGGCTTGTTTCTAAAATGCTTCAAATCTGGACCAAATAAAAATGTCAAAAGGTGACCGTTCTTGTCTAGAGAAGAATTCATCTGTTGACCTCTACTAACCAATCGGCACCGAGCAAGATCTATGAGGCTGGTTAACAAAATAGTTGCTTCTTTTTCAGAAATCAATTCAAATCAAGGCAAAAATGTAAATTAAGTAGACTCAAGTTTCAAATTGTCATTTTATATCTGTTGTTCTGTTCACTCCCTATCAATCAACCGCTTTCTGAGCCAGGTGTGAGAAACCTGGCTCGACAGGTGGGGAGTGAGCATTTTCAGAGATGGCTCAGACAAAACCCTTTGAAGATAAAATGACACAGGCTGCTATGGGGCTGAAAAGTGAAAAACAACAACAACAACAACAAAAAAAAAACACTTGGACTTGCACCAGGGGGGATGGAATGGGAAATGGATGATGAAAGAGGGATGACAGTGAAATGGTGCAGAAAAGGGTACCAGAAGTAAAGCTGAGTGGCTACAGTTTTAGCAAAGCAAACATATACCATTCCACATTCAAAGCATAGCTTCTTAAGCCTTCTGAGGTCAAATGTCAAACTGCAATCTTGATGAAATGGAACTGCTCTCTGGATCTACGGCAAAACCAAACATTCAGACTTCAATTTAACCAATAAGCATTTAGAACTAACTCAAAAATACTCACCACCAATCAAAAGTGAATTGTGAAAAATAATGAGAAAATAGAACGCACATTAAGAAAGTGTTCTGAATGTGCAACACTACTGTTGAAAATCAAAGAAATCAGTGCGATGTGAAAAGGTCAGTACAGTGTTTATTGTACAAGTTTTGGTGTGCAAGCTAACAGGCCGAACACTTTTCCTGAAAATGAGATTGAACTGCATTTCTCTCAACATACAACTAGCGTCAAAAAAAGTTTCATTTGAAATTAAATAACAGTATTATTCCATCTCTGTTTATTATATACACAACATCCTCAGTTGGAGTTGGGGGGATTGATAATTTTTCACCAATGGTGCCGAAAAGTTACATTGGACCGCTAAGGGAGATGAGATGTGTGGAAGGAGCTTTGCCCAAATAAAAGTCCCAGAATGCACTGGTTTCACACAGAGAGTGCTACATGGGTACAACCCATATTCTTCAGCCACCAATCATCGAAATAATGCAGCTCACGCATTTGATTGGCCGCACATTCAAGTACATGCCGGCATCGGCATTTCGGATTTGAGGAGTTAAGGATTAGGCATACTAAAACGGCAGAAATACAGGAAAGCACTCTCTCACTGCTGTTCCCGGTGGGATGAGTGGTGCAGCCCGAATCTGAAGGTTTTTTTTTGTTTAGCTTTGAGGCAAACTACACATCTCGCAGTGCTCAGTGCCAGGCTGGTTCATAAAGGTGCAGTGGAGGCAGGACCACACAGCTGATGAGGATTGTGGGACAGCTGGCCCGCCCATGGCATAATCCAGAGATCCAGATGGCTGCCCGCCCACTGTGCCTAAGATAATGAATTGAAGATGGAGATAAAAAGAATGAATTCAGTCCTTGATCAAAGTGCATCAAAAATGGAGTTCACAACTAATAGGCCTATTTCTCCAGAAAATCCTTTATCACTTTTCATAGGATTGAAAAAACAGCAACTGGTGAATGGCAAGATTGAGAACATAAACAATGGCATGAATCACTTGACCAATTAAACTCTTTGCTGTGTTAATGGCTCTAGCATCTGGAACTGAACTTCTGTTGTGTTTGGGGAAAAAAAAAAATTGTTCAGTCACTGCTCTCGCAGTCTCATCGATTGCAACCCATGCTGATTGCCACCAAGCATTTTTCTACACTCTAATCTGAAAGCTCGATAACTCCTTTTAACATCTTTAACTTTCAAACGAGTCAAATGATTACTCTAGGCATGAATCTATAAATGCCGTCTGATAGCTTTGTATAACTACTCACTGCAGAGCTGCTCAATGGTGGCCCACTGCTCGGATTTCTTCCAGGTCTGAGCCAGTTCCTCATTGGATGTCTTCACTGCATCCAGCAGAAGCCCAATACTGTCCTGTAGACATAAAAAAAGAAAAAGAGGGGGACTGTCAGCTTTGTACAAGACAGAAATGCAAAACCAGAATATTTTTCCCAGAAGAGGGAATAAGTCATCGAAACATTGCTTAATCTATTAATTCAGCGGCATGCGGTCAGCCCCTTCAAAGCCTTCAGAGAAGGGCTGACATGAATTGAGGCAGCAATGTTAATCAATTAATGAAAAGCTCTTCCTCGCATCTATTTAACAATGTATTTGCATTTAATAAATAAATGCATTAAATTACAGAAATATACAATTTCAAAAACTACTTAAATGTAATATATCTTCGCATTGTTTCTTCTAACGGAGTGTAAGTAGTCTGTGACAGCCAATCAAATCACACTGTAGAGCTGTCACAATGTGACCCTTCAGAGGACATTTTTTGAAGGGTTGTGTGTGATTCAATTGTAGTAGCAGAAATTCTGACCAGTCAGATGTGTTCATTTCACAATGAAGGTTGGCCTTCAGCTGTTTGCCCCCTTCACAGTTCTCGGGAGAAGTGGTTATGCCACTGAATGAATGAATGATAGAAGGGGTACCTGGTTAATGCACCACACGCCACTGATTAAATTGCATGGGAGCATCTGTAGCTGTGTGCCATTCTCTTCTTTTATTGTAAATCATGACCTTTTTTGACAGTGCACCTGCCCTGATTGTTTGGATGTGCACACAACTTGCGTAAAAAAAAAGAAAAGAAAAATATATTATTGTAGGTTCTACTCAAGAACTATAAGCCTCTATTTTATAAAAACAGTCTGCTGCCATCACGCTTTGACTTCACTGATGTACACATGGAGGGCACACATTTTGCAACAAAGGTACAATTAAGCAATAAGTACGAGAAGCCATATACCTGTACAGAAGAGGTAATATTGATTCATATGGGTATATTTAAATTGTAATGTCCACTCTGCTGACAAATGAAAATAATTAATTTTCCAGCTAATGCTGTTAATTATACAGGGGACTTGTAACAAGGTACATTCTGAAAATAGACATTTTACTAATATTTTATTAGTTTTTAAAAATTCTTTCAAAACAAAGTAATGCATTTAATCAATAAACATCATTTTATATTTAATATATACATTTTTTTACATGTTTATTGTTTAATTGCATAATTTTTTATATTTACAAGTATTTACATTGATTTGTTGAACACGTGCTAAAAACCAGTACTGTCTCTTTAACATAAACAGCATTTCCGTAAAGTGTTTGTAAATGGCCGCATGTTAACAAGAGACTTGAATGTCTTTATCTCATCTGAGCTATGCATGATTAGAAATAAATGTAACCTTTTTGTTGTTTTGATCAACAGCTGAAGAACAAAAAGGGTATTAAGAGACATTATTCAATGATAAATGGGTCATGTGGATCGTCTTTGGACACTCATTACACACAACGACTTTATTCTCAACATGCAGTGAAAGGATCTTGCGATTACTCCACCATACTACACAATTATTGATAAATGAAATCTGAACATTTACAAATGAAACAGTTGCTGAATATATACATTTTAGCCGCATACGTTGAAAGTTGGTTGCAAATGTGAATTATCTGCTCTTATTGTACTGGAGGGTTCCGCTTAGAGTAAAGATCGATCTTAGAATTTAAGAATCGATATCAAGATCATTTAAATGAAGATTGTGATGCATCAGAAAATATATATTTTTACCCAGCCCTAGAGAGAAGATAAAATCTTTTTCAAGTCACCAATAAAAAATATAAACAAGGTCACTTTTACACACCCAATCTAGGTTAGTTTAGGGAGGGTTAAGAAATTACACAGACAAGTGTTATAAATTGTAACAGGAACAGCAAGCTTTCATTAAAAGACTACTACTCAACTCTTTGAGGAAGTCACTGACTCAAGTCTTCATTGTCAGGTAAGACAATACGATAAACATGAGGCAAGTAGCTCAATAAGTGAATAAATTAATAATTAGGCAAATAAATATCAATACATATTGAAATGCACTACCTGACCAAAAAAGTGTCACCGTTTGGATTTAAGGCAGTGTTATGATCTGGGGTTTCTTTAATTGGTCTAAGCTCAGCAATGTTATGCAGCAATAAAATGAAGTCAGCTGTCTACCTGAATGACCAGGTCATCCCACCAATGGGTTTTTTTCTTCCCTGATGGCATGGGTAAATTCCAGGACGACAATGCCAATATTCATTGGGCTCAAAATTTGAAAGAGTGGTTCAGGGAGCATGAAGAATAATTTTCACACATGAATTGGCCTCCACAAAGTCCTGAACTTAACCCCATTGAAAGAATTTGGGATGTGCTAGAGAAGACTTTACGGAGTTGTTCGACTCTCCTGTCTTCAATTCAAGATCTCGGCCAAAAATTAATGCGACTCTGGACAGAAATAAATGTTGTGACTTCACAACAAGTTGTCGAAACAATGCCTTGCTTTGGGCCCAAAGCTAAACGCGGTCCAACGAAATATTAAGAGTATGCAACTTTTTTTTTTGTCCAGGCAGTGTATAAAAAATATCTTAAAATATATGTATACAATAAATTGTATTCCTTATTATGTTTCCCTTTTCCTTTCTTCCTTTTGACTTGTAGATTGAAACCATTTAACATGTTTCAGAAATAATTATTTTTATTTATTTTTTCAGTTCATTTTACCATCCAGGTAAATTTTAATAGTTTCAGTTCAGTTAGATATATTCAGCTAAAATCAGAGAATCACAAATACTTAAGTAGATAGAGGCTCACACAGAGAATAAAATCTACCTGGATGGTAAAAAGAACTGAATCTTTTAATAAAAATAAATAATAATACTAATAATACAGTGAGGAAAATAAGTATTTGAACACCCTGCTATTTTGCAAGTTCTCCCACTTAGAAATCATGGAGGGGTCTGAAATTGTCATCGTAGGTGCATGTCCACTGTGAGAGACATAATCTAAAAAACAAAATCCAGAAATCACAATGTATGATTTTTTTACTATTTATTTGTATGATACAGCTGCAAATAAGTATTTGAACACCTGAGAAAATCAATGTTAATATTTGGTACAGTAGCCTTTGTTTGCAATTACAGAGGTCAAACGTTTCCTGTAGTTTTTCACCAGGTTTGCACACACTGCAGGAGGGATTTTGGCCCACTCCTCCGCACAGATCTTCTCTAGATCAGTCAGGTTTCTGGGCTGTCGCTGAGAAACACGGAGTTTGAGCTCCCTCCAAAGATTCTCTATTGGGTTTAGGTCTGGAGACTGGCTAGGCCACGCCAGAACCTTGATATGCTTCTTACAGAGCCACTCCTTGGTTATCCTGGCTGTGTGCTTCGGGTCATTGTCATGTTGGAAGACCCAGCCTTGACCCATCTTCAATGCTCTAACTGAGGGAAGGAGGTTGTTCCCCAAAATCTCGCAATACATGGCCCCGGTCATCCTCTCCTTAATACAGTGCAGTCGCCCTGTCCCATGTGCAGAAAAACACCCCCAAAGCATGATGCTATCACCCCCATGCTTCACAGTAGGGATGGTGTTCTTGGGATGGTACTCATCATTCTTCTTCCTCCAAACACGGTTATTGGAATTATGACCAAAAAGTTCTATTTTGGTCTCATCTGACCACATGACTTTCTCCCATGACTCCTCTGGATCATCCAAATGGTCATTGGCAAACTTAAGACGGGCCTTGACATGTGCTGGTTTAAGCAGGGGAACCTTCCGTGCCATGCACGATTTCAAACCATGACGTCTTAGTGTATTACCAACAGTAACCTTGGAAACGGTGGTCCCAGCTCTTTTCAGGTCATTGACCAGCTCCTCCCGTGTAGTTCTGGGCTGATTTCTCACCTTTCTTAGGATCATTGAGACCCCACGAGGTGAGATCTTGCATGGAGCCCCAGTCCGAGGGAGATTGACAGTCATGTTTAGCTTCTTCCATTTTCTAATGATTGCTCCAACAGTGGACCTTTTTTCACCAAGCTGCTTGGCAATTACCCCGTAGCCCTTTCCAGCCTTGTGGAGGTGTACAATTTTGTCTCTAGTGTCTTTGGACAGCTCTTTGGTCTTGGCCATGTTAGTAGTTGGATTCTTACTGATTGTATGGGGTGGACAGGTGTCTTTATGCAGCTAACGACCTCAAACAGGTGCATCTAATTTAGGATAATAAATGGAGTGGAGGTGGACATTTTAAAGGCAGACTAACAGGTCTTTGAGGGTCAGAATTCTAGCTGATAGACAGGTGTTCAAATACTTATTTGCAGCTGTATCATACAAATAAATAGTTAAAAAATCATACATTGTGATTTCTGGATTTTTTTTTAGATTATGTCTCTCACAGTGGACATGTACCTCACGATGACAATTTCAGACCCCTCCATGATTTCCAAGTGGGAGAACTTGCAAAATAGCAGGGTGTTCAAATACTTATTTTCCTCACTGTAAATATAATAATAATTTCTGAAAAATATAACATTGCAATATGGTTTCCTGTTTCTTTTCAAGGTTAAAATTAATTTATTTTCAGTTAATCTTATCTTGACTTTTAGGATGCAACCATAATCCATTTCAGAAATGCTATTTTTTTTTCTCCCAGTTCCAAACGGGTAGATTTTATTAGTTTTGGCTCAGTTCACTTCTCTGTGTGATCCTCGGTCTACTTATTTGTGATTCACGGTGTTTAGATGAAGATCTCCCATTCAGTTTAATGCTGCAGTAGGTATAGCTGCAGCCCAGAGATCTCCAAATAGGGGTGGAATCTCCAAAAGAGGGCAGGGTAACTCCAGAAGGGTTGGGGTTTCTCCAGAAAGGGGTTGGGCCAACTCCAAAAGATGGTGACACATAGTTAGGGGCTCTGTATATCTTTGCTGGCTGTGCTCCTGCCCCTTTTTGGAGAACGGCCTACAGTTATATCCTCATTTAATGGGAGTTGTTGCCCATTTGTGTTGATATATCACAGTCACACACTAGGGGGAGTTGTATTCAATCAGTGTTTTTAACCATGCATTAAAATAGTAATAAAACAACAACAACCGGAGTTGTAGTACAAATAAAATAAAATATCCTGAATAAGATCTCCTTTTCAATCTCCTTTGCTGACTGATTATATTCAAAATCTAACCGCCAGTCATAAACAGAAAAATATTTAAATGAGTCGTAAGGGAATGAAGTAGGGGGGCGTTCATCAAAAAAAGGTTGAGAACCACTGAATAGAAAGAGTTCTAGGTGCGTGTGCACCACAGCATGTGTAATGGCTATTAAAGGTTTAAGAAGTGCACGCTCGTTAAATTAATACTGCAATTCACATGAATACTTTTGACATTATTCAAACTGAATTTAACAGGGGGTTACACCTGGAACAACTTTCAGGAACCAAAAAAAAAAACTGGGGACAGGCTTATAAGTGTCGGAATAACTAAATTAATACAATAAAAAACAGACCTGCAAGGGCATGACCTCATTGGTGACAAGAAAGAGGAGCAGGTGGAAGTCTGAGACGATGTCCAGGAAGGTTGTGGAGGAAGAACACTGGGAAAGATATGTTGCTAAACTGTGGAAGTCCTGCACATACAAAAATAGACACTCTTTTAAGTGAACATTTCGTGAATGGTGTACTTATGGAGGTGCGATGCCATTGTAAATATTACAGTTTTATTAAAGACAGTAAACAAAGCCAGGGTGATTCATGTTTTCAAACAGAAGCAGATATAGCCATCTGCAGATATGATGGATTGAAAAACAATGCGGTGCGCATACCTGAGTCTCTCCCAGAGCATCTCTGTTTTCAATGGGGAAGCGGAGAGTGGAAGAGAACGTGAACACTGGGTCTTTTGGGAAAGTTGTTGTGATCTGAAACACAGAGGGTTAAACCGCAATGTGAAACATAAGACCAGACTTAACTAAAAGTACAGTAATGCCTTGAACTGTAATCTATATTTTAGCATTAATTAGTTTGAAAATTGACTAATACATAGACTAAGGTGTGAGTGTAACAAGAAGACAATTACTCACATCAATAATCAAGTACTCCACTGGTAGCGGTCGAGCTAAATATGTGATGTCATTGCCGAATTTGTCTTTATCCTAGGTGTAAAAAGAGATTTAAAAAGTTAAAACCGTATACCTTTTTGAAAACTAATCTGCTGCATTCTTCCGACAGAAATAAAGCTGATACAAGACTGTTTATGCCCAAAGCAAGAGAATTAGGGCCCTTTTCCACTGCAGGAACTAAAGGCCTTTTTAGGTACTTTTACCCTGAACTAGTACTCGTCATTTTTGCACATGAGGAATTAGTCAAGTCAAGTGTTTTTTTTTATTGTCGTTCAACCATATACAGTTAGTACAGTACACAGTGAAACTAGACAACATTCCTCCAGGACCATGGTGCTACATAAAAACAACATAGGACAAACACAAAACCACATGAGACTATATAGGTATTTCATTTAGTTGTGTAAAGTGCACGTGCAAACGTGTGCATAATGTAAGGGACAGTACATTACATTTAAAAAAATTAACAGGACAACAGGCTCAGTGAGAGACAGTGCAGCGCCGACCAGTACACAGTAGTGCAAAAAGATGACAGTTTCTAAAAGTGCCAAATGTAAACATAACATACTATGAGATGAGTGCTCCATTCACAAAACAGTTATTGAGGTAGCAGCCAGGTATTAAGTGACAATAATTAAAGTGCAACTCAGGACACGTGTGTGTGTGTCAGTCCAGTAAGTATTGAGGAGTCTGATGGCTTGGGGAAGAAGCTGTTACACAGTCTGTCCGTGAGGGCCCGAATGCTTTGGTACCTCTTGCCAGACAGCAGGAGGGTGAAGAGTTTGTGTGAGGGGTCACCCACAATTCTGGTTGCTTTTCGGATGCATTGTTTTTTGTAAATGTCTTTGATGGAGGGAAGAGAGACCCCGATGATCTTCTCAGCTGTCCTCACTATCCTCTGCAGGGCTTTGCGGTCCGAAACGGTGCAAGTCCCAAACCAGGCAGTGATGCAGCTGCTCAGGATGCTCTCAATAGTCCCTCTATAGAATGTAGTGAGGATGGGGGTTGGGAGATGGGCTTTCCTCAGACTTCGAAGTAAGTAGAGACGCTGCTGGGCTTTCTTGGTAATAGAGCTGGTGTTGAGGGACCAGGTGAGGTTCTCCACCAGGTGAAAACCAAGGAATTTGGTGCTCTTGACGATCTCCACAGAGGAGCCGTCGATGTTCAGCGGAGAGCATTCACATTTTGCTCTCCTAAAGTCAACAACCATCTCTTTTGTTTGTCTTGCTCCGATGTCCATGTGCCGTAAAAGTCGGGCTAAGTGACAAAAATAGCACCATTTTGGATCCGGAGTGGCCGCTGCGTGCTATCGCGCCGCCATCTTGGATCTAGGATCCAAGAGTTCCATAGAGTTCCAACTATAGTTACTCATAGCCGTTAAAAGGGACTTTAGACAGTGTTGCGTGCATGTTACTGCATAGCTAACTTTCATCAAGACTTCCTTTTTAGGTCATTGAGTAAACAGTTCATTACAGTATTTATTATGTTAAATTATTAAAGCCTTAATTGTAAAATATTGCATTGATAAATGGGTTTATAGTGCATTTTGAACAGATTTACATGTTTAAAACAGGCTGCGCGCCTCATCTCTCCTCTCACTGCGGCTTTAGGGATGCAGCATTTTACGCACGGCTCACGCTCCCAGTGTAAAAACTGTAACCTAAAGACACTGCATATGATATCTGGAAAATGCTGCGTTCGTGGTCTGTATAAAGAGGTAGGATGAAAATAAGGTGCGTTTCAAACCGTTCTGAGACCAGTTTTCTTAAAGAGTTCCATTCATTCAAAAATCACTGTGACGAGGAGGAGGGCGTGGCCTGGCCATGAGGGTGCATCTTGTGTGTATGTTGTGTTGGAAGTTTATTTGTATCATTAAAACTTTATGTTGACCACTAAGCCAGGTCCCAGCTTCCTCCATTCCCGACCAAACAGAGATCTTAAGCAATCACTTAAGCAATTAACTGATTAGGCAGCAAGGCATTTGCCTACGTTTTCAGATGTAGCCACAGTGTGTGTAAAACAGCCCTAACAAAAGTGTTGCTACAATCCTGTCATCCTCTGTCAGTGTTGTTGCTGCTACTGAATCACATGTGCAAACAATGTCAGAACAAAATTGGTCGACACTAGATGACGTCACTACAGGGGTTACTTTTGAGAGGGAAAAATCTTGTTGGGTGTGCCGTTCCTCTTTAGAGTTCTCATCTAAATTGTTCCTAAGGGAAAAGTACAGGGACTGTATGTGGGAAAGTGGCTACACAAGATTTGGGGCAACACAGACTGAAGTCACCAGGAACTGTGTGACTGCATGACATATTCCAGAGCTATGCATATCTGTATGCATGTCTATGAATCATTATGCATGCAGCCTATGTATTGCGCAGCATGCTGCGCGAATGATTATTTGTATAGGTGTCAGTTCTGTACCTTATAAAAGACATCAGGGACATACTGCTCTGTGCTGGACTCTTTGGCATAGCCAAGTTCAGGAGCATCTCTGCAGGGAAGTAGACATTCATCCCTCACCAGAGCCATGCACTGATTGGACACCTGGTACCCTTCAAAGTGAACCTGGTTATCGGGACCACCTGTCAACACATTATGGTTTTGTGAGTCAAGTCACCTTGGCACTTCATGTTAGCAGGATGTGCAATGCACCATGTAGCATGCTACGGAGCATTTCAAATCAATCACATATGAGATTTTAAGTTACATACTATGCAGTAGAGAGCAAGGTCACTCATTATGTTTTAGAACGGAGCTCATGTTCAGTGCTCAACATTACCCAATAATCAATTCTACATCAAGCTAAAAAAAATGGACATTCGGAGTCAGTATATGCATTATAGGACATTTTTATTTGTCTAATTTAATTTGTGAGAACCAATAGTCATAAGCTCATAATTCCTTTAGCACTAAACCTGTTCGTCAGGTACTAATAAAATACTCAAACAATTGCCAGAGTGATTCATCAGTCACTAACCAAATACCATACAGATCAAACAGCTGTTTGACCCAGTCAAATGTCATTGTTTAGAACCACACTGTATAAAGGATGAGCAGTAGTACATCTTGCGAAAGAGAAAGCTGTGTACCTGTTGCAACCACTGTAACAAACTTGGATCCAAAATGCCCATCTGGGGAAAGCCGACATGGGTTGGCATGTTGGTTCTGGAAGTGCCCAGCTGTGATGCACTCCTCTGCACTCAGAAAGTGGGAGTCCTTGACAGAGGGACACATGTCCATTCGCCAATCACAATGTGAGGACGCACCATGCGGTCAGTAAAAGGAGCAACTCCCCAGTAATGTCTGTTTCTGGTATGCTTTAGATATTTGGCGACTTACCTTGTTTCTGCTGTAGCGGACAGTGCCTATCCTTGTGTCCTCTGACAGTAGATCTGTAAAAATCCACCCCACCTAAAATCAAAAGCCAATAAAACAAAAACACCTTTCATTAGAGCTTTTTAAAAATCAGGAGGGTAAAAAAAAACAAGATTAAATGACCTCAAGCTGCATTTTTCTTTTGCATGAAACAAACTGTTTCAAGATTACTTAAAGCAAATAAAACAGATTAAAACAAACCCAAATGAACTGTGATATGATGCGTAGGACCTGAGGTAATCTTCACTTCTTTTATGCATTACTATTTTTTGCACATATCCCGGACGAGCCCCCATTTTTAAAGAGGTATGGATCTCACCTTCCGCAGGCCCAACTTGGCAGCAATTTGCTCAACTGCTTCAGCCTTTGGATCCTCAATAAACTCAAGACTGTTCTGGGTTCCAATCTGAGACAAAGCACACAGGTGAGAAGAGGAGAAAATTTAGATGGCATAGTAGACAGTCAGTGGTTTCTATTCCCATATACTAATTAGCTACAAAAATTACAGTGATTAAATAATACAATATAGTACTACTTTATGATTCCTTGACAGGCATTTTAGATTAATCAGCAGACACTGACAGTGAGTTCTGATATTCTCTTTATCATTGATCAGTTCATCCATCCATCATTGGTTTAAGGCACACAAACATTAGCTGTACGCTCAATAACCTTGACCTCTGTTCTTCACAGAAGGACAAAGATTTCTTGCTCACTTAAAAAGGGTTAGCCTACAACTGCCCTCTTGTGTTTGTTTGATACCAGTTTAGCTACTGCTGTATTTGATGTAAAGAATACTGAGACACAAGCCAGTCAGACCTACTATAAGTCTCTCACCTGGGGTGGTTCATAAATGGCAGCCACCTCTGCGCGGATACCAAGAGGGATGTCTTTGTGCTCTGTGTAGCGACCATACAGGTAACCCATCCGCTGGTTACCCGTCTTTCTCCAGAAGTCGAGAAATCGGTCAGCAATGGTGTGGTTCTCGAACATTATGTTGTCCACATGTCTATATTTCTGCAACACAGATTTTTTTGGTAGTTCAACAGACAAAATTACAGAAATACAACACTGCCCCTCAGGGAGTTCTCATTTACTTGCTTGAGCAGGAAACAGAAGCGGAGGGCTCGTTTTAGGGCAAGAAATTGATTTCATGACAGTTTGTCTGTGTGTAATATAAGAGCTAGATGAAAGTGAAGATGCTTGTGATACAGACTGAGAGTAGCTGGCTACCTGTCTGTTGAGGGTGATGGCGCTGGGCTGGCACTTGGTACAGATGCCCTCTGGCCAGGGCGGATGCCCCTCACAGCCAGATTTAATCTTACAGCTAATGTTCTCAAGTGCAACAAACTTCCCCCTAAGAAACAAGAAATCTTGAAAATTACACGGTCCCTGTGGTCTTATTAGGTTATAGAAGAGAGTTCCAAAAAACACTTACTTGTCTGCACCACCAGTGAGTTTCCGTATGTAGGCATGGAAGGACATGTGCTTGACTGGTGGGTCAAGGTGGTTTAGATAGTCTTCATCAAAAGGCTATTAAATAAATGTATATATTTAGAACAGGGAAGATGAAATTGCAAAAGTGTGCTATTAGTCTTAGGTCCCTTTAAGAGGTTTATGCCTTATGTGCAGCGCTATGCGATACATCATATGCCCAAAGTCACTGGGCATGGCCATGAAGTTTTTATATTTTTGTGCAAGTATGAACTTAGTCTAGATGCAATTGGGTTGGCAAAAATCGGATGTCTAGCTGTTTCAAGTGCAATTTCATTTGGTGGTTCTTCTCTGTATATTGAACCATCTGCGTCCTATTATATAGTCCATTCCCTGTCAAGCAATGTCAATTAATTTAGCCCATTCATAAGACTTAAATCTTCTTAAAATGTTTTAGCAATAATCATATTGATCTACGGACACACAAATCATGGTTAGTATTAAAACTGATCAACAGCTCTTTGATATCATCTGCTGGTGGAATCCCCAAACTGCAAATGCTTAGCTCAATGACCCATTTCTCAGGTAAATATGTAGTAGTGGTGTAGTGGTCTAAGCACATCACTGGTAATCTGGTAATTAAGGACACTGGTTCGAGCCCCACAGCCACCACCGTTGTGTCCTTGAGCAAGGCACTTAACTCCAGGTTGCTCCAGGGGGATTGCCCTGTAATAAGGGCTCTGTAAGTCGCTTTGGATAAAAGCGTTTGCCAAATAAATGTAAAATGTAAATAGCAAATTGTGCAAGCCCTCCCATCTATGCCCACTTATGCTTCATGCTGACAGGAAAATTGTACTTAGAATTAGTGCTCTCATAAAAATTAAGATGTAGTGCATAGTCATTGTGCGTAGCGTTGCGCAAAGTGCGGTCACGAAAATAGAGCCCTTAATTAATGTTACAATGGTGTATTAATGAAATGGTTCATGCAAGATAAAGTTATGTGATTATTTACTCATCCCAATATCAAACCTGTATGAAGATATTTTTTATTTATTATGAGATTTAAGTCATATGTACATAAGTATTCACAGCCTTTGCTCAATACTTTGTTGAAGCACCTTTGGCACCAATTACAGACTTAAGTCTTTTTTGTGTATGATGCTACAAGCTTGGGACACCTATTTTTGGGCAGTTTCTCCCATTCTTCTTTGCAGGACCTCTCAAGCTCCATCAGGTTGGATGGGGAGCATCGGTGAACAGAAATTTTCAGATCTCTCCAGCGATGTTCAATCAGGTTCAAGTCTGTGCCACTCAAGGACATTCACAGAGTTGTCCTGTAGCCACTCCTTTGTTATCTTGGCTGTGTGCTTAGGGTCGTTGTCCTGTTGGAGGTCCAGAGTGCTCTGGAGCAGGTTTTCATCAAGGATGTCTCTGTACATTGTGCATTCATCTTTCCCTCGATCCTGACTAGTCTCCCAGTTCCTACTGCCACCACCATGCTTCACTGTAGGGATGGTATTTGCCAGGTGATGAGCGGTGCCTAGTTTCCTCCAGACATAACGCTTGTCATTCAGGCCAAAGAGTTCAATCTTTGTTTCATCAGACCAGAGAATTTTGTTTCTCATGGTCTGAGAGTCCTTCAGGTGCCTTTTGGCAAACTCCAGACGGGCTGTCATGTGCCTTTTACTGAGGAGCGGCTTCCGTCTGGCCACTCTACCATACAGGCCTGATTGGTGGAGTGCTGCAGAGATGGTTATTCTTCTGGAAGGTTCTCCTCTCTCCACAGAGAAATGCTGGAGCTCTGTCAGAGTGACCATCGGTTCTTGGTCACCTCCCTGACTAAGGCTCTTCTCCCCCGATCACTCAGTTTAGCCAGTTGACCAGCTCTAGGAAGAGTCCTGGTGGTTCCAAACTTCTTCCATTTACTGATGATGGAGGCCACTGTGCTCATTGGGACCTTCAATGCTGCAGAAAATGTTCTGTACCCTTCCCCAGATCTGTGCCTAGATACAATCCTGTCTCAGAGGTCTACAGACAATTCCTTGGACTTCTTGGCTTGGTTTGTGCTCTGACATGCACTGTTAACTGCGTGTCAGTTAACTGTGCACCTTTCCAAATCATGTCCAATTAACTGAATTTACCACAGGTGGACTCCAATCAAGTTGTAGAAACATTACAAGGATGATCAGTGGAAACAGGATCCACCTGAGCTCAATTTTGAGTGTCATGGCTGTGAATACTTATGTACATGTGATTTTTTTCATTTTTTATTTTTAATAAATTTGCAAAGATTTCAAATAAACTACTTTCATGTTGTCATTATGGGGTATTGTTTGTAGAATTTTGAGGAAAATAATGAATTTTATCTATTTTGTAATAAGGCTGTAACATAACAAAATCTGGAAAAAAATGAAGCGCTGTGAATACTTTCTGGATGCACTGTACAATACAAGACATTTGAAAGAATGAGCTCTTTTGAGCTCTTGACAGACATGGTCACTATGAACTGTCAATGTATGGAACATTTCTCCTATCATGTTCAACAAAAAAAAAAGCAACATACAGGTTTGAAAAACCTGAGAGTGAGTTCTGTACATAACAAAATCACATTTTCTGGTGAGCTATTCCTTTATCCAGTGTTGTGAAGACTCTCTGAGTTGCACATCTAGAATAGACCCATATTCTATGATGACATTTGTACCTCCAAAGGTACGCAGTGCACACATTTCCCCATGGGACCATGCCGGCACCTAAAAAACAGTGATAACGAATGCCTTGTATCAGAAATATTAAACACACTGCAGTTCTCATAGAAATTAATTATTTAAGGAGTTGAATAATGCATTAGACCCACTGTAAAGCATGGCAGAAAAATAACTTTGAAAATTCACCAGCCCTGGGAATACGAGGCTGTAAATCATTTTCCTGTGTAAAAAGGGAAGGGAGTGTCGAAAGAGAGGCAGACTCACAGCTGTGGGTCTCTGTTTCTGTAGATCTTTCCCTCCTGTTTGGACAGATACTGGTCGATCTCATCTTCTGGGATCTGTGGTGCAGAGTGCGAGCGGGATAAGGAAGATGAGGTGGAGGAAGAAGGGAAGGAGGGGAAGGAAGAAGAAGTGTGAGGCTGAGCAGTGTCCATATTCTCACTGGAGGGACCAACTGAAGATGGGAAGAGGAAAAGCATGTCGCCATGCCTAAAAGACAAAATAAAAACAACTTTGTGAGAATGGTCACATTTACTGGTATGTAAAACGCTAAGACACAAGCCTACAAACGCACAAATTAACAGAATAAACTATCTCTCTCGGCTGCACAATTACTTGATTTTCAGTAAGCTGAGGGCCTTGTTCTGTGACAGGACCTCTTCAGTCTTGTTCCGGTTCATGTAGACTGAGAAGCCATTTGAACTGAAGCCAAACTCTTTGGCAACCTAGTAGAAAGATAAAGGTTAAATCACATTGTCTCTGTTTATTTGATTTAGGAGAACAAAATGAGCAATGTAAGGAGCAAAATGATCAAAAGTGACCAAGTCTTTCCTTCTGTTCCTGGAATGTTTTCTAAAAAGCTATATGGCACTTAAGACCATGCTATTTTGCAACACTCTTTCTTGATCACGTTGAACAACTAATAAGTGGGAAGTTAGAACTCAAAGTTTTGAGTGCAGTGTCAGAACCATATCCGACAGAGATATATATCAGGCAATCAGACAACCAGTAGAAGCCCAAAATCAATGCTAATCCAATCAGCAAAAGCTTTTATTAGTTGCTCATGGTGCTCCCTCCTAAATTTAACCTGTAAGTATAACATACCAGCCTGGAGATGGATGCAATTGTAAAAAATTCAGCATGAACACTAGGGCTGAAATTATTAGTCTGCATTGGCGACAATATACATTGTCGACGAAACTTTTCATTGCCGAATACCGGTAGTGGTTTGATCTCATTTAATGTATCATGAAATCACATTAAACTCTAACAATGACACGCGAGAGCAGCACTGCAGTTCATGCTTGACTGAGGAGAGGAAAAATTACACAGCTCACAGTCCAGATACCTTCCAAACAGCTTCATGTGATGTAGATTGCAAAGTATGAGAAAATTAGAATGCAAAAATACAGAAGTAACCACTTTACTGAACCACTCTCGTTGTGGAATAAGTGGAGCTGGAGCTGCTGCTCCGCTGCAGCAAAACTTGCATGTCGAGCATCTTTAAAGGAAACACTACATTACATCTTTAATTCAGTTATATTTAATGCGTTATAGATTTAATAAAGTTCAAATAATACGGAAGCAGGTCATGTAAATAACTACTAACTCATTTCTCTGTCAGTCAGCACCTCTTCTATGAGTTGCACGAAGTGTCCTGATCTAAGGGGGAGAAATTGAAACTGCACCCGGCTGTTCCCTTGACGCTGGTCCCTTGAGCGCGCATGCTTAATGCAGCTAGATTATAACATGACGGCTCGCAATTTATTATTGAATCATAATACACGTGCCACTGTGCATTTCTCATTGTGAAAAAATTGCCAATATTCAGCTTTATTAATAAGAGAGAGTTTTTTTTGTGAGCTAAAGATGGATTGCTAAAAAATAATGGATGAATGGGGGGAAAGAGCCATGTCTTCAATGCCCAAATGCTTAATAAGTATTATTAGAAGAAATGGTGATGTTACACAGTAGTAAACACTCGACTGTCTTTGATGCAATTATCTGATTTGATATTAGTGTACAGTTGAAGTCAGAAGTTTACATACACTTTAGCCAAATACATTTAAACTCAGTTTTTCACAATTCCTGACATTTAATCATAGAAAAGATTCCCTGTCTTAGATCAGTTAGGATCACTACTTTATTTTAAGAGTGTTAAATGTCAGAATAATAGTAGAGAGAATTATTTATTGCAGCTTTTATGTCTTTCATCACATTCACAGTTGGTCAGAAGTTCACATACACTTTGTTAGTATTTGGTAGCATTGCCTTTATAATTGTTTAACTTGGGTCAAATGTTTTGGGTAGCCTTCCACAAGCTTCTCACAATAAGTTGCTTTGGCCCATTCCCCCAGACAAAACAGGTGTCAGGTTTGTAGGACTCCTTGCTCGTACATGCTTTTTCAGTGCTGCTCACACATTTTCTATTGGATTGAGGTCAGGGCTTTGTGATGGCCACTCAAATACCCTGACTTTGTTGTCCTTAAGCCATTTTGCCACAACTTTGGAGGTATGCTTGGGGTCATTGTACATTTGGAAGACCTATTTGCAACCAAGCTTTAACTTACTGGCTGATGTCTTGAGAAGTTGCTTCAATATATCCACATAAACGGTATGAGATCTACTTTTATATTTAATTTAATCACTGTAGGATAATAATGGGCTCATATAAGTAAATATGCTCTTCAATTTTTAAAAGGGGGAAGAGACAACTTCCTGTAGATTTTGTTGCTGACATCAACAAAAATAATGACACTTGATGCATGTCCTTGTACTGTAAAACCATGAACAAACCTATGCAACATAAAAGGAAATGCAACCCAGGATACATTAAATACAGATTATGTTTAATCTATGGCAGGTCGACACTTGATTTCCAATGTAAAATCTGTCCTGAAGCAAAACCAGTTGAGAACCACTGAGATAAAGGTACAGACAAGAACAGTTTGGCCTCAATGTTGCACCTACATTATATGTTAATTATTAATAATCATAAAACATTACTTTAAAAGCTCACACAGCGGATGTTATTTTTAATTTAGTAGTTCATTTAACATGATATGCTAACATGTAAACTAACATGCTTTAGTTATATAACATGTTATAGTTACATGATATTTTTTATCATGTTTATAATTCTGTTTATTATAATTCTGTTAGATTTCTTATTTTTTCTATTTATTTTCAAAAGGGAGACTTTTTTTTAACACATACTTCAATAAAATAAATGGTTTCAAGTGTCATTTATAATAAAGTGTTTGCTCAAAATAAATAAATTAATAAAATAACCCTTCTGTTTTCACTAATAATTGTAATTGTGTAATACCGTATACCGTGAAACTTTCTGAGATGGTTATCCTACTGTGAAAATCTCATACCGTTGCAACCCTATTAGCAGCACAGTCAAACATTTTTACTATACCAAACCATTCTCCAGGACAAATAATTATTTTCCAGGACATTTAAGTACTTTTCTCATTTTCCATTACTTTAACATGATTGGAAAATTCCAGGTTTTCCAAGACGCGTGGGAAACCTGGATAAACATATGATTATTTCTTGTGTGCATTTTATGAAAAGCAGTGTGTAAAGCCTGCCTTGACTAATTTAAACCAGACTTTTACAGTAGAAGGTAAATAAGGGCACAGAGCCAAAAAGGAGATAAAAGTTAATATAGCCTTTAAGAGTCACAAAGAGCCACTTGTGGGTTTTTCTTTTTACCTTCTTGAGGAACGCTGCAGCTGTCTCACGCTTCGTTGATGGGATTTTTTTCATTCCCCCTGGAGACTGGACACGGATGACCTGTCAATGAATAAACATAAGGGAAGAGACACTTAAGGTTAATGCAACAGGAATGTTTGTTGTACAGTTGTGTGCTTGATTCTTAAACAGATCTCGTACACAACTTAAGAATATTTTTTTTACAATCCTATGGCAAGTATTGAACCAGGATGAAATTCCATCTGTGAAAGCATTTCTGACACTTCCAAAAACAACCCATAACACCACAACCAATGAATTAGATCCAAACAAGCCAGTTAAGAAAAAAAAAAAAAACAGGTGGCTGGAGGGAAGACCTTAGACATTGGACATTCGATAAACTGCCACAGATAGCCACACGTCTCCATGTCCAAACACTCGCTGAATGCCTATTGCACTTTTGTTTTTCACTGTAAATAACTATTGGTAATTGTTTTACCATTCTATTCATCAATCAGCCTTTCATTTTTTATTTTAGAATATGACTCTCTATGTACAGCTATTGGTAAAGTGCAACTGGACTTTTTTTTTTTTTTTAAACATCATTCATCCAGTTCCTTCTTTCACTTGTCACTTTGTACAAAGTCAGGACAAAAGATAATTTGAAATTCAAGACACTTTCATCAACTGTAAATACACCTACCAGATATATACAACTGAGGGGAAAGAGTTTATTTCCGTATCTCACATTTATGGCAGTATCTTCATCTCCCTACTGTTAATAAAAATAAAATTCTGAATCCAGAAATAAAGTAAGTAAAAATAAAATAAGCAGCAGGCATAAAATTACACTGACTCATGCAGTAATGTCTGTGCCAAGCCAAATTATGTCAATCTCAGCAGAATTAATAAAGCACAGCAGTGAATCATAAATTAGTCAGATTAGTATAAGACACATATAACAGTTGTTTTGAGTGTTTAATGTGTTTTTGAAGGATTTGGGCTGAGTCTGATCATTAGCATCATGCTAACAATTCTGCTGCCTCATCAAAGGATGACAGACTTCACTCAAACTCTCTTCATACACGTACAAACAGTCACTTACTATGTTTTCTGTCATGTTGATGAGGTGAGCCGTCCCTCCTAGTGTCGCTGAAATGACAGTTCAAGTGTTTAAATGACGCTGTTTATGTAATGTGATCTGTTCGGATCTGACTAGCGATGCCAAACTCACAGAACCGGTGCTACATGTAAATGAATCCGGGCTGTGACGGGATCCTGCTTAAAGTGACCGGACAGAAACAAGGAAGTTCCATGTTCTGTTCCTGTATTTATTTTGGTTTATTTTTTAAATAAACTTTAAAGGAATAGTTCACCCAAAAATGAAAATTCTCTCATCATTTACTCATCCTCGATGTAATTATCAAAGAGATTATTGTAGTTACAAAGATGTGTCACTAGATGGCGATGTTACAAAGGTGCATCTAAGTAATGTTTATAATGTTTATACATAGAAGAAGAACATCCTTCGGCGGCTGTTTCTCGTATGGTAGGCTGCGTCCAATAAATCCCTTTTCTTTCTTTTTTTAAAGTTGGTTAAAAAATATATTTTATTGGTGACACAACTATTTAACAGCAATGGCAATTTACTTATACTCTCGGAATTCTAAAAGTATCTTTTAAGGAATTTATAACTGTGATTGATGCTATACCTTTTGAAATTATTTAATTATTAAAATATAACATTTTTTCAAGACCAAATATTGACTTTACTGTTAAGTTGGAAGGTATACTTATTTCAGATTAAAAAATAATAATAACAGCTATCATAGGAAAATCTGTCAAAATTGTGCAGCTCCATCAGCCAAAAGTGTTTCAAAATATTAATTGGGAAGAAACCTTTAAAATTACAAGAATATATTGTGTGACCAATATGATTTGTGAGGTCTCGTTTTAAGATTATTCACAGGATTTACCCTGTTAAACAAGTTATTGCAAGATTTAGGAAATATATTGATTTAAAATGTGCTTTTTGTAACATTGAAATTGAAAGCATTGTACAGCCGTGGCCAAAAGTATTGGCAGTGACATTCATTTTGTGTTTCGCAAATTTTTCTGCTTCAGTTGTTGTGGTGTTGATTCACGTTGTTTCTAGATTATTGTGCAGAGTGATCAGATGCATTTTAAATAATTGCCAAAAGCTTTATTGGCCACAAAAACCCAAATTTCACTGTTTTTTTGGCCCTGTCACAAAATGACCAGCTAACATCGTTTCACTAATCATGTCAGCAGCACCTGGGAAAGTGTGAAGGAGTACTTGTCAGGTGAAATCACTCTATCATTCTGATTGGATTATAAGAGCAGACTTTTTATATAAAAGGAAGGAAGAAGTGCTTCCAAGCATTGTGTTCTTGTTAGCAATGGTTTCCTCTAAAGAAAGACGTGCAGCCATCGTCGCTTTGCATCAATATGGCCTCACATGCAAGGAAATTGCTGCAAAGAATATTGCACCTGAAAGAACCATTTAGCGGATCATCGAGAACTTCAAGGAGAGAGGTTCAACTGCAGTGAAGAAGACTTCAGGACGTCCCAGTGTCCAGCAAGTGCCAGGACCATCTACTCTTGAAGAGTCAGCTACAGAATCGTATCACCACCAGTGCAGAGCTTGCTCAATATTGGCAGCAGGTTGGTGTGAGTGCATCTGCACGCACAGTGAGGCGAAAACTTTTATACAATGGCCTGGTGTCAAGAAGGGCAGCAAAGAAGCCACTTCTCTCCAAGAAAAACATCAAGGACAGACTGAAATTCTGCAGGAAGTACAAGGATTGGACAGCAGAAGACTGGTGTAAAGATATTATCTCTGATGAAGCCCCCTTCCAACTGTTTGGGACATCTGGAAAATCAATAGTCTGGAGAAGAAAAATGGAACGCTACCATGAAGGTGCGTACACACTGCCAGCGACTTTGTCGCTGCAGGTCGCCAGTGGCTGGCGGTGAAGTCGCTAATGGGCGTTCCCACTACTGGTTGCCTAGTAACGTTTATAAATGACATTCACGGATGTCATTCCATTGCTGTTGACAGCGAATCTCTTTTCTTGCCACTAAAAACAAACATTTTGGAGGGAAAAGACTAAATATAAATGGAATCAGTACATAAAATGCTTTATATCAAAGATGACTGAGAAACAAGGCGTGCTGTTTGCCATAGCGGCTGTTTATCTGCGGCATGCAAATGCTGTCTGTGTCCATAAAATCCCCGCGATCTCAGATACACCTTTCCCCCCAGTATTTTTCTTAAAAATGTCTTTGTACGTGGGAAGAGACATATCATAGAGCACTGGAAAATTTTGCGCGCGCGATGTCGCTGGCAGCGTGTACGCACCTTGAGTCCTGTGTCGTGCCAACAGTGAAGCATCCTGAGACCATCCATATGTGGGGTTGCTTTTCATCCAAGGGAGTGGGCTCTCTCACAATTCGGCCCCAAAACACTGCCATGAATAAAGAATGGTATCAAAACGTCCTGCAAGAGCAACTTCTGTCAAAAGATCCAGGAGAAATTTGGTGATGATCCGTGCATTTTCCAGCATGATGGAGCACCATGTCATAAGGCAACAGTGATAATGAAGTGGCTCAGAGATCATTATATTTAAATTTTGGATCCATGGCCATGCAACTCCCCGTATCTTAATCCCATTGAGAACCTGTGACCAATCTTCAAAAGGCGAGTGGACAAGCAGAAGCCCACAGATTGTGATCAACTCTGAGCACTAATAAGGCAAGAATGGATCACCATCAGTCAGGATTTGGCCCAGAAGCTGATATCCAGCATGGCAGAGTGAATTGCAGAGGTTATGAAGAACAAGGGTCAACTCTGTAAATATTGACTCTTTGCATATATTGAATGTTTTTTGCCAATAAAAGCCTTTAAAACTTATAAAACGCTTATCATTGTTTTCCAGTATATCATAGAAACATGTGAAAAAAGAATCTACAAATACTGAAGTAGCAAACTTTGCAAAACACAAAATGTATGTCACTGCCAATACTTTTGACCATGGCTGTACCCCTTTTTTTTTTTTGGACTGTATCTATACAAAAATGTGTTGGTGTGATTTAGAATATTTTATTAAGATGAATACGGGTATTGATATGCATTTAAGGAAAGAGGTTGTTTTGTTTTATTTTCATAGTAAAATTGAACATAAAGCATAGTATATTATAAATGTATTGTTGATTTATGGAAAATATTTTATTCATATATGTAAATGGTCGTCACAGAAACCAAACTTATCACACTTCAAAATAGAAGTAAAATAATACTTTAATATATTAACTGGAGTAAAAGACAGTAAAGCACTACAAAGTATGAATACTTTCAAAGTATAAAGCCTTGAATATTCCCTTTTGAATCTTAATATTATATGCATTGTATATTGTATAATTTATAGCCTTTTGAATTCTGTATATTGTCGATATGCCTTTTTGTTAGTTTTTTTATTATTATTTTTGTTTTGTTTGTTTGTTTATTTCTGATGCTTTCAGTTGGTTTGACTCTCATGTTATATTGATTAAAGCAATAATAAAGAATAAAAAAAGGCTGCGTCCTCCGAGGTCGCATTTGTTGGCCGCATACGTCATCGAGGTTGTCTCGATTCAGAAAAGCGACACTTCGAATGCGACCATCTTTCACGGGAATTCGGAGGATCCATGAGGTGTATCATTCGTGGGCAATCACAACCCACAATGTTTCGCTTCAACGGAAATGTAAAAAAAATGACGCCAATTTGCCCGTAAAGATGATTCAAGTTCAAGTACCACAGTAGATGGGTGCAGAGTATATAATATGTATAATTATATAAATATATAATTAAAATAAAGTATTTGACTAAAAGTACACCTGTTAAATCTATTTTCTTTTCTCTTTATCTCATTATAACTCTTCTAAAATGTACCTCATGCATTCCCTTCCAGAGGAACTTTGTTCCCTTCTCACTCAAAGCGCTCGCGCTTGTTAAAGAGTGGCGTGCTGTCATAGCAACCATGTTACGGCTGTTTCGGTTTGTCCTACGAAGGCCATCTCGTTTAAACGAGGCTTGTTTAAAGGAGGACACTCGGTATACTGCAGCCTTCAAAGGACGCGTTCTACCTAGCATGCAGCCTTTGAAACGAGAGACACAGCCAGTATTAGCTATACAAGTCGTTAAAATTGCGTGTTTTGGCGTAATATGGGGTACAGAAGCACGATTTATGATTCCAATAGGATCCAATTGAATTGCTGATTTGAAATATGTTCTTTGATGTAATCTTTACCAACCCTCTTTTGGTCATTCTACAGAAACGTCCACATTTGAGGTAGCAAAATGCCTGAAAACAAATGCTGTTTTTTAAACATTTAAACCTAGCTTACCATTTTGGTCAGCCAAATGTTATTTCTAAATATGTTTTGCACATGTAGTTACAGGCACAGAAGGATTATTATAATGCAAAAAAATTAAGGTTGTAAAAGAGATTTAGCTTTTACTCATTTAAATCAGGTCTGTGAAAAGTGTGATTGTTTGGAATTTACTCATTTGCAACATCGTAGTTTTGCTACAAAAATCCAAATATTTGAAGAACAGACGTCAAAATAGAATGTTACAATCCTTAATATCCTTACTCTTGAATGAAGACATAGTCAATTCATTTAAAATCAGTTATATGTCAAATATGACAAAAATCACCAGTGACACAATGAAGCTGCAAAGATGGTTATCCTCCAATATTAATTACTGAGATCAGATTACAAATTGAGTATTTGTTATAGAAATTAAAGATTATCACTGACACTTTAGAAAAATATCTTTAACAACTTCTTTGAGTGTTTAAAAAAATTAACTTTAGGAAACTTCTAAAATCTCAATAAATAATAATAATAATAATAATAATATTATATATATATATATATATATATATATATATATATATATATATATATATATATATATATATATATATATATATATATAAAAAACTCTTATGCCATTGTCTGCTTCTAGTATGTTTCTGGATTAAGAGGGTGTAATTTGGGACTGTCCTCAGATAACTAAAACATGGCACCTTTCCACCTGATCCACCTATGTACAAGTGCCCCATGATGAACCTCCAGAACCCCTGCTCAATCTGAACTTATCACTTGATCAGTGCCAGGGGCTCTGGAATTAATCAAATAATCACCATAACAATAACTTCATCTGTAGATATTGCCAGAAGCTCCTCTATACATGTTTGGCCATATACAGTACCTGAATAAAAACAACAGTGACAAATACAAGTTATAATCATGAAATGTGTATTAATATGTGCTATTTTATGCATTATAATGTCATGAACAGCATTTATTAAAGCTTATTCACATAAAGTTATCACTGGTGTTGCTGGAAGAGTGGTAATAGATAGGTATATATAAAATGAAAAGATAGGTATTTTATAAAACGGCAGTTGCATTACCTCAAACTACATGTTGCTAATCATGCTGTATTCTATAAATCATGTCATTTAATACATTTTTAAATGACATATTAAATGACAATATTTTATTAAAAATACATGTATTATTTTATAATAAAATCGGTCATACAAGTGACATCATCTAAAAGCCTCAAATTAAATTATGGAAGAAATTAGGACATTTCAAGTTGATAGGAGCTGCACTGGCATGACTGGAAATAGCCTCCGGTGAGCGTATCAAAGATGGCTAACAGTGGACTGACTTGCTAGAAAGACTCTGACATCACACCTGGAAGTGGTGGCAAAAAGACTGGCACAAACAGTAAACCAAACCTGTAGTTAGCTGGCCCAACAGTTCTCAGAAAGTTAGCTATAACCTTTAAATTGTCCAGTTAAGCTAAATTAAATGTTTTCTGTTAAAAGAAGGCTTCACAGAGGGCTTTAATTTATCAGATTCCATCAGCTGTGGCTGACTGGACTAAGGAGAACATTTCCAACTTGTGGTTTTGCAGTAAGCATATATTTAACATGTATGTTATTAACTAATAAGGAGTTACATTTTGTTTGTTCTCACCCAAAATCGATTAGATCACTTCAGAAGACATGGATTTTAAATAGAGAATTTAACTTATTTTATTTTTATTTAAAAAATAACATCTAAAATCTATAATATGTCGTGCCCATTTTATATCTTTTGAATACACTGTATGGACACATGAGCTGCGCTAATGCAAATTTCTTGAAAATTAAAAAGCACTGCATTAATTGCATAGTTCACCCTAAAATGAAAATGTATTAAATCACTCTCATGTTTTTCCAAAACAACTTTCTTAAGTCTATAACTTTATTTCTTCCATGGAGCACCAAAGGATATGTTACGCAGAAAGTTAGCCTCAGTCACCTCCACTTTCATTGCATCTTGCAGTACAAAACTCCAAACAATGTAAGAAAATATTGACTGAGTTTAACATTCTGCTTGACAGCTCCTGTTGTGTTCCACTGAAGACAGTAAGTCAAAGACTACTCTGCATAAAACTCTGAAGAAGGACAGAATGCAGTTGAGAAGATTCGTCAAATCAGTTCTAAGCTTTTTAACAGCAGAACTGGGTGCTAGTTTTGTAACATTTTGAGGGTACATTTTTGTAACATGTCAAAAACTGCATTTTATTCCTGTAGCCTCAACTGAAATAGTCAATCAGGTTATATTCAATCACTTTTGATTAAAATATAAGAACATAGAAAAACATGGTTTCTTTATTTTTTTATTTTTATTTTGATCTTATCCTGTAGAGAGTAAACTTCACTCCAGTCACTGAAGTTTGCAAGAGTCAACCCTCAAACATGGTAGAGACCTTAAGAATTCATGAGCAGCCTGAAACCATTTACTGCAGAATACTTTACAATAGCAGAACTTCACACAGAGCTTGAGATTTTAGGACATATATTGTAGGACATGAAAAGGATCTGGGCGAAAAAGAACCTGTAACCATTCATGTGAAAAACATTACTTTGACTGTACCTTTTTAAATGTAGAATTTACTTTGAGAACATAGAAAATTAAATGTTTATTTTGGATATATTCTTGACTGTGTTGGGAAATGGGCTTTTTACTACAATTCACTAAATAAGATAAAGAAAATTTAACTAGTGGCTAGATGGATGGATGGATGGATGATGGATGGATGGATGGATGGATGGATGGATGGATGGATGGATGGATGGATGGATGGATGGATGATGGATGGATGGATGGATGGATGGATGGATGGATGGATGGATGGATGGATGATGGATGGATGGATGATGGATGGATGGATGATTGAATGAATGACTAAACAAACACAAGAGCCTTAAAAAAGAGCATGCAAAAAACAAAAACGTAAACACAAGCTCAACACAATGTTAATAAAGCGAAAGAAAATAAGAAGAAACAGCCATATTAATGGCTCAAAATTAAATCCAAAATAAATCTATGAAAGATACAGGACATTTAAATGAAGCTATTTATAAAATTATAATCGACAACATTATACAATTAAATATACAAATGGAAAAAATAATATATTTGATATAAATAACACTAGTAAAACTAAAGAGGGACATGATGATGACATAATGCTAATGAGATATGATGATAATGACGATGTTGATGATGAAGGATCAAATAGCACTAAATGATCATGAAAGAGAAAAAAGACATCCACATGACAGCCCAATACTGCTTCCTAACCAAACCTGATACATTTACTGTTACTGAGAAATGTAACTTTAAATGAATGCTAGTGTTACAATCATAATCATAATCCAGGGTGTGATTTCTGCCCAACAACAGTGTGCTTGACCAAAATGGTATTAACAAAAAAATAATAATAATCAAATCAAGCATTTCTTTTCCAGAGCATGTCATTAAGGTTACACACAATGCACAGAAAATAAAAAGTATATGATGGTAGAAAGGCTGAAACTTCTTTAAGGATCTGCAGTTGTTGAAATTGGGTGTTATTGTATAGTAAATGGAGTTACAGATTTGGGGATTGTTCTACTGTAAGTGCAGCATCTCAGCCAAATTACTCTCAGTGTTGGTCGGCAGGGTGTCTCATCTCTACAGGACTTTGATCTTCTTTTATGATCTCGGCGAAGGTGGACAGGGGAAGCACCGAGGCACGTGAAACGAGAAGCCGGACATTTCACGGGTATAACACTTGTTTTTGCTCACTCTGAGGCTGTTTTACTTGTTTGGTGTTTCAAAAGAAAAGAGGGAGGAAGAGTGGGAAAAAGAAAAATAGTGCACAGAAAAGATAAGAGCAGCAGTGCGCCTTTAAAAACGAAACCCAACCTGACAGAATACTGAGCAAAATACAGATGTGTTTTTGTCCTAGTATAAAGCAGATGTGGAAAATGTACTCTGCCTGCAAGAAAGAAGTGAAACCAGAAGGATGTAAAGTCAGACTGATATTTTTTGTTGAGTGTTTTTCCTTGTTTTTCTATTTTTATAAATGTTGCAGTTTTCTGTGTTTATTCTGTTATAAAAGTAGGAATGGTCCACTTGGAGACGATGGCAGGTGGTTTATAGCACATGACAGGAAGGGGTCTAAATTTCACAGATGATGATAGGATGGTGGTGGCTCAGATGATACCATACTGAGCCAACTCGTGAAGTTCCAGATGATTGAAAGCCTCCCAGGGGCAGATGACTGTGATATCTGTAGGAAAAATCACAGCAACGTGAGTTTGATGAAGGGAAATTAACCTAAGCTGCTTGAAGGCAAGGTAGCACTCAGGTCTGCCTAATCATAGTGAAGTCATACATGTCATACAGGATATGTAATGATGCCTGGTGTAAGATGCTTGTCTGGCATACACTGTCTGATTAGACTAATCGTTTCAGACAAGGGCAGCTTAGAATAGGTGGTAGATCACGTATTTCACATTGGCAGAATTGGTCCAGCAAAACACATGATGAGAAATGCAGATTATACTTACCAGTGCCTAAACCTTCCATGCCAGGGATATCATCTCCGAAACTGTAAATAAAAAATAACATTCGATTTTGCAACAGTCACACTTAAAGTTTTTCTACACCCTTTGGGGAAAAAAAGTGGTTAATTTGGGTACTAGAGACTACAGGGTACTTTATTCAACTCCATATAGTGCTTTATTTAATTATTTAATTTTAGTCTATATAACCCTTTTATTAAAAGAGGCACATTTAGAATCGTTTTGGCACAAAATCTATTTATGATCCCATGTTTGGAACCCCTAAAATGTTCTATGTAACACCTTCAAAAAGTAAAAAAAAAGTTAGAGGTAGAGGTTCAATGAATATAAAGGTTCTATATAAAGCTTGTATATGGAACTCTTTCAGCTGGCAACAAAGAACCCTATGGGGTTCTTTTAATTTAATCCTTATAAAAGGTTCTATATGGAACATTTTAAGGGTTCTATACATAAAAACAGTTAACTCATTTAAGGTTCTACATAGTATAATTTGTTTTAAGAGTGTATGATGGAATTCTATAATATTATTGTAATCAGTATCATAGCAGATTACTCCAGTGTACTGTATATAATCACAAATCCATTATCATATAAACAAATCTATGATCCAATTTTGTTTAGTTCTCGCACTACAAACTTACCCTTGCACACCCTTCTTTGGTGGCTTGCTCTTGAACTGACGAGTCTGCCTCTGCTTGAACTTGGGCGGTCCTTTGCGTGGCGTTGCAGGGCCACCGGTGACACGGGTGGCTGACTTCATATCTGGTTTGGGGGGCTCAAGATTCATGGCTGTTAGTTTCTTTTGGTCGCTTTTCTTTGTATTCGCTCTCCGTGACGAAGTGCTTCAATCTGATGTAAATAAGAAAGACAGGAGTGAGTTTATTGTCCACAACCAATGACATATTGATTATTCTATAAATTGGGGTTGGCACGTGCTGCAAAAGAGAATTATGTTTAATATTTTTTTTCCTTTGAAAGTAATGGCCCATAACCAGGTATACTATAAAAACACTTAAAAGCACATTTTAAATATATTTTTAATTACGCATTAGAGACCATGTTGTTTAGGAAGTGTAATTGCAAGGTTAAACTGGCTAACTTTTTGCATAATAAACATCTTTGCAGCCACAGGTCTTCATATCTTCCAGACCTCAGACTGAGAGAACTGTATCCATAATCTTCTTACTAATGATAATACTCAAATTCAAATCCATTTTCTGCTGTTATTGAATGTCTAACATGGCACGTGCTCTAATAAATGAGCTCAGGTAATGGGTAGGGTGACCCATTTTGTGTAATCCAAGGCTTGGATTAATAAATGTCCCCCACCCCATCTGATGGTGGCAATCTGCACTTGGGTTAATCTTATTAGAGTAGGGATAACACCAAACTTGCTTAGCCAGCAAAATATAAGAGTCAAAAAAATGACCTTCAAGTATATTCGGCAAAGACAAAAAGGAATGGTGTTACAATTATGTCAACACTTTATGTTTGCTGTTTAACCAACATTGTGGATCAGTGTTTTTTGGAAGAGAGATTACAATAATTAATTCTAGCAAAATAATTACATTTTATTCATAAAATAAGTGGTTTATACACAAATTCTTAAATAATTTTCATGCATTTGCATTTCATAATAATAGAAGTCCAAATGAATATTCAAAACCTTTAATTTATGAATGTTAATTATAATACATTCATAATAATAATGCTGTCTAATTTGCTTCACTCTAGAGGAAATTCCACAGAATAAATGTAAACAATCCACTTTTTATATCTTTGAAATGTATCATAGGAAATGATTACACAGTTCTCTGGAATATCTGATTCTGATTGGTCAATCACAGCATTCTGTGGTCAAATATCTTTGTTTATTGACCACTAAACTGTATAATTAATCATTGTCCAATGACAACCGATTTCCTAAATATCTGTGCTGATTTCTCTTGTATCGCTCTGGTTACTTCTGACATAATTAAATCATAATTGATTAATTGCCACTCATTACAATTTCTTATCCATTTATTTATTTGGATAGAAGCCAAATAATAACATACATCCCTTCAGGATCAAACAAGACCCCAACACATATTATTGCTTGCTAATCTATTATATGAAATTGTCTGAGAGCCCACTGTTGCATTATAGCATTATGTAGCATTTAGACTTCAAGACTCATTGTATCTTTTCAACCACACAGCTACATTACAACATTATATTATTACTGAGCAACCCATTGCATATCACATAATTCCATATTCCATTCTTTTACTTACTGATTTGTTGTTTGACAGGCTGATGACGGGGTGCGGTTGCAGCACTGTTGAATATGTCTATCCTTTGGAGGAGTGGATGTTAGTGCTGGGCTTTCTTTAGGAGTGATGATGGGAAGACAGGTCTTTTATATTCTCTTCCCCCCTTAGAAGATTAGGAGGGGGACGCCTCTTGCCCCTGATCCCCTTGACTGCAGACAGACACAATGTGTGTGTGTAAATATGTTTAGTGGGGCATGTGTTTTGAGTAACTTCATGTGCATGTAACAACTTGTTTATACACTTTAGTTGTATTTATTTCCTATTGTGGTGAAACATAATGATCACCAAGAGGCATATAAACTGTATATACGTGCCTAGAATGTTTTCTAAGGTAATTTGTTAAATGTTTAACAAATAAAATAAAAAAAAACTGTGACCATTTGTCAAAAAAATGCTGTCAGGTATTCTGCTTCTTTCTCTCATATTGTGCATAGCAATTATGCATTCAGTAGCATAGATAAAACTTAATTAAATTGATTCAATTTATCTACTTTCAGATTTTTTAATATTTTAACATTTTACTGCCTAAGATTAAAGAACGCTTGAAGAAATTTGTTTGTATTTATCAATAATCATATTTATACAAAAGAAAACAAAGACATGTGACAAACAAATGATTCTAGAATGATTCTAGAAAATGTTAATTGTATGTAATGCTTGAGATGGGATTTGCTGATATAATATCATACTGTAATGTTATAATGGAAATATAAAACTGGATTGTAGCTTGTGTTTGACAGTTGAGAGGTCTTCTTGGTCAGTCTTGCTTGTTCTGCAATATTCTATCATTGTTACGCAACAGACCCACATCTGTGTATGTCTGTTACATTATCCTGTGGATCTCATTGGCAACTCATCCTCAAGACTTTAGCATTTTTAGAGATCAACTTCAGCTCATGGTTCACTTTGGACTCCTCCAAAACTACTTTCAGAACAGCACAAAAACTGTTGAAGGTTCTAGATTAAAGGTTGGAGGTTTAATTAGTTGATTACATGGTCAGGATTACTTTGCCTCGTTAAGCTATCTGGCCATCTGTATTGGTAATGTGTTTTTTAATTTTTTTATTGACAAGCTGTTGTCAGTTCAGTGATGAGATTAAATCATTCTGATATAATCTGTGATTAGGATCAACACTCAATAACAAATTTAATTACTCCTTTGTTCGGCATTATTGTGGGTGGGTAGATCATGTTATTTTTTTATATTTCCTCCACAGAGCATTAGATTATTTTATATTATCAGGTTTTGTTTGAAAATTGTAGAAAGTAAAAATAATAATAAAATAAAAAATGTCCACGCTGACAGTTTGGCATAATTGTAACATATATAAAAACTTTGTAGCAGAAATAATTAAAGTGTCAGTATCTGATAAAAATGTTTATAAAGGGATTTAGGGGTCATTGGGTTTTCATAATTCTAAAGCTGTCTGTGGGTCAGAATTTGCCCCCATGACCTCAGCAGAAGGTTGTGGGGTCGAACGTGCCCCTCACTCTGTCTGTGGTTAATGAGATATAAAGAAGAGACACAAGAGAGGACCTTGATCAATGATACAAAGCCAATGCGGTACTGTGGTTCATGTGTTCTAACAATTGATAATTAGTTTGAGCTTGACGCCATTCAACCAATCACACACACACACACACACACACTACTACAGTATATACTATGTATGTACAGTATATATACATATATATATATATATATATATATATATACAGTCTATTCTGCATATATTTAGCAATGCAAGTACAGTGTGCAGGATGTAAATAAACATTCAAGATAAGGTCATAGAATAACCCATATTGATTGAGGACAGATCTGAAAATTGAATGGGAATTGTCCCCCTAAATGGTGGTTGGTTATGGCCCTGTACATATGTAATTTTGAATCTGGAGGAGAATGATCATTCTAAGACCATATACTTTTTCATACAGTATAAATAGATGAGTCAGAATATAAAATAGCCCTAATATCCTTAGTTATATTAAGATATAATTGTTTTTCAAGTGTATTATGTTTGCATGCCTAAATATATTTAAAGTCTTATTAAAGGAACAAACTACTCAAACTTCACTGTCATTAATGACCCCCATGAATCTGTCCATAGTGAAATCTTGTCCACAGAATATCTAACCACGATTCACGTCATTCATCACAAATCCTTCAAGCAGATTGATCATAGCCCAGTTCCCTGGCCTCAGCTCGGCATGTGGCATCAAGCCTTCATATGCTGACTAACGGACACACAGATCAGGATGATTGTCGTCAAAGAAACCACTCATTCAAATGCTGGCCAATGTCATGAATAATCTTTGCTGCAAGGCAAACCTGTTGGATATTCAGAGCCAGGCAATGTGTCCTCTAATGACATGAGACCTTATCAGAGAGAGAAACATATGACCCTTGTCAGAAATAAGCACTTGCAAAAAAGACTTAGCATTATTATTATTACTACTACTATTAAGCATATTTAATTTTTCTTATTTAAACCTGGGAGTACTCATAAATTCTAATAAATAAACAGTGCATTAAGCTGGAAAAAGAATGCAAAAAAGGACGATTTTGACTAGCGGACCTACTGAATGTTTTATAAAGAAACACCTTCATTTAAACCAAGTTTCATACTTAAATAGACTACCTGGCCAAAAAAAAAGGTTGCATACTCTAATAATATGTTGGACTGCCTTTAGCTTTGATTACGCCATGCATTCGTCGTGGCATTGTTTTGACAACCATATGCAACGTCACAATTCATGTGAGAAAATGATTCTTCATGCTCCCTGAACCACTCTTTCACAATTTGAGCCCAATGAATCTTGGCATTGTTGTCCTGGAATATGCCCATGCCAACAGGGAAGAAAGAAAATCTCAACCTGGTCATAACCTGGTCATTCAGTACATTCGGGTAGTCAGCTGACTTCATTTTATTGCCGCATATTGTTGCTGAGCCTAGACCTGACCAATTGAAGTAACCCCAGATCATAACACTGCCTCCAGAGGCTTGTACAGTGGGCACTATGCACGATGGGTGCATCGCTTCATGCGCTTCCCTTCTTGCTCTGACATGCCCATCGCTTTGGAATAGGATAAATCTGGACTCATCAGACCACATGACCTTTTTCCATTGTTCCACAGTCCAATCTTTATTCTCCCTAGCAAATTGAAGTTGATTTTTTCCAATTAGAATCACTAACAAAGGGCTTTCATGTGGCCACACAGCAGTTAAGTCCCAATCCTGTAAGTTCTCATCGCATTGTGCTGTGAAAATGTTCTAACTTTTACTATTAAACATAGCCGTGAGTTCTACGGTACATTTGTTACGATGTGACTTCACCAAGCATTTTAGTGATCTCCGATCATGATCATTCAAGATTATTTTTCAGACCACATATCTTCCACGAAGCTGACGGCTCACCTTCCAGTGATTTCAGCAATCTCTTTAGTTGTTTTATTTGCTTGATGCAGAAAACAATTTCCACAATCACAGGATACGTCTTCCGAGATGGTTGTTTAAGAAACGAGAAGCTACTTACTGCATCAGTTAGAGTTAAAAGAATTCTTGTCAGCATAACATATTAATCACTGCAATAATGATAGGCTAAATGAATAAAGAGGCTAATGATTGGAATAATGATCCAATCATAGGCTCTTAAGTATCTGCTTATTTAAATCCAAACTGCGACTTTTTTTTTTTGGCCAGGCAGTGTATGATTGACAAGCATTTCAGAAGGATTTTAGATTAACTGGATGTTATTGTTGCCTTTCCATGTAAATGTTACATATTCTGTTCAGTTCTGTTCTGTTGGTTATGGTGTAACTCGAATCTTGAAAGAAGTTTGCTCTTATTTGAGCCAACTTTATAAAGATGCGAAAAACAACAACTTTTACATTAAGCCATCATTTTACTCAACAAAATAACACATATCAGTCTTTATAAATACAACAATAAATAAGCGAAAATGTGGGCTTTCTCAAATGTATTAAACAAATATATAAATACATCTTATAACATTTAATACCATTTTTAGCATGACATTATAACACCACTTTATTAGCAAAAAGATCTGTCATGCTTCTCTATATATCAAGGCCTTATCATGAAAGTAGTCTGACGTCAGTCCGTTCTGGTAAGTGATACTGAACATGTTCTTATGTATGACTTTGAAAATTCACAATTCTGTTAAAACACTTCCATATTTATTTCCATTGAAATTAACTGTGCTACAATTTGTAAAGATGCTAAAACATCAGATATAAATTTGACACAAGCATATAATCAAAACTATTATTTTCATAACATTTACTGTAAAGACAAATTAGACATCGAACTCAAAATCCAGGCAACAACAATGCAACCTCAATCATTTGATTCAAGCTCATGAACCCTGTAGGACTTTATTGCATTAGTCAGTTGTATGACAGAAATAGCTTTGGGATAATGTACCACTGTCTTAACAAATAGACTTTTTGTATTGAAATCGTTTTTGAGACTTTTTGTTTAAAAATAGTTTGCTCACCACACATGCTGAATCACTACCACTCATAAGGGTCAATGAAACATAACCTGTGAAGAACAAGTCCATATCAAATTTAACCTCAAAATCCAAAAAGAAAAAAAAGAAGTTATGTATCCCCAAATTCTCATTAGAATAATATGTATTTATTTAAAGGGATATTTCACCCAAAAATGAAAATTCTCTGATCATGTACTCACCATCATGCCATCACAGATGTGAATAACTTTCTTCTGCTGAACACAAGCAAAGATATTTAGAAGAATATCTCAGATCTGTAGGTCCACACAGTGCAAAAGAATGGATGAATAGGGATAGTGAATAATCCATAAGACTGCTGGAGGTTCATATGGAATATGAAACAATATGATAGGAGTGGGTGAGAAGAAGATCGATATTTAAATCCTTTTTACCAATTATCCTCCCTGCCAAGTAGGTGGCGATATGCACAAAGAATGTGAATCACCAAAAACACAAGATGAAGAATGTGAAAGTGGAGATTGATAGCAACTTACCCATACTTATATAGCTTCAGAAGACATGGACTTGACCACTGAAATTGTATGGATGACATTCATGTTGCAAATACTTTCATACCCATTCACTTGCATTGTATGGACCTACTTGGCTGAGATATTCTTCTAAAAATCTTGATTTGTGTTCTGCAGAAGAAAGAAATTCATACACATCTGGGTTCATTTTTGGGTCAACTATTCCTTTATAGCATAAAGGCAGTACAAAAACATTACCATGATATATAATACAGTAAAGTAATATATAAATATAATTATATATATATATATATATATATATATATATATATATATATATATATATATATATATATATATAGGACAAAATATATAGAGTAATCACAACAAATTTAATTATAAGTCATAAAAACTCAAAAAGTAAAATGTCTTGATGCATTGTGGTTTTAAGAATTTGAGTCAATGTGCGACTGTTATAAAAATAATGTCACAATGCAAAAAATCTAAAAAAGTCCTAAAAAATAGGCTGATTTTTCTTTAGGCAAAACATAATCTTTCTTTTTTGATTTTGAAGTGAAATATGACCCAGACCTAATTTTCACAGGCTTTGAGAGTTTCACCTACAAAAATTCACTCCTGTTCTAGTTGTGCAAATATCTTGTTTGCTGCTACAAAACACTGATTCAAAATTCAGGGCCTAAATCTATCACCACCATCATCATGACTTCTTCATCAGTTTGATCTCCATTTTAAGATAAGTCTTCAGGTTGTCATCGAGAACGTTCTCCTCAATTGCTTCCAGAGCTCTGTCTCCACCATCACTGTAATATTTCAACAGCTTTTCTGCATGTTCGATCCACACACAGTTATGACAGCCGCTCATGCAACAGCAGGTGGGGGGAAATGGAGGACCCTGGTCTGCTGGATCTGAGACAGTCTGTGTCTGGTCCACACTATTGAAGGTGGACAGAGACTCAGGGGTTGAACATTGCAGTCCACAGGCAGTGAAGTGCAAAGTTTTGCTCTGAGAGAGCACAGTCCAATGATGGGGTCTGTACTTGATGAGGGCCATGTAGTAGTAGCACAGCTGCAGGAAAAAGTAACAAACATGGGGGTAATGCCAGTAAGGGTGGACTACTGGACTGACAATACACAACCTTTATAGGCCATATATAATGTACAGATTATGCTTTAATTCACCAATTGACCACAATGAATTGTCAGGACATTACTGATGTAAAAAAGAGCACCATTACTATTTGAAAAAAGTTATTTTTTATCAAATCTAAACAGGTCCCAATTATTCCTGGAGTAATCATGCTAAATTGCTAATTTGGTACTAGAAAGTCACTTGCCATTATATCAAACACAGTTGAAAGATATTTGGTTTGTTAAATGAAGCTTAACATTGTCTTTGTGTTTGTTTTTTAGTTGCCACAGTATGCAGACTGGCATGTCTTAAGGTCAAAAATGGCAAAAAATAAACTGCTTTCTCAAGAAACTCATCAGTCAATCATTGTTTTGAGGAACGAAGGCTATACAATGCATGAAATTGCCAAAAAAATAGATTTCATACAAAGGTGTACACTACAGTCTTCAAAGACAAAGGATAACAGGCTTTAACAAGGACAGAAAGAGATGTGGAAGTCCAGATGTACAACTAAACAAGAGGATAAGTACTGTACATCAGACTCTCTAGTTTGAGAAATAGACACCTCACATGTGACAGCTTCATTGAATTCTACCCGCTCAACACCAGTTTCATGTACAACAGTAAAGAGAAGACTCAGGAGGCCTTATGGGAAGAATTGCAAAGAAAAAGCCACTTTTGAAACAGAAAAACAAAAAGAAAAGATTAGAGTGGGTAAAGAAACACAGACATTGGACAACAGATAATTGGAAAACAGTGTTATGGATCTTAACCCCATTTAGCTTTTGTGGGATCAGCTAGACTGTAAGGTGTGTGAGAAGTGCCCGACAAGACTTGCCACATCTATGGCACGTGCTACAGGAAGTGTTGGGTGAAATGTCACCTGAGTATCTGGAAAAACTGACAGCTAGAATGATAAGGATCTGCAAAGCTGTCATTGCTGCACGTGGAGGATTTTTTGATGAGAACTCTTTGAAGTAGTATTTTAATTTTTTTCAAATAGTAATAATAATTTTTCACATTATTAATGTCCTGACTATACATTGTGATCAGTTGAATGCCTCTTTGGTGAATAAAAGTACCAATTTCTATCCATAGAGCAAAATCTGTACATTATTCCAAACATCAAATTACCATAGTTACAGTTGGGTAATTCCAGCTGTGTAGTACATTTTTCTGTGTCAATCAAATATAGGATAATCACTGAAATAAAAATTTTTTAAAGATGGATATCAAAGTATTAAACACTTTTGGAAGTTGACTTGCATTTTACATGCATTAAACATGTGTACATGCTTTACTCCATCTAAGACTACTTTAAACTGCATTTTTTAATCATTATTTTGTCATTATTATACATGTAGTTTTTATGAACGTATAATATTTAAAAAACACATGCAGATTTGTACTTTTCAAACACATTTGTTACAGGACAAGATCATTGTGAGGCAAAATGGTGATTAAAACTGGTATATAATTCATATAAATTGTAACCTTCAATCTTTATGTTGATTAAAATGTAATCTCATGGACATGCTATGTGTCAACTATCAATTACAAAGAAAAGTTAGCGTAGAGCACGGTAATATACATTTATTATCCTTATACAGTTATATAGCTTTAAACTCGTACAGCACTAAACACATTGTATTTACCAATTTATTAGTCATTTTTATTTTTCAGATCAGACTATTGCAGGCATATAGGCGAGGCTATTAGGGTTTTATTTACAAACCCACCCTCCGCAAACTTGAAGGCATCGCTGGAGTTGATGACAGCTCAGACAGTTTCTTTGGGGAACGGCATGTTTTCCATAAATAAAAGAGTCTATCTGCTACAAAATAATAACAATAAAAAAAGTATTTATAAAATGACACAGCAGACAGCGTCCATATTTGAGTCACGTGTGACCTCTGTTGTGAACGACGGAACGTTCCACCAGACTTAACCAATCAGAGTGAAAAGAGAAAATGATGTGAGCCAATTATAAATTAAGAGACGTATCAGGGGGCGGGGATTAAGGAAAGCGCAATTAACCTGCACTACCGAGTATGTCCAATAGATGCCAGTAATAGACTTAAATGCTGCACCTGACATGGAAAATCTGATAGCAGAATGCTTTAAAATTGTTGTATGGACTACCACAACAAATTATGGCATACTTTGACGTTGCAAAAAACAAGGAATATATTCGAATTTTTCAATATTTAAGGCTAGTTACATCAGACTTGCTTTTAAATGATACATTTATTCACAAAGCAATTGCGGTTTAATTAATAGCAATTATAAAAATAACACGAATACTGTATTATTTCAATAGAACTAATGCAAATTGTAAACATTTGTACGTCAGTAAACTGACATGGCATTTTGACATGGATACCTTAGTATTATGGTCAGCCTGGTTGTGAAGTATCAGTTATGCATGTGATCATTAGATCATTCCCACAGGACTGTGTGTTTAGAAACAGAACACACTGCACCCCCGAGACCAACATCAATTCTGTTGGCATGGAAACCATTAATTTTCAGAATATAAACTACCAGTAAAATTTGGACACACCTACTTTTTCTATATAATGTTCTAAAATATCCAATATTCTATATAATATCAACTAATATACTATACTAATATATGATACCAATCTATAAATATACACACATACTGTATGTGTATGTATGTATGTATGCATGTGTAATATCATATTGTTATTAATATTATAATGAAATAGAATAATAATCTCAGCTAATTCAAGTCATATTTATTATCATACAAGATACCGATACTGATGACTCATAAATAGTTACAAGCGCTCTCATAAACAAACAAGTTTTATTCTAGGGAGGAAACAAGGCTTGGTTTCCCAATGATTATGTCTAGGAAAAACATAGGCCTACTTAAAGGGAGGAATTTTTCCATTCTTGGGACAAGTTTAATCATGTTTTGAAAGGTGAATACATTATGCTATCAAAAGTATTAATTAATAGGCAGCTAACCTGATAAGAAAGCCTGACATATTATGCAATGCCATTATCTCATACAAAAATACATGCTAGTTCCAAGTTTATGCTGTACTCAGTGATTATCATTATGGAGACAGTCATGTAAACTTTTGGGGTCTTATCAATCACAGGTGTGTCTGATACAGTTTAGAGATTGGCATGGTGTTGGCATGGCAAAATGATCATACATGTCTGAGCTGTAGGAGCTGTAGGAGCATAGCTAGTCATTCAATTTGGACAGTAACAGAATATCTTTAATAATGCCTTGTTTTCAATGTGCACAATGGGTATCATTGAGGAAAGGCATTTGTAAAATAGTAAGGTTGTTTTTCAAAAAGCAAACAGTGAATATTTGAATGTGAATATGGACAGCTGCCTGGACTAATCTGATGAGAGAGCTTTTCTGACTGTGAATCAGTAACTATGTATGGCTTGTGAGTCTGTCCCTAGATTGAGGGGGAAAAGGTCCTTGAACACACTTTCACACACAGACACACACATACATATATACGGAGGGTCACACACACACACACACACACACACACACACACACACACACACACACACCTAGACACACGCAAACACATTGAGCTGGATATCTTTCAAATGAGTTGCCATGACAGCCATGGATTCTCTGTCTACCTTGGACAAATAGGTTGGACACATTTCCAACAATGACTAATAACAAAACAAGGCATTTGATGGTTTAGCTAACAGACTTTAGAGTTTAGAGTCACACGTAGAAAACAGAAGCATCTCATACATTCAGCCCCAAATCAGAAAGGGGCATTGTAAATACATTAATCAGTAATCCTAACGATAGAAATGCTCTTTGCAGCACAATAAGCCCTGGCATACTTTCTGACAAGGTCTACACATTCCTGACCTGATTCCTGAAAACACAAAACATATACATTAATAATGAAACCTTAATAAAATTCAAAATTTTCTATTAATATTTTTCATAAATAAATTCTGGTATTATAACTCAGTGTCAGTGTGCTTTGATTAAATATTAATAACCCACAAATTCCTCTTTTACAACATGTTTTTGCTAACGTTATCACTTTCAAAATGTTTTGAGGTTGAATGCTACAGGGTGAAAGATCTCAAAAATTCAAATAATTGCCTTAACTAACAAATATTATTGCCACATAGCACATTATTTACAGTCAGTATTCTTGTGATTTGTGCAAAAAATATTTTTCCAGATAAAAATGTATCACTGTGATTTACCCCCATAGCTAAAGTACTGACTTTGACAAGGCCAATACTGTATATGTAAGTCGTGTCTATAATGGAAAACTTATTTAGACCGTAAGAGAAAATGTGAAATGTAAAACGCTCTTGTGAGTGGAATTATTTTCGTCTGTCACGGATTCAGCATTTTGCCCTGATACAGTTCAAGCCTTCGTTGCTAGTTCGAAAACGTCACTTTAGAGCTAGTAATGGAGAATGGCAAGGCTTGCGCTGCTTTACTGGAGCACTCACTGGAGAAACAAGTTAATGCATTTGTGCATGCGTCTAAGAGTTTGTGTGTAAGTTTGCTTTTGAGGGTGCAAAAGAGAGAAGCTCAGAAACTGAGAGAGATTGAATGTGGGATTACCTTATTTTTTGCAGCTCTCGTCAGAATTAACAACGCTTCAAAATAGCCAAGATCTTCTCAGCAAGTTGTAAACCTTAACAACTGTTTTCAACCCTACTGAAATGCAAGTGTGTGTGCTGACATGAAAGCTCTGTGAACTTGCAATTTTAGTTTCAGATAATGTGATTCCACATTTTCTGTTATGTCTGTTTGGCTTGTTGTATGGAATCATTCAAAATTGTTAATAACAAAAAAGAATAATCAGACCAGGCTGTGTTATTCCAGTCTTCAACTGTCCAGATTTGGTGAGCCTTCTGCAGCCTCAGCTTTCTGTTCTTGGCTGGTAGAAGTGGGAGCCGATGTGGTCTTCTGCTGCTGTAGCCCATCTGCCTCAAGGTTCGACATGTTGTGCATTCTGATATGCTGTTCGGCTCACTGAGTTACAGAGTGGTAATCTGAGATACCGAAGCATCTCTGTCCATGTCTGAACTAGTCTGGCCATTCTCCGTAGACCTCACTTATCAACAAGGCATTTCTATATGCAGAACTGCTGATCGTTGGATCATTTTTGTTTCTGGCACACTTCTGAGTAAACTCTAGAGACTTTTGAGCATAAAAATCCCAGAAGATCAGCAGTTACAGAAATACTCAAACCAGCCCATCTGGCACCAAAAACCATGGCACGGTCGAAATCACTAAGATTACTTTTTCCCCCATTCTAATTGATGACGTGAACCTTAACCGAAGCTCCTGACCCGTATCCACATGATTGTATGCATTGTACTGCTGCCACATGATTGGCTGACAAGATAATTGCATGAATAAGTGGGTGTACAGGTGTACCTAATAAAGTGCTCACTGAGAGTATACAGTATACACAGTTTATACACAGCTATTAACTGTTTCTTTTTTAAATATGTTCAGATTTTTAGTAGAAAACATGACAAATATACTGCGAAAGAGAATGCTCCTTGGACTGTGATGTCTTTGAAAATAAAGTTATTGCTTCCAATAAGAAGACTTTTATTCTTTCTGGACCAATACAGTGACACAAGCTCGCTTTAACACCTGCTGAGCCAACACACTAGACAAACCTGGAACTCTCTGGGGTTCTCTTCCTGCTGCATGGCATTCTGATTCTCTGCTAAGTCATTACACTCGGTGCCACCCACACACACTTCTCCATGTGTCAACAGTTGTTCAGCAATTCTGAGAAGTTGAAAATGGTCTGCACTGTAAATTCTGTATTTATACAGCACTCCACAATCTGGTATTAATAACAAACAATCTCTCTTAGACTGAGTTTTTAAGAATTGCATTTCTCTGTATTGACTTCATGTTAAAAGAATGGCTCATCCAAATATTACTCACCTGAGGGTGATATGTTTTGTTTTTGTTTTTGCATGTGTAGGTATGTGTGTGTGTTTCTTTTTTTAATTGGCTCACCGTGTACAGAGGTGACCATTTGGATTGTGTACAGCTTTATTGCATTCTAAATGTGTTGTTGCATCACTTGCTTTCACAAGAGCAGAATCCAGAGTTTGGTTACGTGCGTGTGAGGGTCTTCAGAGGGTCTTTGGCTTCCGTCCTGTCGAACCTGTGCAGGAACATTAACCTGGTTTCACACAGGTCCAACTTTGTCCAGCTCAAAACAAAGACAGCACTGTTCCCCTCCCTTCCCATCAGACTGGCTGAGACAGTCACTGAATGACACCTTTGTGACAGGGTGAGCTACTCTGCTATCTTGTCCAAGACACACACACACGCACGCACACACACAAACACACATGCGAACGCACGCACGCACGCACGCACACACACACACACACATTTTAAGGTAAGAAATTTCTGCACCCCTAGTGTCACCATATGGAACTGAAAAAAAGAATGATTGTTTTCAAACATGTTTCCAGAACACTTCCCTCTTCTTTCATTGTTCGGACACACAGATGATCCCTCCCCTAAAACACATCATTGGTTGAGCCAGTGTTGTTGTGTTGGGCTTGTTGGGATGCTCAAACAAAGAGAGTAAAGGCCCAGGTATACTTCCTTTTTTTGTGTTCCCTATCAAACCGCAGCTGGTCGACCGCATCTCCTTTTTATCTCTTCTGACTGTGAGCGAATACAAATGCTTTTGACACATTCACACTGTGACTGTTTTTTTGTCACTTTTTTATTTAAGTCAACAGCAGGTGTATGCGCACAGATAAGGACTTTCGTCAAATTTCAGATTTCAGATTCAGATTTTGTACAGACTGTGCTGATGATGAAATTTACATCACTCATAATGTGCACGGAGCTATCAACAACACGGACAACTGAAATATAATTTACCATAATGTTTTGTTAGCACCACAGAACACAAAGGTGTTTACACTTTTTGGGCAGGTCATCCTACAAATGGCTTTCTTATATATTTTACTGTCACATAAAATCACACACTTCAGCTTTATACAAACAGTAAATTCATGGATTTATTGCATCTGATGCCTGAATTTGTTGTAGAGGTTTTTAGAGTGGAAATCATGTTCAGCTAATGAAGTCAAAGCTATAATAATTGCACAACAGCTTCCTGTGTCATGATGCTGTTGTGTGTAATGAAAAGTCACAAGGTACAACAAATTGAATCCCAAAAGTGATATTGCAAGGGCAACCAGGCAAACAAGGACTTGGAGTCATGAGAACGGTCCAATTAAGACCAAATGAAGAGCCAGTCAGCCCTTGTGGGAATATCAGTATTCCCTTTGAAACGTTTTGGGATGCCTTCCTTTTAGATATAGAGAGATTGAAAGATAAACAATCTTTGATACTTTAAGCAAATATGACACAAGATTGGGCTTGAAATTCTTGAAGACAAAGTCAAATCAGTGAAAGAAGGAGCTCAGTCTTTAGAAAATGTTCTTTGTTCCCATCTGAATAGCAATCTAAGAACTGTTTTATTTTACATTTATTTTATATGGTTCACTATTTTGTTTACAGAGTCACAAATAATGGTACGAATGCAATTTAAAACATTCAGTAGGGGCAAGCTAGTTTGGTACCAAATGGTTAATTGTTTTTGATAAATGTGTGTGTGTGTGTATATATATATATATATATATATATATATATATATATATATATATATATATAGTAGATGTTATCATAATATATATTATAGTATATTATATTATATATTAATATAGTTCATGTAATTATTTTGTTATTATTATAATTATAATTAATTATACTTGTAATAGTTAATTGTTTTCTTTTATAATAGCTCATTGTTTGCTTTTTATCTTATATTAGTGCTATCTGCTCTGCCTTATCTATTAAAATGAGTTTTGCTGTTGTAACCTAATCCATTCAGGTTGATTCAGTGAAGTTAAGTATAGCCTAATATTTTTAACTTGAATTAAACCAGTTAATTTAGTTGTTATCACATGAAGCGTAATTTTAGGTTAATGTTTTATTCAGTGTACAACCGCATGGGATTTGTGCTTTTAAATAAATTAATGGGACACCAATTTGTACCTTATTTGTAACAAGTGTCCTATACCATAAGCATTTGCAATTGTGAGGATAACACATATAATCTTCAGAAAGCAATTTGCAACATACTACCAAGTTGCTCTTTTTTTTTTTAAATATGAGAAGGATTTTATTAGACCTTCCCTTGGGCAAACAGCATTACTTAACCCGCTTTGGATGATATGTTTGCTTCAGATATGATATATTCTTTGGAATATTGTATTGTATCTCGGTGACCCTTAAACTGCCTTGATACACTATTTAAAGCAACAGTTTTATAGGCAAATAATATGTTCCGGCCATAATACTTAACAGTGACAAATGCTGAAGTTTTATTGCAACATGTTTGTTCAGTCACCACACATATTCAGCTCATGTTTACCCAAAACCAATTTAGCATTTACAGCTGACATAAATGTCACTATATAAACCATTAAAAATAAAGTGCACCAGCTTCTATTCATCCAAGTCCTCCCAGCTTGAAGCCAGCACTTTATAAATTAGTCCATGGGCGTGTGGTTGAAGAACTGCAAGGTGAACTGGAATTTAAATGGGTTGACTTGTGTCAAAGAAACTTAGCAAACATGACATGCCCATTCTGGTTCAATTTTATACCTTCTTTGTTTTTCAATATGAGTTTCACATACTTTAGGTTAAATTACAGATGAATAACTTTTGAATCACAAAAATGACAAAGATCTTTTTCAGTGCTGTTAAAATGATTGTTTGCATGATACTGGATAATACAGAAGAGAGAAATAGCTTAGATGGGTGGGTTAGCTTGAATGAGGACTGTATAGTCTCTATAAACTAGATTACTGGCCACGTGGATGTCCTTTTAAAGTCCATCCTCACCTGAAAGAGAACAGCAAGTTCATTGTGAGCATGGCTTGAGGTGGATGAAATGATGTCATAATGTAAACAATGTAAATGTGTTTGTAAACAAGGATCCAGTTTCAGGCAGTGTTCAGTTGAGGTTGAGTATTAAAAATGACCTGAAGTGAGGATGTCTATTTATTACAGTAATTTGTCCATTTATTATTAAAACTTTATTCTCTTCTGTATTTCTCAAATATGTTTCTTGCTTTGTTCAATACAGAGTCCTCAATACCATAGGCTTAGTACAGCAGTACAACCACTTTTAAAAAGTGGACAGATAAGTACAGGCAAGGCTGTTTAGCCAACAAACAGTTATGTTATAAAAGCTTCGTCCTAATATGTTCCACCACTTTTCAAGTTTGAACAACTGTGTTTACATTCACAAGAAAATTAAAAATAATATTGGAATATGGTTGTGTTCCCAGTTTGTACCGTATGCATCATGTAAATGCATTAACCTGTTTGCCAAAACCCAATTAAGTCAATATTCTGATATCTATAAATCATCAAAAGTCATTATGTTTATGAGGTTTATACCAGTATTAATTCACATTTTTTTTATCATGTAAACATCTTATCTGGGAGACAGTAAATCCGGTATGTGCTTCCTGAAACTCGAAACACTGCCCCCATTGTTTTTTACAGTATGGGCATGTGTGAGCTCCAGTTTCTGGACAAAATGTCCACAGAGGGGCTTCACAAGTACCATCCCTCAAACTCCAAACTTAAACCTAACCATCAGTGAGTAAAAGCAATCTTGGAACCTCTGAATCGTGCACATCATTGATTATGGAAAAGTATAAATGATTGAATAAAATTACACTAATGTGCATCCAGAATTACTCAAATGCATCGTAATAAATGGCAAGAGAGCACATCTCCCGTATTTCCAGGAAAGAATGGCAGAAAAAGAATGAGCATGTCTCAGTTTATTTAGGTTTATTTCACAGTATATTCAAGTAGCTTTATAGCATGAAAACCTTTTGAGAATAATGGCTTAACCAGAAAAGACCTCAGAGACAGTGTGGCAGAATTGCAACGTTTGTTTAAAGCAATTAAATGATTCCTACATTATTTATATTAGAAATGGTAAAAAATGACATAACAGTAGCCAAAACTCTGAACTGTCTCACAACAACAGTTTTGTAGGAGGAAGAAATCAGCCTGATCTCATGAACATTACGCGAACATGGCAACATTTTTGCTCAATTAACCTTCACCAACCCCTAAACCGAGTGTCATAAAAACAAAAAAGAGGTGAACAAAACAGACATCCTAACCTAAACCAACACCTAAACCTAACCGATAGTGTTGTAAAAGCAAAAAAAGAGATGAACACACAGACATCCTTATGCTAAACCATCACCTAAACCTAACCGATAGTGTTGTAAAAGCAAAAAAAGAGATGAACACACAGACATCCTTATGCTAAACCATCACCTAAACCTAACCGATAGTGTTGTAAAAGCAAAAAAAGAGATGAACAAACAGACATCCTTATCCTACACCATCACCTAAACCTAACCGATAGTGTTGTAAAAGCAAAAAAAGAGATGAACAAACAGACATCCTTATCCTAAACCATCACCTAAACCTAACCGATAGTGTTGTAAAAGCAAAAAAAGAGATGAACAAACAGACATCCTTATCCTACACCATCACCTAAACCTAACCGATAGTGTTGTAAAAGCAAAAAAAGAGATGAACAAACAGACATCCTTATCCTAAACCATCACCTAAACCTAACCGATAGTGTTGTAAAAGCAAAAAAAGAGATGAACAAACAGACATCCTTATGCTAAACCATCACCTAAACCTAACCGATAGTGTTGTAAAAGCAAAAAAAGAGATGAACAAACAGACATCCTTATGCTAAACCATCACCTAAACCTAACCGATAGTGTTGTAAAAGCAAAAAAAGAGATGAACAAACAGACATCCTTATGCTAAACCATCACCTAAACCTAACCGATAGTGTTGTAAAAGCAAAAAAGAGATGAACAAACAGACATCCTTATCCTAAACCATCACCTAAACCTAACCGATAGTGTTGTAAAAGCAGACATGAAATGAAAAGTACAATTTCTGAAGCAACCACATAATTTTATGTCACTTCTATGATACTTTCATCTCACGTGTCAACTTGCGTGCTTGGCTCAAACCGGTCTAAAGTCTAACTCCATCGGGTGAACTACCACGAAAGCTAATAATATAGGAGGAATACGTGTGTAAATGTAAGTGGTCTGTAACAAATATACACTCAACGAGCACTTTTTTAGGAACACTATGGTCCTAATAAAGTGCCCAACATGGTCATCTACTCTTGTAGCCCATCCGCTTCAATGTTTGACATGTTGCGCATTCCAAGATGCTATTCTGCTCACTACAATGTACAGAGTGGTTATCTGAGTTAACACAGGCTTTCTGTCAGCTCAAACCAGTTTGAACGTTCTCCGTTGACCTCTCTCATTAACAAGGCATTTTCGTTTGCAGAACTGCCACTTAATGGATGTTTTTTGTTTTTGGCACTTTTCTGAGTAAACTCAAGAGACTGTTGTGCATGAAAATTCCAGGAGATCAGCAGTTACAGAAATACTCATAGCAGACCGTCTGGCACCAACAAACATGCTATGGGTTGAAATGTCCTGACCCGTATCTGCTTGATTTTATGCATTGCACTGCTACTACACGATTGGCTGATTAGACAATCACATGAATAAGTAGGTGAACAGTTGTTCCAAATAAAGTGAGTGTATTTTCAGTATGATAGTTCACGTCTCTGTGGATATGCATCATTGGCAGTGAACGTGACCACAGACAGGTGAGCTGTGAAATCAAGTTCAACGTGTTTTAGTTTTAGGGTTGTTACAGTAATCATTTGTCTTCTTTCGTTCCATTCTGGCAGCCAGATTGCCATCATTTACATAAGAAATATATGTTACATAATTCAGCAATGTTAAGTGGGCGGAAACGACTGAAAGTGATACGTCCATAACACCTACTCATTCAATGTACCAAATGTCCTCTTAGAATGGAATAACATTAAGTGCCAAACACAATTTACAATCTTGGTGTAGATAAGATACTTGTCTCTGGTCATTATGTGTGCTTTCCCCTTAAATACCCAGGATGCTAAGTTCTCAATGTGAGGAGAACATGCTGATCACATTACCTAAAGATTCAGCATCTAGAATTTACTGGCAGCATTTTAACATTTGATACACGGATGGGACAGGCTGCAGGGAAGACATCCAAGAAGGTTGCCAATAGTTGAACTTGTATCCAGCAATGAAGGTGATCAGAGACATCCTACATAATGTTCTGTCCCAGAGAGGGGGTCATTTATTGTGACTGTACCATAGGATGGGATCTTGCAATCACAGCAGTGTTAACTATGAGATATAATGTATTTTGGTGAATTGTGTGAATATATGAGATGACCAGAATACTAATTGTACAATTGGAAGATGGGCTGTTGCCATGTTTTCTCTGTCCCTTTATAAAAATCCCATTAATATGTTTTAAAATACCAACACAGTCTCAAATAAATATTTAAAGATATGGAATCGTAAGATGGTTATTTGGATTGGGGTTCAATTTAGGACACATTTTCATGGTTAGGTTTAGGTTTTAGTAATGGGTTTAACTGAGGAACTGTTATTTATTTTGCTGTATATGTGTCTCACCAACAGCTATACTCAATTTCTGTTGATGACACACTTAGCATTCTCCCCGAAAGCAACATGATATTTAAAAATGTCTATGTTAAGCACCTATATATACAACACAGAGGCTAAGAAACTGAACGGTGCTGTTACAATAATAATATACAATAGCCCAATAAAGTTTTCTCAGCCCTAACACATTGTTCTCTGTTGTAGGGTGTGAGAAAACACGCTGGCTACTTTCAGACTGACTTGACTTTTTTTGTGTTATGCGAGGTATATCCTGTGCTTCATGTGTAGCTCAGTCTGACATATTTCTGAAAAACTTATCAGTGGTATATGCAAATCTCATCAATGCACTGTAAAAAAAAAAATATAATAAAAACAAATCTGTTGTTTTCACAAAAAACAACCAAAAAAAAAAACTGGCAGCCATGGTTGCCAGAATAATTATGTAATTTTTTTTTTTACAACTTTACAGAACAACTTGTACATTTTAAAACTGTTGTTTTTACCGTATATTTTATGTTGCAGTACCGTTGTTTATATTATTAAACAGTAAACTTAATATTTTAACCTTCTGAAACTATAAAAATCTGCTTTTCACATTAAAATGTGAAAAGTAATTATAGGAGGGCACATGATGACATGAAGTTCATCAATAGTGGCCCTTCCAGGATTAATGACCAATAAACATATTAGAGACAGTGCTCAGTGTCACCCACTAAACTCCACATGTGAAATTTAAATTATGCAATAAACATAAATTAACTACGTCAGATATAACACAGAACACCCCAAAATACATAACTGATATTTAAAATAAGAGGAAACATTAGTATTCCCATAAAATATAATGAAATGTACTGGGTCACACAGTGAGTTCTGGAAAAATTACGGTAAAAAAACGTAATCGGGCGATTACGTTTTTTTACCGTAATTTTAACAATCATTTTCCTTAAAAAGTATGTACTCTCTTGTTAAACATAACATATATTTTAACCATATTTATTTGGGAAAATCATCTAAATAAAACATATTTTTACATGTATTGTCATATATTGTACGGTAACTACTCGTTAACCAATTTAAAAAAAATTTACTTTAGCATTTTTACAGACCTTTACCACTAAAGTTATGGACATATTTTACAGTGTGGTTAAGGAGAAGGGAATTTTCCATTCGACAAACCTCCCTTAGGGAAGTTGTCCTCATGGTGTCCCTTTGACCAGGTCAGAAAATAAATACATCAAATTTCATATTGAATTTCTCGTTTATTTTTAATTTGCTGAAATTTCAAATTATGTACAATAATAAGCAGGACATTCAATTTGAATACAGTCTGAAAAAAGTAATGAAATCATAACGCATTTCATGGTGCAAGATTTTCTCAAGAATTTCACATTGACAAATACAAGGTCGGAAAAACAATGTAATAAACATGGATGCTCTTTTAAACAGATGCTGCACCAAATTATTGTGATTGCAAATGTTTTTCTTTTATACAGAATATATATATACAATTTTAAATTAAGGCTTTTGCATATTTAAGGTAATGCCTAACTTCAGTGTTTATACAAGTGATACAAGCAGCATTTCTCCTTATGCAGGATGAGTGATGGTAAATAAGAGCAAATGTATTTTACAGTCTTTTGTTGGTCTGTGCTTATTTTGTCTTAATTAACAAAGCTGGTAGCATTGCAGTAGTCTATACAATCATTGGTGTCAACTAATCTTTTTAATGTGTCCCTTTAATGTGAACAAAAAAGCCATACATTGTGTATCATGAAATTACACATTGTCTTTCAATGGAGCAAACTGACTTACTGTTTGCCAGCTACTCAAGTTCACGGCAGTTGGTCCATGCAGCCAAAAACAGTAATGAAATGAAATCACAAAATCATTATTAGAAACACCAAGGAGGGGAAAAATTAAAACTGGCACTGGAGCTGATCACTGGAGTCTTCTGTGGAAATTCCCCTACGGTGAGAAAAGAGTTTACATTTAGATCAAATATCAAGACAAATTATATAACAGTTTAAAAGGAACAGTCCACCCCAAAATGAAAGTTCTGCCTTCATCCTGTATGACTTTCTTTCAACAGTAGAACACAACAGCAATGTTGAAGAATGTCTGGAAATAAATGGCGACAAGGGATGTCAAACTCCAAAAAAATTACAAAAAGCAAAATAAAAGTACAATATCGTCCAGATGACTTGAGCACTATATTTCAAGTCTTCAAAAGCTAATAACATAACAATAACATTGTGTGATGAAAATTCTGAAATTTAAGTTAAGACTGATAATCACTGATAATCTTAAATCAACCACAGCAACCACAGGCTTTAAAATCTTATTGACGTTCATTTATATTCAAATGTGTGCATCAAAACTTGTCGGCCCAGTGTTGACACTAGAGCTACGTTGAAGAGAAGATCATCAGTGAATTACGTCTTCAATTTCAGTCTGTTCCTCAAAGCTATTGAATGGCTTCAGAAAACTTGGAATATAATGCACAAGTGGTATGGCAAGATGGCACCTGTGTTTGGCATTGCCGGTGCCTGCTTACCTTGTTTTGTCCTACCTGCACTGTGTGTTGCTCTGTTTTTTCTTCTGCTTCTTAACGATGGACTTGCTGCTTGGGTGTACGTTCACCAGATTCTTTTATACATTAGATCGTCTATGGTGGATCATAGTTTTCTGTCTCCATGGGCTGATATTCCACAATCTTTGCTGCCCTCATTTGTGCCTGCAACCGGCCATCCCGGCGAAGTTCCAGCAGACACCGGAGGAAGCGAGGGAGAAGGGACATAATACAGGTGAAGCTGAGGTGATTCTTGAAGCAAGTCGTAGGAAAATGCCACTGATCGCTTCTGATGAATCTTGCCTTGGTTTTTCCTGCTGCTTCCTGGAATGATTTCCCCTTGCCCGTTGCTAGAAATGTTAGATCCTCTTGTCTCCATCCTACCTTCCCCGACACTCATGTGGAGATCTTTTTCTCTCCAGCTAGCGGATTTGACTTGTGCGGCAGAGTGAGTCCCCATCAACTGCGCACCTTTTCCCGTTGTTCCCCCCGGTGAAGACCAGGACTCTACACCTCTTAGAATGGTGCTGGTGAATGCTCGCTCCATAACTAAAAACCTTTTGTGCTGAACAACGCCATTCAGTCTAAGAAGTTAAAGACTTTTTGGTTGTAACTGAAGTCTGGCCGAGGAATATGGAACATGCCCCCCTTATGTGCCCAAAGTATTACACGTTTATCATCCTGCCTAGTATCTCAGGCCGTAGTAGAGGACTTGCTGCCATGTTCAGAAGTTGTTTTTTTTATCAGTTGTTGAGCACTGGGTCTTTCTCTTCTTTTGAATTACAAATGATTACAGCTGGACATACTAATCCTTTTTATGGTATTTTAATTTAACATCCACCCAGCCCAAACAGCTTCTTTATAAATTAATTTTGTGATTTTTTGTCATCTATTATCAAGCTATCTAAAATTTCTGATTATTGGTGACATTAACATTCATATTGATAATGCTTCTGATAAATATGCTTCTAGCTTTATTGATATCACTGAGTCTTTTAATGTTACTCAACATGTAACTGCCCCTACACACATCAGAGGGCATCCTCTGGACCTTGTTTTTACTCCTGGTTTAAATATTGATTCTGTTGTTTCTGAAGATCTTCTAATCATAATTGAGGATTCTAATAATAACAGTGTTATATTTACCTGTCTCTTAAAAACTCCTAAAACTATTAACCTGTCGCAAAATTGAGCATTTGTGGAAATCCACCCATCTAAGTTCACTATCAGTATTTAAAATAACTTTTAACAGATTTTAATAATATGGTTAAGGATGCCAGTTTTACATACTTCTCTAACTTTATTTCAAATAGTAGATCCCAAAATCCTGTTTGACACCATTAGTAACATTGTCTCTCCTGCATCATCTGCTGCTCCAATTTCATCAGTTGATGATTGCAACAACTTTCTCTCTTTCTTTGTTGGTAAGATAAATGCCATACAAGCAAACATCATTCAATCTTTTCCCCCCAAAATACCATGCCCTTGCCGGCCAACAATCCTGGAGATCTCCTCTAGTCCCTTTGACATTGTACCCACTGCTTTGCTTAAAATTTTTATTGATTCCATTGGTCCTTGTGAGCTCTCTATAATCAATTACTCATTGACATCTGGTCATGTCACATCCTATTTCAAACAAGCCGCTGTTCAACAACCACTTATCAAAAAAAACATATCTTGACCCTTCCTTGCTCCAGAACAACAGGCCTAGTTCTACCTTTTATAGTGGTCTTGGATGAACACAACATTTTCAATAAGTTTCAATTTGGTTTCCGTCAGTTGCATTCAACAAAGTGCGCTTCTCAGAGTCTCAAATGATCTGTTAATGCAGGGTGATGCAAGAGAATGTCCTGTATTGGTACTACTAGATCTCAGTGCCGCTTTTGATACTGTGGATCACGGTATATTAACTGAGAGGCCCAAGCAGTGGGTGGGTATCTCCGGAACAGCCTTTGAGTGGTTCTCATCGTATTTATCAGACAGGACTTTCTCGGTCACTGTTCATTATTATGAATCATCAACAGAATCTCTATCTTGTGGTATTCCCCAAGGTTCTGTCCCGGGCCCGATGCTGTTTGCATTGTACTTAATTCCTCTCGTGCAAATAATAAGACATTTTAAAGGTATTTATTACCATTGTTATACATATATATTAAATTATACATTTTGTTTAAGCCTCAAAATGTTTCAAATCTGCCTGTTCGTTTGAATTGCCTCAACTCTTTAAAAGATTGGATGGCAGATCATTTTCTACAGCTAAATACAGAGAAAACAGAAGTTCTTATTTCTGCCCCTGATAGCATTGTCCCAAAAGTGATAGAAAGTCTTGGCTTTTTATCTTCTTCCGTTAAACCTACCCTCCGTAATCTAGGTGTCTCTAAAGGCCAGGCTTTAATCTTGACCAGCATGTAAATAGTTTAGTTCGCTCCTTTTTCTACCAGCTGAGTAATATTTCTATAGCTGAGATGATTACATATGTGTTTATTTCCTCCCATCTTGACTATTGCAATTCCCTTTTCACCGGTCTTAGCAATACATCCCTGAACCGATTACAAGTGGTCCAAAATGCTGCAGCCAAGCTTCTGATCAAGTCATCTAGAGGGTCTAATGTAACATCAGTTCTGAGTTCTTTACACTGGCTTCCTATCAAATTTAGGATCCAGTTCAAGAGTCTTGTGTTTATGTTTAGAGCCTTGCATGGCCAGGCACCTGCCTATATAAAAGAGCTACTGCAGCCATATAATACCAGTAGGAATATGAGGTCATCTGATCAGGGTTTGTTGGTTGTTCCTCGCTCCAGGCTCAAGACAAAAGGAGACTGTGCTTTTGAGGTTGTAGCTCTCATAAACTTTGGAACACTCTCCCATTGGACTTGAGATCTGTGGACACTTTTAAAAAGCAGCTCAGCTTAGACTTGCTCTTTTTGTTTAAATTTGTTTGTTTTTAGTTAGTGTTTTTGTCTTGCATCATGTTTTTATCTGGTTGTCTGCATTTATGTCTTTTACTCTGTTTCTTATTTGCTTTTTAGTCTTTTATTGTGAAGTAATTAGTGACGTATGTTCTTGAAAGGTGCTATATAAATAAAATGTACTTTAACAGTACTTTTATGGTGCCTTTTTAATTTTGGAGCTATACAGTTGTTTCATTGTATAGAAAAAGCAGCACAAACATTCTGCCTAATGCACTTCTGCCTAGTGCTCAATGCTTTGTGCTCGGTGCATTGGAACAACTGGAGGGTGATTACATAATGACAGAATGTTCCTTTTGGGGTGAACTAATTCATAAGATATCAATGTTACATATAAAACTAAATATTATACAAATATAGTGAAAATTAAAAAATAAAATGATTAAAAAAAGTGTAAAATGTAATTTTCAAACAGTGGCACACATCAAAACATGCCCTCTTTCACAGAAAGAGGAAATTAGTGTTTGTAAACACTAATTGGAAAATGAAGTTATTATAAAGTCATGAAAAATGAAAAGTCCGAAAAAATCCAGTTCAATTTAAACTCTACTTAACCACCACCAGAGTACAGCATCCACTTGGATGATACGATGGAAGCCATAGTGCACCAGTACACTCACCAAACACCAGCTATTGGTGGAGAGGAGAGAGTAGGTTTTTTGAGCCAATTAATGGATGGGGATTATTAGCAAGCCATGAATATTAAGGGTCAATGGGGGAATTTAGCAAGGACACCGGGATTATACCCATACTCTTTTCAATATGTGTCCTGAGATTTTTAATGACCACAGAGTGTCCGGACCGCCGTTTAATGTCTCAGCCGAAGGATGGGGCCTTTTTACATTATAGTGTCCCCATCACTGTACTGGGGCATTAGGACTCACACCGCAAGGTGAGCACCCCCTGCTGTCTCCCTTATACCTCTTCCAGCAGCAGCCTTAGTTTTCCCCAGGAGGTCTCCCATCCTGGTACTAACCAGGCTCAACCCTGCTTACTTTCTCTGGGCAACCAGTCTTGAGCTAGAGGGTGATATTGCTGATGAATGACAAGGAAAAGAGGGAGAAGAATTCCCCACAGTGATGTGCAATAGAGAGAGCTGATAAAGTGTGAGGCGCCAGAAGACCAAGGTATTTGAGAAGAAAAGTTCAAGGACAGTTACTTAGTCATGAAACAGAATGATGACAAAGGGGAAGCTTTCACTGTCCTAGATGGTTTGGTTAAGCAAACAATTATTTATACTGTATATATGTGGCAAAAAGAAACCATAGAGGAATGTAAAGATGTTCCACTGTGATATTTTCCATGACAAAGAAGCACATTTTCCACTAAAATTCACTCCACTGTAATGTGTCTGGGTTTGGAATTCCCATTATATTTAATGTTGAATCTCAGTCCAATTACTTATGTATTTTTGTGAAAAATTATTTAAATGAGCATATATTAAAAGGCAGTACAAAAATTACAACAGTAGAGTATAAACACTTTACTATATATATTGTACACATACAGTACATATATTAGGTCTGAGAAATGTAACTTTTAATGTATGAGACTAATTCATGCGTAAAAAATTTTTTTTGTTGTTTTTTTACTTCCTGAAAGTTTGCGTGATAGGAAAAAGGTGTCCCGAGTTGTTCGTTGCAGGCTACTCAGCCTTACAGGCTCCGATAATTATGGGGCGGGGTTAGGGTATCTTCTGCCTGCCAGGAACAAACCCAAGCACCTTTGCACATTGGGCGAAACTTCAAAATTGTTTTCGTTCAATAAAAATTGGCACATACTTGACTAAATTTGGCATATATAAAATTCAAGGAGGTACACGCTCAACTAAACTGCACATCCTAGCACAGAAACTGATTGTGTTAAGCAGTACATGCCAATTCATTACGCATGACGCATGTCCCGGGCATAATAAACACTGGGACGGATTTACCGTACGGAGAATGGAGACTTCACCCACAAACCAGGCATGCGAGAGATACGGGCAAGCTGCTGTTTCTATTAACATCGCCTATTAATGCACAATACTGTCAAAATTGAAACCGAGAGAGACCCAGTGTGTGCGCATTACAGAATTAGAAGGACCTGGCCATTCAGTAAGCTGCAGACAGGTGTACTTGAAGACACTGAACGGCAGCCAGAGAAAAAAGGTTTCGAGATTTAAAACTTCATATAATTAAACTTGAGCGTTCAATATGTTTTATAGAACTGCATGTATAGTGTATAATAATGCACACGTAAGATCTCTTGCCAATAAAGTTTTATATTAATTTAATCTGCCCATTTGATCCTATTATTATTATTTTTTTAAATCTCGCACTGATCAGCCACAACATTAAAACCACCTGCTTAATATCGTGTAGGTCCCCCTCGTGCCACCAAAACAACTCTGACCCATCGAGGCATGGACTCCACAAGACCTCTGAAGGTGTCCTGTGGTATCTGGCACCAAGATGTTAGCAGCAGAGACTTTAAGTCCTGTAAATTGCGAGGGGGGCCTCCATGGATCAGACTTGTTGGTCCAGCACACCCATAGATCAGTGGTTCTCAACCTTCTTTTAATGAAGGCCCCCCTACTTCATTCCCTTACCCTGATTCTCGCAAAGCTGCTTGAGTTCAAGAGCAGGAGCTTTAAGAGCTTTGTGCTCACGCTGCTCTGTCCATTGAGCCGTATCCATTTACTGAGCCATACAGGTTGTGCGCTGTTGTGCCCAGATGAACCTGGGTACAAATGTGTACCAAGCTGTTTAATTGAGAACCAAGTGATATACTCCAAGTCTAGATAAACGTTTTAATGCAAAGAGGAACTTGACTAGATTTGATATTATGACTGATAAATGCCCCCCCATTTGTAACCTAACTCCCCCCTCGCTACTAATTTGCTCTCAGCGCCCCTTGGCATCTTTTGAATGCCTGTGGGCGGCAGAATTTGTAGACCAAGTCAACACCTTGTCATGTACAATTATTGCAGTGTGGCATGATAAATTATCCTGCTGAAGGAGGCCAATGCCATCAGGGAATACCGTTGCCATGAAGGGGTGTACATGGTCTGCAGCAATCTTTAGGTAGGTGGTACGTGTCAAAGTAACATCTACATGAATGCCAGGACCCAAGGTTTCCCAGCAAAACATTGCCCAGAGCATCACGCTGCCTCCACCGGCCTGACATCTTCAAATAGTGCATCCTGCTGCCAACTCCTCCCCAGGTACGTGACGCACACATATGCAGCCATCCACATGATCTAAAAGAAAATGTGACTCATCAGACCAGAGCACCTTCTTCCATTGCTCCATGGTCCAGTTGACACTTACGTGCCCATTGTAGGCACTTTCAGTGGTGGACAGGGGTCAGCATGGGCAGTCTGACGATGCACTGTGTGTTCTGACACGTTTCTATCATGACCAGCATTACGTTTTTCAGCAATTTGTGCTACAGTAGCTCTTCTGTGGGATCGGACCAGATGGGGTAGCCTTCACTCCCCACTCCCCATGAGCATCAATGAGCCTACCACTTTTGGTAGGTACTAGGGCTGCCCCTGACCAAAGATTTTCCTAGTCAACAAGAAGTTGTTAGTTTAAGCCATTAGTCAACTAGTTGTAACATGTTTACAATATTAATTTAATTACTTAAATATATATTTATTGGGGGCTTCAGAAAATAGTTTGAGTTCCAAGGTTGAGAAAGAATGTTATAAGTAACATTGCTAACACTGTTCTACATTACAGAGAAATAATAAAACATAATAATGATTTTATTTAAATTAAATATAAATTTACAAGCGCACACACGAAGCGAGCCACAAACACTTGGATAAGCCTAATAGCACATATTTATCTAGGTTATCTAATGTTAGAGCGAGCGGCCATGCTAAGTGCATTGTAACGAGATAATACATTTAATTAACTTCACCTGTCAGTGGTTTTAACGTTGTGGCCGATCAGTGTATATATTTTAACATTTACAATTTTTAAATAAATGATGAACCAATTTCTTGCAAGTCCTTTAAGACAAAGTGTAAAGTAAATATATTTATGGTGATTTTTTTTAAATGTTTGTTGTAATGTATCATGTAACAATTTAATAATACATTCATTATTTAATTATAATTTAATTAACTTGTCCTGGCTGCAATGTCACACTGAAAAAGCATTTTTATGCTAAAAATATTTTTGTAATTAATTTCGATTTTTGGGGTGAAATACAACGTTCCACATATAACATGGAGAACTGGTCAAACAACTGCCCCAATTCAATACACCAAAGCCCTGCATGCATGTTGAAAGAGAGGACTGACCACAGATGAATTTGAAAGAGCAATAGACAGACTGGAGGGACCCAAAGCACACAAATACTATAATGCTCTCAACGTACATTTGAATATATTTGTCTCATATCATCAAGATTTGATGAGGGGCTGGTGTCGCCGCTCTGGGCTCTGGGTGGAGTGCCTGTGGATGCTCGTGGAATTACACGGTCATGAGTTTCCCCCTGTTGCTAAAGCCAAAAACACAGGTCGAAACAGATGTTCGCAGGTGAACAACAAATGCAAAGAAACATTAATATTCACAACATTGAAAGCAAGATGTACATGCAGTTGGTTTGATTTGTGGAACTTGGAAAATTGTGGTTTTACTTTATTTTTGTTTGTGATCAGTGACCACAAGTCTTGGTGGTTGTATGCATTGTCAAAACAGTAGTAAATTGTGTACACTCACATTCCCAACTCCTTTGGTGATGATGGCTAGCTCTGTCGGCTGGTACACACTATTTCGGAGCTGGCCGTTATAGCCGCTGTATGGTGACAGAGGCATTTTACCTGAGAATATAATGTTAAAAACAATTAGATTAAAAGGCTAAATATATATATATATATATATATATATATATATAATACTGTGCAAAAGTCTTTTGACACTTCGAGTCAGTCTGGGATTAAATGAAGAGATAGAAGTAATTGAGACTCTTGGTACATCTTTTATGCCAACAACCAAGAAAAACTGTGTCCTGGTGTACCTAGGCAAATTGGTGCTGTTTTGAAGGCAAAGGTGGTCACACCGAATATTGATTTAGCTTTATGTTTACTGGACTTTGCATGACATGAATTGATAAATGAAAACTATTTATGACATTATTTTTGAAGATATTTTATTTATTATGCAACATTTTTCACAAGTGCCTAAAACCTTTGCACAGTACTGTGTGCACACACGCACACACAAGCACATTAATGCTTGTTTAGGTTTTTTGGAGGAGAGGCTCTTACAACTTCAATCGATAGAGGAAAAACATAAAGATACTGGGCAAATGGGATTGTGACATGACCAGGAGGTGAATAGTAACAAATTACTTAAAACAAATTAATTAAACTACTCTCATTACAGTACTTCAGTAAATATTTCACATTTTTCTACTTTAAAGTATAAATAATAGTACTTTTACTTGAGTTGATTAAAAAGTATTCAACTTCACTACAGTTATTTTTCATCACAATTAGAAAGTACAAAAAAATACATATTTCTGAATTTTTGGGAAGAAGAAAGTTATGAGTGCTAAATATGTTTATAAACGCTCTGGGCATCCCACGACAGAAGCCCACAGGGCACCACATCATGAGCGCAGCAGCTCTCATAAACTGCCGCCAGTGTCTGGTGATATTCTGCATACTTCATTTTATTCTGGAAAGGGGCCATTCATTCAGGAATGAGGGAACTGTCTGAACATGTTTAACCACTGATCAAACTTCACTTGTTTTTAAGTTAGGCAATGTTTTAACTGAGTCAAACATTAACACAAAAGATACAATCCCAATAGTGTCGGAAATTAACAGTGACTCTGGGCAAAAATGCCACCGAAATGTACAAAAATATCCCCAAAATGCCCACGCAATGATTTCCCATGTTTTATTAATAATATTTGTCATAGCTACAATTACATACATTGCAATCTTCTTTTGACTTTTCACTGAACATCATTTTTTTTCCAGCTGGCAGGTTCCTCGCACCATCGCGCGCACAGACATCTGCTCCCATCAATCCGCATCAGTTCGGTATTGTACTCCCGCTTTAAATTCTGTGACCGCTCACCCTTCTTGTTCAAAATAAACTGACCTAGCGGGTAACACTCTTGCTCATGGTGCTGTACTGTATGTACTTCCCTGCCCTGTGCTGCAGTTTATCTGTCTGAAAAGCCTCACCTGGCTAGAGGCCAAAAGTGCACAAGGGATGGATGTTAAAGAAGGTATGAGAAATCACAAAACATTATGTAACCAAATGCTACAATTTACTTAACAATATCTCAATATGTTAATTTAAACCATTAAACCAATAACCATTGTTAATCAAGACTTTATTATAACAACTGCAATACAATAATACATATACAGAACAGCCACTTTTAGTGTTTGAACAAATCATATCTCTCACTAAACAATGTGTGAAATATAATTTTTGCCTTATTCTATTCAGTTGCCATGTAGGAGTCGATAACAGTTTGCATAATATTCTAATTCCATATCTGTATAATTGCTGTAATATCAGAGAATAAATTCTCTATAGTTTTGCACAGTATGTTCACTTATTAGTCAAAACAATTGGACATACGTGAATGAGAATAAACCTGTTTGTCACAATGCACATTATGTAGTTTAGAGAGGATTTAGAGACATTTAAAATGTTACAAATGGCTATTTATATTTCAATAAATGTTGTATTCTTAAAATGTTCTGTTTGTCCAGGAATCCACTGGCAGCAATGCAGGTCTTTGGCATTGAGAAGCTCCTAGTTAAGGCCCTGAGGAGTCGGTTTCTCAAACTAGAGACTCTAATTTACTTGTCTTTTTGTTGTGCATCTGGCAGTCCACTTCCCTCTCTATCCTGGTCAGAGATTATTTTTTCCATACAGTAATGCGTGGAATGGAATTCATCTCTCTAAAACAATAGACTTTAGGAGAAAATAGAATTTCAGGAGAAATGTTTCTTTTTGCCTATATTTAAAAACCAAAATTTGACTTGCAAGTGTAAAGCAACTTTTAAGAACTCAATACCTAACCAAATGGGGAAAAAACCCACTGTATTGTGATTTTCGGATTGTAGCGCAACCATTTTCAATTGTTCTAATAAGAAGAAAATGTTCTTGAGTATCAAATTAGCAATTTAGAATGCTTTTGTAAGGAATAGGTGACACAGTTAATGTTTGCCTTCACAGGTAAAGAAAAAATGGAATAAATACAACTTAAAACAATTATTTCAAACCTTAATAATAAGTGAATTACTATTTCTTCAGTAGCAGTACTTTTACTTAAGTAAAAATAAATCTGTACTCTTTCCACCACTGGACATGACATAGGGCAGAATCGAACCATAGTTGTTCAGACTGAGAATTTATTTAACTGAATCAACTGAAGTATTTCACATAAATTGACAACACACTGTTTTTTATATATGGTTAGGAAAAAATGCCCCTTAAAAGATATATAATTGTCACTGAAAATAAATCCCACCCTCCAAAAATCTGCTAAATCACATATTGGAGGCAAAGAGCAACAATAAAATTCCAAATGTTGTCAAGGCCAAGATGGACCTCAATGTCATTTAATCGGTCTAAACATTATGAATATTACTAAGATATGCGTTTATCATAACATTTTAAAAAATTACCTCAAGTTATATTAAATGCCAGATATGCACGTCTATAAAGTGCATGATTAGCTGTGGTTTCATCAATTGGGTTCGATAAGGTAGGACTGATTCAGTGAGATAGAAATGCCCTCTGTGAAATACCAAACAACTGATAACTGATAAGGTTGCCACACTTCTCTATGGATACATGCTAATGTAAACACATGTTTCATGGTCTCTACTCATATTTACCAGGTTGGGACATGTCTTCCATTTCACCCTGGGTACTCATTTACTAATGATGTATGGTTCCTCTACTTTCAAACTCACCCTGTTTAATACAACTGAGATGGTGAAAGCAACACAGACTTCAAAGCATTCTTTTTATATAATAAAACCACAAATGCTATGCAAATATTTATGGACATAAGTTCAATGTCAGAGTCAGACACTACGGTATGCTATTGATGGCCGATTCAAGACACGCAGCTGTCTTGAATCGTAAATAAGTTTGACTCACATAAGAAGTTGAAGAGAAGCTAAGACTGAATAGCAAATGTAAGGAAAGTCTTGGTTACATGGGTTAAATTCATGGGAATAGAAAGGCAGCACAGATATTTGCATGTTTGGCTCGAGGAAACAGAAGCAAGCAGGTGCAAGGAAAAAGAGGAGAGAGAGAGAGGAGAAAGAATGGAACGAGGAAGAGAGGACAGAGGAACAGTGTGCACTATGAGGTATGGTCAGATATATGACTGGAGTGGATTCAAACATCTGCATATCAAATTCAGGAGTGTAACAGCAGATATTGTTGAAATCCGGCCCCGTTTCCAGCATGCTCTGTTACTTTGTCCTCTCTCAAAGTCACATATATCCTCTGTTCTGATCTTATGTTAACAAATACAGGTATATTGCGTTTCAGATATATTACCCACATTTATTTGAAATCTTTGATGAGATTCGGGGGCAAATATTTTTTAATAAAGTAATATTGCACTTTTAATTTTGTCCTTTGCACTTTTGTCCTATTTTTTTATTAGTTTATAGTAATTGGCATGTTACATAGATGTACATATTGTCCAAGAAGTATCATATCAATTAATAGTGTGAATTAAGTTTGGGAATTAAGAACTGGTTCTTATTCAGGAATGGTTCCATTTTTAAAGAAATATTAATATCAATACAAGTTAAGGTCAGTCAACAGCATTTGTGGCATAATACAGACTACAATGAATAAATAATTTATTCTTGTCCCTCCTTTAAAATAAAAAGAAGCGAAGATCGAGTTAACAGTGAGGGACTTGCAATAAAAGTTAATGAGGCACATTTTTAGAGGGTTTAAAGAATGAAATGTGAATGTGACAGGGCGGAGGGCAGGGCTGGGTCGTGATTATACACACCTGGTCCCTTATCAGGCTAATTAAGCCTCCGAGAGGGATAAAGGCCAATTATTTGTCAGTGGTGCGGGAGAGAGAGATAGTTTATGAACATGTCCGTCGTGTGTGTGTGTTTGTCTTTTGTTTAAGTTAATCATTAAAATATTATTTATATCGTCAAGCCGGTTCTCGCCTCCTCCTTCCAAGATTTCGGCACCAGTGTAACACAGTTCAATAGAAAGGAGGAGGCGAGAACCGGCTTGGCAATATAAATAATAGTTTAATGAGAAACTTAAACAAAAGACAAACACACACACATGAGAGAAATGTTCTTCATGTTCAATTGGCCTTTATCCCTCTCGGAGGCTTAATTAGCCTAATGAGGGGCCGGGTGTGTGATGAAAACCTGTAAGGTCATGTACAGTAAGTGGCAAGTGCCTTAAATAGTGCTCCTATATCAGGTAAAGGCCATTAATGGTTTAAGCAACAAAAAAAAAAACAAAAAAAAAACAAGAAACATAACGCAAACAGTGAATACGAAGATTACCACAAATAGATTTTTGCCCTGTACCCCAATTTCCCATGTAAACACCTTTATTGTCATTCTTACCAGGTTATCCAATGTGCACATGCCGGTTTAAGTTTGACATAAAAAGCAGACAACAATCCAATGCTTTCAAATCTCATACAGGTTTCTAGTGTTGGCAGTTTTTTTTTAATAGGCTGATTTTTGGTAGTTATCAACATATTGGTGTACATGAAAAGGCATTCATTGTTTCCCCACATAAAAAAAAATCCATATTTTACTAGCCTTTTCATGGTATATGGCCCTTATGTGATTTTTTTTACATATGTGGCATCAATGACATGCCTCAAGATTAAACTAACAATCAAACTAAAATAAGCTCTTATGTTCTACCTCCAATATCGTCAAACTTAGATTGATACTGATAATTTAAATAAATGTAAAATAAATACAAGCTTGCAGTTTGATACCTTCAAAGCAAACATGCTATCCACGTGAAAAAGTTAAATAAAAATAAGCATTTTTAAGTAGTTACCTGCGTTGGGTTCATCCATAGAGAAGGCCTTATTTTCCACAAATATCCTCTGTGCACTTTGCCCCTTCAGAATGTTCTCGTACCCTTTACTGGGGTACAGATTTTCCTCAATGGCTAAATCATCATCTTCATCTTCACTCAGACTGCACATCACTGGTATTGTGTATAGCAGTACAAAGACCCACGCGTTTGATACCAGTGTGATTGCCAAGGTGGGGTCATCCCAAGTTGGCCCTCCATGCTTTGGGTTCCCATAAACATACATGACAATCCATGCCACCCAGATGCCCACCGATAACAGTGCTGTGACCAGGATGGGGCCTCCATCCTTTCGCCAACGCTTGTGCTTACCTGCCAATACGAGCATGGATGCGACCACAACTGCTAGCAGTAGATTCAGCACATAAATGAGAGCCATAACGAAATCCTTATTGTCAATGTTACAGGAGACAGTCGTGGCATTACTCAGGATTCCAGTGGCATTCGTGGGGTTCCGAACAATCGTAATGATAAGCCATTCAGTGTTGATGATAACTTCCACCAGCCAGAGGCCCATGGCCCCGAGGCACCAAACCCAACCTCCAGGCCCCGAGTTTCTCCTAGCCAGTATGTTCAACCTCACAGATTGCATAAGAAGGCAGGAGAAGCATCCTGCAAACAATATGCCAAACAAAAAGCGTCGGGACGCACATGTGGCAAAGTTCTTTCCCACAATGAAGGCAAATGAGAGGGCAAAAAGTCCAAACGTGAAGATCAGGAATCCTGCATGTAGCCCCATTGAACTGCGCCATTTCCTATCAGTGATGAAGGGAAGGCTGGCCAAAAGAACGAGGAGAAGAATGAGGGTGGCCACCAAACCAGTAGCTGCGAACGCCTCTACTACAACACCCCAGACTGTGCTCAGGTCACAGAGGTTGAAATAAAGAGAGTCCACATTAGTGCCACAGCCCCTGGGTATCGATGTCTGTGCCTGTGATCCAGGCAAGAAGCAAACGGCAATGAAAAGTGGAAGGTAAAGATGCAATTTGGAGGTGAGATGATCCATGGCTTCCAGCACCTAAGATCAGACACATACAAGAGAGAAAAGCAAAAATGAGCAGAGTTACATCAAAAAAACTACTGCCTGCTCATATTGACTCTGACAACAAATCCTCCCCTTACACACCCAGAGAGGGAGTTACAATGTCAAAATAGTCACAATATTATCAAAGCCATAAAGGTTACTGGTTCAGACTCTACAATGCTCCCTAAATCAGGCCATTCGGTCTGCTCTCTGAGAGCAGAGATTAGTCATTTAGAAAAGGATTTCCTTCACTTGGAAGCTTATGTTTGTTAACCATTAACAAGACTATTAAAAACATTTCGAAACCTTTAGGAAACGAGTCAATCAGATAGTGAAAATTAATGGCAAATTCACATCTCTTAGAGTGGATTATCTAAAGCAGCTTGGCTGAGAATTTCATTTTCTTTTACAGTAGTTGTTAGATCACACACAAGCACCCAAATAATAAAGTTCTTAACGGACAGTTTACCCCCAAAGTAAAAATTTAAAGACAACATAAAAATAAATTTATTCAAGCTCAAGTCATTCCAAACTTTTATGATTTGCTTCAGTAGAACACAAAAGGAGATGTTAGAATAAATGTTTGGGATTGACAACCTCAGCCAACATTCCCATTTAATTTCACAATGTATGGAGAAAAAGATGCAATGAAAGAGAATCATGACTGAGGCTAACATTCAGCCTAACATCTCCTTTTGTGTTCCATTTGTAATTTGAGTTTAAAACAACATGAAAGGGAGTAAATGATGACTGAATTTCCATTTCTGGGTGAACTATCATCCAGGATGTTTCGATAAATTCAACCAACCAATGGATTACTTATAGTTGTCTTGTCTCTGCATATTAAAGGTTTAGTTCAACCAAAAATGAAAATTCAACATTTACTCACCCTCATGATATCCCAGGTGCGTATGACTTTCTTTCTTCAGCAGAACACATTTGATAGAAAAATATCTCAGTAGGTCCTTAAAGAATATTTTGGGTTCAACACAAGTTAAGCTCAATCAACATCATTTGTGGCATAATGTTGAGTACCACCAAAATTAATTTAGAATCATCCCTCCTTTTCTTTAAAAAAGCAAAATTATGGGTTACATTGAGGCACTTGCAATGAAAGTGAATGTTGCCAATATTTAGAGGGTTTAAAAGCAGAAATGTGAAGCTTATAATTTTATAAAATCAATTCTTCTGTTAAATCTCATTCATTATTTGAGCTGTAAAGCTGTTTAAATCGTAATTTTTACAGTCATTTTAGGGTTTGTTGACATTACATTGTAATGGTAATGAAGTTGAAAACTGGCTATAACTTACCACAAAAAAGGTTAGTAAGCGATTTTAATCACACTAAAATCATTTTAACATGCATATTGTTTGTCTTGTAGCTTTACTTTTGAAACAGTGAGTATTTAAAAGTTTTTAAAGACAATCTGACTTCAAAATTCACCCCTGTTCACTTCCATTGTAAGTGCCTCACTGAAACCCAGATTTCTTTTTTTTTAAAAGGAGGGACGAGTCAAAATACATTTTTGTGGTAATCAAAATTATGCCACAAATGCTGTCGATTGAGCTTAACTTGCATTGAACACGGCATATTCTTTTAAGCATCATCGTATGATTAATGCAACTTTTTCATAAGGCAAAGGTGACAATGAGAAAATGCAACATATAACGCAGGACTTCCAAACATGTTATCTTAAACAGATATTAATGTAAAATTAAATAAAATCAATTCCTGTTATTGTCAATCAACCATATACACAAGTGCATGTGGGTGAAAGTCTTGGGTGCGGTTCCAAGCAACATAGCAGTATGACAATACAATTACAATAAGCATCATATACCCTTTGCTGAAGTAACAACTGGTTGTAATATAATTACATAATTCTATTTACCATTTATTTATTTCTTTATGCTGGGTAGAAATGAAGATATATACAACAACTTTGTGATTATTTTAAAAAGTAATAGGCTAATTTGGAAGGAGCTATGTCAGGTCCTATGCCCAAATGTCCACTTCTCTGGATAAGCTTAAATATTTTTCTCTGGCTAAATGTAAGTATTTAGCATGTAAAAGATTAGTGTCAAAGATAAACTGTACAACAAAACCCTCTGTAAGATATGACACCTGAAATTCAAATCAGTCTGTGTTGAAACCAGTTCCTCTTGTCATGTGTAGGTCTATAGTTGCACCTAATTTTCACATTATTCTCCATCTTTCATTGAATATGATCATTAGACACAATCTTTCATAATTGACTTATCTAAGACTTAGAATAGCATTAGTATATGCTACACTATATATCGTTATTATTATTATTATTGCATTGCGATACTGCAGATATTGTTGAATTTTGTACGATAAATTGCTTACGCTACTCATTTGTAAATCGCTTGAGAAAAGCATCTATTACATGACTTAATGAAATGACAATATTAACTTAAGTCTCCACTTGAACACAATTACACACTTCATTTCACAATGGTCAGACCTCCCTTTTCATTAATGAATTAAGTATAATAATTAAGTATAACAAATCTGATTCAATCTGGAAAATCTCTGGACGTAGTTTACACATCCATGCAAGCAGATAATAGATATAGAATATTAGTAATACACAAAATAATTGTGATGCAGATAAGACATTTTAGAACAACGTAAACATTTTAGCGTTCTCCTATGAATCCCTAATCAACTTAACTATTGACGGTCGTTTGAGCCAATCACATCATCTAATCCGTAACATCGCACCAATCAGATCGCAGCAGAGGCTCTATGGCAGACACTGCGGCACACCTGTGCAGGTAAACAAAGATTCCCTTCATTTGATAAATATAACGGGATTATTTGACAGATAACTCAGAATTTTACCTGATTAATATCTTATAAACAGACAGTTCCTCTTGGTTAACGCAAATCTAAAAAAAGCTAAAAAAAAAAAATTAATCTAATAAAAAAGCCACAAACTCGGCTCCGAATACTAATTAACACAGCTACATTTCACGGTGAGTCGTAAACCAATAATCCAGTCAAATAAATTAAAAAACGATTTTTTTGGTTTAGGTTCAGAGTGGAAACCTGATTACGAAAAAATAAACTCACCTTTTGCAGTGAGGTGTAGATACGGCGTCGTTTCTATGTCGGGTCGTTGGTGTATGATCACAGTTTACCTGTTCCAGCAAGTGCATGAAAACAAATTAGACATCACGACACCAAATGTGCCACAGAGCTGAGGTGAGGCATTAAACACAGAAAAAAAAGAATGTTCCCTTTGTATCAAAGCCAAACAGACCTTCGAAAAGCTTCAAGGATAGTCGAGCACAAACACTTCGCGAGTTTTGATTGGTTTTTGCCGTCGCTGATGGGACTCAAACTCTCGGTTTCTTTCGCGCGCGCTCACATACCCGCCTGCCCTGCACGTCCGTCTCACTGTCGAGAGCGCGCCTGCATGCACGACCTGGAAAAACAGACGTTGGAAAAAATATTTTAGTGGCACTTCGGTGTTAATGGTGGAGACTAAGTGTTTTGTCAGCAGTATTATGAAACTGACATAGTAATGCTTATTACGAACATGGGTTGAAATTAACTTTATTTTATGCAAACTTTTTACACTATTTTATAACATTTTCACTAAACCAATTCCTCATGTGAGCAATCATTTTCAGTTATCTATCTATCTATCTATCTATCTATCTATCTATCTATCTATCTATCTATCTATCTATCTATCTATCTATCTATCTAAAACGTCTTACAAAGTAGTTTTGAAGCCACAAGACTGCATAACTCCAGCCTACACAGGTAAATCAGACAATGGCATTGTTTCTTGTTCTTTGTATGGTTCTCGGCCTGAACAGACATGAGAAGACAATCTGGATTTTAAAAAGAATGCAAAAAGAAAAAAGTCTTTGCATGCTTTGATTGCCACTCTAAAAGTATGCTCTCAGATGCCCAAACTCATATAATATGATCGAAACCCATTGCTCATGCATAAAATGTTTCTAAACATTTCTAAAATTTTGCAAATCTTCATCACTTCTATATCAAAATGTTGTTTTGATATACAGTTGAAGCATTATCTACATTCCATGTACAAGTAGAAAAGTACCTCAGGTTCAACACTATGGCTTGTGAGGATAACTTTATAGATATGTAAACATTGCCATCTAGTGGTATATCATTTTTAAAAGTGACTGCAAACCACACTGGAGTAAGTACTGGTGCTTGTTAAAGGAATATTTCACACAAAAACACTCTCTCATCATTTACTCACTAGTTGTGTATGACTTTCTTTCTTCTGCAGAACACAAAAGAAGATTTTTTGAACAATTCTGTAGGTTCATACTTTACAAGAAAATGGTGTACAGAACTTAGAAATTCCATAAAGCACATAAATACAACATCAAATTAACCCATAAGACTCAGATGGCTAAATCCATGTCTTCTGAAGTGATATAATAGGTGTGGGTGAGATACAGATCAATAATTAAGTCTTTTTTTCTTCTTTTGGGTGAACTATTCATTGGCAAGCATACCATTTCTCAGAATTATGGTTAGGGATTGAACAAACCTCTGACCCTAAGTATTAAACTTTGGTGCGTAACTCATCTACTCTTTTGGTTCTGTATAAATGAATTACCATTTGGATGTACATGATCCCCCTCCTAATGTATATTAGATACAATCATGGTACATTTTGTAATTGTTCTCAATAGCCCATAATAACCATTTTATAATTTATAGCAGTTATCAGAATAAATATTCAATGTGGTAACCGAAACCTCAGGCATGTGCTGCTTATTCTTGCAATGTGAAACAGACCTTAGTCTATGTCTGGTGCTATTGTGTATAAATTATCACTTTTTGGGCGACTATCTGATTAAGATGCTTGAGGAAGAGAGTTAATAGATTCTGTTCATTGTTGGGGTGTTAATGTTTTCTGCTGTAATAACAGGATACTGTAGCTGCAGGTCTTGATGCTGCAGTGTGTGTGTGCGTCCCAAGTATTATAGACAGCAAGCGATAGAGAGAGAGAGAGAGAGAAAGTAAAAGAAAGTTAGAGAGTGTGATTGTGTCCTAGAATGACTTTTAAACCTGAGCACTTCAACTAAGAGGTCTGGATTCTGAATGTTTTGAGTGCTTTTATTACCAAAGAACTCAAGCCACATGAATAGCTTTATAAAGACATTTAATTTCCAATCAGTATGATCAAAATACAACAACTGTTATCAGTGCTCATGTTCAGTTACACAAAACAAAGGAAAGCTTGCGTGTTGCAATACAGCATTACTATGAATTACAACACAACTCCTAAAAGATGATGCATCATACAAGTCACATGCCATTTTGTTTGAGATATTTGTAAAGCTCAACATCGTTACATCACATTGCAGAGAAACATGTTTAGAGATGCAACTTTGAAGTAGTACCATGTGTTGAAGTGGACTGTTTTATTTTACACATGTGAAATATGACTTTAAAGGAATAGTTCACCCAAATAAGAAAATTATCTCCTCATTTACTCCCATAACCCTCATGCCATCCCAGATGTGTATGAGTTTCTTTCTTCTACAGAACACAAACAGATTTTTAGAAGAATATGTCAGCTCTGGGGCCATACAATGCAAGTGAATGACGGCCAGAACTTTGAAGCTCTAAAAATCACAGCATATAAGTAATCCATACAACTCCAGTGGTTTAATCCATGTCTTCCACAGCAATCTAATCTGTTTTAGGTAAGAGCAGACCAAATATATAACTATATTTTCACTATAAATCTTTTTTATAAATCCTTGGGGATCATAATTTCAAGACTAATTATACTTCTTAGCGCCATCTAGCACTCTGTGCATGCATCAAACACTAGAAAGTGTAATGTTCCTAGAGACTGCAATGGCAAGATTTACAGTGAAAAAGGAGTTACATTTTGGTCTATTCTCACCCAGAACCGATTGGAGAAGTCATGATTAAACCACTGGGGTCTTATGGATTTGTTTTATGCTGCCTTTTTGAGTTTTAGTCACCATACACTTATAGTGTATGGCCCTACAGAGCTGAGATATTCTTTTGAAAATCTTAATTTGTGTTCAGCAGAAGAAAAAAAGTCGTACACATCTGGGATAGCATGAGGGTGAGTAAACGATGAGAGAATTTACATTTTTAGGCAAACTATTCCTTTAATTAATGAAATGGGGATGCAGTTTCTCTGGCAGACAGCAACAAGCAAACAACTGTTTTGCAATTGCAATCAGTTCGTATTTCATTTGATTTATCTGATGTAGATCATTTAAAATAGCTTTTAAAAAATCATTAGTCAACATTAAATCAAAATTGACCAGATTATCTTTCTTAATATACATCCCTGGTCCCCATTGTGCATGATTAGTGCATATTATTCCAAGAAAAAAAAACATTTTCATTATCTTCCCTCAGAAAGTCAGCCTGTCAAATCCTTCCCAAACAACTTTCAACTCTCAACCTGTTGACCCTTTTCACGCTAGTGCCAGCTTTGTAATGGGAAGGACAACGGACCGTGAGGGATAGACTTACTGTCTCTTCTATGGTACGAATGGTTTAAAGCTGTATAAAGCTCCTAGGTCACATCTGATTTTCCATAACTCATGTTGTCTGGAGTTCTTTGTATACTGAATGTTCTTGGACCGACATTTTATCAATGTTTTGTCAGCAGAATGACCCAAAACACTTTAAACTTCAGTACAGCCCTTTGAAGAGGTGGTAAGTCTATCCCTCAGAGCCTCGTAATCATTCCCATTAAAAATCAAAGATGGTGCTAGCGTGAATAAGGTAAAGGGTGCCACTGATGTTTCATTAAAAGAACACCCACTTTTAATAATCCAGTCAATACCCAATGGATAAAATCATGTAATCTACTGTTTCCCTCGGGAATGTTTCACATTACGGAAGTAAAAAAAAACACTTTTTAGCATCTTATCAGTTCTTTATTTAAGTTTAATATGTAGCCTATAATCTGGTGGTACAATTTTTATTTAGCATGCAAGGGGATAGATAGGAATGTTCAAAACCAGATCAAATGTATAATTTGTTTTTAATACTGGGCAGTCTGAATGGGCATGATGAAACCTTTGATTGCAAATGTAATTTCATGTTGATTACATTGGCGGCCCGTGCATTTTAAGTCTAGGCCTTCAGTGCGATTCATGCCATTAAGAAACAAGACACCTTACACTATGAAAAAATATTAAATTATTAGGCATGTTACTCCAGCAGAGAAGGCTTTGCTGGCCCTAAGAAATCACCAATGGTTGACTTTAACAGATAATGTTGGAAAAGAGGCAAAATGGATGTCTGACTAAAAAAGACCTCTGTTCCAGCAGGTCTTTAACAGCTCTCCAGTTAAAGCTGGCTTCAAACAAAGCAGGTTCTTTATGGTCTCTCTAAGTATATAGACTCTCTCTTATTCTGTCAGTCTTCTGCACACATTAAGGCTTCAGTGATAGATGTGCTTTCTTCTCAGGCATCTGTGTTTGTGAGGCAGCAGGGGACTTTTTCAAAGAGACAACATGTGGTAACATCTGCAGGGCCAGAGGCTCCCTCTCATGATTGTGGAGGGAGAGTAAGGATGAAAGAGAGAGAGAGAGAGAGAGAGAGAGAGAGAGAGAGAGAGAGAGAAGGAAAAATGAGAGGGAGAGACAGGATGCAACATCGGTTGCTGAGAAACACAAGTGCACTAAAAAGAAAAAAGGGGATGAGAAAAGTTCATAACCAAAGCTAAAGCTACTTTTGAACACAAGACCTTGAAACATAAAGTAATTTGTTTTCTATGCATTTTTGTTGCTCTGACTCTCCTCTGTAATTTGTCAGCATAATTAAATTAGAGGTGGCTTTTAAAGTACCTTTTAGCTGAGAGTATGCTTCATTAAATAATTAGGCATAAAAAGGCCATCAAAACACATTTAGCTAGTTGGAGCAAAGTTATCGTAGATAAAGTCAAGCACACATTTAATTTATTTTTGCAGGCATTCGCCTCCATTTCACCATTCCCTTCAGATTTACTGAAATTAAATATGCACATACTTTAAACATTAAAAGACTGTATTTGGCTGGTGCATAAGTAAAAACATCAAGAATGTGGTCATTTTATCCCAACTTTTCCTTTCCATTTATACTAAGCTCTTGTACATTTACATTTATATTTATGCATTTGGCAGATGCATTTATCCAAAGCGACTTACAGTGCACTTATTACAGGGACAATCCCCCCGGAGCAACTTGGAGTAAAGTGCCTTGCTCAAGGACACAATGGTGTTGGCTGTGGGGATCGAACCAGCGACCCTCTGATTAACAGATATGTGCTTTAGCCCACTACGCCAGAAATTTGTGTTGTTTGCATGTGTGTGCTAGTGGCTTTGTTCAGTAGATCCTGAGCCCTTGGGATCGGTCTGTTTGTACGGTGTCTTCAATCGCTGTTCCCACATCCAACCCCTTTTTAAGCCCCAGCCAGTCGCCATGCACTGAAAATAAACAGCTAAGCCAGAGACTGCACTTTGCTCACCAGGGTTAAAAAGCTTGACCATCTTGCTCTGTTTCACTGAACTGGCTCTGAATGGGTTTAATGTCGTCATGCAAAATAACCTTCAGTTGCACGAAGGGTCTGGACCAGAACATTATGTAAACATGTCTTTCTTTTGTTTGATGAGAAAAGGAAATGCTTGACTAATTACATGTGTTTTCTCATATGGAATATTTCTAAAGTGTAGAATGTATTAACATGTCTTGTTTCAGTGGGTTTAATTCTACTTAATGACTTCAACTCTAACACTGTGAAGACCTTTGACATCTACAAACATTTTATAGTGAGGAATGATGCAGGAATGATATATACATGTTTAGGATCTTATATTAAATACTGTTGAAACACTCGTTCACCTGCAGCATGAGTAACAAATTAAAATTAACAAATTATACTTAACATTTAAAAATAACACATTTTAAAGGGATAGTTCACCTAAAATTGAAAAATTGTCATGATTTACTCTCCCTCATGTCATTTCAAGCCCAGATTACATTATTTCTTCTATGGAACACTAACGGTTTGGCGTTTGAATGAATGTAGACAAAAATTATATTGAGAGCTACAGTCGGGTCAAGTATGATTTGATGATAACAGAATTTTCATTTTGGGTAAGATATTTGGGATAGCCATTTATGCAAAATAACATGACAGTATTCATTTGTTGAGACAAATATATTTGTTTCATAAATAATGTCTGTTTTCTTATCCCCGCAGTGGACAGGACAGTAAATAACATAGAAATTAAAATCATTGTAAAATTAAGTTTTTCTGTAATGGTTATGTCTGGATGGTGGAACAGTTAATTGGAAGATGTCCAGGATGTACTGAAAATTACTTTTGTCTTATGAGCATATGGTTTGTGAAACCTGTTTTGAAATTCCGTTTAGTGCACTAGTGGTGTAGGAATTACACACTTCACCTTTAAAAAATGAATAGTTACCCCAAAATGAAAATTCTGCCATTATTTGCTCACCCTCATGTTGTTCCACCCCTTATGACTTTCTTTCTTTCATGGAACACCAAAGATGTCAGGCAGAATGTTATGGACTATCCCTTTAAATAAGAGCTAAAATCCTTCACTTAAAGGTGAGCAGGATTACAGGTTTATGTGTGCACTTTTGGGTGAGAGTGGGGTGACCTCTCTCTGACAACGTTTGGTGCCACTGGAAATAGAGGATGTAGAGGCATTAGCAGGGGTGCGCTGGTGATGAAGGGGCTGGCGTGGGTGCAACGGGGCCCCCCGAAATAAAAAGACGTCCCTCACTGCTGCTCTGAATGGCTTACTGACAAAACAGTACAAAAAGAAATTCACAGCAGTGTTTAGCATGGCTAGCATATTAGATAGGTCATACGCGAGATGCACGCGCCAATCTTTGTGCACTGATGACACATAGAGATGATAGAGCACCACTCCGGTACGAGGAGCCCACAGTACGGCAAACACTGAAGTCACTGCCAACAGCATAGCTGTGGATTTGCCCAGCTTGCCTGGCACTGCCAACTGCTGCCCACTCTCGTCATGGCACATTTGCTGCTGCTGTCTCTTCCGAAGCCTTAGGATGATCAAAGAGTTTAAAACCAAGAAGATGCTGCATGGAAAAAAGTAGATAATAGTCACATGGGTCCAGATCAAAGTAGTATCCATGTTGTTTGGTGGGCGGCTGACCCTCCACATGTCGGACCACCAGAAGAATGGCACGCCAGATGCAAGTGCTAATATGAGCACCGCCGCAATGATTCGCCTAGCCCGTGCCGGGTAGCTGATTTGGCGGTGGAGCAGTGGGTGGCACAAAGCAACGTAGCGGTCAACTGTGATTGGTACCGTGGCCCAGATAGAGGCATGGTTAGCAGCAAACTCAAACATGCTAACCGAGCGGAGCAGTAGCACAGGGACATCTCGATGGAATACGGCTGTTTCGAGAATGAAGCCCACAAAGATGATGAAGAGCTGGCTGAGAATGTCCGAGCCTGTTAGAGCCAGAAGATAGATGTACAGAGCCTTCTGAGTACGAACAGCCAGCCGGGAAAGAGCAACCAATGTTAGGATGTTCACTGAAAAGGAGAAAATTGGAATTAGAAAGAATAAGAATATAATGAATATTCTATCTATCTATCTATCTATCTATCTATCTATCTATCTATCTATCTATCTATCTATCTATCTATCTATCTATCTATCTATCTATCTATCTCTCTCTCTATCTCTCTATCTCATCTATCTATCTATCTATCTCTCTCTCTCTCTCTCTCTCTCTCTCTCTCTCTCTCTCTCTCATATATGCAATATCACACTCGCAATCGTGCTATATGGCCCTACATCACCACAGCAGTGTTGATGTTGTGAAAAGATTAGAATAGTAGAACAGCCAGCCCTGCAACAGATGTCATGGCCCCCACAAATCCCCTACTGAAAATCATGTCAGTCTGAGATTACATAAAGAGACAGAAGCAATTGAGACAGCCTAAACAGATTTCTCAAAGAAGCTTGGTACATCCTACCTGCCGACAACCAAAAAAAACTGTGTCCTGGTGTACCTAGGATAATTGGTGCTGTTTTGAAGGCAAAGGTGGTCACACCGAATATTGATTTAGCATTTTTATGTTTACTGGACTGTTTGCTTGATGATAGTTGATAAATGAAAACTATTAATTACATTATCTTTGAAGTGCCTAAAACTTTTGCACAGTACTATATACAGTATATATGCTGTATATATATACATATATATAGTGGGACATGCAGGAAGATGCCCTCCGGGGTAAGATGATGTCTTGACCATAGATGGCATGGGACTAAATCTCACCTCACCACCTTTATTGAATATCTGTGCTCCTCTTAACTTTGATATTTCTTCTGAATATCAACATTTGTGAGATTCATTCCATCCAAAAGTTTTCCATCCGATCTAATTTTGTATTATTGGAACATAGTGATCTGTGATATTCCTTTATGTTAGATATGAAATGTTTTATGTCTATTTGTTAATGGGGCATTTGGGTAAGATGCCCTCCTCAGAATGGGGCAGAAGGTTGTTTCTGGTGTCATTATTATTTAATTTAACAATTCTTATAACGTATGGGGTTATTGTTAAATACTTCCATGCATTAGATGTACATTGCAAACATCTTCTCAATATAATAGGCTAACTGAGAGGAATTCAGTCTGAATTCATAGTAATGCTATATATGATATCCCTTCAATTAAAATAATATATCAGCCAATCGTGTGGCAGCATTGTAATGTATAAAATCATGCAGATATGGGTCATGAGTTCAGTTAATGTTCACATCAACCATCAGAATTTGGAAAGGTGTGATCTCAATGATTTGAACTCTGGCATGATTTTTGGTGCCAGACAGGCTATTGAATATTTCTGTAACTGCTGATCTCCTGGGATTTTCACACACATCAGTCTCTAGAGTAGAAGAGAATTGTGCGAAAAACAAAAAACATCCAGTGAGCTGCATATCTGTGGGCGAAAACGGCTTCTTAAACAAACAGGTCAGAGGAGAATGGCCAGACTTGTCCGGGCTGACAGGAAGGTGACAGTAACCCAAATAAACTTTCATTAGAAAAGATCGATGCAGAAAAGGATTTCTGAAAATACAACACGTTGAACATTGAGGCGGATGGGATACAGCAGCAGAAGACTCCTCTGGGTACCACTACTGTCAGCTTAGGAATCTGAGGCTACAGTGGGGCACAGGCTCACCAAAACTGGACAGTAGAGGATTGGAAAAACATCACCTGGTCTGACAAATCAGAATTTTTGCTGAGGTACGCAAATGGTAGGCCCACTGCAGCCTCAGTTTTATGTTCTTAGCTGACAGATGTGGAACCCAGCATGGTCTTCTGCAATCATGTTGTGCATTTTGAGATGCTATTCTGTTCACAAAATGTTCTAAAATATAAAAGACTCTAAATAATTAAGCAATATCACACGAGCAAGAGTGAGATATAGCGATATGGTCCTACATCAGCACTGCTGTGATTCGGCTGAGTGCCGTAGGTAATTACAGCAGTGCTGATGTAGGACCATATAGCACAATTGCGAGTGTGATATTGCTTATATAGAACAGTTCAATGAACGAATACATTTTAATAAATGATGTATGTGTATGGCCATAAAAATGCATTTGTGCATGGAACTAATTTATTACGCGACTGATCAGAATCTGCCGTTGCTGGTTCAAAACAAATGATGCGTCCAAGCCTCCGTTTGTAATTCAAAATGTTCACTTAAGAACTAGTATCACGGCTTGTGCTGTTTCTAACAAGTTATTGGATAAACAAGGATAGATGAATGGATGTGTGTTTTTGTCTGTGTCCTTGTCTGTATGTGTGTGTGAGAGAGCGAGAGAGAGAGAGAGAGAGAGATCACCTGTTGCCACACCCAATCAGAGATGCTTACAGCTTTCTGAAGGTCAGTTTTCTCAGTGTAATATAGACGACCAAGCAGGGTATTCCTCTCTATTTTGGGGTAGCCTGTGCGCAAATGTCATTCACTTTAGAAACAGCAATGTCGATGTCCTCTGCCATTTTAAACAGTATTGTATCCATTGTGGAGACTCACAGAGTGCTGTTCTATGTAAACAATGACTAACGGATTCACTTTACATCACCAACTGGCTCATATTACACACAAAAGTGATCTTTTGCCACAACCTGCTGGCTAACAAATGTAATTTCAAAACTAAAGACAGTAACTCCAAATACACATGCACTACACTTACGCTTTAGTTTAGAACAGCACGAACACAAGCAGAGTGATACACACAGTGAAGCACAGTGCTGATGCTGTCACACCATCATTGCTCATGGAACATCTCTCGTCCAATCAGATTCGAGGACCAGAACTAACTGCGGTATATTTATATATATATATATATATATATATATATATATATATATATAAACTTATTTAATTTTATTTGATGCTGAAGGACCAAGGAAGTCTTGCGGATTAAGCTGGTTGGGGACACCAGGGTCCTACTGTATGCTTGGGACCACCATCCATATGACAATATATGCTGGTGACCAGGCAGCATTGCTTGTGTTTTGAGCCGGGACGTTATAAACAGAGAGGGAGTGAGGCCAGAGAAGGGAGGAATAGGGAAGAGAGATAGAAATCAAGGGCAAAGAGGGAGTAGACACAGCAGGATTGATGGGAAATGAAAGACTAGGGGTCAAATTTAGAGAACATGCCAGGTCCTGGAACATTTGCCCTGATTTTCCACAAAGATAAGAATATACTTAAGCCAAATTCAGTGCTGCATTTGTTCATTGACAAGACAGGAGATAAGTACATTTCAAGTGTTTAAAAAAAAAAAAGAGATTTATAAACTGCAACTATTTATGGAACTTACGGTCTAGACACACGTCTCCATTACAGAGGCGAAGGTGGAATGACACTGGAGAAATATAGAGAAGTTCACTTAAAGGGATAGTTCACCCAAAATGGACAATTGTATTGTCCTTTACTCACCCTCATGTATTTCCAAACACTCATGACTTTCTATTTTGCTTGGAACACAAATGGAGATGTTAGGCAGAATTCCTCAGTCACCATTTACTTTCATAGTATGGAAAAAAAAAGATGCAATTAAAAGTGAATGGTGACTGAGACGGAACCTTCAGCCTAATGCCCATTTTGCCTTTGTGTTCCACAGAAGACCAAAAGTCAAACAGGTTTGGAACAACAAGAGGGTGAGCAAATGATGACAAGTTTTCCTTTTTGAGTGAACTACCCCAAAATTCTGTTATTTCCTCACCTTCATGTCCTTATAAAGCCATATTTAATCATTCAAAGCTCCTTTTTGGAGCTTGAAAGCCAATGTGACTAAAATATTTTGAAATATTCTTTAAAAAGAGAATATGGGTTTTTAATTACATGTAGTGAGTAAATAATAACAATTTCATTTTTGTTTGAACTCTTCCTTGAAGTTTAAGATATGTCACTATTCCATAAGATTTTTAATTCATCTCATAGATGCCACTACATTCACTCGAAAGCAAGTAAATTGATTTAAATTGGCTCTTGTCATCTGTCTGTCACTCCAGTCATTTAGCAGTGTATGAGTGTCCTTCAAACAAATCAGTAATTCATTGTTAGTCTAGGTAGTGATTGATTTATTGATTGATTTTCTTTTTCTCGGGCAGCGTACGCACCAGCCTCTCCTGACACGAGCGTTGTAAAATGGTTATTTTATGTCTGGTCTGATATTTGTCTCACTGAATGATTCTTCTTCCATCAGAGGATGTAAGGTAAGGAAGACCTGATTTCACTTGTGCTTAAAATCTACATTTCATATATTTATTTCATATACAGTATATTTATAATCCATGTCCAATATTTTAGTGAAATACTATTTTAGTGAATATTTTATAGGCGATGCCTGTTATTTTTTTAAAGGAACAATTCTTTCTCCTATTCCAGCTTAACCTTCCTATTCTGTATGTAATAAAATTGTTTCACTCATCTGTGCATTAAAAGACTAATTGACTTATAGAATACACACAAAAAATTAAATAAATTGGAGTTGATTCGTTCTAGTCTAAGTCTAAGTGGTCGTTAAAAAAAGGCGACATCTTTGCAGTTCGCGGTCAGAATTGACCAACCATTGGAAATGAATGGACAGGGCAGTTTCTTTTTATTTTTTGTCAAGTACAATATAAAAATAAGCCACAATCAAGGGTGTATATTCCAGGGGGATTATCAAAACAAGCAAGTACAACCCATCAGGTGTGAGAAACCTGAGCAACATTAGTCAAACCAATCATATCATTTTGCAGCAGGACTATCTGTTTTTGTCCAACCAATTGAAGATGCGGGGAGTGTTCGGGAAACCTGTTTGAAAAAAGTCATGGTGACACTAGTGATGCAGAAACTTTGTCTAAAAAGTGCAACGTTATTTCTGTCAAATTGTAGTTGCATCTGGATTTTTTCTTATCTTCTGCTACACCGCTTTTAATACCCATGAAAGCTCCTAAAGAAATCCAAACCGAACCACATTTATAGGTATTAAAATATATCTTGTACAAATCTCGTACCTGGCACTCCTACACACAAGAGAATGCTGTAGTAGATGACAGGGATGTAAGCCAGCACACACTCTGACCTCTCCGCAGTGCTCCGTTCATTTTCCTGTTGGCCAGGCGCTGTGCCATTGTGCCAGTCAATCATGGCTTCTGAGTTCCTCTTTTGACAGGACAGAGAACAGGAAGTAAATGTTTAACTTCTCACTCATGTTCAAACATGACTTAAAACTCACATCACACCAAACGGTAACTGAAATCAAGGTAAAATAATGTTGTGCTGTTTGTTTAGTGCATCAACAATGCACACATACAAAGAAAATAATATACTTAAGCCAAATTCAGTGCTGCATTTGCTCTTTGACAAGACAGGAGATAAGTACATTTCAAGTGTTTAAAAATAAAATAGTTTTATATACTGCAACTATTTATGGAACGTAAGGTCAAGACACACGTCTCCATTACAGAGGCGATGGTGGAATGACACTGGAGAAATATAGAGAAGTTCACTTAAAGGGATAGTTCACCCAAAATGGACAATTGTATTGTCCTTTACTCACCCTCATGTATTTCCAAACACTCATGACTTTCTATTTTGCTTGGAACACAAATGGAGATGTTAGGCAGAATTGCTCAGTCACCATTTACTTTCATAATGTGCAAAAAAAGATGCAATTAAAAGTGAATGGTGACTGAGATGAAACCTTCTGCCTAATGCCCATTTTGCCTTTGTGTTCCACAGAAGACCAAAAGTCAAACAGGTTTGGAACAACAAGAGGGTGAGCAAATGATGACAAGTTTTCCTATTTGAGTGAACTACCCCAAAATTCTGTTATTTCCTCACCTTCATGTCCTTATAAAGCCATATTTAGTCATTCAAAGCTCCTTTTTGGGGCTTGAAAGCCAATGTGACTGAAATATCTTGAAATATTCTTTAAAAAGAGAATATGGGTTTGAAATTACATGAAATGAGTTAATAATAACATAATTTAATTTTTTTTTTAACTCTTCCTTGAGGTTTAAGATATGTCACTATTCCATAAGATTTTTAATTCATCTCATAGTTGCCACTACATTCACTCGAAAGCAAGTAAATTGATTTAAATTGGCTCTTGTCATCTGTCTGTCACTCCAGTCATTTAGCAGTGTATGAGTGTCCTTCAAACAAATCAGTAATTCATTGTTAGTCTAGGTAGTGATTGATTTATTGATTGATTTTCTTTTTCTCGGGCAGCGTACGCACCAGCCTCTCCTGACACGAGCGTTGTAAAATGGTTATTTTATGTCTGGTCTGATATTTGTCTCACTGAATGAATCTTCTTCCATCAGAGGATGTAAGGTAAGGAAGACCTGATTTCACTTGTGCTTAAAATCTACATTTCATATATTTATTTCATATACAGTATATTTATAATCCATGTCCAATATTTTAGTGAAATAGTATTTTAGTGAATATTTTATAGGCGATGCCTGTTATTTTTTTAAAGGAACAATTCTTTCTCCTATGCCAGCTTAACCTTCCTATTGGTGGTCGCTAAAAACATCGACATCTTTGCAGTTCGCGGTCAGAATTGACCAACCATTGGAAATGAATGGACAGGGCAGTTTCTTTAAATTTTTTGTCAAGTACAATATAAAAATAAGCCACAATCAAGGGTGTATATTCCAGGGGGATAATCAAAACAAGCAAGTACAACCCATCAGGTGTGAGAAACCTGAGCAACATTAGTCAAACCAATCATATCATTTTGCAGCAGGACTATCTGTTTTTGTCCAACCAATTGAAGATGCGGGGAGTGTTCGGGAAACCTGTTTGAAAAAAGTAATGGTGACACTAGTGATTCAGAAACTTTGTCTAAAAAGTGCAAAGTTATTTCTGTCAAATTGTAGTTGCATCTGGATTTTTTCTTATCTTCTGCTACACCGCTTTTAATACCCATGAAAGCTCCTAAAGAAATCCAAACCGAACCATGTTCACAGGTATTCAAATATGGGATTATTTTTGTTTATAGATGCGGTTGTGACTCTCTTTCATAACCAAACTGTGTGATGGGCCAAAATAATAGCCAGCCTGATTAATTAGCCATAATTCTTTTTTTTTATTATAATAATAATAATTATAATAATAATAAAAAGATTTAAGATTTTTGCCTTTGGGCAAAAACCATGCCAGCTTTGTTCATCCTTGTTTATGAATAATAATGAAAAAAATAAAAATGTAAAATGAGTGTTAGTTTGATTTCAGAAATTTTGTGTATGTCCCATTTGCATCAAGTTGTATTATTCACTCAAATACATTTAGTCTATTTTAAGGTTTACATGACAAATATCCAAGAAACTGATTTAAGGGTATGAAACTTAAATACTTCAAATTCATTCTTAATTCATAATTATGTAGATTATTGAAAGATTACTTAATTCAGTTGGATGAAATCCCATTTGAATGAAATGCGTACATCTTAAAAATAAACTAAAAGGTAATTTTTTTTTTTTTTTTTTTAACCACGCCCATCTGTCACCCTGCTCTCTAGACATCAGCATTCAGCATTAAAAAACCCATTTAGGTTGAGAATGAACTGGTCCATATTCAGCCCAAATGTGACTGACTACTGTATTCTGCTGCTGTGTGAATTCAGCCCAAGTACAGTATGAAGCACGGAAGTTGCAATATTTTTAGCATTGAATTTGACTATGCTATGGTCTTCTAACAAGGTCATTGTGTTAATGACAGAGGCAGGTAAACAACATATTAGAACAGATGGAAAGAGATCAAAAACACTCTGTCATGCATCCTCTCCCATTAACTCTTATCTCTTCGCTCTCTACCTTTCTTTCTGTGTTAAATCATGATGTCACCACTGCTGACCATAACTGGTCACCCCTGCTAAACATGTTTATTTGCTTTCAACACCTGACCAGCATAGAAAGCAGAAATTATTGCTTTGTTATGTATTTTTCCTTTAAACGCATGACATCATCTGGTTTTATGAACATATTCTCTTGCTAATGTGTTTTGGAGTAACTTGGAGGTTTTTACAATATTACAATATAAAAAACATTTAATTGTACATTTTGGATTTGTAGTATGCATTTGTTGTTTGTGACCACAACCGAGTGCTCTGGAGCCATTGAAACTGAACTGCTATGTTTGAAAGCCATTCATTATTTCCTCCTGGCAAACAGACAATATAAGAGGGTTTATGTTGTGGAACATGATTGCCTGTTATGATGGGCTGCTTCATCGACTATCTTGCTTAGGTGGACAAAATCAAACACTGGGTGAGAACTGGAGACAGGAATGACTGATCTGCTGTCTCTGTATAATTACTTAATCTGTCTTTGCCTTACTGAGGAGTTCTGTGGGGAACACAGGCAGAGAGCAATTCTGAAGCACTTCTTTTCACATTTTTGCAAGTTTATTTGTGTGTAATTATCATTATCATTTTTTTTTTTTATTTTTTTTTAGGGAAAATACACAATGTTTCATTAAATGACAGACAAAACATAGACATTATTGTATTTCTGGTGATTCTAATATTATTTTGCGCAACATCAACTGTACCTAATAGCACATGTACAGGGTACAATGTAGGGCTTCTGTTTCAGTTTTTCTTTTCACCGCAGGAAGTACAATTAATAGTTTTTTTAATTTTATTTTCTCTTTTGTAGTAGGTCCAATAATTTGGACCTGTCTGAATAAGTTTAGTAATCTGATTTAAAAAAATAATTTCTTGTGATAAACATTATTTAAACATAACAAATAGGTAAATAAAATGTCAAATTTAATGTTAAAACAATTATGAAAATATAACTACAAAGTGCTTTTCATGTCATGATATTTTATCTTAGATAAACCAAATAAGACAATTGTGTTTTAAAAGTTAGTTTGAGGATTTGTGCATTTATTGCTTAAAAATAAATAAATTAATTAATTAAAAGATTAGTGCCCTATTTGTGGAAAGTGCCAAATAGTAAAATCCTCAAGGACGCAAGAAGCGTCTTTAAAAACGTTCACTTCCAGTGGAACATAATCCCATTACCGCAGACTGTTTATTAACCGTGGTAATAAATGTTGTAATGAGACTTTTATGACTCTTTGTGATTTACAGTATCACTCTACTGCAGTTTTGAAGTTTAGTGGATGATTTTAGTGGATGATAAAACAACAGGTGAATGTGTGCTAGGCTACAGAAGAGAGGCTATTCCCGAAAGGCTTTAAGTACTTTAATACTACTTATGTTGTTTCCCCTCTGAAAACATCTCTGTCCACGATCACTCATTTAGGAGATCCACATTGGGGTGGAGCTTGTGGCTGTGTGTATAAAGGTCTTTGTGAGTGTGTGTTTATTGCATGTGCCACTTGTTTTTTGAATTTTAGCAGAATGTTTGAGGAATAAAATTCTGCCATTAAACACTGTAATGATTCTAATGAGAAATTCCAATTTCCTCTCTTCATACCAAGTGGTTTCGGGAAAGTGATAAAATCCAATCAATGTGTTTATGTTCTCCAGGGGTATAGATCTTTCAAAAGGCAACTTGTTCCCATGCATTAGACATGCCTGTTGTAAAAAAGCCTTTAATATAACCACATTTCCAGGGGGAAATCTTTTGTTGATTTTATTTGCTTTTTCAGTGGCAAATGTAGTTCCCATCCACAGGCTAAAATCTAAATCAGGGTTTTAAAAAGATTCTTGTGAAATGACTCATACAAGCTGTTTAAGCTCAAAGCATGATATTTTACCTTATAGCACGGCCTAAACTACTACATGAATACTGTCCTAGTTCAAATGTGTTGCCCTAAGGGTACCCATGCAATTCGTCTATGGCTGTTTAAACAGAGAAGCGCCTTGAGCATTAAAGCACAAAAATGGCCAGTGAGAAAGGATGTTTTTACTTATTGATGCACTATGGCTCTGTTTAAACAATCCAGTGGGAAATCACCCCATGCCGTAGTAATGATTTGCATGTATCATTAATGCCCAACTGTGCACTCATAGTGCAGTAAAACATCCACACTACTGCATATGCTAGGTAGAATTGTGATAACAGGAACATCAGCTGTTTTGATTGTGTGGTCTGGTTTATATAGCCATGTAGCCTCACAATACATGCCCTGTGTGTGATACAAAATTGTAAAACCATTAATTTACATTTTCTTTATACAATGTGAGTGGTGCTTGCACTTGCTCAGGGTGATGTAGGTGGTTTCCATGATGTTGCTAGCCTATGCAGTTATTAAAGTGTTCTTAGTGGGTGATAGTGTGTTGCTGTGAAGTTGCTAAAGTGTTCTAGGAGGTTGCTAGAATGTTTTGGGTGGTTGCTAGTATGTTCTGGATTGAAAAAGCCCTTCCACAAGCCTCTACATTAGAAATGTCTGAGGTTGATGCTTCAATATGAATCAATGGGATTTTCTCACCCATTTTATTGTTCATCAGACGAAAATTCAATCTCACATCTCTTCTCAACAAGCACGATTGTGCATTCACGTCCATTGCACAAACAAGTTATGCAAGCACCACAAATGATTGGTGTCATTAAAAACCAAAAATGGCCATTGTTTTTGCAGTTAGGGATGTGCAGTGTCATTGTGTAGGGTTTCAGCTCCCTCTCCCTGAACGTTTTGCTATAATCAACACTCTCAGTTATTGATATTGGGCCGGTAAACCTGAGACAACATTATGAGCTCAAGGACAACGGTATAGCAATACATGTCAGGACACACAGGAAAAAAAGAGTGTCCATTTAGTTGTTTTCTAAAAAGAGGGAATTAAGATGCAAAGGAGAGAGAAATGGAGGAACAGAGTGTGCATGATTATTCAGTCCCTTGAAAAGCTGACAAACAATGGCTGAAATTTCCCAAAATGTTACCACAGCCATTTAGAACATAAGAGTACCTCTGGATTTCCTGTAGTTCTTTGAGCAAACATTAAGATGATATAATGCAGAGAACAGACACACAATGTCAAGTAACTGACTTATGTTCAGAATGATTACGCTGGTTAACTGCGATATTAAAAGTTTGGTCATAGGGTATAAATAATGATGGAGAGAGTACATTCTACCAGTTTAAGGGTAGAGTAGCTGATATAAAATACTTTTGGGAAATTGACATCCTGAAGTGTGACTAAACTGAATATTTGTTCTTTTAAATATGTATTTGTCTCACAGCAGGACCATTTAAAATTAACCAGTGAAAGCAAAATGGTCATAGAATGGTGAAAGAAATAGGAACCAGTTATGGAACCTAAAATACATACTTTCCCTTTAACATTCATATCAATTTTAACCTAAAATCTTGATGTTGCAAGTGGATCAACTATCCATAAAGAAACAAAGAAATATTCTCTACATTTATTTTCACCCTTTAACCTACAATAATCTGGAAGCATTTTTGCACATTACAGTCCCAAGAGTTTTAAGGGGTAAAAGATTAAATTAGTAATTTTAAAATGTGGATTAAAAATAACAGTAATTAAATTCAAGATCAAAAGGACATAAATGTAAAAACAAAATGAAAAACAAAGGGTCTCTTTTTCCCTTAAATTAGACCAATTGACAAACTGTTTTATTTTATGTTGTGATTCACAAGCTTTCAGTGCCTATTTTGTCAGACACTTATTGAATGCACTAAATTGAAAGTACAATATTTAAAACTATTTATAATATTCATGCCTGCAACTGTATAAAAATGAATAGATCTATCAATGTAAAGGGTAAAGATGAAAGAGGTTTCCTTACCCTCACAGATCGCTGCAGGTCCCCATTCGTGGACCCAAACCCCTGATCCAACAATCCTAACCACCGATGCCCAGCCGCAGAGCCCTTGAGCAAGACAGGGAGGAATAGTAGAGGTCTTTGAAAAACAGAAACATCACTACAACAGGCAAGTGGGTTCATGAGTAGGTTATGGAAGGAGTTAAAGAGAGAGAAAGATAGAGAGGCGAGAGAGAGAGATAGATAGAGAGAGAGAGAGAGAGAGAGAGAGAGGAGGGGTGAAGCAAAGAGAGAGAATGATTTCCATAGGGAGGATTTTGGTAAATGAGTGAAGCATAGAGAGAGAAGGTGAGAGAAAGCCGGAGTGAGGGATATGGAGGTGTATCATTCATTGGGAGGTGCAGCGCAAAGACACATGAGGAAGGGGGTGTATAGTTTCACACAGCAAAGCAGACCCAGGGGACCTCTTATATGCTGTGTGTTCTCCGAGGAGCTCTTCATTCTGGCGGTGATCTAAAACTAAAATGAGTTTAAATCTTAATGTAGCCTCTATGTTCCTTTCCGAGCTTAAACCATTTCAACCAGTAACTAGAGTGATGCTTCCCTGTGCAAAACCTTTTATGGGTGGTTGCTAGGGTGTTACTATGAGGTTGCTAGGGTTTTCTGAATGTTCTTAAGTGTGTTGCTATGTCATTGCTACAGGGTTGTTGCCTACTGGCTTAAGTAAAAAAATCCATCCCACATATGCTCAGGTCGTGTCTTCAATGTATGTTTATGGGATTTTAAATCACTTTTTTCATCTGCATATGTCCAACCGATTAGAAATGATACACCTTTCATCAATAAGTTACACAATTTAGGTATTATTGATCTCTATAGGACAAACGGTGCAGGATGAGTAACGTGCTGTGGCATAGTTATTGCAAAATGAAATGACTCTTTACAGGGATTGTGGCAGAGGTGAAATGTCCACTGAGTGGCGCAGTGACGGATGTAGGCATGGGCGACATGGGTACCCTTGCATTTGAGGGCAGCATGAGGCACCCACACGACAAGTGAGTGCCCTGAACTCCAACAGCCATCTCATTTACAATCGATTGCTGAAGTAACCATGTTGTTTTGTGGTGCTTCGATGACACTTTCGTCTCACATGTCGACTCACCTGCTCTTCGTGACTCTTAAGCTATGCAATTTGATAGTATTTGAACAAGCTTATAAATGTTCTTGGTTATGTAACATGAACATTAAAATGTATTGCCTTACAAGTCATGCAGTATTGTAAAAGTTTTTAGATGTCATAAATTAGCATTGTGTGAGGAACAGAGCAAAACGTGTTTATAAACTGATAATCTGCACTTTAACAGGTGATTTGTGCAGGTTAAAGGTAACAAAAGTAATTGCTGTTTTAGTGCCTCATTGTATATTTCACAAGGAATGTGCCGTGATACATACGAGTGACATAAACAAATTTTTGGGGTTTTTCAAGTATGAGCAATATTGTTATGCATAAGGCAAGTCTCATTAATTATAAAAATGCTAAATAATCCCCCTGCTGACCAGATGAAGCTCTCCAATGGAGCATAACGTCACATTTCCAGATGGATGGAACAAAAAGTACATGTTCACCACCATCTGGACACAGGAGGAGAGAAAGTGAGCAAGGTGACTGAACAGTGATCATTAAGTGTTTGATGAGCTGTGTCTCAACTGGCCTTGCACCACAGCAGAGGATTAGCCAAGCAGAAAATGAACTGTGTGGTTTTTTAACCCTACACTCTTCAACCCGCTGAAGCTCTCACTCTGGAGGGCAAATCCTCTGAAGGGATTAGGGCATAGGGATGAGCTCTTCGGAATGGAACGTACCCTAGGAAAGTGAAACTAAATTGGAAATTGACTGAGCAGGGAGGAGAATTTACAGAAAAAAAGACTTAAATATTGATCTGTTTCTCACCCACAGCTATCAAATCGCTTAAACATATATGGATTTAACCACCAGAGTCATCTGGAGGGCTTTTATTTTGCCATTATGTTGATTTTGGAGCTTCAAAATTTTGGCACCCATTCACTTACATTGCATGGACCTAAAGAGCTGAGAAATACTGCTAAAAATCTTCGATTTTGTCCAGCAATAGAAAGAATCACATCTGGGATGGCATGAGGGTGAGTAAATGATGAGAGAATTTTCATTTTTGGGTAAACTATTCCTTATGTGTTAACTTATATACATCTTTTTAATGTTAAGAAATGTGTTATTATATGAATAAATAACCATTAACCCAGATTGATAAATGCTGTAAATAAGTGTTGTTCATTGTTAGTTCATGTTAACTTTGCCATTAACTAATATTAACAAATGCAACCTTATTGTAAAGTGTTACCAAGTAAACTATAGCAAGTGTAACACATGAGCAGTATATGATTTGTCTGTTGTCATTTGTGCGTACTACTGAATTTATGCAAGATGTGCATCTATTTAGACTTAAAAAGTGCCTGAGAAAATACACATGTGTTATGTGTAGCTCCATATGTGTTTGACAGCCAGTCTCATGAAATATCAGTGTGGAAGTAATGAATCCTGTTCTATATGCCTATGCATGCCTACCAGTGCAAGAGTATTTTATGTTTGCAAGTTATGCATCAAAGGGCTTGTTCTAACCGCAGAGCTCCGCTATCTGCTAATGTTGTTACACTAGCCATACATCATATTTGACATTTGAGATTTCAGAGACACTCCAATAAAGCATTTCACATATTCTTTTAAAAGAATACAGGACGTCAAGCATCTTTGTGTGGTCTGAACTTGGAATCCATGTCTTGATACAGTAGTTTAATCGTGAGGGCCAAACCCAGCAGAGGAAAAAATGTATTTAATATTTTCTGTCATCCAGAGTGTCATTCATTATTTACTATCTACATGTTCTATGAAGCTTCTGGATATGAGAACTGACACATGTAGTTATAATATAAACATATTCATGTTCATATGTGTATCATTATGCATGTACCTATAAGTGGGGATTAGGGGACTGTGTGTATTTCTTTGTGGTACTGTATTTGTTTGTTGTACATGCAACAATTTGATTCTTGTTATTAATCAATTTGAACTAAGCAACAAGGTTTTATTTTGTTATATTGTGTACTTAGTGTCTATAGCACTCGGTGTGGGAGTTTTTGGCATTATTCAACACAGGCCTACTTTTTATCCCTGAAAAAAAATACATGTTGGTCCACTTCACACAAGAGCAACTACTGTGATGTCAAGACAGGTTATTTCCACTATATCCACACCGCAGACTTCACTTTGCTTTCTGTAGCTTATCTATATTTTTGCACTAAGTGGAGAGGATGAATTCATACATTGAGAAAGAAAAATTGGCAAGACAAACTCATCGTTGAAGCACTTAAAGATAATCTTTAACACATTAATTCATAACAGCATATAATTTCATTGCTGTGAGCCGGTTTTACAAAGACCAACATTATTAATGTGGATTTAATTATCTGCCATTTCTGAGGCATGTGGGGGAGATGAAGGCAGAGAAAGAAATATTAAAGGAACAATAGACAGATGAATGAGTGGAGAGAACTGATGCAAATGAATAATTGAAAGAGGAACAAAAATATAAAGGCCCTTTTTGAGAGGGATTATGGATTATTAATGCTGTCTTTGTTTCTATAACAGCAGAAAATCAGATTCACAATGCAAATTTCTGCATAATTATTGCAATTTAATTATTGCTCTTAAGACAAGACTGCCCTCTAGTGACAATAGTGATTCACTAAACACGTGATTCATTTAGTTAGGATAATGTTGGTAATTTCCAAATACATGTTAATATTATTTATTATTAATATTTACTTAATTAAATGTAACAAATACTTATGTACTAAAGTAGGTAAGTATTTACTAAGTAATTAATAGTATACAAGTACTTTATACTTTTAAAACTAATAGTAATAACAATAAAACGAAATAATAGTAAAAAAGTATTATAAAAGTATTAATTATTATTACAGCTAAATATTATTATTATTATTTAGTATCATTTAATAATTTTATTTGTATAGCAACTTTCTATGAAGCAAAGAAATACAGCAGTATTTTATAAATAGAAAAATATATTTTTTTAACCATCAAACTAACCGTTATAAACAATTCAATTAACTGAATATAAATGTTATTGTAATTTTAATAAATAAAAAATATTTAAAATGCATTATAAAACATAAAAATGCTGTCCTATATGATAACTAAATAACACACACACACACACACACACACACACACACACACACACACACACACACACACACACACACACACACACAAAACACTTATTGTTTGTATTGTTTCATCGTTGTAGACCTGGGAACAGTAAGTATTATTGTAGGGTGTTAGCACAGATATTACAGCATACTGTAAGTGATTAAGTGATCAGTATAATTAAGCATTTTCATCTTCATGCAAAAGAGCAACAATGATTGACATGTGTGACACACTATGGTGTGTATATTTATTTATGTTTTTTTTTTGTTTTTTGTTGTTGTTTTTTTCATATATGACTTGCTAATTTATACTCCAGTCAGTTTCACTCATTAAAGAGCAAGCAAGTCTTGCTGACCTGCAGTTATATTGATCATTGTTGATGAGGATATCAGACTGAGTGATATAGTGACCCAGTATGGCTCATTTGATCTCTCTCTCTCTCTCTCTCTCTCTCTCTCTCTCTCTCTCTCTCTCTCTCTCTCTCTCTCCATAGGACTCAATATTTGACCCAATTGGCACCTGATAAAGCAATACTGTATATGTCCTCTGCCATTCAGCTTTGAATTGGAGCAAAGTAATTTGAAAACATTTTAAATTCATCATGAGGATGCTGTTTAAAGACAGCATGTTGAAAGAACTGCCCAATACAAATGAAAAGACAGCATGTTTAGAGTAAATACATTTATCTTTGTTGTTTTTGTTTGTTTGTTTGATTTTGTATTGTATTGTCTTGAACTATTTCTATTTTACATTGTGTTCTTATACATAATACTAATGACAACAGTAATACAATTATTATTTTTATAATTTGTATTATTATTATTATTTACTTAATTATACTTAATTAATGTTACTATGTGTGGAATAGGTAAAAAGCACATGCTCTCTTGATTACCATTGAATTGACTTCAGCCCTTTCATCAGATCTGGTAGACATTGACCTTGCTTTGTCCCAATTAAAATCAAATCAATTTTTTATATACACACAACCCAATGTAGCCCTGAGAGGAATCCATTCACTGCTATCAGTTCAGATCAGGCTCAAAATCTGCCTGATAATAGCCTTAGGGATCTCCTACGTAAATGATTTACCCAAATATTACTTGGAAGTCCCTTTAATCTCATGCATGCAAACCACACACACTAGACTCTCACACACTTACATAAACACATGCACGCAAGCAAGCACACACACACACACACACACACACACACACACACACATCTTGTCCCTCTCTTGCTTATCAGGCTTATCGGTCTCTCTCAGCACATTTCCACCGCTCCTTTGACTGGCAGTAAATAAGTGACATACCCTCTAACTAGAGGCTCTCTGGCATGAGTGGATGTCCTTACATTCAAGGAGAGAAACAGACTCCAATCCCTCTCTTGATCCTGACTGTGAACTGCATGTAATAGGATCCAAATGTGCAATCTGCCTGAGTGACTGGCAGGCTAAATGCTCAGCATAAAAATACAATGTAAGAGGGTCCCAAAAACTGCTGGGTGGCATGTTTTGACAGTTCTAATATCAGGAGAATTTCAAACTGATATAGGCATTATGCTGTAAAATGAACCAGAGTTCCAAAAAGAGATTCTCATAAGTTCATTTCAACTCATTACAACTAATTAGTGATGGTTGATTGCTAAGGTAATCATCATTATTATGATTGCTTATACTTAGGGTACCATTTGTGCTCAAGTTGTGTGGCTTATTAAAAAGAAGTGTATTATTTATTTTCTAAGTGATTAGAAGGATGAGTTTCACCTGGCGGATGAGAAATATAGTGCAACAATCCCTTAGACTTGCATTGAAAGAGGAGCCCAAGCCATATCTGGAGTATCATTGAGACTTGAGGGTAGGATCTTTGACTTGGGACAGTAAGCAACTACATAGCATGCAGAATACCATAGCAACTGCATAGCAACGGCCTAGCAACCACTCAGAACACCCTAGCAACCGTATTGAAACATGCTTAAAACAACTCAGAACACTTCAGCAATTGCATAGCAACACACTAGAAACCATCCACAGCACCCTAGCATAGTGGCAATAAGTTTTGTTTTTGTTTTTCAAGTACCACTCGACACTGTCACAGTCTCGGTGAGTCCACCGGTTTGTTCCATTTGTGTTTATTTTATTTTCATGGCTTGCGGAATCATGCCAACTTTCAGCTTACGAGTGGAACATGACTGTGGTTTGTTTTCTGCCTATATTTACCCCATCTCTGTTTCGTGTTCACTCTCTCTCTGCCCTAGGTCCTGTTGCTTGTTTTCTGTATTGGTTGCCAGTCTTTGCCATTGTGCCCGAATTGTGGTTACCTTCCTGTTGGTTGCATCGCTCACATTGACACTTCACCTGAGGATTCCTCATCTGTTATTCTTCTACACTGGATCTGCTCTTCACATTACCATGATGCACACAAACCTACGAACACACTAACCTCAACAGGATTCCATGCGGATCTGCGCTCCACGCTACCACAACGTATACAAGCCTACGAACACACTCTCCATCTCCATGCTGCAGTCGATGCCGGGTCTCTATCATGCTTCGCCAGCTCTGCTGTGTTTAATATTTAATAAAGTCTGCTACTTTGCCTTCGCACTTAGATATCTGGTCTCTTCCTTGACAGAACAATCTAGCCAGGATGGATCCAGCAGAGGACATTAACCTTCGGTCTACACTTGCTCAGCAGGGAGTTTTGTTTGTATCAGCAGGACCAGATCTCTGCCTCCATAGAGATGACGACATCACTGTTTCAAAAACAACACTGGTCCAAAAACTTCGCCTGCATCTCGAACCCAATTTCACTGCTGAAGCTCCCACACTGGCCTCGGAGGTTCCCACTAACATCGGATGCTCGGAAACCCGTCTCTACCCTACTGCTCCATTCTCAAGTGAGGCGGGGACATGTCGCACATTCCTCTCCCTGTGCTCAATGTTTTTCTCGCTGCAGCCCTCTGCATTACCCTCGGAGACAGCTAAGGTGGCTTTCGTCATAATGCTCCTATCTGGAAGGGCCAGCAAGTGGGGAACTGCTATGTGGGACAATGGCCGCTCCTGCTGCTCATCATTCCAAGAATTTTCAGCAGAGCTCCGCCGAGTTTTCGATCGTTCAGCCCAAATGGAATGATCGAGCGCAGTGGGATCAGTTCCTGCATGGGTTATCTGATTCCATCCAAGATAAAATTTACGCCTTGGAGTTGCCCCTCCGTTTTGATGACCTGGTGTATCTGGCCATTAGAGTGGACCAGCATCTCGCGCTTCAACACAGCCGACGTCGCTCTCCACATCCCAAGCCGGCTGGCCATCACCACAACTCCACTCCTGCTGCCGGTCATCAGAACTGCAGTCCGAGGTGGATCCCATGCAGATCGAGAGGACACAGCTGTCACCAGAGGAGAAGCAGCGGTGCATCACCAAGGGATTCTGCCTCTATTGTGCTGGAGCTGGTCCACTGAAATCCACTGAGCAAAACAGACTCTTCTTCTGACCTGACTGCAGTACGGACCGACCAGTCATACTGTCTCTGCGGTGGAGTGGAGGGGAATTTCCGGGATGTCGGCTTCCAGATGGAGGATTCCGGTGGTCACGAGCCCATCACAGCCCATTCCATCAGCGTCACACCCCTGGCCATTGTCACACATTCCACCAAACCACTTACCTTCATCTCTGGCAATCACTCCTGGTCCAGTCTCCGACATCACAGGTGTTGTTAGGGCATCCGTGGTTGGTAATGCATAATCCTCACATTGACTGGTCAACTAATTCTGTTCTTGCCTGTAATCCATATTGTCTGTCCCATTGTTTTAGCTCTGTGGTCTCTCCTGCCCAGTCTTGTGATTTGTTTGAAGATGAAACAGGTATTCTTGGATTAATCCAGAGTACCTGTGTTATACCATGATCTGAGGGCAGTGTTCAGTCTGTCCCGCGCCACAACCCTTCCTCCTCATCGCCCGTACGGTTGTGCAATCGATCTGCTTCCTGGTACTTCCCTACGAGTTCAGTTATATTCACTGTCTGCTGCTGAGAGGGAGGCCATGAATAAATACATCAATGATACTCTACCAGCCATTTCAAGGACCATGTCCAGCATGTCAGATGGGTGCTTCAGCAACTGTTAGAGAACTGGGTGTTGGTTAAGGAGCATGGATCTGGTTAAGGTCAGAGCAGTTTCTGACTGACCAACCCCAGATTCCCGAAATCCTTGCAAAGGTTTCTGTGGTTTGTCAATTTTTATCGCTGTTTCCTTTGAAACTACAACCAGCTGACGGATCTCACATCAACCCGTACAAGTTTTTCTGGTCCCCGTAGGCTGAAGCAGCATTTTCTAAATTAAAACAAGAGACATTTTGCTTAACACTCCTGACCCTTCACTTTAGTTCGTGGTGGAGGTGGATGCATCAGAGGTCATGTTGGAGCTGTTCTGTCGCAGTGCTCTTCCTCGGATGGGAAGATGCATCCGTGCACCTCTTCTCACACCACCTCTCACCAGCAGAACGGAATTACGATGTCGGTATTAGAGATTTGTTGGCTGTCAGATTGGCCTTGGGTGAGTGGCGCCACTGGTTAGAGGGTTCGAGAGCCTGTGTTGCGTTGCCTCTCGTATTCGTCTTCTTGGAGCTCTCATTTAGTCTGGGTCGAGTATGCCCAAATTCCTTACTGTCATCATCTATGATGACCCTTCCAGTGCTGCCTAGGTTACCAGCCCCCTCTGTTCCCTGCCCAAGTATCTGATGCCAAGGTCCCATCTGCAGACACGTTTATTCAACGGTGCCTTCATACCTGCCGGATAGCCAGAGAAGCCCTCCTCCGGACTATAGTACACATTTGGAACGTCACCAGTCTAAGCCCCCAGCCTATGTCTATGGGCAGAAGGTATGGTTGTCTTCAAAGGACATCCCACTCTGTCTCATCTCATTTTTGAAAGAAAATGAAAATAAAATACACTTAGACTAAATTACCATTCAAGAAAAGCATGCATTAATTTATGCATGCAAATGCTTTTGCATGAACACAGTTGCAGCTTTCAGTTAAAATTCCATTCCAACAGAATAGTTCATGATTAGAATGCCATGGCTCACTACACTCAACATCTGAGGCCTTCACTGGATTTATATCATGAAACATTGAAAAAGAGAAAAGTCAAAATCAAAGCTGTAGTCATGGCAACTGGCGTTCCTGCCCACTCAAACGAATTCCCTACCCCCTATAGGTTCCACTGATCGATAGGATATGTGAGGGAGGAACTAACCCAAAACAAACACTAACCTACATACCAGTCATGCACTATAAGCTATATGCCACATAAAGTGGTCCGACAGAGCATCCATCATCCACTGAAGAAAAGGAAGAGGAGGTTGAAACAGAAGACAATTCAATTAAAGAAGAGTAGAGGGTAGGAAGAGATAAAAAGAGGAAAGTACAGAGAAGAGTACATTATCAGACAAATAAAGATGGCTTATGTGTTGGAGAATGTGCTGCTTGCTCAGGTCTACCTACTGTTCTTGCTGTTGGCTGGCTGGTCCCATGTGCAACCTGTCAATGGAGGTAAGGGGACCTCTCTTGCTCTCGTGCCCAGATGACAGACAATGTGGACATTAGCGGGGTGGTGCATGGGGATGTTCAGAACACTGGCGAGGGAACCGTAGATACATTTCCCGATATAAAAGGAATTAAGGAAAAGTTGCAAGCAGCAGTGGGTAATGTTGCATGTTAAGAGACCAAGATATTTGAATGTGTCAGTTGTTAATGAGCTGAACTTTATTTAAAGGAATAGTTCTCCTTGAAATAATATTTTTGTTGTTCCAAATCTGTATGACTTTAGTTCTTCCATGGAGAACAAAAAGAAATATTAGGCAGAATGACAGTCATCATTCACTTTTACTGTATGAAAAAAGATTAAATGGAAGTGAACAGTAACTGAGACTAACAGGTTGTGTAACATCTCCTTTTGTGTTCCACCGATGAAAGAAAGAAGTGCAAACAATGCCAAGGTCATGAGTTTGATTCTCAATGAAAACACATACTGATAAAACATATACCTTGAATGCATTGTAAGTTGCTTTGGATAACAGCTTCTGCATAAATCTAAAACTTTAATGGAACATATAAACATATAATTTATATATTTTCTAATTTAATGAAAAAAATTATAATCCATTATTAAGCCTTTCCTTTGATTTCTATTATTATGTTGTGTTATGTTATTAAGGACCTGTTTTATGATTCATAATGGGTCATACATTGTATGCTGTAAACTTATAGGAAACTAGGGTACTATAAATGTGTTGTTCACACGCACGGACACACAAAACACCAAAGCAAACAAATACATGCACACAAATGGATGTAGGCAGAGGCGGACTGGGAAGAGAAATTGGCCCTGGATTTTACATAGGAACCGGCCTAAAAGTTGTTGAGCGGGGGTGGGGGTGGGTTTGTCAATGAATGGGGGTGGGGTGTCACTGTCCTTTTCTGCATATCGCGGCCATTTCAGCAAGCCGCAGTCCATTCGCCTGCGCAGTGGCCCGTTTCAGCCAATCGCCACCCATTCAGCCCTGTTTCATGGCCAGCCCACCAGGAAAAGTTCCGGTTCTCCCTACGGCCAGTCCGCCCCTGGATAACTCGATTTCTGAAAACTCTGCAATGATACCCAGTCCAGTATTCAAGGATATGCACAGTGTTGGGTAAGTTACTCTAAAAAGTAACGAATTACTAACTAATAATTACATCTTCTACAGTGTAATTAGATTACTGTACTAATTACTCTGTCTGAAAAGTAATTGCATTGCTTATTTCTAATTACTTTCTAAAACCATTATCAGATGAAAAATACAAGGATAGACATGAAACTGTTCTTTTAATTCTTTCAAATAAATTATGTAAAATAAAATATATTATTCATGAACTGGCCAAAGAATTTAAGGGGGCAGAGTTAAATTAGAAAACATATATTTTAACATTAGACGTTAAATTTCGATTTTTAATTCACTATTGTTTTATATAGAATTGTTCTATAGTCTATACAGTATTTAACGCAATTACATCAGAAGTAACCGTTTTAAAATTGTTGAAAAATTAAGAGTAATCCTTTACTATTTTAATTGAAAAAGTAATTTAATTACAGTAATTAATTACTTAGAATTGCATTACGCCCACTGGAAATGCATGAGTAAATGTTTATGAGTTGGATGATCATTTTGAGTTTGCAGATCCACTTGCCCATAATGAAAATACATGCTGTTTAAACAGACTTGCTCCCATCTAGGCAAACATGAAGGTTTTGTGATCAAGACACATTTAGGTGTCATTTTAACAATGGAAAAGTGGAAACAATGAGAAACCTGCATGTTCTGTAGCATGTAAAGCTTACTGGCTTTCAAACTAGAAAACCACAACCTGTTTGAAAAATGTATGAAAACAATACACTTACCTTCATGTTTCTAGCTTCATCTTCTTCTAAAAAATACAATAAAACTGAATGCATTCTTTTAGTTTTTCTGATTAATAAAAAAAATCACACTTTTCATTGAAAAACAAAATCTGAATGTACTTTTTCTCAATTGGCCAAAATTCTTCTGTTACCAACTGTATATTTTCTTCTTTTTTTTTAAGAATAATTATATAAATATCCAAAAATACAATACAATACAAAACAAAATAAAAAATAAATTAATTTACTCGTACTCATGTCGTTCTAAACCAGTATAGCATTTTTCAACCGAGGAAGACAAGGATGAGGGATGAAACGATCATGATTGTGACTGTCAAGTTCCAGAAGCACATAAAAGCTGTCCATATTACACATGTGCTATATTTCAAGTCTTCTGAAGCCATACGATAGCATTGTGTGAGGAACAGATCCAATATGAATGTCAATTCACTAAAAATCTTCCCATTCACCCATTTGAATCTATTGCGCTTTCAAGAACATCTTGGTTGACATAAGTGCAGTAAACACATCTGAAACCACACGATTAGATAAAAAGGTGAAGAAGAAATTGCACACAAACTTCATTGGTCCATGCACCATGGCAAATTACATTAATGAGCCAAACAATTATTGTTACAGTGGCTAATTTAAATGTGTAACAATTAACAAGATTTAAGAACGGGGATGTCTTCCTTAGAAAGCCACTGGAGTAGTCACTCAAATTGAAATATATCTGAAAATTTGCATTAGAAAGTCAAAACTCTATGTAGGAACTTTTTGTCTATTGGCCAACATTGTACTGTTATTTACTGTATGTTTTAAATTTGTTTTGTAAAAAAAAATTATATAATTATACAAAAATACAATACAATATTAATACAAAAAATATAAATAAAAAATGTATACTACTTTTTAGAGCAAAATATAGTACTTCAACCAGGGCTAGACTGGGAAGAGAAATTGGCCCAGGTTTTTAAATACCAACTGGCCCAAAAGTTGTGTTCGCTGTCCTTTTCTGCATATTGTGATGCCGTTTTGTGGACCGTTCTGAATAACAAGGTGGCTCATTTTAGCTTAATGCTGCCCATCCGACCCAACGGCCCACTTGGTTCTTCTGATGGCCAGTCTGCCCCTGATTTTCCCCAAAGTGCATCTGCCCACAGGAAAAGGCCCGGTATGCCAGATTACCAGTCCAGCCCTGGCTTCAACCACACACACACACACACACACACAAAACATTTACACATACTCATGCTGTTGTAAACCAGTATAACTTTTTTCATCTGTGGAAGACAAGGATGAGGGATGAAAGGATCCTTTTTGTGAATTTCAAGTTCCAAAAGCACATAAAAGCACCTTATAATCCAACCATATCACACATGCACTATATTTCAAGTCTTCTGAAGCCATACGAAAACTTGTTTGAGGAACAGACCCCAATATGAGTGAACAGAGAAAAAGTCGAAGAAGAAATTGCACACAAACTTCATTGGTCCATGTACATTACATGAATTACATAAATTACATTAATGAGGCAAACAAGTATTGTTACCGTGGCTAATTTAAATTTGTAAAAGTGAACGAGATTTGAGAACGGGGCAGTCTTTCTTTGAAAACCACTGGTGAAATGTAAATATTTCTGTATCCGAAGCTCAAATCAGATCTGACAATTTGCAGAGAGTCAGAACTCTAGGTAGGAACTCTGCTTGTTTTTAAATTGAAGTTCTTTAAAAAGGTGGCGCGGATGTGCAACACGCTGAAAATAGTGAAAAGTGACGCAAAGGTCAAAGTCGTCTGTCTAACGCATGTTTCCATAAGAAACAGATGGATGCAAACGCACATTATGTGTGAATGGCCCCTAAAAGTCACCAGTCACAGGACCTAAACAATGCATGTATTACTCTTCTTACGTCACTTTCTGCAGGTTTAAGGGCAGAGGGACTGGCAGAGGGCACCACAGAAGTGATAAGTCACTCGCAAGGGCTGGTGGCACGGCTGGAGGGCCTTCTTTTGCTGGGAAATAACAGTGACATTTCCCTGCGTGTTGAAACAGTGGATGCAGATGAGGTCAAGGTGATTCAAGCCCACACGCTGATTCTGTTGCTGCAGAGCAAAGTGTTTGATGGGATGCTAGGAAAGCGTAATGGCAGCACACTAGTGCTGCGCGAGATGGCAGAATGCACTGCTGTGTTCGATAAATTTATCAGGTGAGTACAAGGTGAGGGGGGACTAGTTTACCAGATGAAAGAGGGACAATTGTATGTTGGGCTTTTTGTAAGATCACTGGGTTGAAACTTTACAAATTAGTTTTTTCCTTCTCATTTGAATATATTTTATGGTAGACCTTATGGTAGCACCAGGCAGCTTTTATCTTGATAAATCTATAATGGCAACATTTAGTGTTGAAGAAATATTTCTGCCAAAAAAAAAAATTGTGGTTCTTATTTACTTACTCCAAAATCATTCCAAATCCATAAGCTATGGACCTTATTCACAGTGGCACAATTTTGTATTTTTAGAGGGAATGAAAACGAGGTTGTGAGTGTGAAGTACAGACTTATCATTTCTTAAATGGCAAACACTGTAAAAAGCTGTATAAAGCTCCTCGATCCCATCTGATTTTCCACAACTCATGTTGTCTGGAGTTCTGTGTATGTTCTTGGACAGATATTTTTTCAATGTTTTGTAAGTAAAAATCAAAGACGTGAATAAGGTGATTTAGTTTGTCTTTGAAAGACAAAAGGAGACTTTTTGAAGAATCTCACACAGCTCTGTACAATAGTATACAACATTTCCTAGTGTCTTCAGCTTTTAAGCTCCAAAAAGGACTAAATAAATAAATACAGATCCATAAAAGCTGTATTGTGCACTATATTCCAAGTCTTCTTAAGCCATTCTGTAGCTTTTTGTGAAAAACAGACCGTAGTTTAGTTTGTTATTCACTGAAAATATTCCTTTGAATGTGAATGAGATTTCAAAGAGGGGAAGGTTATCAGTGAATAATTATAAAATTTTCTTTATATTCCTCAATCAAAGCTATATGGCTTCAGAAGACTTTGAATATATCGAATATGGCCCACCAGCAAGTGGTGGCACACACTGTCCTTAAAGAATAAAGATTCAAAACGTGTGCTTTTATGTTTTACTGAAAAAAAAATATTTAAAAAATATCACAGCATACAGGTTTTGAACAACATGAGGAATGAGTAAATAATTACTGATTTTTGATTTTTCACTGAATTCCTTTAAGCAAAGCTTGAAATCTAAGAGTCTCCAGAATTATGTAAGAACAATGACCAATAGTGATCTGCTAATAACACTTGAATATTTAGTGTCAAGCCTAGAGTTATGAGGCATCATACATTAAGTTGCAAGCTGGGTCGGTGGGACCTAGCTGATACACTTTATAAAAAACTTCTAAGCTCTGTGAATTGTGCATATGGGAGGAAAAACTTTTAGTGATGTACATCCCAGCATGTGAAAACCTCAAACATGTTGGGGCATGATGAGTTATAAGAACGTTCCCATTTTACACTTGCCTAAGAAGACTCCCTCTAAAGGCCAAAACTGGAACTGCAACCTTCCAGCTATCACCAACTCAGACCAGCATAGGATAAGAAAGATCATGAAACAACAACGATGAATGAACTCTCTGCTCTTACATAACCCAGCTTTGAAATGAGAAGGACTATACAGGGCAATGTAACAATTGTGATGTGCGGCTAGCGTGAGAAGATATTTTGGAGACAAGAGCATAAACCGCCTACTCACTTATTGAGAATGAGCCAAACTTTTTGTTTGGGTTTTTATTTCCTTTACAGCGACCCAAGGGATCAGACAACAAAGATACAATCAGCATTTTAAAGAAGGAAAACAAGGCAAATTTATGTGGAATAGAGATAGAGACAGCATAGACTGTACTGTGGTACACACCACAAAAAGCTCCCTTAATTCAGAGAGATGCATAATTATAAAAGGGATTAAGATTTTGAAAAAGAAAATGTAAGAATAAGCTCCCTTCATTTAATGACATGAGTTGAAATTTTAACTGAATTCGCCCCGCTCCACAGGATGTTGATCTGGAATGACAGGAAGAGGAATTTATTTGAAAAAAATACAATAATAAAATAAAATCAACACAATTACTCATTAACTTACAATTAGGAATTTGATTAGTCCAACACATTGTTTTGCAATAAAACGTATTGCCTTTTTATTTCCTTTATTGCCTGTGTATTCTCTAAACTACATTAAAACTGTCAAAACAATTAACAAAGCCAAAAATGTTTACTAAATTGCTTTCAGATAACTTCAGAAGTCGAGTCCGCCCCTGGTCCAGTGTTTAAACAAAGATTTTGGATGAACTGTAACAACTGAACTGTAACACGAAGGCTTTAGTTGCCAATTAATTGAAAGATGTATTCCATTTTAAGAGTGTAGTCCATCAATAGACCAAGGTGATGCAGGTTGAGATTAGTGAGGTGCATCGCAGTTTAACCAGCAGGTCATTTCAGTGAGGTCCAAGGTTCAGGCAGTGGCATATTAAATATCGCATGCCTTATGGTTGGAGCTGGCATCACTTCATCCCCTTAAATCCATCTTAATAGATTGAAGTGATGTCTGGCTGGCACTGGCTGCATTTAGTTATCAACACTCAGAGACACATAGCAGAGGAGTCTGACACCAAACAGGAATGGAGGTGGAATCCCAAGGTTGAGACAGGGAAACAAATAGAATAATAGAATTCAATATTTGTTATTAGTTATAGAGCATGATAAATGTTTTTAGTTCCAACAGACCTAACTAAAGCAGCCTAATTGTGAGTTGATGGATAAATTAGGAGTATGCCTGGCTAAATAGATGAGTCTTTAGTCTAAACTTAGTGAGTGTGTCTGTATCTTGAACATTGTTAGGGAGACTATTCCATAGTTTAGGAGCCAAATAGGAAAACCTCCTTCCTACCTCCTTTTGTGGATTTTGATATTCTAGGAACTATTAACAGGCCAGAATTTTGCGATCGTAATAAATGCAATGGAATATGGAGTGGCAGAAGGTCACTTAAGTAATGTGGAGCTTGCCCATTCAAAGCTTGGTATGTAGTTAACATCATTTAAAAAATGTATGTGTAACTTAACAGTTAGACATTGTAACGATGATAAAATGGGGCTAAGCTGATCATATATCTTGGTTCTAGTCAGCACAAAATGGCTGCTGGCTTCAACCAATTGAAGTTAATTTAGTGAACTTGCAGGACATCCTCCCAGTAATGCATTACAATAATCTAGTCTTGAGGTCATGAACGCATTAATTATTTTCCGGCATCAGCAACAGAGAGCATATGTCGTAACTTAGCAATATTTCTGAGGTGGAAGATACATACAAACATTGGAAATTTGATGTTCAAAAGGACAGATTGGAATTAAATATAACACAAAATTTCTTCGCTGTAGAAGACGGTGTAACAGTACATCCATCGAAAGTCAAATTATATTTTAGAGGCTTATTTTTAGAGGTTTTTGGTCCAATAATTAGTACCTCTGTTTTGTCGGAATTGATTAGAAGGACATTTCTGGCCATTCAATCTTTGATTTCATTGATACACTTTGCTAATTTGGAGAATTGTGAAATTTCGTTGGGTTTCGGGGAAATATAGTTGGCATAACAGTGGAAACTTATTCTACAATTCCTGATAATAACTTCCAGGGAAAAGCAATGGCCCTAAAACTGATCCCTGTGGCCCTCCATACTTATATTTTGTTTGATTTGACAATTCCTCATGTAAACAGAGAATGTGGTAGCGGCCTGCTAAATAGGACCGTGCTAATGCAAGTCCACAAAGAGAATGTCGTGATCTATGGTGCTGAAGGCGGCACTAAGATCTAAAAGCATAAAGAGAAATGCAGCCGCGATCAGATGATAAGAGCAAGTAATTTGTAACTCTTATAAGTGCAGTCTCTGTACTGTGATGGGGCCTAAATCCTGACTGAAAATATTCATATACTGTATACTATTTCTCTGTAGAACTGAACATAGTTTAGAGGACACTACAATTTCTAGTATTTTCTACATAAACGGGAGATTTGAAATGGGTCTATAATAGGTCTTCTTAATAAGCGGTTTGATAACTGCCATTTTAAAGTTTCTTGAGACATGTCCTAAGGCTAGCGAGGAGTTAATGATATTAAGAAGAGGTTCTGAGGGGGTCTGATAGCTCAGCGAGTAAAGATGCTAACTACCTCCCCAGTAATCCAGGGTGTGCTGGGTGACTCCAGCCAGTACTCCTAAGCAACCAAATTGGCCTGGTTGCTAGGGAGGGTAGAGTCACATGGGGTAACCTCCTCATGGTCACTATAATGTGGTTCTCGCTCTCGGTGGGACACTGCCAAGGAGAATAGCGTGAAGCCTCCACATGTGCTATGTCTCTGTGGTAATATGCTCAACAAGCCACGTGATAAAATTAGCAGATTGACTGTCTCAGGCGTGGAGGCAACTGAGATTCGTCCTCCGTCACCCGGATTGAGGCAAATCACTACGCCACCATGAGGACCTAGAGTGCATTGGGAATTGGGCATTTCAAATTGGGGAGAAAAGGGGAGAAAAAAAAGGATGAAGGGGTTCTGAGATTACAGAGAAAATGTTATTAATGTATTAAAACTAAAATTTTGAATTCATTAAATACAAATCTTTATAATTTGTAATAATACATAAACATTTTAAACAATATTAAAATCAGCTAGTTTGTCTGGAAATCCTTCATATTTTGTGTGTATGATACTGTGTAGGGTTTAATCTGATTAAAAAGTAATTAGCAACTGTAATCCAATATCAAAAATTACAGTAAAACCTTACATTTTAAATTCTAGTAATCAGAAAACAGTTACTAAATTTCAACTAAGGTAATTACTTTTAAGTACATTACTTGGGTTAGACATATTCCTAAAACAATGTATAAAACATGTATAAAACATTTAAAATAAGAATTCATATGTTCATGCAGTATCTGTGTCTGTTTGTGTTTTTGTGACTGAAGATTGTACGAAAGTGAACGATGAAAGAAGTATAGATGATATCTACAAGATGCATTGTAGAATAATGAGGGCATTGCTTTTCTCTTCTATAGATATCTGTATTGTGGTGAGCTATCCCTGCAGTTGGACCAGGCAACACCACTGCACAAACTGGCAACCAAGTATGGCATATCCAGCCTCCAACAAGGACTAACCCAGTACATGAGCCAGAACCTGGCCAGCGATTCTCTGGGTGGTCATGTGGTGAGTTGGTACCAGTATGCGACGACAGTTGAAGACACCTTGCTGAGAGACAACTGCCTTCAGTTTTTGTCGTGGAATCTGTCGTCTGTGCTTCAGAGTGCCGAATGGCCATCTGTTAGTGTGGAACTACTAATGACCCTGTTGCAGCGCTCTGACCTAGTCCTGAAGAATGAGCTGGAGCTGTTTGAGGCTCTTGAAATTTGGCTCACCCAGAATGATCCGGATAGCCTGACAGCAGAGAATGCCCTTCGCCTAGTACGCTACGCCATGATCCCTCCACGCGATCTCTTTCGCCTCCAACGGAATTCGCCGATCATGACACGCTACCATGAATCAGTACGCGATCTACTCTATATGTCGTACCAGTTCCACTCGGCATCACCCCTTCAGCTAGCCAAGTTCTTCGATATGAACTGCAGCCTATTCGTACCACGCAACTACCTCTCGCCCATGTGGGGGTCTCAATGGATCATTAGCAACCCAGCACGGGATGACCGCAGCACCACTTTCCAGACACATCTGGGTCCAAGTGGTTTTGACTCGAGTAAACGGGTGACGTGGAATGCTCTGTTCTCACCCCGTTGGCTCCCTCTGAGCATGAGGCCCTTATACACCGAGCAGGGTGCCATGCAACCACCAAGGCCTGATGGAGGAAGCGCTGTTGGCCGCCCTCGTATTATCATAACACCTACTACTTCCAGTGCAGATTTTGCAGGCGTGAGCTTCCAAAAGACTGTACTTGTCTTGACAAAGCAGCAGGGCAAACTCGTGGTGCGACATGTATTCAGCTTCCACCAAAGCACAGAGGAGGTGGGCGACTTCCTGGCTGATGGGGACCTGCTTCATCGCACATCTGAGCACCTGGTGGATGGATCGCTGTACTTGCACATCATTGTAAAGCCTATCTACCAGACTCTTATACCAACCAAGCAATAATATAAGACACAAGTTAAAAGGAAGACACACAAAGCATGATTTTAGAAGGTCTGTGCAGGGAAGAAAGGTCTAATGAAAGCTCAGCTTAGGTCTAATGTGAATAAAGGTACTAAAAAGCCATTTCCACTCTCCTTACAATGCAAGTTAAAGGCAAGGGTTTACTCTACAAAAGTGTAAAAAAAAAAAAAAAAGAAACACACAAGTAAGGTTTATGGCAGTAGTTCTCAACTGGTGTTGCTTAAGGACCCCTATTTTTACATTCATTCACTGCATGAGCCAAGCGGTGACCCAAAATTTTCCAAAAGTAAACCCATACAGAAATCTGATAGTTGGCCATATATACAGTATATGAACACACACATACACACATGGATGCACACAGTGTTGGGTGTAATGCATTACTATAACACATTTTTTCAATTAAAAAAGTAAAGGTTTACTCTTATTTTTTCACTAATTTAATTACAGTTACTTCTGATGTAACTGTGTTAAATACAGTATAGACTATAGAATAATTCTATGTAAAACACACTGCCCCCTTAAATTCTTTGGCCAGTTCATGAATAAAGTATTTGAATTTATTAGATTTATTTGAAAGAATTAAAAGAACAGTTTTACATCTATCCTTGTATTCATCTGATTGAGGTTGATAAGGGTTTTAGAAAGTAATTTGTAATAAGTAATGCAATTACTTTACAGACAGAATAATTATTACAGTAATCAAATTACACAGTAGAAGATACCATTAGTAGTTAGTAATTAACTACTTTTTTAGAGTAACTTTCCCAACACTGCAAGCACACACATAGAATTTATACATATTCTAATTCCACCTGGTATTTGGGGAAATATGTAACATACTGTATATGAAAACTGACATTTTTGTACTATTTTAAAATACATGTTCTATATACTGAATGTACAAATATGTGACTTTTTATATCAGTGGAACCATAAATAATCATATACCATAGTTGATATATGCGTTTTACAGATGTTGCATTGCATACATTTATATTATATATTTATTATATTACATTATATATATTTATATTATATATTTAATGGGAACAAAAATGTCCTTATAATGAAACTTAAAATGAAAATTACAAATATGTTTATAATGGTAATGCATAAATATTAATATTAATGGATCATATTTTGTTTTACCTTGCATTGTTTTGTTCATGATTTTCGAGGATGAGGGCATGCCATGAAACATGTTTCTCAGAATTATTTACCAACTGACAGCGGAATTTGCACCAAAATACCTCAGAGTTTGATTGGACCCGCAGCCATAATCAACAGTAATACATATGGGGTGCGTTTTCTCCAATTTTGAAACTTTTAAAAAGTCTATTTATATTACAATCCTAACAATACATGATTATATAGTTAGCTGGCTTTTATTATTTGCATTAAGCATTATTTTTCCCTTACTGTTTGCGACCCTACCAGAACAGACATGAGACTCCTTTTTGGGTTGTGATCCACCAGCTGAGAATCACTGGCTAATGGCATACATGTGCTAAATTAATATAGGCTTTAACATACACTTAACCTCCCAGACATAACTCATATCACAGTTGCTTTTTCTGCTTGAAACCACAAGCCCTTTCCTTTGTAGGGAAACCAAACCTTGCACGTATGTATCATGGCCACATCCTCTGTCAAACTGGACTTGTAGTTTAAAGAGAGTCTAAGTGCACAGAATCGAAATAAGCATGTAGTAATCAGCATATTATTACACATTGTACATTGTAAATAGTCACATTATGACTTCTTAGTTCACTATAGGAAAAAAGAAAGAAAGACACTTACAAGACCACAATAACAACATTGTTCTGAAAATGTGACTGAAGAATTAAATGTGCTATATTTAAAGAGATAGTTCACCCAAAATTACAGGCAGAATGTTAGCCTAAGTCACTGTTCACTTTCACGGCATGTTTTTTATTTAATTTATTTTTTTCAATTAAATGAAAGTGAATGGTGACCGAGGCTATCATTCTACCTAACGTTCCACAGAGGACAGAAAGCCACACAGGTTTGGATAAACATGAGGGAATGAGTAAATGATGAAAGAACTTTCATTTTGAGGCAAACTATCCCTTTAAAGTGTTTCTAGGTGCTACTGTAAATATAATGAGAAATATCACATCTCGTTCATATTAATAATGGTTCGCAATGTCACACAGAAGTGTAGGTTTTTAATGATTTAGAAAAATATGTTGGGCTATATTAATTAGACTATAATAGCTACACAATTAATAATCTATATGATCCTATTTTTATGTCCATACTAATATATATATACACTCACCTAAAGGATTATTAGGAACACCATACTAATACTGTGTTTGACCCCCTTTCGCCTTCAGAACTGCCTTAATTCTACGTGGCAATGATTCAACAAGGTGCTGAAAGCATTCTTTAGAAATGTTGGCCCATATTGATAGGATAGCATCTTGCAGTTGATGGAGATTTGTGGGATGCACATCCAGGGCACAAAGCTCCTGTTCCACCACATCCCAAAGATGCTCTATTGGGTTGAGATCTGGTGACTGTGGGGGCCATTTTGTACACTGAACTCATTGTCATGTTCAAGAAACCAATTTGAAATGATTCGAGATTTGTGACGGTGCATTATCCTGCTGGAAGTAGCCATCAGAGGATGGGTACATGGTGGCCATAAAGGGATGGACATGGTCAGAAACAATGCTCAGGTAGGCCGTGGCATTTAAACAATGCCCAATTGGCACTAAGGGGCCTAAAGTGTGCCAAGAAAACATCCCCCACACCATTACACCACCACCACCAGCCTGCACAGTGGTAACAAGGCATGATGGATCCATGTTATCATTCTGTTTACACCAAATTCTGACTCTACCATCTGAATGTCTCAACAGAAATCGAGACTCATCAGACCAGGCAACATTTTTCCAGTCTTCAACTGTCCAATTTTGGTGAGCTCTTGCAAATTGTAGCCTCTTTTTCCTATTTGTAGTGGAGATGAGTGGTACCCGGTGGGGTCTTCTGCTGTTGTAGCCCATCCGCCTCAAGGTTGTGCGTGTTGTGGCTTCTCAAATGCTTTGCTGCATACCTCGGTTGTAACGAGTGGTTATTTCAGGCAAAGTTGCTCTTCTATCAGCTTGAATCAGTCTGCCCATTCTCCTCTGACCTCTAGCATCAACAAGGCATTTTTGCCCACAGGACTGCCGCATACTGGATATTTTTCTCTTTTCACATCATTCTTCGTAAACCCTAGAAATGGTTGTGCGTGAAAATCCCAGTAACTGAGCAGATTGTGAAATACTCAGACCGGCCTGTCTGGCACCAACAACCATGCCACGCTCAAAATTGCTTAAATCACCTTTCTTTCCCATTCTGACATTCAGTTTGGAGTTCAGGAGATTGTCTTGACCAGGACCACACCCCTAAATGCATTGAAGCAACTGCCATGTGATTGGATGATTAGATAATTGCATTAATGAGAAATTGAACAGGTGTTCCTAATAATCCTTTAGGTGTGTGTGTGTGTATATATATATTAGATCACAGCTCTTTGCATGTTGGAAAAGATCATGTATGTTTAGCATTCACTCTCCTGTATAACAAGCCACACAATAAAATGCAGTGTCTATTATAAGTTTGAGTCTATCATTGATTTTTGATCAAAGATTATTCAATTACATTTTATTGAAATCTGTTATGAAATAGAAATGTATAAATATTATATATATATATATATATATATATATATATATATATATATATATATATATATATATATATTTTTTTTTATATATATATACATACATACATACATACAATCAATTGTGTGCAAACGTATGCCCATGTTGCAACAGGTACTCGTACAGAACAGGCACAGAAAAGTGTAGGCCTCCTCCTCCTTTACCCGGCGCATACCAATTACGTGGAAACTACCACTCCCATGATTCCCCGCTTCGTCAGGCAGGAAGAACGTGTGTAAGCAGGGGCTCTTACTGATCCAAGTTAGGAGCTCTCAGCTGCTAGCCTTGGCCCATCATGTAAGTGCCTGCCGAGGTTTCTTTGCAGAGCGCTTGCAGAATTTACCCCGTTTTCTTTGCTTTTTGCGTGGCGTGCAATTGCAATCTCAGCTTTTGCACGGAGAAGAGCGCATCCGACGCCCAAAGGTACGGAGTGCATGAAGATCGGAGCTTGTATGTTGCACCATTGTTGCAAAGCAAGCCGCTTGAAGCCTCACTGCGAGGACTAGATGGAGGGAGGGAGCGACAAGGAAGGCAAAGTCTTTTGTGCTTCCCCTTCCCCCAACAACCCGAAAGGGGAGATGTCCGTGCCAAAAGCAGGTAAGTACTTTTTTATTGAACCGATCCGTGCAAAACCTCGGAAATGCAGTCAGAGTTGCATGCATGGCTTGCAAAGTGCACGGCTGCAGCTTTGTCGTGGCTAATGCATCTTAAAAGTTTGATAGCTGGCGAGGGTCACTTGCATTTCCTGTTTTAATGATATGCCCTTTTGCAGAGTTTCTGGATACTCCCCTTATAAGACACGCGCATTGGCGCTATTTGAATTGTAGTTATGCCAGGATTATTAAAAGATACGCCTTCTTTTTCCGTGTTGAGGAACTGCCAAGAGATTGTGCAAGGGCAACGTTGTCCGCACCCTAATTATTAACGCGCACGAGGCGATTTATTTTTTCTTTAGAAAGAATGTTCGACGTGATGTCATGCAGGTTTCGGTTGCGCTCTGGAGATTGAAATTCGCTCGCAGAACTTCTGGCGTTGTTGCACGTGAGGTGCTTTAAGATAATGCTCCGGGTTCAATACAAGTTCAGCTCAATTAACAAAAATATTTCGACTCGTCCCTCGTTTATTAAAAGAGAGGTTCTTAAAAATCTGGGTTGTGCAGTAAGGCACTTACAATGGAAGTAAATGGGGCCAATCCCTAAACATAAAAATACTGACTGTTTTAAAATGTAAAGATGATGAGTGTAATATGATTTTGGTGTGATAAAATTGCTTACAAACTTTACCTGTGTAATGTTGTTGTCATGACAACGGGATGCTGATAAACACTGTATTCTGGTAAGTGCTGTAACTTTTGCAAATTCCTGATTTCGTCACCCTACAATCATGTAAACATGTACAATGTTTATGTCTTGTGGCTTTACTTTTGAAATGGTGTGTCTTTTACATTTGTTTACAGACTGGCCCCATTCACTTCCATTGTAAGTGCCTTTTTATGCCTTTCTTTTTTTTTTTAAATAAATGATGGAAGAGTTTAAATATGTTTTGTGGCAATCAACATTATGCCACTAATATTGTCAATTGAGCTTAACCTGTATTAAACCCGAAACATTCCTAAATTGCATAAAACTTTGTCAAATCGTGTCTGGATGTGCAATGGGTAAATGGAGACCTGACAGTCAGGCTGTATGCCACGTTTAGCAGATCGAGCAGGAAAGTTATGCTGAACTTCAGACATTTATTTATTAGTTGCGTGTTCTTGTTTTCCCCATCCATTGGTGTAATGGAAAATCATTTGGACGCTCTGTCATGCAAGCTTTGTTCCAGCAGTAATGCATAGGTAGAGGTTGCAAAAATAAAGAGCTAAATATAGTTTTGTTGCGAGCGTCTGCTCTTGCAAACAGTTCAAGGAAGAGGATTCAAATGTGCTTTCGAACCTCAAGTCTACATGCAAAGATGCAGGAAATTTTAAGATGCAAAAGACAGCTGACAACCAATGAATGCAAGATTTTTCTACTTGTTTTGCTTTTAAAGGAGCAATTAAAAGCAATTCCATGGAGCCCTTGTAACATATCTAATGTCCCTGCTTGTTCATGGTAGTACAGTATAAATCCTGTGTGTGTAAGGTTTCTCACATCTTGGGCTAAATTGATGCACATGCAAGAGCCCAAATCAATGCAATGGGCAGGAGCTGCTATTATTTGCTTCTGCAACACTGTGGGCCATTCCGATCCATGTAGTGACCACAGCCACCTCTTCAATGACTTGAGGCTGATTGCAATGCAAGAGAGTTGAAATTCTCAGAATAGAACACTCATGGGTCATATACACTGATCAGCCACAACATTAAAACCACTGATAGGTGAATTGAATAACATCGATTATCTTGTTACAAGGGCACCTGTCAAGGGGTGGGATGTATTAGGCAGCAAGTGAACAGTCATTTCTTGAATTTCATTTGATGGAAGCAGGAAAAATTGACAAGCATAAGGATCTGAGCAACTTTGACAAGGGCCAATTTGTGATGACTAGACGACTGGACAGGTCTTGTGGGGTGTTCCCGGTATGCAGTGGTGCCAAAAGTGGTCCAAGAAAGGACAACCGGTGAACCGGCGACAGGGTCATGGGCGCCCAAGGCTCATTGATGTGTGTGGGGCACGAAGGCTAGCCCATCTTGTCCAATCCCACAGAAAAGATACTGTAGCACAAATTGCATGATAGAAAGATGTCAGAATGTGCCCATGCTAACCCCTGTTAGCACAACCGAAAGCCCCTTCAAAGGGCACGTGAGCATCATAACTGGACCATGGAGCAATGGAAGAAAGTGGCCTGGTCTGAATCACGTTTTCTTTTAGATCATGTGGATGGCTGGGTGCATGTGCGTCGTTTACCTGGGGAAGAGATGGCACCAGGATGCACTATCGGAAGAAGGCAGGCTGGCGGAGGCAGTGTGATTCACTGGGCAATGTTCTGCTGGGAAACCTTGGGTCCTGGCATTCCTGTGGATGTTACTTTGACACATACCACCTACCTAAAGATTGTTGCTGACCCCTTACACCCCTTCATGGCAACATGGCAGTGGCTTCTTTCAGCTGGATACAACAAGTACGATCCATGGAGGCACCTCTACGCAACTTACAGGACTTAAAGGATCTGCTGCTAACGTCTTGGTGCCAGATACCACAGGACACCTTCAGAGGTCTTGTAGAGTCCATATCTTGACCGGTCGGAGCTGTTTTGGTGGCACGAGGGGGACCTACATGATATTAGGCAGGTGGTTTTAATGTTGTGGCTGAATGGTGTATTTGTAGGTGTGGTGCAAGAATGTGTGATACACACCGATGAGGTGATTTTTCAGTGTTGAAAGAGCAGTAATTGCGTTGTTGTGTAACAGTGACACACCTGATGAACATTTGAAGAACTAAATCCCTGTGATCCCACCTCTCCGTCATGCAAACAAACACAGAGCAGGGAGGGTCCGGATTGTGAAGGGCAGAGTTTAAAGTGCTCCTTATATAGTGTTTAGGCTGCATGTTATTGCTGCAAATGTTAGACACCAGTTTAAAGAGAAACCTAATGCAGACGATGGGGCCCCTTTAAATAATGCAATTCTGTATTAATTTAAAGATTTTTTAAATAAACATTTTAGTTGCTGATTTTTACAGTGCTGCATGTAATGCATTTTTTTGTTGTTTTTTAAAAGCATTTTAGTTATGCATGCAAATGTATTTTTAATGCATGGATTTTATATGCACATTTTAGATTTAGATGCATGCAAAACTGGATATTATGCATATTTTCCCTCGTACAATTTATTTTTAGATGCGTGCAATACTGCTCTTAATGCACGGATGTTTTACATAGTCCACAATACTGCTTTTAATGCATAGATTTGATTTACCCATGAATAGCCTAGATTTGTTACATGCATTTTAGTTTTAGATGCATGCAAGACTACATTTAATGCATGTTGTTTTAATGCCGACTATTTAATGCATTGGTTTCTTGCATGCACTTTATTTTTTGGTGTTCTTTTAAATTGATTGGGTTATTTAAAATGTATGGTTTCAGTTTCCTGGACCATGCATTTCCATGTTAAGTTTTGTTTTTCAGGTTGCAGTTTTTTGTATGCAAATACCTTTATGCTGCATAACTCTCTGAAAACTGAAAGTGTGATTTCAGAGCTGATTTGAAACAAATACAAAGCATACTGTGAGGGGATGGAACTTTGAGTGTTGGCAACTGTTTTTCTGGGCTGGGAGCAATCCCTTGGACGAGCAGTTCCCTCGTGTCGGGGGGGGTCTATGTTGTGCTTGATGGCCTCTGGTTCACTGAGTTTTAACTGCTGCTGTGGATGAGCTGTGCTCCATTGTGTGCCCTACTCTGGCCCCAGCAGTTCACATAGCAAGAAGCTGTCCCTGCCATGCCTTTCCCCTGCAACCTGGCCTGCTGCTGTGCAGTGTAGCCACCACATTCTAAGGTTGTGCGATTCTAACAAAAATAATAATTGTCTATTATTTCCCTTGACATTGCAATTGCGACTAATTTAATGATTAATAGAATTTATTTTAAAATACACATTTTTGTATGAGGCATTTGCATGCCATATTCTTTATATAGGCTACATATTCAAAATCAATTTCTTAAGTCATTAAATCAAGATGAAATAGTAAACAGTGGCTCTCTTAACAGCATGAAAAGCAACAATGTATTTCAAGTTTTTAATAAATTATACCAGAAATCAGACATCAGACAATTATTGGGTAATGCTCCACTGCTGCAAAAAATGAGACACAAAGGCAGTAGACCTAAATGGAACGCTGTAATTGGCATTTTATGCAATTAGTTAATTGTTGCAAATGTAATTGTAATCTTGTTTAAATGTGCAGCCCTAACATTGTCATGCCCAATTGCTAAATTTGTCATGCTAATAGCTTCAGTCGCAGAGGAGCTGAATCCCCAAATTCGACAGCTCAATTGTTGGTAACCATCCAGCCTGGCTGTGTTGTTTTGGTGCAATAGCAGAAGGATTGTTGCAAGCATTGTGCAGCTGATTCCCCCAACCTTTCACCCTTGAATGTGTGCATGGAGAGGACACCCATACCGGCCCTTCTCTCCAGCATGCTATCCCATTCATGCATGCATGGACACACATGCTTGTATGATGCCAATCGGGGCATTCAGAACCCACACTGGATGGTTGCATGCAAAGACACAGGTTTGTGCCTAGGGCTGCACAATTAATAAAAAACAAAAATGTATATTAAAATATATAGTCAGTTACAGCATTCCGTTTAGGTCTACTCCGATTTCATTAACATTTTCTTAGCAGTGTAGCGTTGAGCATTGTAACCAATCACAGAAATATCTGTTGCTTGTTTTGTGCATAATTTATTCAAAATTTGAATTTCAGATTTGGTTTCCATGCAGCTAAGAGGACTAATGTGTAGTAGTCATAAAGTATATTGTATGCAGATACCAGCAAAATAAGTATTTTAATGGAAATGAATCACAATTTCAATGTCAAGGGAAATTTTAAACAATTGTGATTTTTCATATTTTTGTTTTCATTGAAATTTGCAGTTCTGTTTGTGTGCATGCTGCAAATTAGAGCATGGTATCCATGCTGGATGGTTGCATGCAAATTCCGGTCTGCAAGTGGAATGGTTTGCACCCCAGTCTATATGGCTAATGCATTACATAGGTTTTTATAAGTGACTAAGCTATGTTTAATGGGCCACAGAGCTTAAAACACTAGGAGTGTCTTTCTGCTGAATCGCTTGGGAGTGACTATAATAATGGCTCTCAGGGAGGCCCTATGAAGAGGCCCCTCTCTGTCTGTCTTTGTCTCGCTCTTTCTCTGTGGGATGTGAGCTATGTTGGGTCACAGGAACTGCAGTCTGACATTGATCCATCTTATTGCAGACTTCTGAATAATTGACCACTTTTAGGGTTTTCTCTCAAAGGCAGCCTGGGTGTGTCTTACAATAGCATTACCAACAGTATTACTTTTCCACTAAGAACTGCCGTTGCTTATTATTAAAGGGATACATCCTTCGTATCCCTTAAACATTCCTGTTAGTGTTTGTTCTAAACCCCTAACCCTAAGTATTAAAAATCTGAAATTAATTCAGCCTGGACTGCTTAATGTACTGACTGAAATTTGTGTTTTGTAGATAACAATGTGTTTTTGTTGTTGAAAATATTTAAACGAGCAATGCGTGAAAACAAAAAAGTAGAGAATGAAAGCATTTAAGCTCACGAAAAGTGAAGAAAAAGAAAACCGCTAATGAAGTACACTAATGTAGTTAACATACAGGATGAATATAAACACTTGACATATCATAGTTAAGTTTATATTTTATCGTTTTTTTTGTTGAAAAACTAGCATATCCACATGCTCATTTATACATACCATTTTAAATGATGGAATGTCCTCGGATGCCATGTTTGTTGTTTACAGAAGCGTAGTGGAGATTACGTTGCTACGGGTACGCTACTTTCTGATGAGCTGCACATATATAAGAGATAATTGTACACCGCTTATCCAGTACATTTAATCAGGAACCCAGCTTTCTCACAATAAGCCACGTTCTCACAATAACCCGCTTTTCTGGTGTCCATCTGAACGCACTAACAGAACCGTTTGCTCAACAAATGTGATCAACTTGTGTCCACACTCAACAGCGCCACCCAGTGCATTCTGTTATAACTGCCAGTTTTAGTATGTGTGTTTAGGATTTAACATGCATCTCACTGTATATATGGCTGACAAAGCAAAACTTTGCGAAGTTCTAATATTATTTTTACTCTTTGAATAATTGTTGCAGAACGAATACTCGAGTATTTGACTACTCATGCACATTCCTAGTAAATAGCTTTTGGTTGTCATCCAGTGAGGCCAAAATGTGTTGAATATTAAGGCATCCCATACTTGGCCTCTCCTGCACCATTGTGTAATAACCTCTCACATGCAGGAAATAATCTCCTTCAGCAAATGACAAGACTAATTTACTCAAGGGTGCAAAGTTCTCTGCAGGATGCAGGTCTCTATTCAAATTGACTCTTTGAAAAATTCTGGTTTTATTAAGGTCTTTCAGATTGCATAATGAAGTTCATAAGATTCAGTGCTCTTTTATGCATTCCATGGAATGGTTTGAACTACAGCCTGTGCAATTTTCTCTCTTTTCAGTAACCAAAATGAAAATTGTAGCACCTTTGAAAATGGTGTGACACTGAGCAAGGGACAAATTCCTAATCTAGTTTCAATGGTGGTTTTTAATGGCCACATTTCTGCCGTTAACACATTTGTCTATTGCTTAAATTGGTGCATCTTCCAACCAATTATGCTAAGTGCAAAATAAAAGGTTCTGCATCATACACAGACCACTGATTGTGACTGCGGCAGTGTTTCATGGAAGAAGTCAAGCAGAGATTGAGTGTAAACAGGTTGATGAACCCCCCTCAATAAATAGGGGAGATTGTTATCACTAAACATTATGGTTAATTTAATTTGAGAGTTAGACCAAGAACAATTATAGCTGAAGTATGTACATTTTTCTTTGTTAAAATACTTTATCCTATCCAGATATGCAGAAAAAACTATAAGTTTTCTAAAAAACTGTAGCAGTTTGACTTTGTAGTTCTATGAAAATTCCTCTTTAATATTATAAATGCAGCACTGGCCCGATCGGGCAAATGACAGTTCTAGCAACTGGCCCGAATCTTTCTCACAGTGGCCCTGGGCCATCTTAGAGATGTTAAAACCCCTAGACTCTGAATTAACCAGGAATAGTATACTGAAGCTTTATAGCCTTTTCTAAAGCAGCAAGCACCATCTTAAGAGTGTGCCGCTTTAGGGGGCTGCATACTTACAGCCAATAGTGGTACGGAGTAGATGGCACAGCTGTAAGTATCTGAAGAATTGAGATCTGGGAATTCCATACCTCTGTATAATATTTTCAAAGGATCTCAATGCTCCATTTTCATAAAGGTCACCCACCGTTGTAACAACCTTACAAATCTGTTCTGTCCAGCAGAAAAGGGACTTGGTAATGCACAATTTAGGGTTTAACCAAATACTTGCAGCAACGTTCAGATAAATGTCCAAATTGAACATGTGAGAAACTTTTGTCCTCATTAAATGCATGTGTGAGATAACGTTATGCGTCTTTACTTCTTTGGGCGGCTTGGTAGAAAGACTTTGCCATGGCAAGATAGGAGCAAGGACCTCCTGGTCAATGAAGAGCCAGGGAGGAGCTCTCTCAGGTGGAAGCGACCAATGTGCCAAATGTCTGAGATAAAAAGCAGAATAGTAAAACTAAATCTTGGGGAGACCAAACCACCTTTGTCAATTTGCCTGTGTACAATTTTAAAATGCATCCAAGGACATTTACCATTCAAGATAAAGGATTTAGCTATACTATCAAATTGTTTAAAAGAGGGGAACTTAAGTGGGGAGAGACTGTAGAAGGTAGTTGATTTTTGGAATATAATTTGTTTTAATAACATTAACCTTCACATCATAGATAAATGTATTGAAGCTCATGTGCTAACAACACTCGAAAACATTTCTATTAAGGGATCAAAAATAACTAACTAAATCACACAAATTTGCTGGGAATAAAATGTCCAAATACTTAATGCCCTGTTTGGGCCACTGGAAGGCACCCAGATGGAAAGCCATTACTAGGCAGTACGCTGTCAGAGCAAAGCTTCAGACTTTGACCAATTTACTCTGTATCCTGAAAACTTAGAAAAGGAATTAATAATTCTGTGGAGGCAAGGCATAGATCTAGTAGGGTTAGAGACGTATAATAAAATATCAACTGTGTAAAGCAAAAGCTTATACACCACACCTCCTGCCTCGACCCCTGGAAAATGATCTTCCTTTCTTATTGTGGCTGCTAATGGTACCAGGGCTAGCTAGAACAATAATGGGGAAAGGGGGCAACCCTGCTGGGTGCCCTTGTCCAGAGTAAAATAATCTGAGTCTGATCATTCGCCACTGACCACATGAAATTGATGAATCACCTAATGTTATCAGAAGAGCTATGGCTCCGAATAAACCCCACTTGATCTGTATGTATAAGAGAAGTCATAACTTTACTCAATCGATTAGCCACATTTTTGACGTTATCTTTTACATCTAGCTGGATCAGGGAAATTGGACAGTGACACTTACACTCACTTGGATATTTGTCTTGATAAGAATTGGAATAAACAGTTTTTCTCTTGTCTCGGCAGGATTAAATGCTTCGTTTACAACCTGACCCTTATTGACTGGCAGTATTAAAATAGTCAGCATTTGACAACAGTACTACTGATGTTTATTTAGCTATTTATTTTATTTATATTCATTCTTTATTTTAATGGTCAGCATTTGACTTAATACTGAACATAAATTACTGATGTTTATTTTATATTTATTGTATTTTTATTTATTCTTTATTGAAATGGTCAGCAACTGACTGATACTGAACATAGAGCACTGATGTTTTTTAAGCTATATATTGTATTTTCATTTATTATTTATTTTTACATTATATTTATTTATTTAAAGAATTTGTTGACAATGTATAATAATGTCAAATATTCTTTGATAAAAATATTTGTTTAAGAAAGCAGCCTTCAAAGTACCTTTGCATAGTCATAATCAGTGCAAAATCTGTGAACAATCCACATGGAAAAGGTCCGTTTTCATTCCAGCTAAAAAATGAACTATATCGGCCACCATATCATAATCAGTGAATTTGTCTCTAAAATCATTAATGTATCGGTCTCAAAAATCCCAAATCGGTCAGTCTCTAGTGGGCATATACATTCATGGCAACCCAAAGGAAGAACAGATAGATGCACGTTGTGCACATTCTTTCAGATTTGGAAACTGAATCTTGACATAATTACAAAATATGATACATTATATGGAGTTGCTTTGCAAAAGTTGCAAGGCGCAGTGTGTGCATGAAGTGATGGACTTTGTTCTGACTGCTACCGGGTCTTTGACATGTAATGGCAGTTTCTGGTGCCCCACTAGGGTTAGATGGTGCCCCCTAGGGAGTTTGTGCCCTACGCAGACTAAAAACACACTACACACTGCAGCATCAACCTACATTCAACAGCAGGCATATATGCCGACGATGTTCACAGATGAGGACTGTTCACTTTTTGAGAAAATTAGGGTCACGCACGGACAGGCTTTGCAGACTGTGCCGATGTTGAAATTTGCTTCATGCTCTTAGCGAGTGACTGGCAACGATGGCAACTAAAGTATACTTTGGCCTTTGTACCATGTGACTGGAGAATTGTGGCAGCCGGTAGCGATTCTGCAATGCTGTTTATACCATGGTATATCCACAATTCGATGTTAAAAATACAACACCAAGCTGAAAACCACAATCTGCTTTGTGAACTGTCACGGTTTGGCACTTCCAGCATAAACAACTTCACTGATTGTAATGGGACCAATTTAGATTTGATTTGTCAGGCTGCACTGCTCGCCTGACACGTCTGGACATGGTAACTTTAGGATGTTTACAGATACCAAACAATATTGTGAATTGTTATTAAGAATTCAACTGATATACGATCACAGGTGTGTAGGTACAGGTATAATTACACCGATCAGCCACAACATTAAAACTGCCTGCCTAATATTGTGTAGGTCCCCCTTGTGCCGCCAAATCAGCTCTGACCTGTCGAGACATGGACTCATCAAGACCTCTAAAGGTGTCCTGTGGTATCTGGCACCAAGATGTTAGCAGCAGATCCTTTAAGTTCTGTAAGTTGTGAGGTGGGGCCTCCATGGATCGAATTTGTTGGTCCATCAAATCCCATAAATGCTCAATCTGATTGAGATCTAGGGAATTTGGAGGCCAAGTCAACACCTTGAATTCTTTATCATGTTACTCAAATCATTCCTGAACAATTTTTGCAGTGTGGTAGGGCGCTTTATCCTGCTGAAAAAGGCCACTACCATCAGGGAATACTGTTGCCACAAAGAGGTGTGCATGGTCTGCAACAATCATTAGGTAGGTGGTACGTGCCAAAGTAACATCCACATGAATGCCAGGACCTAAGGTTTCCCAGCAGAACATTGCCCAATGCATCACACTGCCTCCACCGGCCTGCCTTCTTACCATGGTGCATCTTTCTTCCATCTCTTCCCCAGATAAACGACACACACACACACACACACACACACACACCCAGCCATTCAAATGATCTAAAAGAAAATGTGATTTATCAGACCAGGCCACTTTCTTCCATTGCTCCATGGTACAGTTTTGATGCTCACGTGCCCATTTTAGGTGCTTTTGGCTGTGGACAGGGGTCAACATGGGCACTCTGACCGGTTTGCGGCTACACAGCCCCATACCCAGCATGCTGCAATACACTGTGTGTTCTGACACCTTTCTACCTTGACCAACATCAAGTTTTTCAACAATTTGTGCTACAGTAGCTCTCCTTAGGGATCGGGCCTGACAGACTAGCCTTCACTCCCCACGTGCATCAATGAGCCTTGGGAGCATGACTTATCACCGGTCCTTAATGCTTGTCCAATTTATGCCATCCATAAATGTTATTCACTTCACCTGTCAGTGGTTTTAATGTGTGGCTGATCAGTGTATGTGAACATTTGTATTTTTCAATGGCTTCAAGTGCGGCTCATCCACACTTACAATGTATTTTTGTTTGAGACTTGAATGTTTTTAACTCAAGTGTTACTTTCATATTGTCATACATTCACTGTATAATGCAGAAATCAGTTGGCCTGTAATCGTAGTTGAATGTTAGAATGAAACACTCTGCGTGATAGCTGGTACTGTTATTCATCTCGGACTGAAGATGTCATGTCAATCCATGCACTGCCTCTTGTCAGTCGGTGTCTTTTTAGAACAGGATGCACTGAGAATCAATGACGACATTAGTTCTAAAGCAGTGCCCCCAGCTGCTGTAACCAAAAGAGTCTGCCATCTTTGGAAGTGTAGAGTGTCTTTAATACTCCCAGTGCATTCGGAGGGGCCAAACAGCCGGCAGCTTGAAAGAAGTTATTTTCATCTCGCCCTCTCTCTCTCTGTCTCTTTCTAACTCGCTGCCCTCCTCTGGGTCCCTGAAATTCCATCAAAGAACCATTGGGATTGTTGGAAATCTGGGCAAAGTGTGTGAGTGTGTTGTGAAAAGGGCTGAAATGATTAGGCGACGTTATCAACAAACACATTTTTTTTTTTTACATTTTCATTGTCTTAGTCATTTGATCTCATTTAACATAACATGAGATCATAGGAAACACAAATGATGGCACACGTGACCAGCAATGCAGCTCATGCCTGATTGTAGAGGTGAAGAAAACACAGCTCACAGTCCAGGTGCTCTCCAAAATTTCCAAACAGCCTAAAAGGTGATGTTGATTGCAAAGCATGAGGGAATTATAATGCAAAAATACAAAGTAAATGCAGAAGCACGGTCATCGTAAAATAAAGTGGAGCTGAACGTGCACGTTTGTACCAAAAATGCTCACGCTAATGCGCACTAGGGCTGCACGATTTGGGGAAAATGTCATATTGCGATTATTGAGGTTAATATTGCGATATGCGATTGCGATATAATAAAAAAATGGTATCATGAGTCAACTTGCTTGGTTATCAAGGAAAATGCACAAATAGGTTACTGATAATGCTGAAATGTGTGTTTTTCAACTCAAACATACAACGACAACTATAAATGCACAGTGTTTTCAAATTAAGATAATATTTTTACAAAATTAATAATATATTTGCATTACTGCAAACTTTGCAAAATTTTCTCAATATTACACCTAAATAAAATAGAACAATAAATAAGAACATACAAATTTTCACGAAAATAAGATTGTGCAAACAAACAGGGACATTTAAGCAGGATGTAATATGTACTTTGTATAAACTCTTTTGAAAAGGAAACTGGATATAAAAGTGTGGTTCACTCAATCAAACCACTAAAATTGTTGTTGTTGTTGTTGTGCGCGTGCGTGTGTGTGTGTGTGTGTGTGTGTGTATATATATATATATATATATATACAGAAATATATATACAGAAATATATATATATATATTACACATATATAAGCTGCAGACAGCGGGGGTTTCGAGCATCTCTTGTTAAAGTGCGCATCAGCCGGTGGAACTTTAAATCTCTCCAGGTCTCGACTCCCGCTCAGATTGGGTCTCTTAAGCGACTGGCTGAAGCGGCTCTGACTGCACTGAGAATGACAGTTTTGGAGTTTATGCTTATTTACAGGTCACGCTCCCGTATTATATTAACTTTAATTATTGATTTAATGAAGACATATCGCCAAGCTGTGATCTGTGTTTCTGTGTTATTTTTTCTGGCCACCAGTTAAGCGTCGGTCTGCTCAGCATCCATCTTCACCTGATTTCCACGCTGAAATCCGGAAACTTGCCACTCCCTAAACTGAGATTGACTGGTCATCTTTTTATTAGCAGTGTAGAAAATGGGCAAACGGCTCTCAGAGAGAATGGGCTGTCACATCCACACATGCACTTATTTATTTAATAAAATTTGCCGTCATATAATTGCACAGGCTGACATCGCGATTGCGATATGATTAATCGTGCTGCACTAATGCGCACCTGAACGGTCATGTATTTCAAACTTCTGCCAAAATGCCCGTCTTGGTGAGGTATTCATGTAAACACAGAGAGTGATGTCTAAAGTGAACATAAAGAGCAGAGAAAAAACAGAATTGTATTAAAATTTTGGACAGTATAAATGTAAGCTACATTTCTGTCACAGAGAATTTAGTTGATTGCATTGGTACACTATTGGGCATCAGTCATAATTTTTGAAAAATATACAACATAAACTTTGACATGTTACTTGAGCATGTAACATAAATGTCCTTTTTTCTTTTTTACTTGGACAAGTGAATGACCAATTTACTTGTCCGGAGGACAAACTCATGAGAATGCTTTATGTCGAGCCCTAATTTAATATTTTTAAATATCTAAAAATACTTAAATATTTAAAAATACCTGGCAGAGGTTTGAACAAGTGAGAAAATACACATATACAAATTACACTTAAATATTCCTTCTCTGAAAGCAAGTCTAAATATCTGATATGGTGCTTCTCAAGTAAATGTATCTTGTTGTAAGGATTTGTAGATCATTTTTAATGCAAAACGAGACAAAAACACTTGCAGTGAATATATTTTTAATTTAAGATTTTCTCCCCAATTTGGAATGCCCAATGGTGGCGTAGTGACTCTCCTCAATCGGGGTTGCAGAGGGTGAATCTGAGTTGCCTCCGCGTCTGAGACGTCAATCTGCGCATCTTATCATGTGGCTTGTTGAGCGCGTTACCACGTAGACCTAGCGCACGTAGAAGGCTTCGCGTTATTCTCCGCGGCATCCACGCACAACTCGAAACTCGCCCCACCTAGAGTGAGAACCACAGAGAGCAAACACCACATTATAGCAACCATGAGGAGGATAACCCAATGTGACTCTACCCACCCAGCAACAGGGCCAATTAGTTGCTTAGGAAGTCTGACTGGAGTCTCTCAGCACGCCCTGGATTCGAACTTGTGACTCCAGGTGTGGTAGTAAGCGTCTTTACTCGCTGAGCTACCCAGGTCCCCTGGCAGTGAATTTTTTACTGAATTAAACGTAATAAAAATCCAAGTTTTTCCCCTTTTAATTCAGTGAATGTCTTTTTAAGAGGTATGTCATTTAAAGCACTTCTAAAACAACTTTTCAAGTCGAGGCACAAGCTAAATATTCGGTTAAGAGCTAATGATTAATCGTCGCAGTAATCACCTGAATAGTCGAATAATCGTTCTAATAATCATTAGATTAGTCGATTTATCAAATTAATCATTAGTTGCAGCCCTAGTTATGAAGGACAATAACTGGCTGACTTAGTTTTCTGGACTGCAGACATGTTGACCCCCTGGGTAGATGACCGGCAGTCAAGCAAGCTACAGCAAATAATCTCAGACATGAACTGGGGTAGATAAAGTTCATTTTACACCATTGTGGGAAACACTATGGGAATTGTCCCTGCATGCATTTACATAGCTAACGGTCACCCGAGCCTTGTTTATTTTCCTGCTGTCCCCGACACTATCGGAACAGACTTGTCTTGACCAAGCAGTTGAGAACCTATTGTCTAAACCCTTTATGTCCCGAATAAGAGAATGAATTCATACAATCTATATTGAAGGCTTTTGTGAGCATGTCTGACATACCTGAACACATGCGCTTTTAATTACATTTGAAGGCTGAGATCAGCAAAAAAGCTGGGTGAATATGTCTTAGTGTTTTCTTCAGTTGTTCAATATATATATATATATTGTTGCAAAATCTGCTGCCCAAACATTGCTTTATGAAATTGAGACAGTTTTTTTTTTCTCCTTGTTGAACAAAACCTTTGTTTTCTGCCAATTCTGCATGATTATATAATCTATTGGTCTTATTTGCCTTTTCTCATTCTCTTGTTCTCCATATGCAAGCACTTTCATATACTGGTATCCTGTGCTGTCAGTCCTTTTGCTTTTTGCTTTACTGCCTGTTTTTGGATAACTAAAAAATTTACGTAGTATCTTTTTAAACGGTTTACTTGAATGTAAAGAAAAAAGATGCAATATGTGTTTAGATGCATGCATGTGGTTAGTTCTTGATAGTGCTGCTGGTAATTTTCATAGTCGGTTCAGTGTGGATGAAAGTGGTTCTCCAATCTGTTGAACATGATGCTACTACTGGTCCTGGCAGCTGTGGAGGTGCCTCTGTCTCTCTCTTCTTCACTCTCTCTGTCTGTATACACCTGCAGTCTAAAGGTACATTCACACTCCGTGTATTACATGCACTTCCATTCCATTTCAGTCAGGCTAAAACAATACAGTAATTCGTCTTTTTCAGCTGTCATCGAAACCTTTCAGTCCAACTGAAATCACAACAGTCCTGGATAATTGGATTGTAGCTTGGCTTCGTCCAGCCTGTATACAATCTATTTGTACCACAATTGGCCTCTGCGTTGTGTACAAGCCCCGAAACACTGAGGTGATGATGTGAATTGAACTACCTCAGCCGAGGTCCTTTTCCTTAAATATTTGATTAGGTATTGTGTCATGTACTGTATATTTCAACAGGCAGATGAAGATTGTTGATCAACTACGCAAAAATCCCTAGAGCTCGATTGTAACTGTGCATCTAAATATTCTACTAACTGGCAGCAATTAAATTGCTGGAGATGGTCAAGCCACTGTGCATTTGGTCACAAGTAGGCATTACTAGAATTTAGTTTGCAACTGTATAACTCGGATAATCGTTATTAGGATTAGATACAGTGCATTCATAAAGTATTCTGACTCCTTCATTTTTTTCACATTTTGTTATGTTGCAGCCTTATGCTAAATGCTTTAAATTATTATTATTTTTCTTTTTTACATAATTGACATAAGTATTCAGACCCATAACTCTGCACTTAGTTGAAGCACCTTTGGCAGTGGTTACAACCTCAAGTCTTCTTGGGAATGATGCAACACCTGGATTTGGGGATTTTATGCAATTCTTCTCTGCAGATCCTCTCAAGCTCTGTCAGGTTGGATGGGGACCATCAATGGACAGCCATTTTCAGGTCTCTTCAGAGATGTTGGATTGGATTCAAGTCCTAAATCTGGCTGGGCCACTCAAGGACATTCACAGAGTTGTCCCTAAGCCATCTTGCGTTGTCTTGGCTGTGTGCTTGGGGTCATTGTCATGTTGGAAGGTGAATCTTTGGCCCAGTCTGAGGTCCTAAGCACTTTGGACCAGGTTTTCTTTAAGGATATCTCTGTATTTTGCTGCATTCAGCTTTGTTTCAACCCTGACCAGTCCCCCAGTACCCTGCCACTGAAAAACACCCCCACAGCATGATGCTTCCACCACCATGCTTCACCGTAGGGGTGGGTGATTTGACCAACATCTTATATCATGATAAGAGTAATTTAATATCATAATAATGGTATATATCAATATAGTAAAAGTTTTCTGGAAAATCTATAAACATTGGTTTAGTTTATATATTAAATAACCATATTGCAATGCCTATTTTTGGAACTCCAGTCAGGGAATTAAATACTTAAATCTGAAGCAAGACATTGTCAAAGTAAATAAATAATCAACTTCAAAAAAATTTAATAAATCAACCTTATCAAAATGCTAAATATAACAGTATGCCACATTTCAGTTTATATGTTGTTCACCAATATTATTATTGTTATTATTATTATAAACTTTGCTCAAGAAACTAAGAACAATGCGAGAAAGAAAATAAAAATGTATTGAAGAAAATAAATATAAATTCTTGCTAATTAAATAAATGACCAAATTAATGCGGAGTTCAACAGATTGCTTGCATTACAAGTGATTATCTTTGTGCGAACCACAGTTGCACCTGTTTTCATAAAAAATTTTGGTCCTTTTTCCTCTTTTTCAGAGGACCTTCATTTTCTTGACCCGTTTTGGAGTAGTCCCTTTCTGTGGAGATTTCATTCTCCATTTGGGATTTTCCTGGGTCAAAATTATTGAGTAGCATGAGTGATCCCACTGTGTTCATGGGAACCTTCAATACTGCCAATTTTTTTTTTTGTCGTCTTCCCCAGATCTGTGCCTTGACCCAATCTTGTCTCTGTGCTCTGCAGGCTGTTCCTTTGACCTCATGGCTTGATTTTTGCTCTGATACATATTTTCAGCTGTGAGACCTTATATAGACAAATGTGTGCCGTTCTAAATCATGTCCAATCAGTTGAATTTGCCATAGGTGTACTCCAGTCAAAGTTTTTGTTTAGTCTTTATGGGGTGTCGAGTATAGATATATGTGGAAAACAATTAAAGCATTTTAGCATAAGGCTGTAATATAACAAAATGTGAAAAAATTACGGGGTCTACGTACTTTATGAATGCACTGTATACAGTATATTCAAACTTTCAAAATGAATGGTTTAACGCATACGATTTAATTAAGAGTTGTTTTTTTCTTTATCATGATTAATGCATTTACCGTTAATACAGCATGAACCAGTTGAAACACTGGTTGGAAGGGAGGAGCCTTTGTGTATACCTGGAGTCATTTCAATGACACACACATCACAACAAACACAAAACAGAAAATCCACATTTGTGATAAAATTATGAAAAAAGGACCTCTTAACGCTTAAAAATCATGACAATCAATGAGACGTTTTTGTCCGCAAGGGCTTTTCATTTTGAGTTCAATGTGGCGCTTGAGGCTCTGGCGCAAATCATGCGGCTTCACAATTGCTTTAACCAAGCGTATAGCCACAGTCTGCTGGCAGATTAATATTGTGGAGGATTAGATGCCCAGTGCAATGCATTCTTTCAATTAGTCAACTTCCCACTCAGATTTTGGGAAATGTTTAATGTTATTTGAATTAGTGCTGTTTAGTGCTATTTAAGTGTATTTCTATCTTTTCACTGTGGTAGGCTTTGTTTGGAAAATGTTAATAAAGCATTATATTGTTACGTATTATTTTCTTTTCTTTCCTAAGATGCAAATAAATGCATTTTGACAGTAAAAGAGTTATTCATAGGGTCAAATTTCACTTTCAAATATAGAGAGAGCAAAATAATTTTTTTTAAACCGATACAATACCAATTATTTGTATGTTTACTAGAGCCCGACTGATATGGGATTTTTGAGACTGATACCGATTTTATAGGGGGGAAATTCATTGATTACCGATATGGTGGCCGATATAGTTGGAATGAAACTATACTGCCTGAATGATGTGATTGTGCAACGTTTTGGACCGATATGACTATGCAAAGGTACTCCGAAGGCTGCTTTCTTAAATATTTTTATCAAAGAATATTTGATTATTATTATTATAAATTTTCAACAAATTCTAGAAATGAACACTGAGTTCAAATAAAATTACAATAATTAGCTAAATAAACATCAGTACTGTATGTTTAGTATCAGTCAATTGCTGACAATTTAAATAAAGAATAAATAAAAAATGTAATAAATATCTAAATAAACATCAGTAGTACTGTTTAGTATCAGTCAAATGCTGACTATTTTAATACTGCCAGTCAATTAGGGGCAGGTTGTAAAACAAGAAGCATAGCTTCTCGGCATTTAGACCTGCTGAGTCAAGAGATAAACAGCGGCAGCGGTGTTGCACTGTACTGTGCTATGCAAGTTCAGGGGAATCTTTCAATGGTGGAAAACCAGACTTTTAAATATTACATTTTGTAAATTCAATGACTGGAATTGTTCGGTTGAAGGGGGTTCCAAACTGAATCCTAAACAAAACAGTTTGGTGAATACATGTTTACACATTAGCTTCCACTCAGCTGACAAGGTATGAAAGTAGCTGCATTGTTAGCTAGTTAGCTATAAGCTTGTTGTCATGGAGAGTAAAAGATCGACGTTGTTCATTTACTTTTCATCATTGCGCCTCACCAACTAGGTAACAACGTAGCGTGAAATCAACACTCAACAGACACAGTCCACTACCGCACTGTTTTCTGCTGAGCTGCAAAAAGATGCTCGATGCTACCTTACTTACTGCTCTGGCAAACAGCTTTAATGATAAACATGAGTGACATGGTTGTCAGGGACAGCGTTAATGTCATATTAGTTATATTTATAAGGGGAAATAATGGAGTCATTGTATATTAATGTTCCAGAATGTATTTCACAAACTAGTAAGCAACTTACCGTGAAGACACCACTTAACTCTGGACTATCTGCAGAACCACCACCATCAGCAGAGCCATCGTAAGCTCAGCTCTGTAAACTATGGAGTCGGAGTGTGCTCTGCTGTACAAACTACATTATGACACCAATTCTAAATCATCTCATACATTGTTTTCATATCTGCACCTATCGGAAAACATATACGGCGATACCGATATGTCTGAGAAAGGCTAAATCAGTCAGACACTAATGTTTATATATCCGATAAGCAGAACCGATTTCTTTTATAATGTTTTTTATTTCATCTGTATTTTACAGGGAAAATATTCAACAGAAAAAAGTTCAAACATATTATATTTTATTCATAATAACCACATGTCATGTTTTTATATAATAACTACAACAACAATAATGATTTCATCTGATTTCAAACAGACAACATAAATGGCAAGGAAGTCTACCAACGTTGCATGAATAAAATCTTCCATTTTAAACTTTTTATAGCAGCTGGCTACAAAACACCTGCTGACAGAGCTGATGGTTTTTGTTTTACAGTGAGTAGCGCATCTGAAGCTTATCATGCAGCAAATTACACAAATCAATGCTCTCATTGTCACCCGACACAAAACTATTTTAGACACGTTATTGAGAGTATTTTGCCACGTTTGTTTACACAAAACTTTTACTAGAACAGTGTCATGAGACTTCAATATACACACCCACTGTGTAATGATTGGCTAACATCTTGAAGCACAAATGTAACCCCTTACCCTAACTATTTGAACTTTTTTTTCAAGAATAAAAGAATGAAAACATGCTAGTAATTTACAAAATCACAAAAAGCACACAGTCAGGCAACCATGAATTACTCCACTGGTATTTAGGGTTGGGGTAGAGTAAATTAAGTATGTATTCCTCTTCACTGTATAACATAATTTACAGTTAAAAGTAACTTTACAACTCACTTTTGACACCCATCTGTGGGGATTTCACCTGGAAACTAATGCTCCAATGTGCCCATACATTCAAAAACATTTCCAGCGTTGGTCACCGCATGCAGTGCTTCGTATTCCGGTGAGAATCTCTTAAGAGTTTAGCTTAAGAAATGTCAGCCTACTGTTTCCGTATTCACAAGAAGACCAGTCTGTCTGTACATTGGAGAATGGATATCTGCTGTCTGGCCAGACAACCTTGTTACTGTGCTAAATTGCTGGGATTTTGACGTGTAGCAGCAGCACTTTTCATATTTGGAGAGTTTGAAGTGGCTGTTTGCAAAGTTTCCAAAGTCACAGCCTTTTTCTGACATCACTGATTTGATGAGTATGAGGAAGGCTAACGGGTGTGTACCCTAATGTGTCAGCATGTGCAATTTAATGGATTATGTCTTTAAAGATAGAAAATCGCAGGAGTTGGCTGCTAGGGAGTAATGTTGTGGCAGATATTTAGGCAGTGCTGACCGGTGATGCACTGTCTGCAGTCACACAATCATTTTGTGGTTTTGTACCATCACTTTAAAAGGGTTTGGAGGCCTTTTTTTTTGTGTGTCAGCTTTCTGTTGCTATTTTTGTGTGTGTAAATGCAGGTGGGAGGGGCTCAAAACAACTCTTGCAGGTAACAATAGTGTAGTGGGCTATTGGCTACTACACGGCATATGCTGACATAATACATAATTCCCTTAGCATGCTAAGGCAGTAAATCTCTTTATCTGCTCACAACAAGGTGTACTTTTTTGCATGTGGAAAATATGGGAAGTGTCTGTTTTTATTTAGTGTCTGTGGGTTTGGTGTGGTCAGGATCATTCTGAAGCCGCTCCTTGAGCTTGCAGGGTTTGTTAAGGGTGTAGTGAATCTTTGTTTTAGAATCTGTGTGTGGAGCCACTGGTCAGTTTCAAATTGTATCCAGAATTTTCTGCTGCCCTGAATCCCAATTGTGGGAATAGCCACATTTTTTTTTAAATCGATTTATAATGTGTTAAATGCTTTTCTTACTATGATGGGCACAGACATAGAGACTACATGAGTCCAAAATGAATAAAATTCCAGATGCAGTTTTTGCTAAACATAAATCCCAATAATAACCAGAAAAAATTAAGATTCTGTGTATAATGCTGGACTTTTAACAATAAACAATCCCTAAACATACTGGGGACTATTATTATGAAATGACAAAGACTTTGCCCTGTTACAGCCCTTTATTAAGTACTGTTTATCCCAATTATGTTTTTAATAGCCAATATATTCACCAGATATAGTATTTTGTATACTATTTAGGGATGGGTGAGATTACCAAAATCTTATCACAAAATAAATAATTATTTATCACGATAACAATGTACTCCATATCATGGTAAAGTAATTTTAGTTGGATATTCCAGCTTCTTCTACTTCCTCTTCTATAATTTTGTCTTTATTTGGAACTTGACAAACATAATTTAAAAGTAAAAACATTTTACATTATGCCACATTTCAGTCTATGTTGATGATGATTATTATTATTATTATATTATACATTTTCCTCGAGGAACTTTACATAATTTCAAAGCAATACAACAAAGAAAATAATACATAAGTAAAAAAATGTATAAAACTTATAAAGTCATCTCCATAGAGCTTAAATATGAATATCTAAAGGCAAACATGGCCGGTCTGTTTTCCTATATCTAATAGAATTTGAACAGTATTATAGTGAAGGTGATTATGTTTGATTATGACAATGATTTGCATGCTCCAGGGATGGCGTACTTGACACTCACATAAAACACAGATGCATGTGTCAGAGTAGAAGCAAACTTTGCGCTTATGAACTAAAGATGAATGTCATTGAATTTGCTGAATTTTATTGAAATTCTCAATGCCTGATGATAAACCTTGTCCATGTCTCTTAAAGTCGCATGTGAAGCCCTGCCCGCTGATACATTTTCACACACCATGCGCATTGATATTTACTAGGGCTGTCGATTTAATGCGTTAATAACGTGCGATTAATTTGACAAAAATTAACGCGTTAAAAAAATTAACGCACTTTAATCGCAATGCTTAACTGAGAAATTCAAGCTTGTAGTACCACCTGTTTACTGCAGAGGGCAGTAATTAAAATTTCAGCTGTGTGAGCAACACACAGTTTATACAGTGAAGAAAACAATTTATTGCGTTCAAAACACTTGATGGAGCACAAATGCGATCTTTAAGGGATCTTAATATGTGTTTAAAGATTGAGTATTAAACTATATTTAACTCGACACAGTGACCTAAACATTTTATTTTTATGATGCAACACACCCCAGACGCGACACAAGCATGTCTGACGCAGGTTGTACGGTCTTTACCTCATACATATTTAATTACCAACGAGGTTAAGGAGGTGTCCTTTAAACTGTTACACCGTTTTTACCCAGTCAATCTTTATTTAAGAAACATGCTCCCTGAAATAGATCCACTTTGCTCCTTCTGTAATGCTGTGATTAAAAGTTTATTTGTACGTACCTCTATTTTAACTAGTTTTTCTTTGCTTTATAAAGACGTTTTATTTGGTTTTCACAGATTTGATAACTTAAACCTAAACAAACCCTCACAATAAATCTCCAACTGATTGACAAATTCACTTGTGAAATGGATTGCTGTGAACTGTATGCCAATGATTGACTTATGATCAATAATATGGTAGTAAACAATACATTGTATTCTAAAGCCACTTTTATATTGTCTTATCAATGATGAACTCTTCTGCTACAAGAAAGTAATGCATTTTAATTATCTGAATATTTGTTTATTTTATATATATATATATATATATATATATATATATATATATTATTTTTTCATATTTACAGTTAACTATGTATACTTATTTCATCATTATATATTGAATTATTGTTATATGAGGGGCTTTCTCAGCAAATATTTGTATATGCGATTAATCGTGATTAATTAATCGGGACACCGTGTAATTAATTTGATAAAAATGTTTCATTGATTGACAGCCCTAATATTTACATATTGCAATAAACACGATATAGCAAAATCACACTTTTTATTGTCGCCACAATATATATTGTCATATCACCCAGCCCTATGGTATATATATTTCACCCCATGAGGTTTAATGAGGAATATGGTGTACAAGATATGAAGTTGGAGATATGTTGTATGTGCTGACAGACTTGCTTCAATTCAGAGCATTTGATTATCTAATTCAAATAACAAAATTTGCATTGAATTAGGGCTAGGCGATATGGCCAAAACAATTATCACAGTATTCTTTTTCATATTGTTTGATATCGATATTTATCTTGATATACATTTGCACATTGCACTTTTTTTATTTCCAAAAAATCCTAAACAGTCAAAATAGTCTCTACAAAACTGCATTGGGTGCCAAGAGACTGCAAAAGCATTGGGGTTTGAGGGATCTTCTACTAAAATATAAAAATATTTTATAGAGTTTATCAATTAAGTGCAGTTGGATATGAATGTTAAAAGACCATTGGTTCATTTTGAAGCACAGTGACAGCAGTCCAGTCTATGTTTGAATATTGTTACGTTCAGATTATATATATATATATATTTTTTTTTTTTTAATTTAGATATATATAGAGCATAGAAGATATATAGGACATTAGATATTTAGGGCATAGAAGCCCTTGTGACTGAGGAATGACACTTTTCCACTGCATGTTACAGTTTGGTTCGACTCTACTTGCTTTTCTGAGCTTACTTTTCCACTGCAGTTTAGTGCCATCCCAACGTAGGTGGGATTGTAGGCTGATCGTCATAGTTGCGCAGCCTCTACTGCCGTGACATCTTAAATGTGACACAAACATTACTGAGCATAAACCATAACATGACTGCTAGCTGTTAGCTACTAGCTCATTGTGCTACATAAAGCAGTTGTTGCATGTTGATTTTACACAAGTGTAACAGTTGAATTGGCCTGGTTGTTTTAGAAGCAAGCTTCCAGTAGCTGGTCAACTAAAGAAAGTGACATTTTCAAGCAGAGTATTGCATTAACATACCAACTTCCATCGTGGACTCCAGCCGTGGCTGAGTTCAGGGCACTCTCCCTTCCATTGCTCGCCGGTCTAGATAGCGACCATTTGGTCTAACCACTTCCACTTTTCCTTGATGTTTCTGTAGTAACTTAAACATTTTTTTTTTACCTTTTCCCTTCACTGTTGGCGCTCTACAGTGGAAAACCCCCAAAAGGCGAACAGATTCGAGTTGTGCAGTGGAAAAGCCACATATGGGGGTTTAGGGGTATCCCCTAAAAGAAAATGTTGAAAATGTCTGAATGGAATATTTTTATATTTTTTTAAAGTGATAAAGACTAGGCTACCAACTCGTAATTTTATTATCTTTCCTTGTCATCCAATAGAATTCTATTTATTCATTGTTAAAGGCTTGTAGCATGCAGATTAATAAAGCAAAATTTAGAAGGGAAAAAAATTATGGTCTAAAGGCGCTTTGGATCCACATTACCTTATGCAATGCCTCATGTCTACACACTTGCGTGGAAAAGAGGCAACACGTGATTGATTGACCGCTTTATTAATCCTGTAGGGGAAACTCACCACCAGTTCAACTCACATATACAAACAGCAAACAATATAGAGATTGCATTCACAGATATCATCAAATGAATAAAAAAACCTTAAAATGACAATTGAAGGCTCGTGCGGAGTGGGACAGGGCATAAATGAAGTGTGTTCGGTGCTAGAGAAAAATATTCAAGAATACAGCGCAGAAAGATCTGAGCTGGTGTACACAGCACTGTTGTTTTGTCACACTGCTCACTAGAGATGATGACAGGGCGCAAAGGTCATGATGTCTTGTGGGTCCAGATGTAATCAATCCAGGCTCAGATCACTGTGATCGGCGTAGCCTATTCGTTAGCAAGGCAGCTAACGTTAGCATCTTTATACAGTCTGAGAAAGCCGAATTGCTTTCATTTTTAGTGTCATGCACCAGGTCGTCTAGATGTAGACCAAAGCAGGACCTTTTGTTTTTTATTAATTTGAGCATAGATTTTTGCCAATATCCAATTATTCCAAAAAGCGGTAAAATCGATATATCGGTCTACCTCTAAAATGTATTGCAGTTGCACACACCAGGGTAAGAATTGGCTCCTTTACAATTCACGAGTTGCAATTTGAATTTTATTGAACGTTGCATTGAAAAGTTGATTTGACAAGAAGAGGAATTTACAGAATTGCAATTTATAGAAATTCAACAATCACACAACAGAGGAATTTCAGTACCTCACGTGTTTTTCCACCATAAAATGAAAGTTAATCACATTTAAATATAATCAAATACTCTCAGTAATGCCATCTATAGACACCTATTTCTAGGTGGCATTTCAAACATTAATATCATCTAACGTTTCAAGAAATACCCCATATGTTGTATGATAACTTGTGTTTTGCTTAATTAAAAAAATGTATATTAAAACCTACACTAAAAGCAGTAGTATGAATTTTTTGAATGTAATTCTATTTTACTTCAAAATTGAATTTAACATTTTAATTGCAATTCTGCATCTTGTTTGCCACCACTTTGAATTTAGTTCAAATTAGGAATCAAATTGACATTCTCAATTCAATTCTAAAAAGGCTTACAACTCTCACACACTGAACTCCTTCAGCACAAGTTGTACCTATAGTTTGCAGTCAGTTAGATGGTGACGGTGTGTTGTGAGCTGCTCATGTGCCATCAGGTATGTGGATCGCCCCACTTGGGTGTCACTGATGATGGGTCACGCCCGTGCAATAGCACCTGGCGGAGCAGCTCCGATCTGCTCCAGATGGAGAGAATGCACCTGGCCCTGCCGTCTCGCCTGCCTTATTCACACGTGTACTCTCTCTCCACGCACTCTCTCACTCTCTCTTATTTACTCAGCCAGGATCTGGAGTCGCTTGCGCTGTCTGACTGTAAGTGCTCATCTAATTGGTAGTCTCGGAACTCCATGGGGAACAGAAATAAAGGAAAGGGCTTGATGTCCTTCAGGACAAGCTCAGAATGCCTCTTTTGTTAAGCTTGTCCTTTTGGCTATTTATTTTTTTCATTTCACATAAAGCCTTTATTGCAGGCAGTTTTTTCTGTTAAAGGGATATTTTTCATAACAAAAGCAATTCACAAGGTGAATCAAAATACCTCGGGTGACTTTGATGTAGTAATTACTTTTTCCCCTTCTTTTTTCCCCCTCAGCAGGTAAAAAGAAGCCACCTCTCCGGCTTCCAAAAGATGTGTTTGATAAACCCCAGCCTGCACCTACGTAAGAGTTAACATTAATTTCAATGCATTTATAAAGTATTGGGATCATTAGGCTTTTTTACTGAGAGCATATTTTAATTAATTTATCAGCTTTGTGTGACTGTGTAAGTCGAATAGATTTTTAGTAATTAAGGCTTGCATTACTTAGTGAGTCATTTACAGTGTAAGATGGGGCACTCAGTGGGATTTCTTTATTGCACAGACCCCCAAGAGACCTGGACTCCAAAGCCTGCGTTACCATTGGCGAAAAGGTACAGCTCATCACCCTTTCTTTAATTAAGTCAGAAAATAGAGCTCTTTTCACTCACTGTATCTTCTGTATTTCACAAAAAACAATTTAATTTTTCCTTCCTATTATCACCCATTTATCTCCTCCTGTCTTTTCTTTCTTTATTATTATTTTTAAAATCTCTTAAACCCCTTTTCGGTTTTGTATGGTTCATTTATATAGATTATTGGTTTGACTGACCGATATTCACACTTTTCAACTTAAATGGTTATTGGTTCTTTAATTTAGTTTTTAGAGATAAAAGGGAAATCTCATTCTAAATCTCAATAATGTTGTTATTTCTATTCTTAATTTTTTTTTATAATGCATATGTTTTTTTTTTTTCATTCCCCCTCCCCCGCATCCTTTTTGTATGATGATTTTTTTTTTTTACTTTTGTTGGTCAACAATAATATTGTTATTGTTAAGAGTCATTGTTATTATTATTAATATTAATAAAGTATTCATATTAATCTGTTGTAGTAGTTTAATGATTCAGTATTTTCAAAAAGTAAAAATACAATGATAAATTGATAAGACACTTAAACATTACCGGTCAATTTCAGTTTTTGTGAAATTTGTTTGGAGTGCTTTATGTTAGTACTATCTGTTATGCAACATTCTGTTCCAGGCAATGAAATATAGCCTCTGAGATGTTCCTAACAGAGATTTAAAAGGTTTTTTTTTTAATAATGTTTAATGCTGCAGGGTTTCACTTCACCCGCAGCTCTTCCTCATCTGTATTATAAAGCACTAAGAGCAGAACATTAGATCACCACCTGTAGTCAAAGCTTTGTGGCTAGTAATTTGCATTCTTGTCCTAAAGAGATCGAGTTATCACATATTTTCAAATGAATTATTTTGCATTGCTTTTTATGGTGATGTTAGTCTCTGTACCGAGCATTGATATGAAAGGTTGGCTCAGTTAAAGACCCGCGGGTCGTAAAGAATGGCCCAGTGCACATTACTGCCCTTTTGAATTCAACTGATTGTAGGCAGTCTGGAATGCACTTTACTGTCTCTCAGGCTGTAAAATATTTATTTTGAACTCATCAAATAAGTGGAATTTTCCATTGGCAAAGATGGTGGCCTTTAGTCTGGGTACCAAACCTGAAGATTAAGTAACTTCAGTCGTTGTTCTTTGAAAAAGTTAGATTGGTGTTCTTTTGTGAGGAGCCGTGTTTTGTAACTTTAAGGTTCATGTTTTTTTTTGTGATTGCCACTGATGGCAAGCAGATAAATTAATAGGAACATTTTATCTTCAGGGATATTCAAGTAGTCTTGGCATGCTTCCATTTCAGTACTTTGGCTGGGTGGTGGGACTGCATACAACGTGCAACAGTAGAAATGTCAACCATAGAAGTCACGACAAGATTATTGAGAAATTGACATTACGACTGTACATGGTTAGGCTATCGTTTTTCCTTTAAGTGTCTTTCAAACTGTCTGATACATGAGCTTCAGTCTATCTGTGTGAAACTCTGTTTTGCATTTGTTCCCATGTTGTGTCTTTAATTCTTGTTTCCATTAATCTGCGATTCTCTATTCATCTGAGTATTACCACTCAATGAAATAGAATTCATTGTTGCCCTATAATTCCTTTAACACGTGTGTTTTGTGTGTTCTGAGCAGAACTTTGTGGTGAAAGCAGATGATTTGGAGCAGATTGGGGAGTTGGGGCGAGGGGCGTATGGAGTGGTGGACAAGATGAGACACGTCCCCAGTGGCGTAATAATGGCAGTAAAGGTGAGTTCATCCAGGTCCACACTATCCCCACACCACGCAAAGTAAGAAGTTTAATTACCTTTATAAAATTCATTATTTTGTCTTACCTGTAAAATTATAATGACTTGCAATGCTTTGAATTTACATTTTCATCATTTGCAGCGTATATCAGTATTTAATTCACTATGATGCTTAATAACTAAGCAAAAAACCATGAGAGGCTTAACTGTGATAAAATAACTTTATATTGTGGCAACCACAATATAAAAGACACTCAATGTGTGGAGCGAATTAATTTAATTATAGGCTATATTAATAGTATATAAATATTTTTGGAATTAACTATTCTTCCATAAGTAATATAGTTATTAAGCTTAAAGGAATATTCCGGGTAAGACCTCATTTGTGGCTTAATGTTACCACAAAAATTAATTTCGCCTTCTCCCTTCTTTTAAATACTCATTGTTTCAAAAGATGTCAACAAATTGCATGTTAACATGATTTAATGTGATAAATTCGCTTACTAACCTTTTCTATGTAAAGTTATATCCAACAGCTTGTTGACATGACGAAGTAATGGCGTAAACCTTGAAATGACCGTAAAAAAAATAGCAATTTAAACAACTTTACTGCTCAAATAATACACAAGTTTGAAGAGAAGATTTAACGGAAGTGCTTTTATAAAATTATAAGCTTCACATTTCTGGCTTTGTTTAAACCCTCCAAAAATGGGCCACATTAATGTCCATTGTAAGTGCCTCACTGTAAGGAGGGACAAGTCGAATACATTTTTTGTGGTAATCAATATTATGTCAGAAATGCTGTCGATTTGAGTTTAAAGTCCAAAATATACTCAGATTTTGGTGTTCGCTGTCCTTTTCTGAATAACGCAGTGGCTTATTTTATCTTATCGCGGCCCATTCGGCCGGTTTCACGACCGATGGCCAACCTGATCAGCGCCGAAGCGCGTCGGCTCACCGGGAAAATGCCGGTATGCCAGATTACCAGTCCAGCCCTGACAGTAGAACGTGTGGTTACAGGTCTGCATCTGTCGGCATTTTGCCACACCTTTGAAAGCAGCTCAGTCAGAATTTCAACTTGGAAATCTGTTTTACAATGTTTTTATACCACTATTAATTAACAAAAATGTATTTGTTAATAAACAAAATGTGAGTAATAAGCATAACATTCATGTCCCAAAAACACCATTTAAAAATGCATGCATTCATTTACAATAAGATTGCCGGATGTGCTGACACGTGCTTTTCCTGTAGCGGATCCGGGCCACAGTAAACACACAGGAGCAGAAACGGCTGCTAATGGACCTGGACATCTCGATGAGAACAGTCGACTGCTTTTTCACTGTTACCTTCTATGGGGCCCTCTTCAGAGAGGTACAAGCACACTTTAGCATAATTACTGTACATTAAACCACTCCACACAGTGTGGGGGGAGAACAAATGCACTAACATTTGATGAGTTGCATTTATTGCTTTGTGCCTGTGATGATTGGATTTTATCATTTACCGCCTTTAGCTGATGAAGTCATTGTAACAAAGTAGCACTGAGGACAGAGCATTTAAGTTTTGAAAAGTTCCACATGAAGTCGTACAATGGGAATGTTTTCAGTCATTTCCTGCTGTATCATTTTTATGTTTGGTTGTTGTTATGTCTCACTTCCAAACCCCAACTTTTTTACGTTATTGGCTGGTTCTGTTGTCAGGGTGACGTATGGATCTGCATGGAGCTGATGGACACCTCTCTGGATAAGTTTTATAAGCAGGTGCAGGAGAAGGGTATGACCATCCCAGATGACATCCTTGGGAAGATCACAGTCTCTGTAAGTTCCACCCCCATTACCTGTGGGCTCGTCTTTGCCAAACTCTGATTGGCCAGTTTTTGATCTGTGAGTCTGAATTTGTATGAGCTTTAGTTTGAGTTTGTATTAAGATGCTAATGAAGGTTTATATTACACAATTGTTGATTTTTAGCATGTCATAGCCAGCTGCGGCAAGCAACGAGTACCAGAACGTCTGTTTCTTCGGTTGTATTGCTGTGGCGTTGTTCTGGGTAGCCTCGTCCACAATGAAATGGTCCAAAATCCTTTACATAATTGTTAATTAAACCTCATATGTTCTGAATGGCTGTGTTTGTGTCATGTAGCGAAACAGTTTCACATTCAGCTAGGACCGATAAATTGTTGCGACTTGTTAGGACATGGTGTTAAAGAGTTAAAAACATGCTTGACGTTGGGAATGAATGAATGAATGCATGCATGCATCAGGAGACCACTTGTTCAAGGAGAGAGATGCAAAAAAACTCCCACTGCATTGCTCTAATCCACCCTTCATTATGTCCATTTCTTGACATTAACAATTATTTTTTTTTTAAATTGCATTTTAAATTGCTACAAATGTAATTTAATGCAAGTCATTTATTGTCTCCATCTCTTCCATTAACTTTATGGAAAGATCTGTTGATGCGGTGAATTAATTGATCTGATTAAAGCTGTAAAATCTCAACACGTTGCTACAGATTTAATGCTAAATATGTTTAATGCTTGATTTTTAGTTTTTTTTTTTTTTTGTTTGCATGCCCAGTACCTGAGCAAATGAGATTGTTTTAATGCGACATAACTCCAGAGCTACTCCAGTTGTGTAATGAGCCTGATGTTTTATTTCCCCATTGCAGATTGTAAAAGCATTGGAGCATCTCCACAGCAACCTGCAAGTGATACACAGAGGTGAGATGGGACTGAGATGAGCACTTTGCTCAGAGATTGAAAATGATTTCTGGGCTGTAAGTGTGCTAAAAGTCTGAATGAACCGTGATAAACTTGTGGTGCTTTCTTTTCCTCACAGTGACAGAAAAAATTAGGCCATGTTCAGAATGGAATATTAGTTTACTTCTTACTGAATAATGTCCAATCTGTGTGCGTTTTTGTTTTTTTAGTTTTTTTTTAAAGAGAATATTAAGGAGTTTATTCCACAATACACTTTTCAAACAGAAGTAAGCTACATAGTTTTTATGACCACTTAATTTAGCATGTGATTGCCGTCCACTCATCTTGAAAATAACATTTTTATTTTTGAATTATTGTTACATTGTGTAAAAAAATAAAAGAATTGAATTACTTCCATTTAATTTATTACACTGGATATGGGAGGTCAAGTCGAATTGTGCAGTATGAAAACAATCTGTTGTATTCTGCACATTGTGGAAAATACAGGTATTCTATATGTGCAAAACATTTGCATACTATGCACATTATACATACTATACACTGCAGCAACTGTTTGAATAGTATAGTTGTATGCAACTTTGAACAAAGCCAGAGACTATGTATTTGCTTTGGATGGTGCCAGCACATCACCTACTTGGTTGATAGCATAGTAGAGAGATGACAGGAAATGATTAGGAGAGTAAGAGGAATAAGATCGGGACCTGTCGCAGGCAGGATTCGATCCTGTCTGGAGCAACTAGACCACTGATCGCAATTCTCTCTGTCTTTCTGTCTCTTCCTATCAATCCAGATGTGAAACCCTCTAATGTCCTGATAAACATGCAGGGCCAGGTGAAAATGTGTGATTTTGGCATCAGTGGGTACCTGGTGGATTCAATGGCAAAGACAGTGGACGCTGGCTGTAAACCATACATGGCGGTATGTCTAATGCTGAGGCTTCCTTTTACTTCACATCTTCTCATAGTCAATTTCACAAGACTTGAAATAATACACGCAATGCATTTAACTTCCTTAATGTGAGATGATTCAGAAAGAAACTGGATATTCAGCAGAATCTAGTGTAGGGCGATATTTCATGTCGCCCATCAGGTTGGGATTCGATTTAATTAGAGTTAACCCTCGGATGTTCATTAAAGGCCGACACCTTTACTGTTCGGGGTCAGATTTGACCCCAAAATGTAGTCATACATTCAAATGATTTTCTATAAAGGTAAGAATGTCGATAAATGAATTTGTGAACTATGGCTATGTGAACACAGAGGTAATTTCAGAGGTGGAGAAACTTTTATATGATGAAAATTTGGTGATGAATGTTTATTATTTTTTTATTTATTTATGTAGAGTCAGTGAAGAACATACATTATTTTGTTAAAGTAAAATCGGGTAATTTTTTATTTGACGTTGTTGTGAAATATAAATTTACTGTCTTTACTGGAAAAAAGTGTTTTATTGAGAGTGTGTGGAAAGTTTTAACATCCTGCAAGTACTGCATATTTAAACCTAAGAACTGTTCACCGAAGTCCAGATTGAGTTAGACTATAATCGTTCAAAAGCTCTGAGACAATGAGACATTGATGAAGTCTGAGTTCTCTGAGTATAAAAGACACTGGGGATTTAGAGGATTCTCCACACACTCCTTAAAAATACTATAACCTCAGGCTTTCGTTCACAGAGCCTGTGTTCATACAGAGAGTAGAAATGCGCTTTTGGATTTGTATGAATGTGTGGTTGGTGGGTTGTGAATAGAAAGGCATACTTGTGTCTTGAAAGGTAGGTGTGCATGCAAAAGTGACTTTTTCTTGTGTATTTCACATATCTCATGCTTGCTTGTCAGTGTAACTCAATTTATTACACTAGACTTCCACTTTTTTTTCCTCAATAAATATTTTTTTTCTCTCTCATTCACAGCCTGAGAGAATCAACCCTGAGACCAATCAGAAAGGCTACAATGTCAAGTCTGATATTTGGAGTTTAGGAATCACAATGGTAGGTCTGAGTGACCTTATGTCATTTTTAAAGGAATAGTCTACCCAAAAATGAAAATTAGCTCATCATTTACTCGCCCTCATGCCATCCCAGATGTGTATGACTTTCTTTCTTCTGCTGAACACAGAGTTTTAGAAGAATATTTCTGTTCTGTAGGTTCTGTAGGTCCTCACACTGCAAGTGAATGGGAACCAAATTTTGAAGCTCAAAATAAGCAAATAAATGGTGCAACTCCAGTGGTTATCATATCTTCAGAAGTGATATGACAAGTGTGGGTGAGAAGCGTGTATATATATATATATATATATATATATATATATATATATATATATATATATATATATATTTAATTATATAGTCATATAATTTTTTTCTTAAGACTTTAAATCTCCACTTTTACATTCTTATGTTTTTGGTGATTCACATTCTTCATGCATATTGCCACCTACTGGCCAGGGGGGAAAATTACAGTAAAACGTGCATTAAGAGGACCTACACAGTTTGTGTTCCACAGGACAAAGAAAGTCATACACATCTGGGATGGCATGAGGGTGGATAAATGATGAGAGAATTTTCAGTTTTCATGTGAATTATCCCAATACGATTGTATTGCTTAAAGCTGAGGTTTGTCATTTCTACGCTAGTGCCACGAAATGGAATGGCAAAATAATAACTTGGTAACACTTCACAATAAGGTTCCATTTGGTAACATTAGTTAACATGAACTAGCGATGAACAATACTTTACAGCATTAAGTAATCTTTGTTAATGTACATTTTTGCATATACCAATACATTTTTAAATAAAAAAATTGTATGTGGTTAACATTAGCAGGGTTTTTCCTGGCTTAAAATGAGGCAGAGGTTGTACCATCATAATCATGTGCACACATACACTTGTACCATGCCTTCCACTGCCTGAAGCAAACACTTTTGAAGAAAATTACAATTATCAACTTATTATTATTATTATTATATTGCATATTTAATTAAAAAAGCTAACCTGTTCAACGTTAAATTAAATACAACATAACAGCTAATGTGTTCATTTATAGTTAACAAATTGCAAACTTGATTAACCTCTAAAACCGTTAATAAGGTCATCTCTGATCTCTGGTATGTGGGTGGGTATGGTGGTAAGGGATGATGTGTAGAGACCAGTCGGCCACTGTCTTAAAGCTTGGATTGGACTGATCGCTTAGATCAGGGGTCGGGAACCTTAAAATCATGTTAAAAATCAAGTGGCTCACCGGGTATCTCACCATTCACCAACACATGAACGTTTGAAACTTTTTAGAGAGAATTTTCATGACACCGTTTTGATTTCCTTTGTCCCGAGTTTGTCGTACAGCCTACTCCTGGTGAACAAGGTTTGAAATGCACACCCACCAAATTCTGATTTTTCATGCAGAGTATTTTGCTGATGTACCAGCCACTGTGGAAGGCGACCTGTAAGACTTCTCAGAGTGATATATTACAAGAAATTAGACACAAAGACATGCATTTGATGAAACGTGAATATATTTTGAAGAACAGATGAAAGAAAAGCAGCCGATATGCGACAGATTTTATGTGCGCAGTGAGCTCCGCTGTTCATGAGTGCAATGACAGTAATATAAGACACGTTCACCTTGAATCTAAAATTTATTTTTATTGTATTTTATTTAGGCAGAATTAACTGTAGGCTATTACCAAATGCAATACAAACACGATAAGAACACACATTTGGCAGCATATTTTGGGAACACATGGGAATTTATTAGGCTTATTTATAATGATGATTATTATAATTATATTTATAATCGTCTGTTTGTTCTTAATTTGTTTGCTATTAGTAGTTTTTCCACCTGTAGATGGTAAATGTTTGGATTTAAGTGGTTAAACAAACCTATATATAAGGTTTGTTTAACCACTTCGTTATTTGAATTGATTTTTCGTTTCATTTAAAGTGTAATTTGAATTTAGAAATGTCTTTTTAAGTTTTTTACAGATCGCCCAGCCCAAAATGGAAGTCAAATGTTTCATGAACAGTTGTAAAATGAAGTACATTTTTTGGTGAACCGCACAAACACGGGCACTCAATTCCAAATTGCAACATGTTACCTATTAATTTTTGCATATTTGTTTGTTTTTGAGTCGTCTATAGGCAATATAATTTTTTTTTTTATATGAAAATTGTAAAGTATTCATTGTATGGCTCCTTTGTGAAAAAAGGTTCCCGACCCCTGGCTTAGATTGACAGGTCTTGATTTACCATGCGCACCACTGAAAGAGTGCTGGATCTTATTACTTGTTACAAGTAATAAGATCCAATTACAAATGTAAGTAGTTCTTTGTTTCAGTAAAACCCTCAAATCACTTGTTTGAGAGTATTTTAAAAAAACTTGCTTATAGATATCAATACACATTTTTTCTCAGATATAGTTAACATGATTGTAGTCATCATGTCAAGCATGAATAATTAACAAAATGAATAAATAAACTGCATCACTTTCTCAGCAGTGTTGTAACATTAGAGCCTCCAAACATGAGATGTACATGTTTGAATTTTTGAGAAAATTAAGATTATGCGTGGTTGGTCATTTTTAAGTCACTGAAATTAGGCCATGAAACACATACTAGATTTTGTATACTCCAGTTTTCGCTCACAAAATGTACATTTGGGAGATACATTTTGTGTTATGCCGTATCGGTTCACGCTCTTCTCTTGAGGTAAATTCACAGCGTGTCTTCTTCCAAAAACAATAATGAGCTCAAACGGGAAGGACTGTACCTCTCGTTGGTTTCATACGGAATACACAATCAGAGAATATCCGTTTTTGATTTAAATTGGTTCATTTTAAAGTAGACAGTTCAAGTTTTCTATTGACATATTTCTCATGTCTGCAAGGCAAGTATACGCTGAGTTTCGGTTCATTTTCGTGACGTGCATCAGACAGAAGTTCACAGAAAAGTTCACCGGCAGAAAGCGCATCCTGTATAATTTATTTTACAAAACCACAAAGTTTTGCTGTTATTGTGTGTGTGTGTACAGAAATAAAAGTAAACCCTTTATAGTTTCGAATGATGTCTTGGGGTGTGTTCACACTTGTAGTTCGGTCCGCTTGGTCCGGACCCAAAAAAATTAATTATACATTTAGTCCTGGTTCGTTTAGTGTTCTCACTGGCATTTTTAACAACAAACCTAACGATACAAATCCATAGACATCAGGGAAAAGTCACGACCTGATTGGACCACTTTTATGACGTATATTTTCTGATGGAACTTACCGAACATCCAAAACAATGCTGGCGAAATGCGCTCGTTGGATGTATATGGTGGTATTTTTACCAGCTGAGAACAATCGGGTATGAACCAGGTATACTTGAGGTCAGTATTAGGCAAATTACTTCCTGTTTCTGGTCCGTTTAGACGTCTTTGGTCCATGTTCCGTTCATATATCAATCGAACCGTACCAGAGTTCGTTTGGAAGCAGACCGAGACCCACTTGTCTCGGTTCGCTTGTTTAGTGTTCACCAAGGTTCGGGTGACAGCGTTCACACTTGTTCAAATGAACCACACTAACAGAGCAATCGCACCAGAGTTCGTTTTAATCGAACCAAACCTACCAAGTGTGAACTCACCCTTATCTGTATGACCGAAATTGAATTTTTTTTGCTGTTATCAGGGAAAATGTCAAGTAATCGCACTGGCGCCTCCGGTGACCACAGAGGATTGACTATGTTATGTTATCAATATAAAATAACATCTCAAACAGGAGCAATTCAAATATTGAATTTTGGGGCATTTCCGACCCTGCACAACGTTATTTTGAGCCAACGACTGATTAGCTTGCTGTTAAGTTTAATGGTAAGTAAAGTTCTACTGGCTCTATGGAGATTTTTTTATAGTGGTTTAATTTCACAGCAGTGGCAAACAATGTCAAAGTTTACGGCAAACATGATCCTTACCTGGCTGTCACAAATGATGGCTGGTCAGATAGACTTCGATGTTGTAGTGGAGGCTGTGACAAAGAATTTCAAAGAGGGGGAGGGTCAGGGGCTCGTGTGGTCTCGCAGAATTACAACTTAAATGCAGATGTCGGGCACACGTTTAATTGAGAATTGATGCCAAGGGCTACATTTACATAAAAACTAAAATATAAATGGAAAAATAAGAAATTGCTTGCAAAAAGGTCACTTATCTAGTGAAAGACGGCAGGTGATTTTCAGGGAAATTTGACTGAGGTGGCCGCCTCATAATTCTCTATGCAGGAAAAACCCTGATTAGCTAATGCGCTGTGAACTAACATGAATTAACAATCAATAATTGTATTTTTGTAAACTTACATTTAACAATGATCAATATATTTGTACAGCATTTATTAGTTCATGATTAACAAACATAATCTTATTGTTGAGTATTACCCATAACTTTTATTATTGACATTAATAAGTTATATTACCTTGTTTAATGCTTAACAGATCATTAATCTGTTACTCATTATATAATGTTTAATAATAACTTGTATTGGTACTAAATGTGTGGCACTTGTGAATTTCTGTGGCATATGTTGTTTTAAAATAAAATCAGTGGTGTTGTCTCTGTCTTCGTGGGGTGTGATGGTTTGTAATGGTTTTGTTGTGACATGTACCTTTTTCAATCTTATCAGATTGAGCTGGCCATTCTGCGGTTTCCCTATGACTCATGGGGAACGCCATTTCAGCAGCTCAAGCAGGTGGTGGAAGATGCGTCGCCCCAGTTGCCAGCAGACCGGTTCTCACCCGAGTTTGTGGACTTCACATCACAATGGTGGGAAAGCTTTTACAAGCAAACACAAACATGCATATTTAGAAATCAAATGGCTTATTCTGGAGTTGCTGGAGTGTTGTGGTTCAAACTTCTTTCTGTCCTTCTTTCTCCGTCTCTCCCTCTCTCTCTCTCTCTCTCTCTTTCCTTTCTTTAAAAAGGAAAAGTATATTTAAACACTTGTATTTTAAAGTCGATTGATTGATTGATAGATATTTATATATACATGCACATTATATATATAAATGTAATAATTTTTATGATTAGATAAAATGTTTTGTGGTTCAAACTGTTTCTTTCTTTCACTCTCACTCTTGCTTCATCTCTTTTACACACACACATACATATATATATATATATACATACATACATTTTATAATTTATGATAATATAAAATATATTTAAAAAACCTCTGTAGTTCATTAATCACTATACCTTTTATTGTATTTGAAGTTGTATTAAATTGAAGCTGGCACATGTGTTAAGAGAGGATCAATTTTGATTTCGTGTTGGCTGTAAAATACAGTTTTAAACTATATATTCATTAAACATATTTCAGGTTAGACAAGCCATGATACATAATTTGCATTCCTTTTACAACATGCTGTTCACTTCTGAAATCTATTCAGGACTAACTCGTTTTTAGTTGGTCCATTAACACAATATGACTCGCATACGTGGGCTGATTACAAATTAGATTCTGTTGAATGCCATTTTCTCCAGAGCGTCACCATCACTGCATAGTTTCATGTAAGTGACAGTATTCTCATTCATATCTGTAGTGTCGGTACACACATACATATACACACACTTTACAAATATCTTGACACTGCATGTGTAGTAAGAAAGTGAACAGGATGTTGAAACCCTGATTGCATCCTCTCTTTCACAGTGTGTGGGGAAGTTTTTGCGGTTTCTCTGGGTGCTCCAGCTGCAGCCGTGTCTGCATTTGCGGTTTCGAAGTGTGTGTCTAACGTGCATTTGTCTGTTTTTTTGTGGTTGTGTTTCAGCTTAAAGAAAAATTCCAAAGAGCGGCCAAACTACACAGAACTAATGGTGAGTTTTATACTTATTGAATTTTTGAAGGTTGAACTTCCCTGGTTTGAGCTTTAGGTGTCAGACTTGCGCTTTTGATACGGGTCTGCTAAACCTGCACTTTGAAGTTCGTAGTGATGTACAATCAGGGAGTAATGATGCTGTTATCTAGTTTACATGAAATGTCAAGAAGTTACACAGTGTGACACTTCATGTGGAACTATTTTAAACAACATTTTACTTCTGTGCTTTACATGTTTTTTAATAGATGCATATTAAATGAGACTACATAACATAATGTGTTTTTAAACATTTGTAGGTTAAGAAAAGAAGAAAAAAAGACAAAAACAAATTGCTTAATTATTATTATGAATAACAGAAAGGCTGATTAGTCAAAGCATTTAAAATAAGCATTTTCTCTTTTTGTTATTTTTATATATATATATATATATCCACAGAGCTGGAAATGTCAAATATATGGTCAATATAAATATTTTTAGTTGTGCTCAGCTCTAGTTTTTGACAATATTAATGATTAAAATCTTTTCCATTCCCAGCAACATCCTTTCTTCACCCTCCATGACTCCAAAGACACCGACGTGGCTAGCTTTGTGAAGAGCATCCTCGGGGACTGAGTGCATCCCTCTCGGCAAAAATTGTGTTGCCGCGGGGGGAGGGGAGAGACTGGACTGTTTCAGAAAAGAAAACACCAATAGCAAGACTAACACCTGTAAGACACGCCCACCTCAGCTACCAGGAGTGTACATGCATTCAAGAGGGGCTGGGGGACAGAAACTGAGGGGGGCAGGGCGTTTCCTAGCAACACACCGGAGTAGGGCATGGGACGGGAATCTTAGTACGTGTGTGCATGTATGCGTGTGAAATTGCGTGTGTGCGTTTGTATGTGTGAATTATATGCCTGATTGTATGTGCATACATGAGCATTAAAAGGTTTTACAGTCCCAAGTCTTATTTTCAATTCACACTTAATCAATTGTTCAATCGTAGTCAAAACTGAGCTTTACCTCTCAATCCAAAAAGCAGTTTTAATATCAGGTGAGTCTGTTATAGATGTATGTTGAGTTTTCCCCAGTGGCACTTCAGTGTATTCAACAACCAACAACATCTGGATCTCTTTAAAATAAAATGAAATATAAAGAGAGAGAGACTGGTATAGATATATTTATCTATTATCCATATATGTGTATATACTCCAAAAATATTTCTTGAATTTGTTTAATGAGTTCATTAGGACAATATACTGTGTTGGCTGCAAGGAGTAAGTTATATCAAAAGAAAAATGGATGAATGAAACATCTGTTTCCTCTGTATTTGCAGAAGGCTGCATCATTGAAGGCTGATGTCAGATCAGTTTAGAACGCAGTTGGAATAGTGAGGGTCAGGAACTAGTCCCACAGAGCTGTTTCTGAATCAGATGTTAAAGGATAGTTAACCCAAAAATGAAAATTCCATAATTTACTGTTTCTGTCACCGTTTTCTTTTTTTCTACATTTTAAAAAGGCAGAAGAAAAAGTAAAACAGGTTTGGAACAACAGGGTGAGTAAATGACAGAGTTTTCATTTTTGGGTTAACAGTCTCTTCACTGGTCAGAAGTGAAGATCTTTGCTTTGCCTGCAAATCCTAATTGCAGTTTTTGCAAACACTGCTTTCCAAATACCCTCCACGAACTTTGTGTGTGAATGGGTGTACGTATGTGTGTGGTTTATTTGCTACTTGTCTATACCAAGGTAGTTTTGGGGCAAAAGGTATCTATCTGTTGGCTACATCTAGTCCTCTCTGTTCTGAGCCAGTCAAAAAAAATCTCACTCTTTTCAACTGCAATCAAACTGGAAATGATTATATTATTATTATCTTATTTTATTATTATTATTATTACACACACTGCATATGTATTAACCGTAATGAGGTGTTTTGCAGTTTCTGTACGTGTTGTAACTGCTGTTTTTCTCATTGGAAACTTGACAATTTCATTTAAATTTTAAGGTTGTGTGCAGGAGTGTGTGTGTGTGTGTGTTGAAGTACGAGCGTGTGTGTGTACATGTATGCATGTGAGTGTTATATACAAGTCTGAACACACGTAGCTGACACTTTCAAAGCCTCACTGTGACTCGGAAGCCTGATTTTGTGCCTCTTTGTAGAAAAAAAGCAAAAAAGAATTCACCTACAGTACATTCATACAAACTACAAAACCCACGCTGCTTGTGATACAAAGACATGCTTTGCTTTCCTCAGGCTTTGGATTGTGGTGAGGGGTCTGTTGCTTTGCTTTCTGGGCTACTGATTTTATTCTCCCGAAATATTCTGTAAGATGGAGATGATGTATGTGTGCATGTGTGTTTGTTTTGTTTTGATTTTATGTTTTATTTCTTTTGGGTTGTTAGGGTCTATTTTTTGTTGTTGTCTTGTGACCACTGTATAGAATGGATAACACTGCTGATTTGCCTGTAATCGTTCTATTGTTTGATTCAAACATAAATGTTATCATATCTTCGCTGCTTCTTTGGCTATACGTTACAATTAAATCATGTGTCTTTTGGGGGGTGGGGGGATTCGTACAAAACATTCCTATTGTACACAAATATTCTGCATATATCCCCATATGTATGCAGAATATTTGTGTACAATAGGTATGTGTTGTCAAACTTCACAAAAGTTGATTTATACTGATGAATCTTATGACACCTGTCAAGAAAATATCCAGGTAAATTTCACCCCCAAAAAATAAAATTATTTATTCAAAATTCTGTTTATAAATAGAAGTTAAAAAGTGGCAAAGAAGCTTAGTTTAGGACCTTAAAGGGATAGTTCACCCAAAGAATCTCATTTACTCACCCTCATGCCATCAAAAATGTGTATGACAGACTTCTGCAGAACAACATTTTGCCCCTGTAGGGCCAAAAATGTGAAACTTTGAAAATGCATAAAAGTAATCTATAAGACTCCAGTGGCTGAGAAACTGATGAATAATTAAGTCGGTTTTTACGATAATTTCGCTGTAACTTTCTGCATATTGCGGCTCCGTTTTGTTGTCCGTTATGCATAACGCGGCGGCGCATTTTAGCTTAATGCGGCCCATTCAGCACATTTCGCGGCCGGCCCACTCGGATCTCACGATGGTTAGTCTGCCCCTGATCGGCCCCTTAAGTGCGTCGGCACACTGGGAAAATGCCCGGTATGCCAGATTACCAGTCCAGCCCTGGCCATTCCCCTTGATCACATTTCAGAGGTTTTCAATGGGGTTCAGGTCTGGAGATTGGGCTGGCCATGACAGGGTCTTGATCCGGTGGCCCTCCAGCATTGCTGAAGCACCCCCAGATCATCACCGATCCTCCACCAAATTTCACAGTGGGTGCGAGACACTGTGGCTTGGAAGGACTCTCCAGATCTCCGTCTAACCATTAGATGACCAGGTGGAGGATCGATGATGATATGGTTGTGCTTCAGCAAGGCTGGAATCATACAGATTCATCTTTGTGAAGGATGCATGAATCAAGACACATAAGGTTATCTTGGAAGAAAACTTGCTTCCTTTTGCTCCGACAAGAATGTTCCCCAACTCTGAGGATTGTTTTTTCCAGCAGGACAATGCACCATGCCACATAGCCAGGTCAGTCAAAAGTGTGGATGGAGGACCTCCGGAACAAGACCCTGTAATGGCAAGCTCAATCTCCAGATCTGAACCCCATTGAAAATCTGGAAAATATATCATGGAATGTGATCAAGAGGAAGATGAATGGCCACAAGCCATCAAACAAACCGAGCTGCTTGAATTTTTGCACCAGGAGAGACAAAGTTACCCAACAGCAACGTGAAAGACTGGTAGAGAGCATGCCGAGATGCAGGAAAGCTGTGATGGAAAATTAAGGTTAATCAGGGATGAATATGAAAACACGGCCTCTTTTTTTTTGTTATTTGGACCAGTTGTCATTTTCTGCAAACGAATGCTGTAATTGGCCATATTTTTATTTGGGAATTGGGAGAAATGTTGTTAGTACTTTATATAATAAAACAAAAATGTTAATTTATCAAACACATACCTATAAATAGTAAATTCAGAGAAACTGTTACTTTTGCAGTGGTCTCTAAATCCATATATATATATTATAATTATTATTATATTGAAATGTGCCCTGGGCAAGTTTTGTGAGAATAACTGACATACTAGTTTAGGTTTTATGTTATATATACGGTATATGCAAAAACAATTATATGAAACAAATAGCAAATTAATGAACACCTAAAACATGCAGGAACTAACGTACCACTTCACAGACTTTTCTAGTTCTAGAAGTTTCTGTTCTCTGCTAAAACCGATGACTGCTGGATGCCACCAAAATCTTTCCACTCCGTCTGCCTCCAAAATCTTTCCAATCCGTCTGCCTCATTCATCCATATGATCATTCCCAGCCATCATGTGTTAAAGGTATGGATTAGCTAAGTGAACACTGCCATGAGATGACAGTATAAGTAAAGACATTTAGCACATGACCTTTGAAAAAGAATATATTTTCTATCTGTCAGTCTCTATCCCAATTTCTTCTCCCTTAAATGCAGTTATATCAGTTCTTTATTATACGTCACCTTCTCTTTGATGAAAGATTTAGAGTTAGAAGATTATTCTATCACACATGGTCTTGTGACTCTGGTGTCCATCCCAAAATCCCCTCAGTGGCCACACTATTTACTCAGTGTGGCAAGAAACCGGCCTGAACACCCATGAAACATAATGCAGTTCTCATCTTCACAGGTTGTCCAATCCTGTCAAAGTTATTATGTAGGTGGAGGATGCAACATTTGTTGAGTTTTATATTAAGTTACATTTGAGACTCAACCTATGTGCCATACTTTCTGGTATTATCAGATAGTTCGCTATGCTCATTGCTTCAGTATACAGTACATTTTAATCTAGTAATAGGTCCTTGGTGTGAATTTGTGAATCCTCTATTGGATAAGCAGCAATTTATTATTTTTTTTTTCAAGAGGGCCAGTTGTATATATTCTTTATTAATGAATGCAACATTAAATGAATTATTTCATCAGATATCCATGCAGGACGCCATCATATAATTATTTTACTTTGTGTTTGACCCTTTATGCCTGTTTTTTGTCTTTTCTTTCTATCATCTGTTCTTTGACATGAAAATGGCTAGCCACATATACACACACACTGTATGTGACAAAAGTTGTGTCTCAAGGAGCTGTGTTTTTGTTTGATTGTTAATTAAAGGTTTACAGACTTCCATGTGAGTGTCTCTATTTGCCAGCTCTGTTATACCCATGCTGTTTTTTGAGCATGTGACCTTAACAATACAATGGAAAACGTGTCCCACTTCTGTGCAGTTTTGGTTTGTAGACTTCTGATTTAACCAAGTACTCTCAGAAAGTATGATTCAGACACATTCATCTCCTCTTTCTATAATATGAGAATAAGACTTGCATGTACATCCATGTGACTGATCCAATGAATCTACGGATCTGAAGAATTCAAGGAAATGTGATGTCTATTCCTGTTCCGATGCCGATAAAGCTGGTGGGAAAATCACTTTAGACTGGGGGGTGCAAACCTCTCCTAAACTTACTGTGTTAGGTTTTGTTTTGTCCGAGGCTAAAATGGTTGCCACCAAAAATGAGATGTTTTGCCATGATTTACTCATCTTCATGTCCTTCCAAAGCTGTTATTTAATTTTTTCTGTGAAGTTCAAAAGAGGAATCTGAACTTCTGTTTTCCAGAAGGGGAGTGGATACATTTTTACTGTCGAGCTCCTAAAAGACAAAAAAAGCACCTTAAAGTATAATAAAAGTAGCCCAAAAACTCAGTTCAACATACTGAGATCGCTCACTGATAATCTTTCCATAGCTCTCAAATGTAATTTGCACATATGTATTTCCTAATTTGCCACATTTGTTATCAGTCACATGACATGCAGGAATCAATTCTGTTTGCAATTACAACAAATGAGGTGTGGCTTGTCTATAAATGGCATTTTTCTTACCGAGCACAAAGCACACATGAGATTTGTGAGCTACGGCGGAGGGGAAGATTATAAGTGAGTAACGGTTAATATTCCCCACAGAAAATTATCCAATGGTTTCAGAAGACTTGGAATATAGTGACCATGTCGTATGGACTACTTTTATGGTGCTGTTTGTCCATTTTGGAAATCCAATATTGTTACATGGAGAGCAGTCATACATTTTGCCAAACATCTAATTTGCACAACATTTAAATGAGAAGAAATAAAAAAGTTTGAGAGTTTGAATGACATTTGGGTGAGGAAATGATGATTAAATTAGAATATCTGCAGCCTTTAAACAATGGATGCGGTTAAAATTGTGTTTATTGCATCTCGAACATTCTAAATATCCTCGTGTGCAGAAGTTTGTGCAAAGTATACAGCATGTGTGGAACTCGGCAGTAAATGCACCGTTTGCTTGAGTTTGAACTGTCACATTTTTGTGTGCATACAGGCATTAGTAAAAAGAGCAAAGTGAGTTTTTAGCTTAAGGACCTTGGAGCCTTTTTGTTGGCCATTTTTACTGTTTTTGCAACACTACTGTGAAGTTCAGCTGAGGACAGTTACCATTATTCAGCTGGATCAGGGGACAAAATTGATGCTTTTTAACATTTTACCCATTAACAAGTATGCTGCAATTGAAATAGAAGGCAGGATGTCCTCAGAATGTTTTCTCTTAAATATTTTTTCCTCTGTCGTTAAAATTGCTGTTGAGAGAAGAGTTTGTCTACTTGTCTTTTCTCTAATTTCAGTTCAATGCTTATAATAGTGGTTCTCAGCTGCTCGGTCACAGATCTGTTCTTAAAGGGTTGCAGACTGTATAGGGAAAAAACGGTGCTAAATGGAAATAATAAATTACATCATCTCACCATGTAATTGTGCATAATTAGATTCAATTAATTATAATGTTCTACTGAGAACCACTGATTTAGAGGTAAATGTATTTGTGTGAATATTCACTTATTTTGTGCCATTGGGGGGCTCAATAAAAAGATGTTTTACAATTAAAAATATCAGCTTTTTTGATTATCAGTCATACCAGAAAGAGGACTTTGAAACAAGTAGGCTTTGATAGGGACATTTAACACATGGCTGTGCTCCAGTCTTTAATCAAAACTCAGGCTTTGACAGATGGAATGAGGTTTAGGCTGCAGTCACGTAGCATTGTGAGCTAGTGTATACAGTAAGAGGGTCATATGAACTCATTGAACTTGTTGAGCGTATCACACATTTTAAAGAAAGCCAAAAACAGCAGACGACAGACAAAACATGGCAAAATAAAAGCCTGCCTGTCCAAAAACTCTGATGAAAAAGAGTGAGGATGACCTCATATGGCTACTATTTACTGTCACCTGCTTTGAAGCGTTGTATGTTTTGACACACATTCCTCCCCCCACAATATGCAGTTAATGTCCCGTTTGGATAGAGGAGGTATTTATAGCAGAGAAGGACTACTTCAAGGCCTCTGTTTCAAGATCTCTTCAGATATTTCTTCACACAAATGCACTCTCTCACATCTTAGTGCTGATAAAGAGGAACTGTTCAGTGATGGAGACCTTTACCTCTATTTAGAAAAGGGGGGAGGATTGTTTTGTATTTAAAAATAACTGTTTTGATTGATTTTTGAGGTCATTTTTCTGGGTAAGAGAGGTTTATGAAGTGTCTGTGTTTGTGTAAAGAAAATCTTGTTGCTTCTTCCCTTCCCTTGGTGTTCATTCAGACTTTGGTGTTGCACGTAAAAAATAAATAAATAAAAGTTTTTCAACGTTTCATCGTAACGAAGACTTGCTTAGAATGACATTTATTCTAAGCAAAAGTCTTACATGTGTAAATGTTACATTTTTCAGTTTTACATTTTTCATAAAACATTTTTAAAAGTTTGAAAACTGAATTTAGGTTTCTCGTGATCTTCCAAACCTTTTGACTTAAAGGCTTATGTTTAAATGCTTGAAGTCAGTTTTGTAAAAAAATATGTAAATGTGTTATCTTTACAACATGTCAACATCTTTACAAAACTAAATTGAATATTTTTTAATTGTAGAGTTGAACAGGATGGTAAAGGAAAAGCAGCCACCAAGTGGACAACATGTATAGAAACTAATTCAATATACTGTAGTTTAAAGCATCCCAGGTGGCACCTCAATTAGTGTTTTTTTTTGTGTGCTTTTTTGTCAATACATGATTCCAATTATCTTTAATAACTTTAGTTGCTTTACTAAAATTTTAAAGTGTTAGCAAAATAGTAATAAAGAATAAATACGTGTGCCAAAAATTTGCACTGGTAGTGTTGGCATTCTTTGAAAATAAATGTGATTATCTGCAAACTATAGGTAACTATATCATTGTATATTTAGCAGATTAATTCAGCTGCCTTGGCATTTTCTTTTTTGCCGGGAAAGCTGTTTACCCACTTGGAACACCAAATTGTTTCCTCTTTACATATGAGAATTCACGGACTAAGGGTCATAAACACAAGACCTCCAGAGGAAGTGTGAAAATATGCCCTGAACAAGAGCTCTGTTGTCAAACATTGTAATTTATGGATACACTCACAGAATAATGTATTCTTTATACGTTCCCCCATTCTCCGCTTTTATCTTAGAACTATACAGATCAATAATAGATTTGCTTTTCCTAAATTCACTTTTAAGACCGCCTGATTTGCGCAGTTTTCTTCCCAGAGTTGATGTATTCCCTATTGAATCATTAGGTTTGGGGTGAAAATAAAGAAGAAGAAAAAAGGGCATAGAACGCAACAGTCTGGTTCCGGATGTAAAAATCCAATTCATTTTTATTATTATTATTATTCTTTTTAATAATAGGCAAATATATTTTTGACCCCAACTTACCATGAGCTCCAAGGTTGTTAATTGATGGCATATGCTTCTGTGAAGCCATCAGTGCACATTATTTCAACTTCATTTATATAAAAAAACATGTTTAATAGCAGCATTCCTGCTGAAGAACTGAACTGCACAATGATCCACAATCAGAGAACACAAAGGCTGCAAAAGAGCCCAGCAACAATCACCCACTCCCATGACGCTGTGTGAATTATGTAATCGCTTCTCCCCACACTCTCAAACTACTTATGTATTTGAATATTTTGTGCTAAAATTATAATATATAATTTATAAATAGTTTCCTTTGTTTTTAATTTGTCGTTTATAGGATTTTAGTTCATTCCTTTATAAAGGTCACAGTCATGTACCTTTTTTTGGCTTATTTTCAAATACCTTTTTTTTTTTTCAAATTTTTGTCTGTAATGTTGTAATTCACATTGGAGCTGGTTGTTTTGGTTCATGGCTTAGAACTAATTTATTAAGGATTTTTTGGAATCCCAATCGAAAAAATAAATGGGAAAAATAACGAACGAAGATGGACGAAAAAGTGGGTGGGCACTGTTGCACTCTATAGGCTTTAGTTTTTGTCACATCCATGAACATGATTTACTACATGCTATTATTAGTCAGTAGTTGGTTGTATTAGGGGGAGGGACATTCTCATTAGTCAGAGCATTTGATTCGACAAAACGAGTGAGTGCAGTATGAGTCATCTGTTGACCAGGAAGAGAAACACTGTACATTTGATCTGCTACAAGTGTCAATGCTGAGGCGTACACAAGTGGTTGATCTCAAAGTCACTACTCGGCTAACTCAGCTACGAAGTTTTGATTTCATGTGGTCTTAAGTTGTCTATCAGAAAAAAAGCAGACAATACACCTAAGTTTGAAGTTTAATTATCGGTCGTGGCAACATATTTGTTAACCTGTGAATAACGGTGTATGAAATTGTATTATTATTAATGCTATTCCACAGCTTTGTGCACACACTTACACCTTTACACACATGTATAACATTCATCATTGTGAGTGTGTTTCTCAGTGGGACTCCACATAGCGTGAGGGGCTAGTTTCCCCTCTGTGCCCTGGTTTGAGTTTCACTATATAAAGGACCAGCTTCCCATACTGACAGCTGATGATGTCATGGAAACTGTTATGATTGCACTTAAAAATGGAAAATGATTTGTAATGAAGTGCAGCTCTCTCCTTCGCTTTACCTTCCCTCGTTTTCTTGAGGAAATGGGGAGGGGGTATTCTGTGAGCCCTTGCATTCATTAAACCCATCTACCAGAGCTGAACTCACTACTTTTTTAGATATTTATGTATTTACGTAATCCAGAGCAGGGCGCTTTGTAAGACCCAGTTAATGTTGAATTTTAAAAGTGGGCCTCAAGTAAGAGAGGGTTTTAAAGCACATTTCACATCCTTTGCTGCTTTTCAGGCAAGGCACCGTAAATTGATTGCAGTACAAAAGGCTCCTTGACCCGAAACTCAAGGTTTCTCCAGACCTTTATTTCAAATTGTCCGGTTCTCAGGGCAGACCGCTCAAACAAAAAAGCTGGCTGAAAAAGACCTGAGGGCTTGTAAGACTTATGGGACATTGTTAAAAACTAAGTGGGTATTTTTGATATTCGCACAATAAGACATGTCATAAGCACCTTACATAAGGAAACAATCTAATATGTGTAAAAAAACATGCCTAATTCACATATTATACTATTATACATGCAACAGCATGTACATAACAGCATGTACTGGCAAAAAAACACAACATTAGGTATCCAAGAGTAAAAGTCCCATTCATTTTCTGCAAAAATTATTTTTTATTTTTTAGCGGATGTTTAGCAAAAACGTACACCTAATGTAAAAACCTTTAAAGACAGACCTACATGAGCTCTGAAGTTAAGCAATGATATACAGTAGGCTTTTGAAGAAGCCACAACACTGATGAGAACCTTAAATTGTTACTTTTTCAACCTGAAAAGACCCATAAAAATAGGTTCATAATTTAGTGAGATTTAATAACATTTTTACATTGAATAAATCCATTTAATTGAGATATAAATCTACCACATGAAATATTTTTTTTAGATTACCTGACAATTTTTTTTTTACAGAGAAGTCAGATTTAACTTCTTTTTTTTTCTCCTGTGTAGTAGGCCTAGCCACGTTTCCTGTGAAGAACTTCACTACCCATAATCCAAAAGATAGATCCACCAATCAAAGAAGTCGATGTTGACATAGAAATGGAACCGAAATGTAACAGAATAAAACAGAATTCTTAGCAATAAATGTAAAATATATTGCTTTTATGATTGTAATATACTCAAAAGTATAGTAGATTTACATTGTTTGTTTGTTTGTATTTAATGCCATGCCAGCTTCTATGGCTGCTTTCATAGTTCATCACATTATACTGTTGTTTTTGAGTCATTATGTAATTTGCAATGCTTCATTGGATGAGTAATTATTGACTCAATGCAAAGTACCTTTGTCTTTTACGCCTTTGCATGTTCTTATATGCTTTGAATTAAAACATGTAATGTTGTAATTCATCTTGGAGCTGGTTTGTTTGTTACATGGCATAAAACAATATTGAAGAGAGAGTTCTTTTTTGAAGATAATCAATTGGAAATAAAAACAGTCACTGTTGTGCTCTATTGAAGGCCTTCTGTATGTATTTGGTGCAAATTTGTGCCAAAAACAGCAAAAGATGTATGTGTGTTGTTGATAGAGATCGTTAACATCACGAACGGATGAATGGGGTGGAGGGAGATGAGTTTTGAAAAAAAAGAGGGGGGATAGTGCGTCGGGGTGGTCACAGTGTTGCACCTGCAGTGGAGTTGCTTCTTGGGAAAGGGAAAAAACAGGATATGTCGCTTAAACAACATCCTGTTACAGCACCCCCTCCTCCTTGGTGCGTGTGTGTGTGTGTGTGTGTGTGTGTGTGTAGTTATTCATGGCTCCTGAGAAAAGTAGGAATGAAATGAATTAGGATGGTGAATGGAGAGTGGGTGGTCTCATCTCTCAATTGGGTTTCAATGATTCTCTCACAGTCATCTCTTACTTCATTCATTTTACCTTAGGGGAAAACCCATGAATAGTGATGTATGAAAGAGAGAGATAAATAATGAGTGTGTATATGTGCATTTCCTTTGCTTTAAGTGATAGTCTGAGTAAGTGGCCTTTTTACTGGAATCAAAGTCCTTCCTTTTGTGGAAAACTCACTTCATGCCATAACTGTGCTGTCTAAAGTTAGTATAAAGGTGAAAGAGTAGCACCATCATTTCCTTTTGGAGATAAAGTGAGTAATTACCGCACGTTTACACGGATGTCCTGGTTCTTATAATTTTAGTGGCTTGTCAGCGTCTTTACTAAACTAATTTAATTTCTTGTGAAAAATATTTCTTCTTTATAATAAAAGCATATTCAACAGATATAACATAACTCTGATTTAGTATCACTTTTTTACAACTTCACCATATGCGAATAATCATCACATTTGTTATCACATATATAGACACACACACATATATATATATATATAAAATAAAGCTATGAAATAATGTTTTTCATTAATTGTATATTCTACCTTTGGTAATGTATCACCATATAATTCACTCAAATGCTTTGAATATTAAACGATGACCCACAAAGTTATTTTTTCTTTTGTGAACAATGCTGACATATAACTGTGCATGGGGCAATTATGTAAAACTCTTTAATGTTTGATGTCACTGTACAGCATTTGCACCATTAGTATTGCAATCTGACATTAAACATTACATTTGTACAGAAATAACCACTGAAAACATGTGATTTAAATAAGCAACATATTACAAGACATATGTGGAGCCGTTTCACTACTTAAACACAAAAAATGACCCGAAAATAATCTCAAAATACAATGGCTAAGGGGACCATATTGCCCCATTCACTTGCACTGAACGATTGATACAATTGCTCTGTTACGCTCATTACAATGGGGAAAAACTCAAACTTTAGAAAACTTGACATATCTTTTAAGCTAATTAATTATTTGACATGAGACCCAAAGAAGATGAAGCTTAACATGTTTTGACATGAGAAATGTTGGATTTTACAACTGTAAAATGTATCATACCTGAGAAATCAGGAGAAAAGAAGAAAAGACACAAATTAGTGGCTTTTCTCAGGCATGGCTTGTCAGAATCTGAGTAGAACAACAACCTAACCCGAGCACGACGGGGCCCGAGAACTTGACAGGTTTCGGGCTGGGTTCGGGTAAGTTTTTCAAGTAGGACTTCGAGTTCGGGTCGGGCTCGGGGGTTGTAATTAATAAAAAAATAAACAGGCTTACCGAACTTGTTTCGTGCACGCGCTCTCACTCACAGACACGTGCGAACAGACGAGTTCGTTTTCCCAGGTAGCTCCCAGGTAGCTTGCAATTCGTCAGCGTTAGCAGGCAAGACCAAGTAAAAAAAGATTACACAGATCAATCCTTATGGAACTATATTTCACTTGCTTTGCAGTTATGTAAGCTTACCTGCACAATAAGAAGAATGCCAATTCAGGGTCAGTTTTGATCCCCAAAACCGAACGAAGGTCCCTCCAGGAATCAAATTCCCTGCAGATGTTCCCTCTAGTTTTCTCTCAACCACGATCACGTTCCCGCTTTGCCAGATAGAATTCAATAGATACATGTTTTTTTTTTGGTTTACTCTGAGATTGTGTGGGAGTCGGTGTTGTGGTGAGAGCTGAACGTTTGCAGGATTCCATCTCTAAGATAACGTTACTTAGTGTTGCAGTTTGTTGTTGCTGTTGAATAGAGGAGGAATATCCCTGAGGCAAGGCTCTCAGGAGCGTGCATAATCCTCACATTCTTTGGATTTTCCCGGCAAACCGACCCACTTCCTTCGCATGAAAATCAGCCTACGGCAACCTAGAAATTCCGGTAAGGGCTCATTTTTTTAAGTTGCGTTACAAGCCGTTCACACATTGGCAAAAAAAGAGGTGAATATTACATGAAAATTGTTACATACTGCACCTTGCAAGTTTATGTTTAAATTTTGTTTTCAATCTAGGATTGCTGTGGGTTTTCCAAGTTTTATTTTATTTTGAGTTTTTCCAAATATATTTAGTTTTTATTTTAGTTCTAGTATTTTTTTGGAGTGCCAAAAAAGTAAAACAAAATAGCATTATTTCAAAGAATTATAGCACAACACACGTTTCAACCATGCTATTTCAAAAAGAGATGTTTTCTAGGTTTCAAATGATCAAATCCAGTGGCGGGCTGTGCATTTCATTTCTAGGCCTTCATTGTGATTCATTCCATTAAGAAAACACAGTTTCACAATGAAAAAGACACTCTATGCCTTTGGGCATCATACATTATGTTGCAGCAAATCTATATTATAGTTTCATATTTAGACAAAAGGTTTTTAGTTAATTATGAGAAAAGTTTAAGCATCATTTGTATGCAGTTACCACTTCATTTGATATCTAATTGAATATTTTTTTTATAATATATGTTTAATGTGTGAGAATTTTTCATAAAAAATTTTGCTACAAGATTTAAATATTTTTGCTGAATAAAACATTTAGATAAAACACTAGATGTTAGCTATTCTGTCTGATTTTCTGATTGTTTTAAAAAGGTTATACTGTATATTTTCTGGGTCCTTGAAGTTTCAAATTTTACTTATTTTAATAAAAATTATTATTGTATTTTTTTCAGTTAGTTTTGGATCCACAATTCTTATAATTGTGTTATTTTTATTTCAATTAATTTAAGTTTATATGTAATTTTACATGTAGTTTTTGTTTAATCCTGTCTAATACGTTGTTATAATATTATATTAATAATATAGTTTACAGCTGACATCAGAACGGTGGTTTGATTTCTATTTTTACCAAATCTACCCAGTTAAGTGTTTCAGGACCTAAAAAAATTGATTAAAGGCTAATTATGTCTCAACTCATGGAGGCTTTTCATACACATGCCTTTTTTTCCTAAAGGAAAGGGTCGTGTGAAGGGAAGTGTGCATATGTGTGTGTGTGTGACAGTTGTTTGGCTAAGGGAAGGTAAAGTGTTAAAGTTATTTGCTGAGAGGGAGCGTGGTGTTTAAGGGGGCATCCTGTTCACAAAACGCACTTCCTGTCAAAACTTTAGCATGCCATAAACACAACACGAGAGGGAGAGAGGTGCAAAATTCCGTGTTTGAAAGATGTAACAGGTTCACCAATCTCAATAGTCAAAGGAGAGAATAATTCAAGATAAGCCTGTAAGAACACTGATAAAGTTTACATGTAATGCAAAATCGGGGTAATAGTAAAAATCTACATTTGCCAATAGTTATTTCTTAAACTGTTTTAACTGTTTAGGACCTTACCTCGATAAAGAAAAACTGTTAAGGTGTTTACATGACCACACACGTTGTTAGCTTATTAAGCATAATCAGTGTAAGAAGGTGCATGTAAATGGGCTCTTTGACATGTGACTAATTACTTTAGATCCACAGAAATGAGCTGATTGGCTGATTGCACCACAAGAAAATGCACAAGCCCTTCATAAGCGACTATCCTGAGCAGTGATGTAAAAGGCAGCAGAAAGGGAGAAATATACATTTCATGTTTTCAAGAGTCCTCCAAATGAAAATCCGGCACTTGTAAAACATTTACTGTACTGTAATAAAGTATTAGCTGTATACAGTATGTTGTTTGCAAAAAATATATATATTTTGACAGAATGCATGGCTACTTTTGAACGTTCGTCAATAGAGCAAGATGCTTTTCGGAACTAGAGGGTGTAGTTATTGCTTTTACCGGCAGGAGTAAAAACTTAGCCTAGGTTTAGACTGTTTATTCTGGTGGTCTACCCTCTGTCTCACTCTTTCTGCAAGCTCTCCTCATGTAGCTGACTGTGGGAACAGGACTCAGCTGATCACATTTATTAACCAGCAGATCTTTCTTGCAGCAGCTGCTGCAGGTGCATGGCTGAAAGACACACGCATACATGAATACACTTTAGTTCTCGCACGCAGCCAAACCACAAGGCTTGATCCTTGTCATTTTGACCAGTTGGCCTGCCGATTACAGCCCATAAAACATGTGATATCATTACACAATTATTATCTGAAATAAGCCAGATGATGTAGCAGAACTAAATGAAAGCTTGTTCCAGCACCAAACCGTTTCATTAGGGAGCTTCACATGTGCCCTCCATACTCTTCTTGATGAAAGGATTGAGCTGTAATTGGGATAATAAAGGAAATAAACCTAGGTACTATCAAAGACAGCTAAGCCTTTACATGTATCCATGCCAACTTTCTCTCTCTCCCCTCCTTTCTTTCTTTGCCAATGCCCTCATTTTCTGGCACAGGGGTTGGTGTCTATATTCCTTTAGATTCCTTTGTCTAACCTTAGCTTATACAACCTGTTTTTTTCTCTCTCTCTCTTAATGGGTATCCAAGATGACCAGGTGTAAGTGAAGATGCATGTATACCAAACAGAACTTTGCAGAGTTTGTGTATGTCATCCTGGCAGTGCAGTTGTCTATGTCTGTCTGAATAAACACCCTTTCTATTGGACAAAACGGACTGGCACACATTCCAAAAAAGAAAGAACATTGGTGTTTCTTCAACTATGGGCACTTTTGGCTCTGTGAACTTTTAGGGAAAAAAATATTTAAAAACACTTTTTACAATTTTGGTAGTTTATTTGATTTGTCCCCTGACAATTTCCAACAGTGTATGCTCATGCATCACAGGAAAATTATATCATTTTGCCTTTTTTCTGAATCGTCATGAACATTTTCTCCACCATTTCATTTTTTTCACATCTCAAAATATGTATTTTTTTTTTAATGTCATTCTATGTCATTATTTTTAATAAAATTAAGATAATAACATGGCTAGCATTTCATGTACCCTAAGAAACACAATTAAATAATATGTTTACACTTAATTTAATATATTAAATAAATTGCATAATTTGAAAATTAACACTAAAAATGATTCTAAAATAATAATTATATTATTATTATTACTAGTAATAGTATTATTATTATTACATACACTGCCTTGCCAAAAAAAAGTCACCATTTGGATTTAAATAAGCAGATACTTAAGAGCCTATGATTGGATCATTATTGTAGTGATTAATATGTTATGCTGGCAATAACTCTAACTGATGCAGTAAGTAGCTTCTCATTTCTTAAATAATCATGTCGGAAGACGTATCCCGTGATTGTGGAAATTGTTTTATTGTGTTTCATAAGGGGCAAAATATTGTCCTGCATCAAGAAAATAAAACAACTTAAGAGATTGCTGAAATCCCTGGAATTGGGTTAAGAACTGTCCAACACATTATTAAAACCTGGAAGTATAGAGGTGAACCGTCAGTTTCACTGACGAAATGTGGTCGGAAAAAAATCTTGAATGATCGTGATTGGAGATCACTAAAATTCTTGGTGAAGTCACATCGTTAAAAATCGACAGATGAACTCACGGCTATGTTTAATAGAAAAAGTAAGATCATTTCCACACACACAATGTGACGAGAATTTACAGGATTGGGACTTAACTGCTGTGTGGCCACATGAAAGCCCTTTGTTAGTGAGGCTAATTAAAAAAAAAACTTCAATTTGCTAGGGAGCATAAAGATTGGACTGTGGAGTAATGGCAAAAGGTCATGTGGTCTGATGAGTCCAGATTTATCCTATTCCAAAGCGATGGGCATGTCAGAGCAAGAAGGGAAGCGCATGAAGCGATGCACCCGTCATGCATAGTGCCCACTGTACAAGCCTCTGGAGGCAGTGTTATGATCTGGGGTTACTTCAATTGGTCAGGTTGAGGCTCAGCAACAATATGCTGAATGTACTGAATGACCAGGTTATCCCACCAATGGGTTTTTTTTTTCCCCCCTGATGGCATGGGCATATTCCAGGACAATAATGCCAAGATTCATTGGGCTCAAATTGTGAAAGAGTGGTTCAGGGAGCATGAAGAACAATTTTCACACGTGAATTGGCCACCACAGAGAGGCATTTATGGTATATAACAATTAAATAATACTGCATATAATAATGCATTATAAAATTATGATATTAATAATACATATTACTAATAACATTATAAACATTCTGTTTATAAGTGACATTTATCTTAATTTTTATATTTTTTCTCACACATCATTTCTAATCTCTAATTTTTAATATAAGGAATGCTCTTCTCTCCTTAATAACAAACTGTACTAACTTATAAAATTTTTGATCTCACTTTATTTTACAGTGTTCATGTTATTGTGTATTTACGGTGTAATTACTGAGTAATGCCAGTGAAATACATGTAATTGCTGTGTAATTGTTAGAGCTGCTTGTATATTGTAATTGTTTTAACAATGGTACTTAATAATAGTTGTAACATGTAATATGTATAGGAAGGACACTGTAAAATAAAGTGTTACCAAACCTTTTTTAGTGGCAAAATTGTTGAACAGGAAAATCATCAAAAATTAGATAACATTTTAATAACTATAAAAATCAAGAAAATAAGTTCTCAAAATGTTATCAAATTTATGATGATTTTTCATGTTTTAAGATAAGGTAACAAAATCTATACATAAAAGGCATTTGAAAAACGTGCAAAAAAAACAAGGAAAAACAATGAATGTATGGTATAAATTAATGTGACCTTCGTGTAACTAAAAGAGAGAGAGAGATAAACTTCTTTTAAGATTTAATCAAAATTAACCTGTGGGACACGAAAGTGTGTGTAATTGAAGAGACACCAATACATTACGGACCATGCATAGCAAACAGACACTTGCACAATAGGCACATTCCACTGTAAGACACTGTCACAAATATGCAGGGGATCTTTGCATGATCCCTTGCTCATAGATCCTGCAGTGCATAGCCCATCACTGCAGTGGGGCAGATGATGGTTTAGGGCACATTAGTGCAGGAAGAGCTTTGTGGCTTTGTGTGCCACAGTGAGGTTGTGGCTTTGTGGCTTTGTGTGCCTCAACAGTGGATTGTCCCTTACCACTACCAGCATAATTAATATCTTTTGTTATTTTTCATTGTCTGGCTGGCAATGAATGATGATCAGATTTAACATCATCAGGTGGGTCATCAAAGGTCACTTATATATTTTCTGGTATGGTGCCCCCCACCCCCCTCAGGATACTTCAGGGTAATCTTGAGTAGAGTTGAACACACCCTATCTAGCTAGAATCTAACATTTGCTCATTTGTATTCAAGGGGAAGAAGTCAAGATAGGGGGTTCATGAGTTCACTCATCTGTCTGCAGATGCACTCATCTTGTAACAAGGTTTTCCTTTCACCGATCACGAAGCTCCTCGATTTTAAGCCCACAAGGCATGAATCCAAATATTAGTTTGACGTATTCCCTTAACCCATTACGGAATATCTGGAAGTTTTATGAAAGTATCAGTTGGGCTGTGGTTAACTGCTTTGACTTTCAAGGGCCAAGAGGGATTGGCTCACATTACAGAGATACTTCCAAACTGAAACATTACCCTGTGACAACCATTTCCCCTTCCACTACCAACAACAACAACAACTTGTCCTTAACATTATCATGTTCAGTGTTGGGGAGTAACTAAATGCTACTAACTTAACTACATGTCTTTAGTGGTGTGACAGTAGCTCAAAATAATGTAGCTTATCCATTAACAAGCTTATTGTTACCATTTCAAACACGTATCGTGTAGCACAAAATGCTACATAGATCGTTTTTATGTCAGAATGTATTGCGCACATAGCTGAGCGGAACGTTTAAACCAGCTAAAACGAATCGGTTACCTTACGTAACCACGGTTCTCTCTAGAAGAGGGAACGAGTATTGCGTAAGCTAGCTTACGCTATGGGAAAGATTCATCTTTTCTGAGATATTGAAGCCAAAAAATTATCCTTAATTTTGTATCCATTGTCAACGCAGTGCAGCAACTGCATACTTTGAGCGGGCTAGCTAGCGAGCTCATAGGTTGCTCTGCGGCAACTGCTGCAGCCTATAGACGAACTTGAGTGAACTTGCGTCCAATGACAGGTGCCCGCGCCGTCACTGCATCAAAGCCCGCCAAAATGGGCGTGGCTAGAGTGCATATAAGCGTAAGTTCGTAGGCTGGAACCCTGGTTTTCATTGAATGAAGCGAAAATCGCTCGTGGCGCGAGCACGGCCGGCTACGCAATACTCGTTCCCTCTTCTAGAGAGAAACGAGGTTACGTAAGGTAACCGATTCGTTCTCTTACGAGAGGTTCTCTCCTATTGCGTAAGCTAGCTTACGCTACGGGAACCCATTGTCAACGCCGTGTGCGCCAAGCATCCACTGCATGAGCCCCGGGGGTGAGGGGACCCGGGGGAGCCCTTGTGAGTGGGGAAATAATATTTGGCCGGCAAGAGTGCGGGCCAGTGTGTGTGTAATACATAAGCACATAGTGGGAAGGAAAAGACAGAGCGGCGGTGCCGGTCTGTGTGGAATGTGTCCCATCAATGCAGCTCACCAGGGGAGCTGTAGCGTATTAAACCGCTAGTAGTTTCGCCTGCAGGGCGGGCACTTCCAGATTGTAAAATCTGACAAAGGTGGAGGGGGAAGCCCAGCCCGCTGCCACACATATGTTGTGAATGGAAATCCCCCTGGACCATGCCCACGAGGAGGCCATGCCTCTAGTGGAGTGAGCCCTAATGCCTAATGGGCATGGTAGGTCCTTTGACGCCTACGCGGCAGCAATAGCGTCCACTATCCCTCTAGACAGTGTCTGTTTCGAGGTGGCGAAACCCTTGGTGCGCCCTCCGAACGAAACGAAAAGCTGCTCAGAGCGTCTGAAAGAGGCGGAGCGCGAAGTATACAATCTCAGTGCTCTGACTGGGCAAAGGAGATTGGCGTCGCGTTCGCTATCGGATGCTGGCAGCGCCGATAGGGAAATTATTTGTGCTCTGAAAGGAGTACCGATCACCTTGGGGACATAGCCGTGTCTAGGCTTTAAAATGACCTTGGAGTCACTTGGTCCAAACTCAAGACACGCAGCGCTGACAGACAGCACGTGAAGGTCTCCCACACGTTTAACTGATGACAGGGCAGTCAGAAAAATGGTTTTGAGTGAAAGGTATTTCAAATCCACGGATTGAAGCGGTTCGAAAGGGGGGGCTTTCATAGCTTCGAGAACTACGGAAAGATCCCAAATAGGAACCGATGGGGGGCGCGGGGGGTTCATCCTTCTAGCTCCCCTGAGGAAGCGGATGACCAGCTCGTTTTTTCCCAGTGACTGGCCGTGCAGGGGTTCAGCGAACGCCGCGATGGCAGCCACGTACACTTTGAGCGTGGATGGGGATCTGCCCTTATCCAGCAGCTCTTGTAAAAACACGAGCAGCGACGACACCCCACATGTCCGTGGGTCCAGGTCTCTGTCGGTGCACCATTTTGAAAACACAGACCATTTGGACGCATAGAGTCTTCTCGTGGAAAGGGCTCTAGCGTGTATGATAGTGTTTATTACTCCTTCTGGCAAAGCGACGGGTAGTCGTTGATCACCCACGCGTGCAGCGCCCAGCGCTCTGGGTGGGGATGCCAGATAGTGCCGCGAGCTTGAGAGAGGAGATCTGCTCTCACTGGAATGGGCCACGGGGCTGTCAGTGACAGCCGCGTAAGCTCCGGGAACCATGTCTGATTCTCCCAGCGCGGGGCTATGAGGAGCACCGAGTGACGCGTTTCCCTGATCCTCTGCATTACCTGTGGCAATAGCGAGACGGGAGGGAAGGCGTAAAGCGGGCGGTTGGGCCAGTCCTGGGCCAGCGCGTCCTCGCTTTTCGAGAAAAATACTGGGCAGTGAGAATTCTCTTCTGACGCAAAGAGGTCTATCTCTGCTCTGCCGAATATACTCCATAACTTCTGGACTGTTTGAGCGTGCAGGGACCATTCCCCTGGGGAAATATTGTCTCTGGACAGTCTGTCCGGGCCGCCGTTCAGGTGGCCTGGCACGTGCGTCGCCCTCAGCGAGCGCAGGTGGCACTGGGACCAACTCAGTATGCGTTTTGTCAAATGGAAGAGGTTCCTGGATCTGACACCGCCCTGACGGTTTAGATAGGATACCACAGATCTGTTGTCCGAACGGACCAGGACGTGGTGACCCTGAATGACCGGGAGGAAGCGCACGAGCGCGTACTCGACCGCAATCATTTCCAGACAATTTATGTGAAGGAGCTTTTGATACCATTCGGCCACTGCCCAGGGCTGCAGAGCTGAGATACAGGTCTGAGTCACTCTGATCGGCTGGCGGCCCGTGGCCCAAGCCCGGCGAGACGCGCGGGTGTTTAGCCAATGCTGAAGCGGGCGCATGCACAGTAAGCCCAGCTGAAGTACTGTTGCGGCTGAAGCCATGTAACCTAGCATTCTCTGAAATTTTTTCAGAGGCGTGAGGCTGTTCATCTGAAAGGACGCGGCTAGTCGCTGAACACGGCGCGCGCGCTGTGTAGATAAGCGAGCCGTCATCGCCATGGAGTCTAGTTCTATTCCAAGGAAGGAAATTGCCTGACTGGGCTGTAGTGAGCTCTTGGTCCAATTGACTGCAAGGCCCAAACTGTTCAGATGACTGAAGAGAACTGTCCTGTGAGACAGAAGCTCCGTATGTGACTGTGCCAAAATCAGCCAATTGTCCAAATAGTTCAGAATTCGCAAGCCCTGACTCCGCAGGGGTGCGAGCGCCGCATCCATGCACTTCGTGAAAGTACGGGGTGCTAAAGACAGGCCGAACGGAAGGACGGTGTATTGATAAACCTGGCCGTCGAAGGCGAATCTCAAGAATGGCCTGTGACGGGGATTTATCTGAATCTGAAAGTAGGCATCTTTCAGATCGAGAGAAATAAACCAGTCCCCCTGGCGCACATCCACGAGGAGTTTCCTGATTGTAAGCATTTTGAACGGTCTTTTTGCGAGCACCTTGTTCAAAACCCTGAGATCTAATATTGGTCTGAGGCTGCCGTCTTTCTTGGGGACAAGAAAATAACGGCTGTAAAACCCCGACTCACTCAGAGAAGGTGGCACTCTCTCTATGGCCCTTTTGCACAGAAGGTTTGCTATTTCTGAACGAAGCATGCAGGCTGCTTCCGTGTTCACAGTCGTTTCGAGCCGCGCTCTGAAGCGGGGAGGGCGGCGATCGAACTGTAGCAAATAGCCCTGTTTTATTGTGCTTAACACCCATTTGGAAAATCCCTGGGATAGCTTTCCATGCTTTGAAGCGTAACGCTAGAGGGTGAATGGCCAAGTTGCCCTGATTGCCGCACACAGCGAGCTGAACAGAATGTGTGAGCGCGCTTACTGTGCGTATGCATGACTGCTCGCAGACAGCAGGGACAGGCTGTTCTGTGAGTGACTTCCCGATTGAGGTGAATGGGGAAAGAGTCACATCTGTGAAGTGATGCGCGAGCATAGTCACGGGCATTGTTGACAGAGAGGTGTTTGCTGGCCGTGTGACAGAGCGGGCAGAGAAGGGGCGAACACGGATTCGTGGGCGCGTTTATTGACTCTAACACTCGAGCTGGCTGTGCCTGCTTTATGTGAGTGGGCTCTGATAGGGACACGGGAAGTGTAATGCTTGTGTGTAGGGGTGAACACTGGATTGTGGGCACATTTTCTACACATAAGGCATGTTTGCTTTTCACAAAATTTATTTTGTTCGCCGTGAAAACGGCATTTGAGTGCAGGCAAGCGGGCAGTATCACCGGCTTGTTGGCTGCTGAATCCACCACTGCAGTAGCCTGAGAGAAGGGGACTGACAGGGGGCGAAGCTTTGACTGTGGTCCGGCCGCGGCGGGACTGAGCCGTCGTTTCCTTAACAAAGCTAGGAGGACTTCGGTTGCTCAGGTTTCAGCGCAATCTTAGGCCGAGGCCCGCAGGGGGGGCGGCGGTCTGCGGCGGCTGTCTGAGCGCGTTCTAGGGCGGCCGCCCTGTCGACGCTGAGAAGTCTGGCTTTGCTGAGCTGGGCGCTGTGAAGAGGCTCGTGCAGGAGGCTGGTCACATGGGCGGCCTGCAGAGGAGCTAGCGCGACGAGGCAGGAAGAGATTCATGGCTTGGGTGGCTTTCTGGACTTCCGAAAAACGGTCAACAATACCACTCACCGCGGAACCGAAGAGACCGGACGGAGAGAGCGGCGCGTTGAGGAACGTGGAGCGCTAAGCTTCTCCCATATCGGCTAGTGTTAGCCATAGGTGTCTCTCGGTCACAGTCAGCGCGGCCATGCACTTCCCTAGGGCTTGAGCTGCAGCTTTGGTGGCGCGAAGGGCGAGATCCGTCGCGCTCCTTAGATCTGAAACAGACTCTGGGTGCCTGCCTTTCTCATCCCATTCTCGGAGAAGGTCCGCTTGGAGGATCTGTAAAACGGCCATGGAATGCAGAGCAGATGCGGCTTGGCCGGCGGCGGCATAGGCGCGGCCAACACAGGCGGAAGTAGTTCTGCAGGCCTTAGACGGGAGCACTGGCTTAGACCGCCATCTCGCGGAGGACGGACAAAGGTGTGCTGCTACCGAATCTTCAACCGGGGGGATGGAAGAGTAGCCCCTCTCGGTGGCGCCGTCCACCAGAGCAAGAGAGGTGGAGACGTGGGATCGGTTCCTGGCCGAGAGAGGCGCGTTCCACGATTTAGAGAGCTCGGCGTGGAGTTCCGGCAGGAAGGGCGCGGCCCGGGCCGCGGGCGCCGCGCGGCGGCGGCTCTGAAGAAAGCAGCCGTCGAGTCTGTTGGGAGCCTGCTCAGAGGGCGGTAACCACTCGAGCCCGAGCGGGTCCTGCTGGATTCCTGGGCCGAGGAGGAGGCTTGGGAGCCTGACCACTCCTTGCTGTCCGAAGCCATGATGGAACAGCAGCCCTTATCCTCTGCCTCGTCATCCGAGATGGCAACTGCGCATCCCGGGAGGGCGGGGAGGGTGAAAGCGAGGCTCGAGGGAGAGGCTCCGGCGAGGTAGTCCCTTCTAACACCGGTTCCGGCAGCCTTTGGGAGCGGCGCTTCTTTCTGCGCGGCGAAACGAAAGGCGGCGCGGCGGATTCGGTTTTAAGTGCTTCGAGTCGAGCCCGCAGGGTCGACATCGGAAGCTCCTCGCAGAGGTCGCATCCGCCATCAGCGAGGGCGAGCTCTGCATGTTCCAATCCCAGGCAGAGAGCGCAGATGAGGTGGCGGTCTCCGGCGCTGAGAGGGGCGCGGCATGAGGCGCAGGTGGTGCGAGGCATCTTAAAAAAGACGCTCGTTGCTCTTTTTGTGAAGTTCGCTGAGGAACTTGCTTGCTCTAAAAAGGATACGTCGCCGGATGGCGTAGCTCGCAGGATGGCTGAAGGTGGCGAAGACGGCCGGCTTCTTCGAGCGCTGTCCAAGCTTGCTAGATGCCCCTCGAACGGCAACGCGGCTTCTGCAGTTCAGAGATGCGAAGAGCTTCGCTGAATAGATGAAAATCAGGGTTCCAGCCTATGAACTTACGCTTATCTGCACTCTAGCCACGGCCATTTTGGCGGGCTTTGATGCAGTGACGGCGCGGGCGCCTGTCATTGGACGCAAGTTCACTCAAGTTCGTCTATAGGCTGCAGCAGTTGCCGCAGAGCAACCTATGAGCTCGCTAGCTAGCCTGCTCAAGGTATGCAGTTGCTGCACTGCGTTGACGGATACAAAATTAAGGATAATTTTTTGGCTTCAATATCTCAGAAAAGATGAATCTTTCCCGTAGCGTAAGCTAGCTTACGCAATACGAGAGAACCAGCAAACCTCACTAGGTTGGTTTGATAAATAGTTAACCCTAAAATGAAAATGATCACATCATTTACTCACCCTCAAGTCCCCCAAATGTTTTTTGACTTTCTTTGTTCTTCAGAACACAAACAAAGATTTTTAGTTTTTAATTCAAGTGAATGGTGACCAAAAGTTTGAAGCTCCAAAAAGCACATAAAGGCCACTTAAAAGTAATCCATATGACTCCAGAAATGAAATCCATGTCTTTTGTAGCAATCCTGTCAGTTTTGGGTGAAAATTGACCAAAATATAACTTCTGTTTCACTATAAATCTTCAGTAGTCTCTTTGGCGATCATGATTTCAAGCTCCATTATACTTTCTAGCACCATCTAGTGCCCTGTGCATCAAGCACTAGGAAGTGTAATCAAGCTTGAAATCATGATCATGCATAGAGAATGCAATGTCAATATGTACAATGAAAAAGGTAAAAATCGATTTGATCACTTCAGAAAACATGGATATAACCACCATAAGTCATATTACTTATTTTTATGATGCATTTATGTGCTTTTTGGTGCTTCAAAGTTTTTTGTAAGAATGCACAGAGTTGAGATATTCTTCTAAAAATCTTTGTTTGTGTTCTGCAGAAGAAAGAAAGTCATACACATCTGGGATGTCACGAGAGTGAGTGAATGATGAGAGATTTTTCATTTTTGGGTGAACTATTCCTTTAAGATTTTTCTTTTTTTCAGCAGGGTAATTTACATCATTATTAATTTGTGCCATGTAAATAAAGTTCTGATTGCAAAAATAATAATTGATATTTATACATTGTTCCCTTAAATAGCTTCAATGTAGTTTTTTGTTATTAGCTTGTACTGAAGCTATTTATTTATTTTTTCTTTTAAGAAAAAGAAAAGAAAAGCCTTGACGGTTTAACTTGACAGTCTGTTCTTTCTCTCACACACTCACAAAACAAACACAAACTGAGATTGTAGGGCTCAAATGGGTCAGAAGTCTCAACACTAACAAAACAATAATTCCTCATAAGAAAGGAGTAAACAAAAAGGGTAACCTACAACAATGGAACTGGTAGTTGTTCTTACAGTATGTAGACACAGGGTGAGGGAAGGGTATGTATTTCATAACAAAAAAGGGGTGAGAATGAGGGTGAGAAAGGGACCAAGTATTTACTGTAATGAGTGAAAAGGTTAAATAGATCAGAAGGCACCTCTCTTAAGATTATGTGGTGGGTGGAAGGGAAAATTCATCATATCAAAATGAATATTCATAATTTTACCTCAGCCTTTTATAGAGAACATAAGGCATTCTTGCTCCTAAAGGGTGCATGTGTATACAGTAGAAAAAGGATGCACTGTAAAAACTGTTAGTAATTTTACCTAGTAAAAGTTAAAATATGCTGTCAATAATTATAGTGAATTTAACAGGACAGTATTTGCAATTTTACAGTAAAATTCTGTAAAAAAAGAACATGTTTGTACGTCATTGTTCATAAAAAGGAATGTTATTATCTTTATCTATTTTAGCACCTCTATTATTGTGATGGTTACCAGTACATTTTAAAGGGATACTTCCCCTCAAAATTACAATCCTGTCATCATTTACTCACCCTCACTCTTGTTCCAAATCCACATGACTTTCGTTTTTCCATAGAACACAAAAGAAGATGCTAGCCTCTGTCACCATTTACTTCCATTGCATTTGTTGTCCATATAATGAAAGTATGAAATGATAAAACATATTAGATCAGTTAATATTGCATGCATTTATGAACTGTAAAATACAGTGCACAGGCACCAACACTGTACATTTTAATAAGTTGACTTTACTTAAAAAAGTGAGGAAAACATGTGCCTTAAAAAATCAAGTAAATATAATTATTTGTCTCAAGTAAAATTCACTTAAACCCCTAGTTCAATTCACTTGAGCCAAATAAGTACATTTTACTTAGATGTTTTAAGGCAATTGGTTTACATGCTTTTTTAAGTAAGGTTAACTAATTAGATTTTACAGTGAAATATCATCCCGTAGGGCTTGCAATATTGTCCCCATTTTAAAAAAAAAATATTGTTTGCAAAATTTCTTGCAACCACAGCTTCTGTTTTTTTTTTTTCTCTTTAAATTATTATAATTTTTATTATTAGTAGCAGTAGTATTTTACAGTGTATAATGTTTCAATGAGATGGTTCTTATGTGTGCACGGGAGAGTGAATGAATGAATGAATGAATTAAATGTTTACAGAGCGTGTGTTTAAGAGGGAAAAAAAGGGGACATGATATAATTTTATTGACTGGACGTGGTCAGGCCCCTGTATGAAGGGAAATGGAGAGGAATTTCCCATGCGGTCTGTGGTGCTTTCAGGAAGCAAAAAAGCTTTTTAAAAAAGACCTCAGCGGAAATTGGGAGATGTGGGGGGAAGTCAAAAACGTCAAGCCAGGACCTGGTGTGAAATTATTCCTGCCCTGAGAATTCAACGCACACACCGGATAAGACATTTCTTTAGTCAGCGGAGATCTCAAGGGTCCTGGCATGATCGCAAGGCTTCGTTTCGAGTGGCTCTTTTGTATCAAATATCTTCATCTCGTATTCTTTCCATCAATTTGTGCTCCATGTAACTCAAGACAACACAACACAATTTACTAAGGCCCATGCTAAAAGCCAATCTTTATGGTGAAGAGATAGAAGAGAGGCCTAGTTTGAAATAGAAAGTAATGAGTGTTAGTAACGCTTGTATGAGATCATGTTCATTTCCATTCGTTTGTGTCTTTTTAGTTTCCATTTTATGGGCCAAAATGATTATATTCCTTTGAATGTTTCCCATTCCTGCTGTAGGCTTTGAATTGCCAAGTCGGCTACGTTTGCATTTCTAGTTTAGAGCCTAAAGCCATGGGGTCCACCTCTAACAATTTTTTTAATTTTTTTTGCAATAATAATCAAGATTAGACCATATGAATTAGAAGGAGTGGGAATCTTTAGGTGCCTCACAATTTAATTGGATTTAGATTAATGGAGTTAATAATGTAGTATTGTCTTTCTATGTCGTCAATCAGCAGGTCTTGTTTTCTGTGGGTGTGCATGAGAAGATCAACTTTCAGGTGCGTGATACATTGCATCCCGTGATATTCCATTTAAAAAGAGTTAATGATGCAGAATGGCAGTAGGTTGTTTTTTTGAAAATGTTGCAAAATAAACCTTATTTAAACTTTTTGTCCTTGGCCCTTCATTGTATCCAAAAGCTCTCTCTTATGAATGTTTGCTAGTATAACCTGTCCTGCTCGACCCACTCCGAGCGGGATTTAAACCGGGGCCAGCTGGCATGAGAGGTGGGCGAGCTAACGAGGAGGCTAAATTCTAAAGCCTCTAGTGTCAGTTGCTAGTGCACCTCTTGAGGCCAGGGAAGTGAGGTTAAAACATATCTCACATCTATCACGTACCAGCTGGCTCTCGTCACCTGTGCCATGTCAATGCTTGGACAACCATTTTATTTGACCGCATGCTGCAAGTGACCAATCAGATTCAAATAATCCAGAGAGCTGTGTAATGAAATACAATCAATGATATATTTTAATTTTGCACAATGCATGTGATCAGGATCCTGTTATATGGCACTATCAAAACACTTTTGTGCTTTTTCTAAGAATAATATGATTGGTTTTGTGCATGTGTACTATTTGAACTTATGCAGAGGGTCTACAACTTATGAACACATTTTATTGTAAGGGCCATTTTTGGAGGCTTTCTAGAAGGTCGCCGTCATGCTACCAAAGTCTCACAAGAGTCTCTTTTGCCCTTGTTAAGCTTAGGGTTAAGGTTCGATTTAGGGGGAAGGGTAGGTGTAGTGTTTCTGTGGATCTCCAAATAAACACAGACACATTGTGTGAACGTTGCATGTAACTCTCGCGAGACATTGGGTAGCTGGATGGTACATTCTAGATACGACTGCTCTTTGTTCTTCATTCTATTTTGGCTCAACAAATGGCATGAGTTTAGGGTGAGACTATCAGTTTGGCTGACCAATGGAAGTTGGGAAGGGTGTTTATGGAAACCTGTTTAAAAATATTTTTTTGGCAGTTCTGTTTGGAGACCCTAGTGACAAAGAAATAACACACTTCACATTTAACAAAAAGTTAAACACTTTGTAAGCACTAAACAGCACTTAGACTAACAAAGAGTTCTCTAATCCACATTTACCAAACATCTTCCTGTAAAATCCATGTGTTACAGCTTTTGATTTACACTGTAAATGCATTTATGCACACACCATTAAAAGTACGGTATTCCCAAGTCATTCACTTGCTGAAAGTACCGCAAAGGACTGGTTCAGTTCTAAAGGCATATCCCGTTACTGTTAGGGACACAGATAGCAGCATCTTTGATATACAGCATCTTGAAAGCTCTGAACTTCTCGTTAAGTCTCCCATTGACAGTTTTGGGGTGAAGAGATAAATCTGATAAGCCTATAAACACAATACTCAATAGTCTTTCCTGACGGACAGCCATTGACCTTTGCTAAAACCGCAGGGCAAGAGGGCTGTAAATATTTTATTGTTCTCATCTGAGTAATTTAATGGTCTTTAGGGTTTAATGATGAGGTCGAGCTGCTGTGGGGGGTAATGGGACCCCAAGCATGCACGGACACAGTTGTATATCTTCGAGCCAAGCCTTTTTGCCTATTTATTGCTCCATGCTTGTTCAAGAGGCTGAAACAGGATCTGTACCTGAGGAGGAAAGACTCCAAAGAGGTCTGGACAGCTGCACAGATGCATCTCATGGAACCAAAGTGAGAGTTAATGAGTGAGTGATTAGCAAATGGGAAAATGGTCAGCGGTTTCACTTAAAGCAGGTGTCACGTAAAGCACGTAGTGTGTATGAGTGTGCTTGTTTGTTTATTTATGTGCTTGTAGCATATTTTCCCATGTGGACCAACATTTATCATTCTGAAAGCCTGTCCATCAGCACATGGTTGAATCTTATACTGAATAAACACTGCTGAAAAGACCATGCTTAAATCAGGTTTATGCTGGCAAGATCTTTTCCAATGAAAATGAACAGTGGTTTATACCTGCAAGATCCAAAAGGGAAAAAGCAACATAAAAGTAGTCCATACAACTTATGTACTGTATTCCAAGTCTTCTAAAGTCATATAACAGCTTTGTGGGTGGAAAACACTGAAATGTAAGCCCAGAAACAAACTTTGGCAATTACGTGTACGCAACTGTGAGCACTTGGTTGAACATGTTTAAAGTGCCTAGGCTACTTTTGTTACAGTGGCGGTAACAAACATAAGTACTCAAGGGGGCATATAAAGACTTTGCCTTAAGCTCCGTTTACATTGTCAGCGATTTTGTCGCTAGATGTCGCTAGTCACTGTACTCTGTGTCACTAGTTAGTGCTCCTTCTGCTGTCACTCTAACATTATTGGTTGGCTGCACACCTGGCCATTGCTTTACAAAATCTGATCACAGATGAGCTAGATTGCCAGTAAAACAAATACATTCTTTTTATTTGACAAGGAATCATTTGTTTTGCCTCTAATAATGAACATTCTGCATGAGAGAGTGTTTTATGTAAACTACAGCCGTGCTCAGTGTATCATATCATGAACAAGATGAACAATCCGTTAATGTATGCATTAAACTCACTCACAATGTCATACATTTCTGCTACTTTATCCAATTTGATAAAAAATCAGTTTACATGCTGCTAAAAAGGTGCATTCTGGACGGGAATGTGTTATAAACTGCAGCAATACTCAATGCATTATATCAAAACAAAGATCGATTTTTCAATCTTTCAAACTCACTCAGAATGCTGACATTTTCTGACATGGTTTTCCATGCATGATTGTTTTATTACATCCATGCAGGTGGTTACGGAAACATGCTATAGAACAGTGAAATCGATGACAACAACTCCTGAACTCGTGCTGCGCGGTATCGCTCTGCATTTGCATAAAGTTCAACTTTTCTCAACTTTTTCACATCTCTTAACACACGCATCCTGTTGCCAATGGTCGCTGTTGCTCGTGTCATCAGAACTCGCCAGCTCTCATTGAAAATCAATGGACTCCTGTCGTATCCAGCAAAATCACTGACAACGTGAACGGGTTTTATTTGTTCACCAATATTTTCTTTAAATTGTTGCTCCGCTAACACTGTAGTTGGCTTGAAAGAGAAAACTCACCGCAGAAGCAGACAGTTCAAACTAATGTCCGCTATAGTACCCTTGCACCAACATTGGGACTGCCACACGTACTTGTGGTGTGTTATGAATTGTGGTCTGAAACATTTTGGAACACAGCATTACATGAAATTGCATACTGTAGCTAGAAGCGTAGCACTTTTTTACGTAGAGTTTGCTTTGGGCTTTATTTATTGAAAGCCTTCCCCTCCATTAAAATGTAATTCTTATGCGCATACAAATGCCAGCTTTGATATCAATGATGCAAATCATCATTGGTTCTTGCATCTTGAGACCAATCGCAACATGAACATTTTGAATATTTTTAACTGAATGCAAACACTATCTGATCTACTTTTGTGTTTCACTGAAAAACATAAGAAAGACTAAATGGTGACAGAATTGTCATTTTTTGGGTGAACTTACTTTTTTATGTTGTCTGCACTGAGACTTCTGCACACTAATAAGATTGTAAATCATGTAGATATTTCATACAGTATGGATGATATACTGTGAGGGACAGTAGCCAACATGACCTTAATGGTCCCTTCTTGTTTTGTATTTAAAAATGAGTTGCCATGACAGCATGAATGGCATCTCATTGGGAGCAGTGGCAGTGCATCTGATGTATTGAGATGAATGGTGTGTGAGAGGGGAAGGTGATGTCTCTGGGTCGTGTAGGGGACAACCCAGGAGAGATGTCACACGGCCGGCTGTGACGCTTTCTCCCTCTGTCCAGAACAATACACGGAACCAGCTGCTGCTGTGAGAGTCACTGCAACACTGTGGCCCCGACTGAAGACCTGTTTACCCGTGTACCGCCTGCCGTGCCCAGGCCGGATACACACACATACTCCAATAGTTTATCAAGCATCCTCTTCGGTGTGTCCAGCCTGTGTCTAGTGCTGTCATTGTCACCAAAACTTCTCACCTTCCCTTTGTCTACAGTAACAACAAAGAGATCAGAACAAAGAGATCTAAACAAACTTTTTGTTTCAAGACTTTACTCAGTTGCACGTAAACCAATGCACATATGCACAACTGCAAATATGGTTCATTGTCAGCAGTGAAAAAGCATGAAAATGTATTTAAAATAAAAAAATATAAAATACCTCAGTTTAAATGTATCAAAATAAAATACGAAATACTGCGTGGAAAAAAATTATCAAAATAAAATACAGTATTATGTATCACAAAATACATGTAAAATTGGCTATTCAATGAAGTATCACTATTAGCCTGAAATCTATCTGGATCTATTCTGAATGCAAGGAACATTTTGACATTCAACCGCTAAGAAAGTTTTGATTTCATTTCACCTTCCTCTTCCCTTCTTCTGCCAAACAAGTCAAATAGCACCCATTTTGTGTGCTTATTTCTGTCCAGGTAGTAGCCTACTGCAGCCTGCAATTACTTATGGCGGAACCTTTTAAACAAATGATGTGTAAAACAGTGGGTACTTTTCTTGCTATCTAGCATGGAGTAATGCTTTACACACTTGACTTGCTAGCTAGTAAATACACAAGTAGTTGCTAACACCGACAACTGATTAGCTAGACTAGCTAGCACTAATATCCAGTGCTAGTGCTATTTTCCCCTTGCCAGTGCTCTTTTATTCCTTCATGTTAACTGATTTTCCATTTTAGCTTGCTAGCTAGCGATCTAGCTAACAATTGCTAGTGAACTCGCTAACGATAATTAGACTTGCTCTCTTGCTAGCTGCTGACTAGTTTTGATTTTCTCACTGTTGACTAGAGATGTGCGAGACTAGTCAACTAAACGGTACGGATGCTGCTAGTTGACTCTGGAATTACTAGTTGGTTAATATTTTCCCCTTTAACGGTTCAACAATTTTACACATTTACATTTGGCTCAATATTTTTACAAAGGCTGCACTTACTTACTGTCATGTTAATGTTACACATTTTAAATAAAATTAAGAATACAAATACTATAAAAAAGAGAATATCTGTAGCAGATACAATGTTTCATTTCACCTCAGAGTGCGCATGCTTCTTCCCTCTCTCATGTGCAGGAAAATGTCCTCTCGCTAGACAAGCAAACTCAGCAAAGTAGCTTTGAAATCACTTTGGAAGCGGATTTCCAAAACGTTGGCTTGAAATTCGCTTTCAGTGTTTTCACATTTGCGTCTTCTTTAAATCTGTGCATGCTTGCAAGTTATTTTCCTGCTGATAGGGATTTTTCAAGAGCAGGATAATCACCTCAGGTGAGTTAGGTCCCATGTTTCACCGGAAAATATATGCTTTTGAATAAGTAGCCTATAAAATTACTATTTTAGTCTAGGTATGCCATGTTTTCACACTGCTGTATAATATCTGTTTTCAACAATGTGCCGACTGCTTAACGGATTAAGCAATCTTTTATTCTGTGTGCAAGTCAAGTTTAGAATACATTAGGTTTATTGTAGATTTCTCACAGGTCTGTTTTTTTCTATCCTATAGCTATTTTTTATTATACATCGTAACTGTTATTGGTTAACATTCTTTATCGAACAGATGTCATTTTAGATCAGTGGCTAATGCACGTCGTGAAATACAACTTTTCACTGCATTTTTACTCTCGGAGATTTGGTTTACCTGTTAATTATTTTCAACAATGTCCTGACTGTTTTAATATGTTAAGTAACTTTTATTTGGTGAATTCTGCTTAGAACAGGCTATTAGCATTGCTCTATTGGTCCTGCACTGTTCATACAATTGTTTACAATAAATATGCCTGTATTCGCTAACGTTGATTCAGTGAATGCATGTCGTGTTCTATATTTAATGTGCAATGATCATAATACAAGGCAAGCGCGTCACAGATAAATGCCCCCTTTCAGCGGGTCGCATAAACAAATTTTTTGGACAGTTTTCTGAAGGTTTCTTACTTTTTAGACTAGTCGACTCCAACATTTTAATTTAAACATCAATGAAATTAGTCGTTCCGCACATCCCTACTGTTCACAAGCATTGTATTGGCTGGCGAGAAGTATTATAACCACCTTAATATTTTAATGGAAATTAAGTATCAGCAATTCTTTTGGTTTTTGCAACAAGTAGATTCGACCATCACATTCTCACCTTAACTTACTCCATATTTCCTTGGAGGAATGCATAAAATTTGCTCATCCAATGCTAGATGGAGCCAATCTCTCTGCATGAAAGTTGGGGTTGGGGAGCATGACTGAACTAGTTGATACAGGAAATCAGCAGCCAAATAATGAGGTTGACTGGCACAAAGTATTTAATTTATTTTGAAAATACACAAATTCCAAACTTAAATTACATTTGCTTTTTTTCAAAAACTTTAAAATACAAAGTAAGTATAAAATACTATTTTGTATTTAAAATATATGTATTTCAGATACATGTATGTATATGAAATACTGTCCATACCTGACTGTTAGAGCCTTAAACCAATTCCAGACTGATCTCACTGTGAATTTGCCAACAGTAGGTTGAAAATTCTTCAGCTGAAATCGGTCAGAACTTAACGAAATTAGAACCACTGCCCCCAGTGGCTGAAGCTTGAGTGTGTGAGCACATTAAACTGGAAAGATGCTTTTGTGCAGCTCTTGAGATGATGTTTTGGAATGACATGTTGAACGAAACCGTTTCAATCCCCCTTTCTGAGATTTGCATCCATGTTCAGTTGCAACCAGGTTAGTTGCATATGCTTGGTCAGTTCTGGGGAATGGTAAAGCTGATGCAAGGAAGGAATCAAATGTCATAATTTATAGTAAGGATCAGTTACCCAGTGAACTTTGAAGAGATCAAGCTCTCCTAGATGCTTTGAAGGTGGTATAAGCGATTTCAGCTGTTTTGCTAGCTTCCGTGATTTTTATAATTTCAACCACATGCTGTCTCTCCAAAAACCCTGCCCTCAAAAAACATGTAAGCAAATCAGAAGTCAGTAAATCAATCACAGGAAGAGAGCGTTTGCTGATTTATTTCATATGTGCAGCCTAGCTCCCTACATTTCTATTATAAGTATTAAAATATAGGTAACACTTTATAATAACAGTACATGCATAATCATGAAATAATACCTGAATTAATAGTTACTTCCGCATTAATTAATAATGGGTTAAGGAATGGATTAATCAGGAACTAACATTAACTACAACATGAGTGAATAGGGACCACATTTTTGAAGTTCTAAAAAGTGCATGAAAGTAATCTGAATGACTCAAATGGTTTAATCCACGTCTTCTGAAGAGATCCAGTCAGTTTTTAGTGAAAATAAACCAAAATGTAACTCCTTTTGAACTGTACATCTTGCCATTGCAGTCTCTAGGCACAATCATGATTTCAAGCTTGATTACACTTTCTAGTGCTTGACGCATGCGCTGAGTGCTAGATGCCGCAAGGAAGTGTTAATGATTTTGAAGTCATGATGGCCAAGGAAATTAATTGTGAAAAAGGAGTTATATTTTTGTCTTATCTCACCAAAAACCGATTGAATTTTCAATAAATAAACTTCAATTGGTTTAAACTGCAGCAGTATCCCTAAAGAGTGCTGAATAGCACCAAGTAATATGATCATAATAGCCCCATTTTATCATTGTTACATTAGCTACCTGTTAAATTTTGTATTCATTTAAAAATTCTGTTAATTACGTACAAAGTTTGAATAGTCTAGCTCCGCAGTACTTAAGTGACCTTTTGCCACACTATATTCAGTCACGTTCATTGCAATCGCAAAATTCTGGCCTGTTAATAGTTCCTAGAATATCAAAATCCACTAAAAGAGGTAGATCCTTTTCCTATTTAGCTCCTAAAGTATGCAGTAGTCTCCCTTACACTGTTCGGGAACAGAGGTGGAAAGTAATGAATTACAACTACTCTCGTTACAGTACCTAAGTACATTTTTCAAAGCTTTCTACTTTTTAAAGTATAAATATAGTACTTTTACTTGAGTTGATTAAAAATTAAGAATTCAACTTCGCTACAGTTTTCACCACAATAACAAAGTACAAAAACAATACATAATATTTATGAATATTTGGGAAGTTCAATGGGAAGAAGAAAACGGCATGTTATAAGCGCTAAATTTGTTTATATACTAAAACGCGCTGTGCGTGGCACGACAGAAGCCCGCTGGGCACCGCATCATGAGCACGGCAGCTTGCATAAACTGCCACCGGTGTCCTCTCTTCTCTAGTTTCTCCAAGACTTTCTGCCCTGTCACTACACAAGAACTGTAATATTGTGATTTTCTGCATATTTAATTTTATTCTGGAAAGGAGCACTTCATTCAGGTACGAGGAACCGTCTGAACACGTTTAACCACTGATCGAACTTCACTTGTTTTTAAGACATTCAAAACACAATGTAGTTTGACATATATCTGGGGATATCTTATTTACTTGCTACTATATTTCTAAAACCAAACTTTTAAATACCTTAGAAAGATACAGTGCCAATAGTGTTGGAAATTAACAGGGACTCAGGGCAAAAATGCAATGAGTTTCCATGCTTTATTAATAATATCTGATATAGTTGCAATTACATACATTGCGATCTTTTGACGTCTCAATTAAAAAAAAAAGTTTCCCGCTGTCCGGTTCCTCGCACCATTGCAGGCACTGCCCAGAGGGTCAGGAATTGTCTGGGTAGCAGGTCCCTATGAGCCCCTGCTAGTAGATGCTGGAACTACACCAACCGATGGCAAAAAGCATGTTTCTCCATAGACAGCCATTCAAAAGTAGCTGTGTTTTTTGCCAAAATAATTTGATTCGAAATGGTTCTTGGAAAAAACATTATTTAAAGCGTGAAATTGATTTACATTTTTTCTATCTATTCCCATTGATGAGTGATCAGTCACATGACACCCGATCCCAGAACTGAGCGCCCATGAGCAAAGATGGCAGCCTCCATTTTACTAGCTTTCTGGGAACCCTGCACTAGCTCATGAAGATGAATGGGGATGCTAACGGATTGCTCTCTCCAGGGGCCAGTTGCACCAGCTATACGTATGTTACATCTTAGCCTAGTTGAGGCTTGAGCAAACAAAGCTTTTTAACACTTCTGTGTACAAATGCAAAGGCTGTTTATTGGATCAATACAGGTAACCATCAAATTATGGACTACGCATTACTTTATGGAGAGCTTACGAAATACTAGTTAAGTCTTGCCTTAAGAGCAGGTGGTACAACCAAATTAAGCACTGACTTATTTACAAACTAACTAGTAGTTACTAAGCCCTTAGTGTGAACTTTACATCTCAACTTAAGTGAGACGTTACGCACAGCTGGTGCAACCCAACCCTGGTGCTTTGAGCCAGTGTGCAGCAAGTGTGTATCGGCTATGATTGTTTTCTGTCCACAATAATATCATTTTTAATACATGCGATTACAGTTGGAAAGATGCCAGTGTTAATTCCAAATGCCCAAAGTATTAAACAGATTTATTACACTTTTGCTTCCCAGCCACAGTATTGTCACAATAAATCCAAGAATTATGACATTTATTGCATGTAATCCTTGCTTCTGTTTTTCTGTTTTTGTTTGCATTCTTGGCACCAGTCTCTTAGAGCATGTACCTCTGATTCTCAAAAACGAGAGGAGTAAGGAGAACTTTGGACACAGTCATACAGTCTGAAGCAACTGAAAAGAGCCTGTTACAGGTCTGTGTCAGGGGTGAATGGATTGCTGTTTTATAACGCATTAAATAGCCAAGTGCATAGTGATTTTTTACAGGACACATATTTTAAGTCTTCATTTGTATTTGTATAGTGCTTTTCACAATACTTATAGATTCTAATCATTGATAGCATTAACACTAGAAGTGACTATTAACACAGAAAAATAAAAAATAAAATAAAAATCACCCTCATGATGTTTCAAACCTGTATTAGTTTCTTTTCTAATGTGGGGACAGAAAAGGAGATATTTTCAATGAATATCACAGCCCACCCTTTCAATGGATAGAGGTTCAAGTTAAAACTTAGAGGACCCAAAAGATGTCATAAAAGCAGTCCATGTGACTTTTGCATCTAATTTCAAGCCATCTGAAGGCATACAATAATATTTTTTTGTGAGAAACAAACTGAAATGAGAGAACCTCCTTCGAAGTTGTTTGTGTGCTCTTTCTTGTGTTAATTCTGTGAGATTGTGAACAAAAATGTGAAATTATTGAATGTTTCATGTTATTAATTAAACATGATTAAACATCAAGTTGGCCATTTTTAATATGCTTATAGTACAAATTTTCCATTCATATGGTACAAAGTGCTTGTCACTGGGGCAGTACCCTTAAAAGGCCAAATTTGCCTTTACATTATTGTACCATATCACTGAGGTCCAAGTTAGTCATCAAGGGTACATATTTGCCTCTTAAAAGTTAAAGCTGTAAGAGTACGAACATTTACCCATGTTTAAGGGTACACAAATGTACCTTTGAGAGTACTGCCCCAGTGATGAGCCATTGTACCCCTAAAGGTAAAAATGTTTTTTGAGAAAACAGTTATATAACTGACAGTTAGCAGTTATATAATAATAAATATGAATAAATCATCTCTCACTAAACAATGTGTGAAATTTGTATTTTAATAAGTTTGCTTAATAATCTCATTCCATATCTGGATAATTGCTTGGTGCATCCTTGGTGAAAGGAACCATCAATTTCTTTCAAGAACAAAAATGTCTTTGTGTTCTAAAACAAATGGAAGAGTATGAACTATAAATAATAAAATTTTGTAACGTAACTTGTAACGTAATTCCTTGAGTAGTTTTTTGCCAAACTACTTATTTACTCTTACTTGAGGCATATTATTCCTCAGTACTTCTACTTGTACTCTGTACTTTTTCCAACACTCTTCGTGATGCAGACACACTCACTCAGTTTGTCTAGACTAAAGACTCATCTATTTAGCCAGGCATACACCTGCTTTAGTTAGGTCTGCCGGAACCAGAAACATTTATCATAATCTATATCTCGGCAATACATTTAATGGCATCTATGCTAATATTATTCTATTTGTTTCCCTGTCTCAACCCCTGGGATTCATATCTCGAGGTTACCAGAGCCGGCCAGATCCAGCTCCATTCCTGCTTGATGTCGGACTCCTCTGCTACGTGTCGCTGAGTGATGATGACTAAATGCAGCCGGTACCAGCCACACATCACTTTAGTCTATTATGATGGACTTCAGGGGATGAACTGATGCCAACTCCAACCGTAAGACATGTGATGCTTCAAATGCCACTGCCTGAACCTTGGATTTAGGATGGACCTCACCAAAATGACCTGCCAGTTTAACTGCGATGCATCTCACGGATCTCAGCCTGCATCACCTTGGACTAATGATGGACTACACTCACGTTGATTACATAGACTATCAATTAATTGCCAACAAAAGCCTTCATCAGCCAATTAACAAAGGACAATGCATGTGAACTTCTGCAGTTAATCCAGGATGGACTTCAAAGACTTTAGTCATTAATCTTACAGTTTGTAAAAAATCATTGTTTAAACACTGGCCCTTAACACTTACCTAATTTACTCATTTTAAACCATGACTTGTACTGCACACAAGTAACTTAAATTGGCATTATATTTATGCTGTTTATCCAGAGGGGAACTGGCCCCCGCAGTGAGCCTGGTTTCTCCCAAAGTTATTTTTCTCCATTAACCAACATGGAGATTTTGTTCCTTGCCACAGTCGCTTCGGTATGCTTACTGGGATTCTAAATAAAAGTATTATATAATTATTTATTTTTATCCTCAGTATCCTCTATGGGCGTGGCTTGGGAGACACTTAAGCCGGTTCTTGGGGGCCGGATCATACAGTATGCTGCATTCACCAAAAAATCTAAAGTACAAGGTTGCCCTCTTATTGCTCTGTCTTGCCCTGGATTCATTAGCAGTCACGATAAGACAGGAGGATGATTTTCCAGGGGTGGTGGTGGGAGGTGTTGAACATAAGCTTTTGCTTTAGCAGATGATATTTTATTATTTGTCTCTGATCATACTAGATCAATGCCTTACCTCCACCTAATTATTAATTCCTTTTCTAAGTTCTCAGGATACAGAGTGAATTGGTCTAAATCCGAAGCTTTGGCTCTGACAGCGTACTGCTCAGTAAAGGCTTTTCAGCCAGGTGCCTTCCAGGCCCAAAAAGGCATTAAGTATTTGGGTATTTTATTCCCAGCAAATTTGTGTGATTTAGTTAGTTAATTTTGACCCTTTAATAAAAAGGTTTTCGAGCAATGTGGGCAGGTGGGCTTCATTACATACATCTATTATTGGGAAGGTTGATGTTATTAAAATTCAACAACCTTATACAATCTCTCCATATAGATGTCCCCCTCTCTTATTTCAAGCAATTTGATATCATAATAAAGTCCTTCACTTGGAATGGTAAACACACCAGATTACATTTCAGTAAGTTACATAGGCCGGCTGACAAAGTTGGGCTAGGCCTACCCAAGATTTTGTTTTATTTTCATGCATTCTTTCTCAGACATTTGGCTCATTGGTCAATTCCACCTGAGAGAGCCCCCTCCTTGGTTTTGTGTTGTACAGGACGTTATTGCCTCTATCTCACCATTGCAAGCCTTTCTATCAAACTAACCAGAGAAGTTAAGTTACACCCCGTTATCTCGCATTTGCATGTGGTATGTACACAAGTGTTTAATTCTGACATTTATTTAAATTTTGCTTTGAGCATATGGCTGAATCCAAAATTATGTATTGATAAGTTCCCTTTCTGCTTGACAGAGTGGATTGTGAGTTAGACTAATATGCTCATTGACCTATATTAGAGTGGATTGTTGCGATCCTCTGAAAATATGGTTCAACATTTTGGGATTCCCAGGTCTCAATTCTTTAGGTATTTACAACTCTGCCACCTGCTCTGTACTATATTTGGGAGTAGCATACACCCCCTAAAGTGGCAGATACTCTGGGAGTGGTGATTGCTGCTTTTGGAAAAGGTCATGAGGCATCAATGTATTTATTATTATTATTTTATTATTATACTTTATTGTCCCATTCCTGGGAAATTTGTCTTGGACTGCATTTACTCCTTGCTAATTCAGAGTCTGTGTGATGGAGCTTCAACTTCTCTGAAGAGATTATGGGAGAATGATTTAATCTTGGTATTGGAGAAGGGAGAGTGGACATGGGTCCTTGTCCCCCTCTAGATTGTATATGATTGGTCTTAAAGACACACCCACCTGCTGGCAATACAAATCAGAAGAAGGGGGCACAACCCATGTTTTTTTGGTGGTGTGTTAAGATCCAAGAATTTTGGTTCAGGGTTTTGAGTTTTATATGTGATGTATTGGGCACTCAAATTTCATTTAGCCCCAGACTCTGTATTTTAGTCGATGGGGCGGTCATTAATATAGGGGATAAATACATAAGAAATTGGGTTCTAGCCAATGTTTTGATTGGCAGACAGACTATTCTTAGGGGATGGAGGACAGCTGGAGCACCCTCATTTTGGGAGTGGTCCACAGAGAAGGGCAGAGTAGCGGTATTTGAAGAAATGTCAGATAGAAGGCTAGGCAACCTGGGGGTATTTAATAAGAAATGGGGTAGCTATTTTACCTTTTTTGGAAGGCTCTCGGGGAGGGGGAGTGGAGAGGGATTTATATTTTTTTAGATTTATTTTTTCTTTGTGTGTGTCCTTTAGCTTTAGGATGTTTGTTGGGGGTCAGGTTGGGGATTGGGAGGAGGAAAGAGAATAATGGGGGTTAAATGTTGATTCGGTACATTTCTATTTAGTTTTTCTGTCTCATTTGTTGAAATCAATAAAAGTGTTAATTGAAAAAAGTTATGACAATATTAAATATGAATGTTTAATTCAAGTTTGAAGTACTTTGCATTCTTTATTATAAAGCCTGTTTTATTTAGTTTATTTCCTTATGTTAACTAATACATGAACTAACAACATGTACTAATATGTATTAATGGTGACTGTTATTAATACATGAATTCATGTTGTAGTTAATGTTTGCTCTTAATTATTTCCTGATTAGTCCATTCCTTAACTCATCATTAATTCATGTGGATGTAACTATTAATTCATGATTATTCATGTACTGTCATTCTAAAGTGTTACCAAAATATATATACAGTACCTTTAACATTTGAATATATGTATATAATTGTATTATAGACAAACTACATAAATAAAAAAAATATTTATATTGATAAAAAATTATAACATATATTAAACCAGCATAAATATTTTTCCACATTTATGTACTGTGAGGAATGTGGCAGTTGTTTTTCGCAATTTTCATAGTCAGCTGTGAACGTATGGGCTTAAGTTCAGTCTTTCTACTGCAGTTTGAGTTGTGCAAAAACAAAAAATCAAAGAAAGATAATTCAGCATGTGACCATCTGGTTGTTGGGCCCAAGCTTCCCAATGAAAAGCGCATTGTGATCCTTTGGAAGGTTAAAGCTTCTAGGCTACAGGAAACTGATGAAGGGAATCGAGAAATGAGCACACAACACACACTCCTTCACTCTCTGTTTCCTGAACGTAGGATGTGGCCCTTTATATTTAGATCACAGCTGTTCAACATAATAAAAATATTCAAAGCCCCCTGTGGCCAATGGGAGGTGGGAGAGACCTCATGACAGTTACACATGACAGCTTCTTCAGACATCTGGCTGGACCAGATATACAGGGCAACTACAGTGAAGATTCCATGAGACAGAAATGGAAAAATCAGTCAAAACAATCAATCAAAAATAAATGTAATGTACACCATTTCCAAAGTACAGTATGTGGACACTCCTTTCAAATTAATGGGTTTGGCTATTCCAGTAGTTTTTATTAGAACAATGTTAAATGCCTACTTCAGATTTGTGGGGGTGGGTCCTTTACTGTTCCAGCATGACAATGCCCCTGTGCACATAACAAGGTCCATAAAGACATAGTTTTCTGAGTCTGGAGTGAAAGATCTTGACTGGCCTGCATAAAGCACAGATTTAAACCCCAATGAACACTATTGAAATTGGAGCACTTACTGTAAACCATGTCTTACTGCCCAACATCACGACCTCACTGACACTCTTGTGTTTGAATGGAGCAAATCTCTGCAGCATTGTTCCAAAATAAAGTGGAAAGCTTTTAAAAATGCAAACAAACAATCTGAGACCTTTACTTTTCTTTTTTCTTCATTTATATTATTTTAGCAGTTACTTTTAAATAGTTGTTCCCATGCTAATATTTTTAGTGCATAAATGAAGTCAATACTCCTCAAGTTCACACAGGTGTCCTAGCAAAGCAACCAAAGGTGCAGTTAACCCCATTAACTGTGGACATGTTCTACTATCATTGGTTGACCATTTTGTTTTATTAACCCTTTTACCATGTTTAACCAATCAAACTTATTTTTTTACTGTTTTGCTTTAAAATTGTGCTATTGCAGTCTTTCTAAAACACTGCAAATGCCATTTGATTTGACATTTTGTTTCCTAATGCAATGACATTCATACATATAAGTGTGGCATGAGTGTCTAAAAACTTTTGTTTTATCTGTATAATCTGTGAATTGCCAAATCAGTACAGTCAACAGAAAGCATAGAAAGTCAATGGACATTCGGACATGTGTCTTTGCTTTCACGAGGGTCAACTGTATCTGTCCCACCCTGGCATTTCCCATTATAGTGTCTGTGTGTGTAAGAGGAAAACACCATACTGACCTTAGCTAAGTGTTTGTCAGTTCAGACAGCTGTTCACTGCAATGCTGGACAGCTGTTAGAGACTGAGAGAGAGCAAGAGAGTGAGAGAGTTTGTTAGATTGAGTGTGAGAGTCACTGGCTGGTTTTAAATGGGGTGTGTCCATTTTTCAGTATGGTTCTGAGTTTCCAGGCAGATAGGGAAGTATTCTAACCAGCTGAGCGGGAAAGAGGAGACAGCTGGGATGAAATCTGAAGCGGCATCAGACAAGCTTTTAAAAATAAAACTTTTATCTTTTTAGAAGAGCTGTTTTTATCATGTAAAGGTCATTCCAGGGGGAAAGTGTGGTCTTCCTTTAATTGTCTTAATAATACACCTTTTCCATAACAGAGAATATACCCAGTGACCTGACTGCTACTATCTCCCACATGCTGTCTAAAATGATTGCAAGGTGTTTAGATCAGATCAGAGATTTCACACTTTTGGCTGGTGAGAGTGCATGTGAGATTAATGGAACATTTTTATTTGAATCTTTTATTTATTTACTAATTATTCTACTTATTGTGATGTTAATCATTTACAGTTTTCTTTCTATCTTATGCTATGGTGAGTAAAGTTGCTTTGGACGTCGACATTGTAATGTAAAAAGTGCGATATACAAGTTTGAACTAAACTGATTTGATTAACCTTTTAAGTCTTTGACTTTTTAAAGGTGATGTTTTTTTTTTTTTGTCTTTCCTGTGTTGATGTATTGCCTGAAACACTAAGGTTGAATTGGACATTTTAAAGGGCTTGTAGTTCTGTCACAGCCATGAACCATGATTTGCTAGTTGGTTTTAGGTGGTATTAAGGCCCCTGCTCGCTTCATACATAATCAAACAGGTGTGATGTCATTTAGAACAAAATCTGGCCAAAATGAATGTGTTTTTGAGTTTGTTTTGGTGTTTGAATCGGCTTGCCAGGGCAAACTTTCAGGGAAACTTACCGTATCAGCTGATAAAAACCTTAGTAGGTGTGACCTGGAGCTCCACCTGCTTTAAGTCCAAAAAGGAATTCCCGTTCAGTCAAGATCAGTCAACATGAACACATTGGTGTGTAGAGTTATTAGCTAGCTGGAGCAATTTTGACCAAATCTGTACATTATGTGATGTCATGTTTTTGGGATGCATATGGATTGCTTGAGTGGAGTTTGACCACATTTTGTTGCACATGCAAGGACGGGCCTCTACCATATTTCATTACTGTATTTCGAACAAGAAGACATTTCTCATTTTATGTTCTTGATCACTGGAGTTTCCCTTTTCAGTGTCCAGGAACAAAGTTGTGAGTAGCTGTTTGGGTAGTGAAAAGGGGTGTCTTTGTCTTTTGCTCTACAACCTCAGCAGAAGGTGCAATTAAGTCTTCCTTGCCAAGTGTCTAGAGTGAGCATTGTTTCAAAATTACGGGTAGAATCACCCCTAAGAAAGGTCAATCTGTTGGACAGGCTTAAATAACTGTCCCTTTGGGAGTATCAAGCTTTTGTCCTGGGGACACATAGCTTTGAAAGAGTTCCCAAGTGGTTGAAATCTGATTCCCGCAAAGATGCTCCATCAACCAAAAAGCAACCATCAGTTCAGCTACTGGTGAAGATGTACTCTACACTTAAGTGGAAGCGGGCTAGCTTTTAACCTAGTACACTCTTTGTCCAATTACCTTGCTGTTGTATCTGTAAATATTTTATTAGCGTACAGACTGGAAAATACTGGTGCATTGAATGATTAAAGGGAAAATGTTGTTTTCACAGATTAAAAATTGCTGTGCTGACAAAGAAGGTTGAACATGCGTTTTATTATGGTAATAGTGATCATCAGACTTTTTGGTAATTTTTTGGTTGACTGGTCATTTAGGGCACTTAACCTTTTAGAAAACCATTTTCAGTTTGAAAGCAGGTCAATTATATCCAATTATATAAATATACTGCTATATTCACAGAAATAAAAACACATTTTGATTAAAGAAGTGGAATCACATTGATTAAAGCCTTGTGACTAATGATCTGAAATTGAGACTTATATTGAGCAATATTAACATGATCTCATGAGTACAATATTCATGTGTATTCTTGTGTAAAGTGTGGTTTTAAAACACATACATTTGCTTATGTTTTGTATAGATGCTGATTTGAACAATACTGGTGTATTGAGACATCCATCCATCCATCCATCCATCTTCAACCGCTTATCTGAAGTCGGGTCGCGGGGGCAGCTGCTCTAGCAGGGGGCCCAAACTTTCCTATCCTGAGCCACATTAACCAACTCTGACTGGGGGACCCTGAGGCGTTCCCAGGCCAGTGTGGAGATGTAATCTCTCCACCTAGTCCTGGGTCTTCCCCGAGGCCTCCTCCCAGCTGGACGATGCCAGGGGGCATCCTTACCAGATGCCCAAACCACCTCAACTGACTCCTTTCAACGCAAAGGAGCAGCGGCTCTACTCCGAGCTCCTCACGGATGACTGAGCTCCTCACCCTATCTCTAAGGGAGAAGCCCGCCACCCTTCTGAGGAAGCCCATTTCGGCCGCTTGTACTCGCGACCTAGTTCTTTCGGTCATGACCCAACCTTCATGACCATAGGTGAGGGTAGGAACAAAAATTGACCGGTAGATCGAGAGCTTTGCCTTTCGGCTTAGCTCTCTTTTCGTGACAACAGTGCGATAGAACGAGTGCAATACCGCCCCCGCTGCCCCGATTCTCCGGCCAACCTCCCGCTCCATTGTCCCCTCACTCGTGAACAAGACCCTCAGGTACTTGAACTCCTTCACTTGGGGCAAAACCTCATTCCCTACCTGGAGTACGCACTCCATCGGTTTCCTGCTGAGAACCATGGCCTCAGATTTAGTGTATTGAGACATCTATAACATAATTCATTTTATGTATGAACAGTTTTTGAGATATACAGCTTTTTATGAATCCTTATTGTATCCATAAATATTATAATTAATTGGTTTATTTTCTTGTATTTATAATCAATATGCATCACCATCCACCGTAGCTGCCTTTACAGTTAACTGATGAAATTTGCCTACAACGGTTTTATGTCAGTGATGTCAAATGCTTATTGGCTCTTGCGTGTCTTTTCTTGCCTAATTGCGATATGCCATATTTCGGGTGACGTATTCAGATGTACCTAGTATATGAATAAAATATGACACCTGATATCTGACCTGATAAATTCCACTCTCTACCTCACCCAAAGCTATTGTATGCCATCAAAGAGCACTTTGAATCCAGCACATTGTTGTTTGGACTACTTTTGTACTGCTTTTTGTCCTTTTTTTATTTTTGTGATTACATTTAAAGGAATATTCCGGGTTCGTTACAAGTTAAGCTCAAGCAGCAGCATTTAATGTTAAGTACCATACAAATGTATTTAGACATGTCCCTCCTTTTCTTTAAAAAAAAAAAAAAGAGCAAAATTCAAGTGAGGCACTTCCGGAGGGTTTAAATGCAGAAGGATGATTTTCAAAAAAGTTCAACATTCTGTCTCACAAAATGTTTTAATTTTCAAATAAGTTCAGTTTTCACCCATAAAAGCTGAGGGTAACACCTTGAAATTATTTTTGTTCATAAAGGGCAACCTGATAGTTGTTGTTTATTTATTTAATTTTGTTTAACAAATTAAGCAAGGGTTGTAACACCAGTGATGATAACACCAGTGACAAATACTGTTAAAGGATAACTTTTAAAGGTGGTGTCATTAGTATCACAAAACAAACAACACTGATCTGACAAAAATCTATAAATCATACTGTTAATTTTTGTTTAATATAAATCATTCACATGAAAACTAAACAATGGAACACCAATGACATATTTAAATAAACCAAGTAAAAATTACAGTTCAAATTTAAATTAATAACTTATTGAACATGGTTGTAAAATCACATTAAACTAATTTGAGAAGTCTCTTCTTTCTCTGAACTTTCTCTTTTCCACAACTTTTTTTTTTTTTTTCCAAAGTACACATTTTTAACATTGATAACACCAAAGACATGAAATAGAGGGACAAACATTCTTTTTAAATTATTTAAATTATGAATTATTATTTTGGTTTTCTTTTTTGCACACTCAAAAATAATTGTAAATGTCATAGAAGTGCTGTCCTGGATGAAGGCTTTTTTCACAGACAATTGCCAAATTCAAAAATATTAGTATTAGTTTTAAAAATAGTCAAACCATTTAGTTTGGTTTAATAAAAGGTTAGGTTATAGGTGGGGGGCATTTGAAATATTTTTCATGACTGAAAAGTCAAGGGACATGTTTGCCAACATATTTTGATAATGAAGTATGAAGCTAATAGTTTTTTAAAAGAGTCAATTTAATCATGCAAATATATGTATAATATAAATAATTAGTAAATATTTGATTTTTATAAAGCTGTAAAAGCATAAAATGTTTACATTTTTAGTTGCTATCAATATGTCCAAATTGTACATTTCAGCATCTATCGAAATGTACAAATGTACATGTAAATGCTAGTACAAATAATGTACAAAATATAATGAGATCAGACTGGGAGACTAGACACATTTATATATATTTATTTATTTGAAGTATGGAACATCTTCAGTTTGTTGACTGCAAATCTTTAAAAAACCAACATGTTGAATGAATGCTGAAAGAAAACCCCTTTAAAACTCTGTACCAGATTACTGTAGTGTCAATTCAGTTGAGAGTTGACTTTGCCATTTTCAAGCCCAGACGAAATCTGCAAACGTTTTGTTTTCTAAATTACCTGTGCTGATATTTGGGGGAAATCTGTGAACTTCAGCTAAATGGATTTAAACATGGTAAACTAGGTTACATGTAGCTCAGAGTCCTACACTCTTGTATATGAAAGCATTATCAAATTATCCAGAATATTTCTTAAATGATCACACAGTAGGTGGGGATGTATCAAACTTTGTGTTACGTTTTCTCGTGAACAGATTCCATACACAGAATCCATGTTGGCCTGGTCATTAGTAATGTGACTTGTGCAACAGGCAAAAAGTAAACACTACATCATTCAACGACAATGAAATTCCTTTTTAGTTGACGTGACATGATCGTAAAAATGAATCTGCTTTATAACAATTTGCAAAACAAATAATTGATCAAAATGAATTAAACTGCTCCGATTAAATAAAACCCAGCCTCTTAAAACTCCTGTTTTGTTTGTTGGTTTTCTCCCAGGCCCTCCACACTGGCTTTCCCATGACTGCACGAAAGCTTACTGTCAACTTTTTTTAATGTCTCATTAACTTTCATTAAGTGGACTCTCTAATGGTGTGTTAGTACTGCCATTGTCTTGGAGACCAGCTGCAAGAGCACCTCTCTGCTCTTGTGTGGGCACAGCGTACTTAATGCAATGCTCTCCAGACTTGTGGCACTCTTGTTTATGTACCTTGCAGAAAACCTAAGGAGAACAGACAGACTGACTGCTTACCGAGCTATGTGAAGCACTGTCAGACATTTTGGGTTACAGGAAAGAAAAAGAGTCCAAAAAAACAGACAGCAACTGCAGTAAACATAATGGTCTGAATGCGAGGGCGCAGTCGGCTGTGTGACTCAAGTTGTTCTGCATATTATCTTCCTTATTTTGCAATGCGGATGAAAGCAAGCTGTTGCATTTCCGGCAAGTGTAAGAAAGTTCTGTGGCCATTAGCCACATTGTAAAAATTGTCACACAACACAGGATGTACAGCAAAGTTACATGCTAATGATAATGCAGTTTTTTCATTTCCATGTAAACATCTTTCTCTATACACTTGGCAGGGCATCATTTGAAACTCCTGCTAGATACATTTTAGTGTGTGTGTGTGTGTGTGTGTGTGTGTGTGTGTGTGTGTGTGTGTGTGTGTGTGTGTGTGTGTGTGTGTGTGTGTGTGAGAACATATACATTTGAATTGGACTGTTGTGATGAAATTGTGTCTCTCAATTTCCCTTTCACATCAGCATTTGAATCCTTTACCCTCTTGACCCTAACACATGTCCTGTAGGACCCAGGAAGCCGTTCCACATGAAAGCACAAGTAGGGGAATTGATGTTGTATCAGTGAAAGACGGACACGCACGCAAACGCAGGAAGATCCATGTTCTTTGCCCCTCTCCTGTTACCCGCCTGCTGATTAGATGTGGAAAGCCAACCTTTACAGCATCTCTATTGCTGTTCTTATCTAATGGGATTCTTTATACACAGGCTGGCCAATGAGGTTGATATTACATTAACTTGGTGTGTTAGCCAATGTCTGTGTCTAAATGTGAATGTGTGTGTGTGTGTATTAGGTGTGCCTGCACTTTCAATTATCAACAAAGGCTTGTTTAAATAAGATGGTTGAGATATGATAAGGGTGTTTGCTTTTTGGGTATATTTGAAAGTTTTTGTGTGTGTGTGTGTGTGTGTGTGTGTGTGTGTGTGTGTGTGTGTGTGTGTGTGTGTGTGTGTGTGTGCCATTCACATTTACTGTTTGGAGCCACCCAAATTCAAGACCGCTTTTTCATTCATCTGTGTGATTGTCTCCACTGAAACATAATCTACTGCAGTAACACACTGAAGACACCACATGGTATCAGGTATCAATAGATTAAATCAATTTACTGCACTTCTCACACTGAACAGTAGTGCAAACATTTACTTAAGGTTTTCATTAGCTTTTCCAACAGGAAATTAATGTAGCATTGTAATAAATCATGATATCTATTCATGAAAAATTTAAGTGAGCTGTTAATATCAACAGAATTGGCTTGTCATTTTACAAATATGAAGTTTTACAATGCAGTATCCAGTTTCAAAGCACTTCAAACGTACGTGCACCCACATACACACAAATTCAGATCCACTCTACAAGCTAGGAGTTACATATAGGATCCATTAAAACAAAGAAAATTTGTGACATAATGATTCTACAAATATTTGTAGGTGGGTCATTGACGAATAAGTTTATCCAAGGTGATAAAAATAAGAAATCTTTTAAAAATCTAGTTTAGAACGCACGTGTCAAGTTAGCAGAAATTAAAGAAATCTTTTGTGTCCATGATGATTTTCATAATGATTGTACCAAACATATTTAATATCATGTGGTGTTACCATCAAGTAAAATGTTATGAATAAAAAGATCTGACACCTTAATCAATCAAACACATTTAAGGGAAAAAAAAATACTTTTTTTACACAGATATATGTTTTTGAGTAACGAATATCCAGACATTTTCTCAAAGTTACTCCATATGACCTGAAAAATGCACATATTCATAAAAATATTGTATTTATTGAGGTAAGTGGTCCGCTCTCTCTCTCTCTCTCTCTCTCTCTCTCTCTCTCTCTCTCTCTCTCTCTTTTTGTAACATTTTAATTTATTTATTTATTTACCAGGGACAATGCACATTAATCAACATTTCAGTTTACACTTCAATGTAAATGTACCAGTTAGCTAATAAGCTAATTTTCATCTGTAGTCCTTGGACATGACATCATCCATTACCTACAGTACATGTTGATTATACCACATGACTTTGATTTGGCTGACTTAGTTTTAGTAATAATTGAATGTTTTTCAATTATTACTAAAATTAAAACAAATTTGTTTTCTATGCATACTTCAAAAAAAATAAAATAAAAAACATTATTCTGCACTACTCTTGCCAACATTTCTTTTTAAAGAATTTCAGCTTTTAATGAGACTGTAATTTTCTTTTTTTACTGTCTCTGGACGGTTACACAACATGCTGTGACTAATTCATATTAGTTTTTCAAGTCAGCTTATCACAAATATTTTATGCTAACAATATTTTATAACAATATATTTTGTAATGAAAAAATTCTGTATGTATATACATTCCCATATATACATATCCCGGATTTCGGCACCAGTGTAAAGGGGTTAATGGAAAGGAGGAGGTGAGAACTGGCTTGACAATATATTAACCTGGTTAGGGGCCGGGTGTGCGGAATCACGATCAGGCCCTGCCTTCCGCCCTCTCATATCTCTCAGGCCAGGGAGCCTGAGAGAACGAGCATGTCGTACACCCCCCCCCCTTTCCCTGGGGAGCGGCATGCCTTCCGCACCGTCTGCTGGCAGGTGATCCCTGTCTACCTGGATGAAGGAGGGGACAAAGGGAGGGAAACAAAAAAAAAGTGTGGCACCTACACGCTGTAATGGCAGTCGTGCCAAATTAACAAAACATTTTAAAAAGAGACGGAATGGCCAACACGGAGCGGCAGTGGAAGAGAAAGGAGAGAGAGAGAGAGAAAAAAACACTTACTCGCCTGTTTTCCGATATGCCACAACTTGTCCTCGGCCAATCCTCCACCCTCTAATGGACAACAGCCATGCCTCCCTGGGCGGATCGAATGAAGTCTTCCGGCCCCTGGCCGACGGACCGCCCCGCCGCGTTCTCAGGAAACATAAGAGGTCTCTCCCCCGCCCCTGGCAGCTGTTCTCCCACTACAGGCGGTCAGCCAGCAGACCCTCCCCTCTCATTTCAGTCTGTCGATTAGGAGCCCCTTCTTGGTCGGCGGCCGTACCTCCGCTCTCAGGCGGCAGGGCTCCTCCGTCCCCTGATGAATGGCTGTGGCTGCTCCTTTGGGGTGGATGGAAGTGGCGAGGACTCTAATACGCCGCATCCTTACCCCTTCCCAGATTTCGGCACCAGTGTAAAAGGGTTAATGGAAAGGAGGAGGTGAGAATATAAAGGAGGAGGCGTGACAATATAAATAATTATTTAATATAAAACTGAAACAAAAAGACAAACAAACACACAAAAGTGTCGGACAGCTGTCCGTAATTCTCTCTCTCTCTCTCTCGCACTGCAGCTTCCAGTCGGCCCTTATCCCTCTCTGAGGCACGATTAGCCTGATTAGTGGCCGTGTGTGTGGAATCCCTCCTTGTCCCCGCCCTCTGCCCTGTCTATTTGAAAATTCCGACCAAATCTGCCAAGCAACCTGTAACAGAGCACATAGAGGAGAACATAGTAACGTAGCAACATGATCACATGGGAAGTCGGCATTCCAAGAGTTCCGCGACTTTGGGTCGGCCACATTTTGCCAACTCACCGACAAGCTCCATTTCCTGTCAGACATTTTTTTTTGCATTGGCTCCTGTGTTGACCTTCCCCTGTGGTGCGACCTGAAGCACGATGCCTCCGTAGATTTAGAGACCTGATCAGATTCTCCCTTGCAAAAAATCATTCATTATATTCATATGCAAATGAGCTTGTGATTCGCTGCAGATGTTTGCCAAAAGTTTTCAGGTCTTGATCGGCAGTGTGAACCTGCAGCAAACTTTTGGCAACAATAGACAGCCTGCAGTAAATTTGCCATGAACTCTTGATTTTTGTAAGGGCTCTGTTGAAACTAGAAAGTAAATGCATTTGCATAATCACTCACTAGCTCAATTCAGATGTTGTGAAATGCTGGGGGCAGTGTTTCACATTTCATTAAGCACAGAGAGATTTTAAAGAAAAATCAACCTATTATTTCCAATTTCACTATGATACCAGTCTGCATGTAACTAGTGTCATGCAATAGTAGTAATAATATTACTATTATTATTTTAATTGCGCATGGTGGCCTCCATGGTACATCTAGCTATGGACTTCTAATTTCTTACTCCGTCCTTGCCTGGGTGCTGTTCCATCCTTTGAACAAAGAATGCATTAACACATTACATGAACATTACCGCTTAAGTCAACACTAAATGAAGGGTTGTCCCTTCATCACATGTTCCCCTTGCAGCTTTTGAAATAACAATACAAGGTGTTCCTTTCAAAGCTATACCTCTTTATCATGCACGTGTGCATCCTTATGCATTGCATTTATTTATTGCATAAGTAACTAACAAGTAAATGCATTTTTGTCAAAGTATACTGGTCAAATACCGACATTCACACTGATGCTCATTATGACTTTGCTCAAATGTGGCATGCATTATCAAAATTTTTTGACATGGAGTGCCATTTTCTTATATTTCTTAAATTATGTCATACATTTTTCAAAACCAAACAGAGGGGTAATCACTAGTATGCAAGCAATTACTTACACGATCAGACACAACATTAAAACAACCTGTCTAATATTGTGTAGGTCCCCCTCGTGTTGCCAAAACACCACCAACCTACATCTCAGTATACACAAATCCGCCGCAAACTTTATGGGCGCCTCCATCTTGCCTGCCGCCATTACTGCGGGCCTGCGAAGTGTGACGGTGACGGCCCTCTAATGATATTTCAATGAAAGCGGATCCTGCTCATGAAATAAAATGTCTGGTTTACATTGGGTAGATGATGTCAGGCAGTGGCCAAAACTTACAGATAAAGGTAATTTATTGACAACATAATGTATTAATGTAAAAATGCGTCAGCCAAATGTAATGTAATGTAATTAAGACGTGTATTAATTGATGACAACAATAAAACCGAACGCTGTCATTACTAGCTGTGTTGCTAATATGTTCACAAGCAGGGTTGCCAACTGTCCCGAGTTAGGCGGGACGTCCCGTGTTTTGGGCCTAATTTATTTGTCCCGATTAAATAGACTGCTACGCTGATCTAACCACTGACTACACCAGCAACACGACACTTGAGAATGATCACGACACCGGTCATAATCCATCACAGCCCACACTCACGCGCATCAGACCATCCAAACTCAACATCCAGCCACAAAATATTAATATAGTGAAAAGGCTACTACTTACATGGCATTCATAACCCATGAACAACACAGGATAGGGGTTTTCTCTTGTAGGTTGTCTGTAAGGAAAATGTATCCCACACACCTTAGAGTGGTAACGAAGATGAATACATAATGAGCGATGCATTGGTGGTAAAAGTACTTCTCAAATAAGTGTAAACAAGACAGCACTAGCACTCTGCACTTTCTCTTAGTTAACGTCAAACATGCACAATTGCACTTTACCATCCTATTTATGATGCGTGAAAGGGGGTGTATATGATTGTTCTTCTTTTTGAAAACTGTTGTTTATCCTGTCATGTCCATCTTATTTGTTTTGTCTAGTCTTTTGTGATAAGTCTCCTGTTGTATCAGATGTACTATATGGCACATATTATGTTTCTGCAAGGACGAACATCTATCTATTTATAGTTGACATAGTACTTTATCTTTTTATCCAAAGCAAGCAACGAGGACTAACATTTAAGCTGATGCAAAGAGAGGAACTTCAGTTTACCAAGCAGTAACGTAAGAGCTTGAGAAAGTTCCAGTTACACAGCAACAAGATATTGCTAGCAAACTTAGCTAGCGCTGTTTCACTGTATGTTACACCCACTGCATGCAATCTGTGGCATTAACAAATTGAACAGTCAGAGCCAAACTTACCACAGTATTCTTGTTTGTCGTGAAGCTATCTCGGTTTATGTGTTTCATCCACTTTTGACGCACATCTTGGTCCTCCGCTCGACCAGGAACTCTGCGCAACCCGTATGGCCGTAAACATGGGCAGTCAATGTGCAACAAACGTTCGTGAATTTTACAAACTGTTTTACTCCAGGCCTGTAGTTTTATGCTGTTGTTAAAACAGCCAACCACACAACACGCTCGTCCCGGCATCACTGGACAGCATACGTACAAAAAAAACTAAATAAAAATAACATTTTGTACAGTACAGCTAACATCTGCTACAGCCGCCTACGAGAACAACACGCTACTTCCGCAGCAGCAAGGCCCGCAGTAATGGCGGCGCTGCTTTACTTCCGTGTTTCGCCGGATTTGTGTATATGCAGGTTGGCGCTGTTTTGGCAGCATGAGCGGGACCTACACAGTTTTAGGTAGGTGGTTTTAATGTTGTGGCAGATCAGTGTATATTAAGTTTTTCACACCTGACCTGCATTCTAATCTATATCTTGATGTAATCCTTCCTCATGATCACACAGTGTGTTTTCATCAGCTGAATGGGAGGATAAACACTATTAAAGTTGACGAGAAAAGTGCAAGCCATTCGCGCATCACAAGGAATTTCATATAAATAAAATAGCCTACTCCTCTTTTGTCATTGCTGTCATGCCGGTGACTACCCCTAAGTGTGCCAATGCTGGCATGTGTGCCATAGGTTGCCAACCCCTAATCTAACCCGTTAGAGGACTTTCACTGGCAAGCTTCTCTCTTGACTTTTCAACACTATTTCTTACTCTCTCTCCTGAGAACTGGTGAGTGCAGTGTTTATCTGTCCTATCTGTTGCTATGGCTGTGTGCTTGCATGCATGCATGCGTGTGTGTGTGTGTGTGTGTGTGTGTGTGTGTGGTGGTTGATGGAGGGAAGGTTCAACTGATGAGAGAACAGCATTGAAAGGTCTGGTGATGGAAGCAAACACTTGCACCAAACCATTTGTGCTTAGAAAAGCTCCACACGTCGACATTAATCTACCACAGACCTGTGAAGTTTTTTTTTTTTGTGTGTGTTTGTATGTGTGAAAGTGTCAAGAGTCTAATGTGTCCGTTTTGGGGAGTAACTAACTAAAAGTAGCATCAATACAAACTTAACTTAATCAATCAAAATTCACCCAAATATGAACATTCTGTCATCAACACACCCTCATGTTGTTACAAACCACAACACACACACACACACACACACACACACACACATACACCAGAAAAATACAGCTCTGATTTTATAAACTATGTCATCGGACAGTTAAATATCTAAATAATATACTGTCCATTTAAAGGTGCAAGCAGTGATTTTTTACTCCTGAATAGATTAAAAAGAATTTTAAATGTAGAAAATCATGACCATACAAATATTCTGAAAACTTTATCAGTGACCTTATAAAAGCTGTTTTATTCTGCATGGAGAGGGTCCCTCATTGGGATTGCCATGTTAGGATCACATGACCAGCCAAATACAAAATGCTTAATCTCAGTAAGCACCCTGTTATTGGACACTTTCACTCATAGATTAAATTAATCATGGATGACTGTGGATAGGAAATTTCTACAGTGGCATCGGTAACTGAAAACTATTGCATAGGAATTATCCTGTATTGTTGTTAAGCAAAGTAGTAATGTGCCTGAATGTGCATCACACCTCGTTTGAATATTTTCTCTTATATTAATTTCACGTGTACATGTTTGTCTATGTGCATACAGTACGTGCTTGTTCTTGCTATGCTTACCTCACCCTGTCCTAACCCTCCCACACGTCAACCCTCACCGCTGCAGTCTGTATGTTGCGGTGGTGCTGTCTATGCTATTGTTGGATGGATAATTGGTTGAAGAGCCTGGAGGAGGTGCTGGTTCATTCTGTGACACCATCTCACAGAGCCAATGACGATGGCAAAATTCAGTTCAGCTGATGATTCATTGGCATCTAACAGCATCCAGTGGTGGCCTGAGTCTCTCATTCTCACCTACACAATGGTCTTATACACACAGCTGAACAGAATTAACATTTGTTATTGAATATATCATGAGAGTCACATGGAATACAGGTCTACCCACATGCTATGATACAACATGAGATACCCTATTATATACAAACATATGAATTTAAGTGTATACAAATGAACTGCATATTATATTATATTATATTATATTTAGTGCTGTCAATCGATTCAATCAAAGTTTTTAATCGTATTAATTGACATGCTGATTAATACATTGAATTAATCCCAAAAATAGTCTCCTAAATAAAGATAAATAATTCATAATAATTAACATTTATATACAGTATGTATATATATAAGTCTCAAGATCCTTGCATTCAGATCTGTGCTCCGTCCAGCTGTGTTTGAACGCAAGAGCACCTTCAAATAATTTTTTGCAAGTCAGTCCAGTGCTGGTCATCTTTGCAATGCTCTCGGGAGGCTATTTTCAATCATGACAGTGCAGTTCCCATCTACTTGAATGAGAAAAGACCAAAATCTCAAAAAAGGTTGGTCAAGATTACGATCAAAGAACATATTTTATATCAGCAATGCAATTTTATAATGCTAGAATTACAAATTGTGCTTCTTTACCTTATATTACGCAAAAAATAATTAAAAATAAATTCCAGTTTATATTGCTAATGCACATGCATGTTCTCAAGTTCATTGACAGGCGATGTCTGTATCTAAAAGTTGATTGGCTCTTTTACCTGTAAGGTGGGACTTCCATTCTACATCCATTCACCATTGGGTGCTAGAGCTTCTTGGGTGGGTGTTCCAATTTCACCCATTCATTTAAATAGAAGTGGCCCGTCTCTGCTACAGCAAATAGTCTCTGAGACATTCTCAGATATTGCTTGTCAAGCAAGCCTGAGTGTGGTTTGTTGTTTGTACCATAGATATACATACATAGGTGCCTCATTTGGCTGGTTCAGATACGTCAACCTCAGCGCCATCTTGGAAAAGTCAAGGAGAGCTGTTTAAATGCAAGTGAATGGAGAAGAAGCATTAGACCACTGCATATACTGTTTTTGTGTGGAAATAGTTCATCATGTAATAAATTGACAGTCTGTGTGCTAATTTTCAGTATGTTTGCTATGATATATTCACTTGAAGAGGACTATATTTGCAGTTTGCTATGAAAAAAACAACTCTGTTTTAGAAGTGAAGTATAATCTGAAAGTTGATGGCCAGGGACGTGCACAGACATTTTGGGGGGGCATGGGCTCAAGTGAAAAAAAAGGACACTTCTCATAATTATTATTAAAAATATTTTTTTTTTAAACAAAACGTTAAATATATTAACACAACTCTGACTTCCTTACCAATTTATTTTAATTCCCTCACACTCACGCAGTTGTATCATACTCAACAGATTTCTACAAAATAATCAGTTCACACATGGTCTTCTTTAGTATTCACTATGTTTATTACAAGAGCAGGCAACAGCAAAGGAAACTATGCCACAATGTGCATGTTTTCTATGCTACTAGTTTTAAGTAAATATTTAGAATAAATGACTGCACCAAGGAGAGGGTAGTGGTCAATTTTCAGATTTTGGTCTATTTTGTTTCCATGTCTTCTTTTACTCTAATGGAAAGAAATCTTCCAAAATACACATTTAGACGGTGTTTGTTTTAAGCCTGTTTGCATCTGTAAATTTCTTCTAAATTAACCAAAACAAGCTAATCTGCATATTTAAACATAACATTTCAGGGGAAAAGACTCTTGATGTAAGTCATTAACTGGGGAAGTTATGTGGTGATATGCTTTAGTTATTTTGTTTAACCTATTCACCTGCAGTCCCTTGTCAAATGTATGCAAATTAGCACATTTTAATTAGTTAATGCCTAATTTGCCAATTTGGCAATTGTGATGATTTTATTACACACAAATTCTACAGTATTCACCTGTAGTGTCTCCATTAAGAAGGGTGACCATATTCTGGCTTTCCAAAAAGGGGACACCTTTATTTTTTTGCCGGGTGGTGGGGATTTTGAGGGGGGAATTCATCAATTTACCTGATGAACGTTCACCTTTTGCGGAAGTGTTATGCTTTGCAGAAGCTACTGTGTGCTTGTAAATCACTAGCACCTTTATTAGCAACTGACACATAAGTGCCAGCTTTACATGTCATACATTCTGCTTCCCATGAATTTCGACCTGGACGAAAGCATGGACATTTTTGAGCAAATCTTCTGTAAATTTGCACTTTCATTTGGGCATTGTTTCCACTACTGTCAAGCAACTCTTTTCTGCTGAACACAACAGCAATGCAAATATGTGCGCACACACAATGAAGTATTAGACCAGATGCACATCATATTGCAACTAAAGCTGAATCCCGGACATTTTGCGCAAATTTAGAAATGCTTTTTTAAGGTCTGAAAAAGAGGACATGTCCGAGAAAAAGAGGACGTATGATCACCCTACATTAAGTACAGTACATTAGCCTCTATGGGCATGATATATTGCCTTAGCTAAACTTTAGTTAACTTATTATATAAGCTAGTAGCTAATGAGTCATGCATGTTAGCAAGACACAAGTTAACCCTATTTGTCTTTTGGCTCTTGGCTAATTAGCTGTAAAGTCAAGGCACTGGTGGCTTAGTCTTTTGTCATCACCACTCACCTCCTCACATGCCAAGTAAAGCACAACTGGGAGAGGATCTGGGAGGGGCTGCTGCCTGCCTGTCTGTGTGTCTGATGCACTGATGTGCACTGCTCACTGCTGCATGGAGATGCAAAGGGGGGGAGAGAGAGTGAGGTAGGAAGTGCATCGGAACTCCACAAAGTCTCATCTCCCGACCTGATATTTTTATTTTTTAGTCAATAAATATATTTGTTTGACAGGGAATCTGTGCATAAACAGGAACATATATATATATATATATATATATATATATATATATATATATATATATATATATATTCATTTATATATAAAAAAGCACCCCAGAAAAAAGGGCACTTTCTCTCGAGGAAGAAAATGGTCAGGTTCTCAAGCCCCCTTTGATGTCTATGTGTGCACGTGCCTGTTGATGGCTCTTGACTCTCTATCTATGGTTTGAACAGCTGTGCATTGCCTTTGCTTTCTGCCCCCTGCTGAAAACTGGTGGTACTTCAAGCTTAAATTGCTCTGATGGTAGAAATATTTCTTATTACACTCCGGGGACTAGATTATTAGTGATACAATTTTTTTAAACACTTTTTTACATATGCAGCACTGTAACAGTTGTCTGATCAGATCACATACATGGAACAACAATACCCGGACTCACTCATTATTATTCTATTTTTATTTTAACAGAGCCAATCTCAATCATGAACTGACAAAATACAGACAGCACACCACATGCCCCACCAGAGACAGAAGTATAATAGATCACTGCTACACAACATTAAAGGATGCACATTGCTTATCATGAAAATATCATGATATAAAATTATAATGAAAATATCATGTTAAAAATGATGTGAAAATATCATGCTATAAAATTATATGAAAATATCATGCTGTAAAATCCCAATGAACGCATTCTCAGGCATCTGGTTGCTTTGAGGGCATCATTCACTGATGCTTGTGGATCAATTACACAGTCAACACAGGTAATCTCCACCTTCCACCCGGCTTTTTTTACAAACCGGCATTATCTCTGAATCACTCTCAAAGTCAGTGTCGGATGAACTGTCAAGAGACTAAGAGACATCACTATCTGAACCTGCTCCTCCATCAGACTCAGCATCGTCAAGGCTCTGAAGCAAGGTTAAAGCCTCTGTGGTAGTCAGTCTCTTTCTTGATGACATTTCAAAGCTAAAGTTAAGTTTTAGCTTAGCAATAGCATATAAAAACAACTAGAAAAAACGGTTGCTAGGAAAAAGTGACACGCATCTTCAACGGCAGAAAAGAGTATCAAACGCTGAAACAATACACAGCGTACTGTCAAAATGACCGATATGGCTATTCAAGGTAGAAATACTCAGAACATTTTGTGTTTTGTAATTTTAATAAAATAACAATGCTAGAATAAAATATACACACATTTAAGAAAAGTCAGGGTCCTATGGTTATATGGGTTTTATTTCAACAAAGTTATTACATTGCAAAATATATAAACAGTCAAAATGACTTAGTAGTTCCTGTGTTAAATCAGCTAAAATTGTAATAAAGACAGTACAAAGATGGACCAACGAAGAAGATCTGGAACAACAAGCCTGATTTGACTGCACTGATTGGAGTGCTTTTGAAGCTACAGACAACAACCTGGATGAGCTCACAGATAATGTTACATCATATATCAATTTATGTGAGGATATGTGCATTTCTACTAGGACTTATTAATGTTCAACAATGACAAATCATGGTTTACAGCAAAACTCAGGCAGCTTCATCTGGCCAAAGAGGATGCGTACAGAAGTGGGGATAAAATCTTTTACAATCAGGCCAGAACTACAAACTATAATATACCATCCCCCAGATTCAAGCTAATGAGCTGAATGTGTTTTACTGTAGATTTGAAAAGACCAATCTCACACCCCACACCCGCTCTGACCACACAAACATCAACACCTCCTGAAACCACACTCCTCCCCCCTCCTGCTACTCAACCTGCACTTAAGACCCGTGAAGAGGATGTGTGCTGGATCTTCCGGAAACAAAAGACAAGGAAATCACAGGGCCCAGACTGTAATCACCCACTTGCTTAAAATCCTGTGCTGACCAGCTGGCCACCATCTTCGCACAGATCTTCAACAGATAACTGGAGCAGTGTGACGTTCCCTGCTGCTTCAAACACTCCTCCATCATCTCTGTCCCAAAGAAACCCCAAATCACAGGATTTAATGACTACAGACCGATCGCTCTGACGTCTGTAGTTATGAAGTCATTTGAGAGATCCTCACTGGACCCTTTCTGGATCCCCTTCAATTTACTTATCAAGCAAACAGGTCTGTGGATGTTGCTGTCAACATGGGATTGCATCATATCCTGCAACATCTGGACAGACCAGGGACATATGCAAGGATCCTTTTTGTGGACTTCTGTCGGCTTTCAACACCATATTCCCAGCTATTCTCCAGACTAAATTAAACCAACTCTCTGTTCCCACCTCTATATGACAGTGGATCACCAGCTTTTTGACAGACAGGCAGCAGCTAGTGAGACTGGGGAAATTCACTTCCAGCACCTGTACAATCAGCACTGGCTCCCCACCAGGGTGTGTGCCCTCCCCACTACTCTTTTCCCTGTACACAAATGACTGCACCGCCATGGACCCCTTTGTCAAGCTCCTGAAGTTTGCAGATGACACTACTGTCAGCGGCCTCATCCAGGATGATGATGAGTCTGCATACAGAAAGGAGGTTAACAGGTCAACATTTCCCCCTCTCACCATTTTGAACAACACTGTGGCAGCAGTGGAGTCATTCACATTGCTGGGCTCTACCATCTCACAGGACCTGACCTTGACTCCACTGTGAAAAAGGCCCAGCAGTGGTTGTACTTCCTTTGCCAGTTGAGGAAGTTCAATCTACAACTGCCTCTACTGACACAGTTCTATTCAGTAGTCATTGAGTCTGTCCTCTGCACTTCAATAACTCTGTTTTGGTTCAGCTACAAAATCGGACATCAGAAGACCACAGGAAGGACAGTATGGACTGCTGAGTGGATTATTGGTTGCCCTCTGCCCTCCCTTCAAGAACTGTACATTTCCAGATTGAGGAAAAGGGCTGGAAAAATCCCTCTGGACCCCACTCACCCAGCCCACTACATTTTTGAACAGTTGCCTTCTGGCCGGTGCTACAGAGCACTGAGCAGCAGAACCATCAGGCACAAGAACAGTTTTTCCCTCAGGCTATCCATCTTATGAACAGTTAAAACTGCCCCATTGAGCAAATATCTGGAGTGGTGGTGGTGAAGTGGTCTAAAGCACATAACTGGTAATCTGGTAATCAGAAGGATGCTGGTTTGAGCCCCACAGCCACCACCATTGTGTCCTTGAGCAAGGCACTTAACTCCAGGTTGCTCCAGGGGGATTGTCCCTGTAATAAGGGCTCTGTAAGTCGCTTTGGATAAAAGCATCTGCCAAATGCATAAATGTAAATAGTATGTGCAATACACAGCTAAGTCTATTTATATTTATCCAATATATTATATATATTTTTATTATCTATGTCTTGTTGTTGTATTGTTTGTGCACTGGAAGCTTCTGTCACCAAGACAAATTCCTTGTATGTGTAAGCACAATTGGCAATAAAGCTCATTCTGATTCTGATAAACAATTCCAAAATTGAGTGTGAAGACTTCAAAATGTAAAATCGATATGAAAAGTAATGTGTTATATAACTTTCATAATTTCAAAGAAGTGAATAAAACATGCAGGCTTTTTCTCACAATAGTGTGTAATTACAAACCTCAAGCTTGTCTAAGGGCTTATCAGATATATAAATATGACCTATTCTTTATATATTTATTTTTCACATACAGCATCTCTGACACTGCTTTGTGTGCTACCCCTAAATCTCTCTATACTTCTCTATTCTTTTGCTCTCTTGCATTTGTAAATGTACTCCTCATTGTATCAATTTATCTAGCATCAGTTCCCTATCTCTCTCGCTTTCTGTCTTTCCCGTAACTTAACATCAGTACATTTATCTCCCTCTGTGTCTCTTTAACCAGTATCACCTTTCTCTTTCTCTCTCCCTATACCTGGTGGCTTTGTCAGTCTCCAGGGAACTCCAAATTAGCCAGAAGAACAATTGTTGGTGCTCCGTTACTATCAGTGTACTTTCCACAGTAACCAAGACATGCACGAGTGGGAGTGATTAGATTCGAACATGAATACATGTGTCAGTTTCATCATTGAGGTTTCTCAGTGGAAACTTTGTTACTTTGTCGACAGTGAGCACCAGTTTAAAAGATCTCATTGAAATGCTAATCGTTGACATTTTAGTAATTGCTCATTCGACGCTGGACAACTTTGAATGGATGCTGTTATATGAACAATGCAAAGGCAATTTCAAGCGTATTTGTTTATTTTGTTCATTACCTCAAGCAACACCCACACTACATTGTGCTGTGAATGTTTCTGCGTTTGCAGCTGTCTTATAAAGCAGCTATGTCTGGTGCATACTGACAGTGTCACAACTGGCTGATATACCCAGGACACCGGTGGGATGGCCACACAAAAGGTGTGATCAGAGATGTTTTCCAGACTCCTGGCACATTGAACTTACTCTCCAAAACATTCCTATTCTCGCTACAGCTGTTGTTTACGCTCTCTCCACATCCCATCCTTCCCATATCGTGTCTTTGCACTGAGCTCCTGTTACCCCAGAGAACCAGATTTAACATTCTCTGATTCATTTTTCAAATACCCAATTTTTCTTATCATAAAGTCGCCTAAGCCTTTTTGTGTGTCTGTTACCTTTTCTGGCTATACTGTATACCTAATTAGAACATGATAAATGTTGTGTGCTCTTGTACATGCGAACGATACAACATAATACATAGCACTCAGTCACAGCATGCATTCAAACAGAGAGAGTCTGATCATTCTCAGTTTATTTAATGTTAATATGTTTGAGTAGAGGGGGTCTGGGTAGCTCAGCGAGTAAAGTCGCTGACTACCACCCCTGAAATTTGTGAGTTTGAATCCCAGGGCATGCTGAGTGACTCCATTCAGGTCTCCTAAACAACCAAATTGGCCCAGTTGCTAGGGAGGGTAGAGTCACATGGGGTAACATCCTCTTGGTCACTATAGTGTGGTTTGCTCTCGGTGGGGCGCGTGGTGAGTTTTGCGTTGATGCCACGGTGGATAGCATGAAGCCTCCACACGCACGTTTTCTCCATGGTAACGTCCTCCGCCACTTGGATTGAGGCAAGTCACTATGCCTCAAAAGGACTTAGAGTGCATTGGGAATTGGTCATTCCAAATTGGGGAAAAAAAGGGAGAAATAAATATTTATGAGTAGCAACAATAACCAGTTCATCTCAGAAATTTTTATATAAGTCGTATTGGTATTAGTATGCGTGATATTGGATTTGATATACTTTGTTTTGAATCAAAAAGAAAATAAATTATATCGTCTGCCCCTATATTGTCAGACCTATTGTCATGGGTATTCCTGCTGATTAAGTATAAAAGGCCAACAATGGTCAGCATTTTTATGCAAAATAATATATTAAATAGTGTTACATTACAGTCAAAACAGCAGATATTTCTCTCTTAAGAGTGGTACTCATGGTTTCAGTGAAACAGGGGTATTTTTACACCTGTGAGTGACCTTTCACACTCAGCAGCAGGGTCAACTTGCGGACTCTGCATTCTTTTAAACTGATTAAAACTGTTTTACATGTTTACATGCATGAACACTGGACTCTAACAAGACTAGACATCGAATAGTTAATATTTTGAGCTACTGGACAAATCAAATGGCATGATAGTACTGTACAATATATGTTGGTACAATCTTGACAAATACTTGGGTGGAATAAAAAAAGAATGAGTTGTGCTTGCTGATAGCATCATTTACTTCTGTCTGTGTTGTTTTACACACATAGGCATACTTTGCTGGAAATGTACAGCATTACTCCACTGCTACAATCCAGACACCAGTATCGGCACTTTAAGATGCTGAAAGTGCGCTTTTATTCTACACATTTGCTCAGTTATAAAGCTCCTCTCCATCATTTGATGAATTACTGCAGATATGATCACTAAGATCATACATAGAACATACAGAAACATGTATTCATAAATGAAATTCAATTCATGGCCTGCTTTTCATGGGCAAAAATAGTGCAACATTAATTTCAGTACCTTTTATGAATAGCGAAATGCTTCATTTGAATAGAAGAGATAAAGAGACATTAAAATAAAGAGACATTTTTCTGGACTGAAAAGAATGGCAATGACTTGGCAATGGCAATGAATCTAATGTAAATACTCCATTGGACTACTGGTGGTTGGTGAATAAGGTGCAGGTTTTTGCGCTGAAATGCTGTGCACCAAAGTGGTGCAGCTGTTTAGTGAATTCACACCCTGGTTCAAAACATATTCACTTGTTGTTTTATTGACTTCTAATGCAGTCATACAATGGAAGCCTTCCAGCAGCTTGACCTACGAGCTGTTGAATATCAGTGGGGATCAGTCAGTCAGCCTTGCGTTAGATCGAGCTAGACAACATTGGAATACACTGGAATACATTTACCAAAGTCCCTCCAGAACGGCTTCACTCACAGATAGGAAATTGCATGTCCTTGATATTATCCGGAGTGGTGGTGGCGTAGTGGCTAAAGCACAGGGCTGTTAATCAGAAGGCCACAGGTTTTAACCTCACGGCCACCACCATTGTGTCCTTGAGCAAGGCACTTAACTCCAGGTTGCTCCGGGGGGATTGTCCCTGTAATAATTGCACTGTAAGTGGCTTTGGATAAAAGTGTCTGCCAAATGCATAAATGTAAATGTAAATGTTATCCAAGCTTGGCTGCAGTACATAATCACACCTGTTCTGCCCTAAGTGACTGTTGTCACCGTTGAGAAAAGTATCAGATATTGAGTGGGTAATCCTGTTTGATATCAAGACAGACAGAGAGGAAGAGGGTTCCAAAATTATAGTATATGCTGATGCCAAGAGTACTATGTGAGAAATTGTCATGCTGACTGACACATCTATAATAATAAACAGATATGCATCCACAATGGACAGCTAAAGACAAGCACCCACATGAAATTCTATGGTTAGTAAGAGAATAAAGATAATTTTTCTCAAGGTAGCTTTCTTTTTTGAAAGTCAATTTCTGTATATATATTTATCATAAAGTCTTGGCTACAAAGAAGCTCTTAATCATTATCAATGTTATTGCCCAAGAAAAAAGATACAATTAATTGAACACATACAGTATTTACCTATTGTGACAAAGTGCCCAAATTGCAGGCATGTGAGACTGTAGGATAAAAAAAACTGTAAAACCATTTTGATACACAAAATATTTCAAGATACAGCAAAAATATAAATTGTAACATACAACATTTGGCAGACACTTTTATCCAAAGTGACTTACAGTGCACTTATTACAGGGACAATCCCCCTGTAGCAATCTGGAGTTATGTTCCTTGCTCAAGGACACAATGGCAATGGCTGTGGGACCAGCAACCTTCTGCTTACCATTTCTGTGCTTTAGCCCACTACACCAACACCACTCCACATACAAACATATCAAACCATTGTTTTGAACATCAAATATCATAATTAATAAATTTTATAAGAAACATTTACCTTAAAACACATGTGACCTGATGTTTACGTAAAATACCCTTGTTCTGATCACATGGTTCAAACTTTCAGTTAAGATATCCCCTCATTATATAATAAGGGTTATTGTGTTTGTTTGTTTTTATTTCCCAAGAGCTAGCAAAAACCTAATGGTTACTTACCTAACCTCCATTACCTGATGGAGGGAACGAGAAGTTGTGTCGATGTAGTGACACTACGGGTCGCTCCTGGGAGCCCCAGACATCTCTGATCTTTGAGAAAAAGCCGACTTGAGTCGCTGCTGACTCCAGAGGAGGAGACGGCGGGCGAGTTGCGACATTTGACGAGAGTGTAGGCACTTGAGGAATCACTGAGTACCCCCTTGTCACCTCACCGTCGAGGGTAGTGAGAGCGGAGGAGTTCACAAATCCGGTTCAGGCAGCAAAAGGTGCCCGCCATGACCATGTAAGCTGCTCGTGCACATCCTGGAAGAAAGGAACGGTGAGTGGAGCGTGGCTCTGGCCCCTGGAACCAATCGTTGAGCCACGAGGGTTCAAGGGGGAGCGGAAGGTTCCACTCAAGCACGACACTCACAGATGCCCAAGCAAGCATTGCCGCCAGCTCCGCATCAGCCTGCAACTCCAATTCTGCAATCGATAGCTCACCCTCATCACGAGCCCCGAATGTGACCGCAAACCTGCCCTGAGACAGGCTCGTGGTCTCATCCCAGAACATAACAGGGGCATAGGAGCATGTTGGGAAATGGCTGGAGAGGCTCCCATTGAAATTCCCAAATCGCCTCTAGTGCTTACCGACTCTGCCTCATACACGTAGGTAGAAGAACTGAGCCAGTGAGCCATTGGGGTGGCTTTCTCTCTGATGAAGGAAAGCAGGGACCACAATGTAGCCATGGTCATACTCTCGCAAGCAGGGCAGGAACCATCCATGAACGCCATCTCTGCTTGGGTAGCACTCAAGCACTTGAGACAGCGATCATGGCTGTCAGAAGTGGAGAGATAGCGACCGCAACCAGGAATAATACACACAAAAAAAGTAATCTTGAAAAAGACACTTTCGTAAGTGCCACACTTTTAGAAGGAATGTTCTCTTTCAGAGAAAAAATACTCTTTTCTTTCTTTTTAGAAAATATACACTTTTCCCTGCTGAAGCGCCCAGGGGTGTTTCTCTGCACAACGCTCTGTTTCTCTGTAAAAATGGCACTTGACAACCTAAGCTAACCTTTTTAAAACCATGTCTTAAAAATATTAAAATATCATTTCCTAACCTTGATACACACCCTGCATTTCAAATGGGATAAATAACCCTCCGAAGGGCACTTTGAAGGGAGAACAATCATGATACTCATGCTGTAAGATCACTTCAATCTGAATTTTCAATAATAATGACTTTAAAAGTTCCAAATTACCCTTATTTTTGAGCCCCACACCTTTTAACCCTCCAAAGCTCTCACAGCGGATGGTAAAGACTTTGAAGCAAATAGGGCATATTGATGATCACTTCTGAATTAATTATTCAATTATTAGAAATAATCGTATGTATGGATCATATTTATAATGCATTATAACATCATACATCTGGGAAAAACAAAAAGCTTTACGTTATTGACGCATGGACCAAATGTAACATTCTAAACAATGCAAATGTCAATGTTATGGTGTCCCATAAAATGTACTAACATGACAAGCTTCCTATCCAAAATTCAATATGCAGTTGCTGTTGTTTTTATTTGTTTGTTTTTTCACATGCAAGGCAACACTTGTTTTATAAGTGTAAATCTGTAGGACAAGATGAACACCAGTCCATTGTTGCTCATGAATCTGTTTTCATTTTAAACATCTGTGAGCAGTGATTCATGTAAAAGAAAAGAACAACTCTAGTGCATTTGATCGAGTTGCTGTACATCTATTTCAGACAAGGTCTATGTGATTCATCAAAACCAAGGACATTTCTGACGCATTTTCCGAAATACCCTTTTGCCCTGTTTCGAGTAACCCCACTGCTGAAAAAAACCTGCACTTAACACAACACAATTAAAACACTACAGACCAGTCTTTCTCATCCCATTCACGGTGAAAACAATTGAAAGGGCAGTTTTCAATCTCTCACAGAACAAGTTGCTTGATGACAATCAGTCAGGCTTCGAAAGTGGACACTCTACCGAGACTGCCCTGCTGTCTGTCACTGGGTCACTGAGATGGGTGAAAGCTGGCTCCAGATAATCTGTCCTGATTCTACAGGACCTTTCGGCAGCCTTTGACACAGTCAACCATCAGATCCTACTATCCACCCTCTCTAGTCTGGGCATCACAGGAACTGTGCTTGACTGGATTAATTCCTATCTCTCAGGTAGGTCCATCAAGGTAGCCTGGAAAGGTGAGGTGTCCAAGTCACATCAACTACATATTGGGGTACCTCAGGGCTTAGGGCTTGGGACAAATCTCTTCTCTATATACACAACTGTTGAACCTGGTCAGAATATAGCGCTTGACCACGCCCCCACTGCCACAACAACATCCCTGGGACCCATCATTCAGGCACATGGCTTCTCTTAGGGGCGGATGTGGCTCAGTTGGTAGAGCGGGTCTGCCACTAATTGCAGGATTGTTCGATTCCTGGCCCACATGACTCCACATGCCGAAGTGTCCTTGGGCAAGGCAGATCTGCCGTCATTGGTGTATGAATGTGTGTATGAATGGGTGAATGTGTCAAAGTGTAAAGCGCTTTGAATACCGTTAAGGTTAAAAAGGCGCTATATAAGTGCAGACCATTTACCACTTCTATGCCAATGACACACAGATCTACTTGTCTTTCCAACCCAGCAACACCACGGTGACCGCTCGAATCTCTGCCTGTTTGGCAGACATCTCGGCCTAGATGAAGGAACACCACCTGCATCTTAACCCAGCCAAGACTGAGCTCCTTGCTCCTGCTGTTGAAAACAACATCATCATGCAGCTGGTTTCGACTACATTTACGGTTTCCAAAATGGTCAGAAATCAAGGGGTAACCATCGATAACCAACTAAACTTCACACACCATAACTCAAAGACAGCACGATCATGTAAATTTACACTATAAAAAATCTGAAAGATAAGACCCTTCCTCTCTGAACATGCCACACAATTTCTTGTTCAGTCACTTGCCTCCCTGCATGCAAAATTTGACCCCTGCAAATGATCCAGAATGCAACAGCATGTCTGGTCTTTATTGTACCAAAGAGAGCGCATGTTACACCACTCTTTGTCTCTCTTCAGTGGCTGCCGGGCGATGCACGTATCAGTTTCAAGGCTCTGATGCTGGCATACAGAACAATCACTGGGTTTGCTCCAGCATACCTAAAATCATTTCTGTAGAGCTATGTTCCAACCAGATGTCTGCGTTCGCCTCAGGAACGGCGCCTTGTTGGACCAACACAAAGAGGCACCAAAACACGTTCCTGGACTTTCGGTTTCATCGCACCACGTTGGTGGCATGACCTTCCCAACTCCATCCGTGAAGCTGACTAACTTTCTGTCTTCAAAAAATGGCTGAAATCACATCTTTTCCATGAGCACTGAACTTGTCCCTAACAAAAAAAAATATATTATTGTTGCACTTTAATCTGTCTTGAACACTACTATTCTGAAGCTAGTGAAACTTTGTAATGCAGCACTTTTCGTACCAGTGTCTCCTTAAGATGATTAGCTTATAATGTATTTCTGTTTTGTAAGTTGCTTTGGATAAAAGCGTCTGCCAAATGAGTAAATGTAAATGTTTTCAAGAACATTGTGTTCATGAAATGCAAACAGAGTCGTGAAGAGAGAAAATCTAGTGGTTGCAAATCATGCAAATACTACTAAAATGCTCGTTTTCTGAAAAAACACGTTACAGTGTATGTCTCTGGGCTAACAGAGACTTTATGTAGCTTAACTTCTTAATTTAGTTTTGTTTTCATAATTTTTCAGTTTACTCTATGATTGTTAGTCATAGAGTGAAAATGTGAACATAAGAAATGTAGTGTTCACTTTAGTTTTTGTTTACTATAACACTGGGCTAACACAACACCAGTCTGAACAAAATAAAATAAAAAAATTGGCTTCTACCTACAACCAAAGTACAAGTTGCACTGAATGCATCCTCATATTATATTTCGATCAAAAGCATGACAGACCCATGCAGACAGAAAAAGCTCTTTCTATTGTTCATAAAATTCCTGACCTTCACGACTACTGTTGTTTGACTTGATCCGCCGGCCTTATTGGCTGTGTGATCCCAGCTGTCAGTGGTCTGGCCACCGGTTTACATTCCCTAGAGACACAACACAGACTGCATATCACTTGTTGCATAAAAAAGATAGATTGAGGGGTATTCTACCAATCTATTATAGTTTGATAGTTTATTAACATTTGTTTTTCCCTCTGTATAAGAAACTATTGCATAATTCCATAACGATTTTTGAAGTATCACCTAAATCCAATGCATGGTTTTGTGAGAGAAAAATGCGAGCGCGGGCCGAGGTGTGAAAGTGTGCGTGCAAGGTGATCGTCTGTGTTCTGCAAGTGCAACTGGGTCCTTAAATTAGTGTTTTAATAAATACGTAGAACTAGCTGTCTTTTGAAAAGGGATGTTGTTTTGACGCTGAATTACTTTATATTTTCCTTCAGACTGATCTCAAAGTGAATTCGGAAACAGTATGTAGACTTCTCTTCAGCTGTCTGTGCTTACCGAAATTCGAAGCACTTCAATAAGAAAATAATGTAATCAGATTACTCTGCCACTTTTTGATTACCTCAAGATCATATGTGAATAACGTCAACAGAAAAGCAACATGTTTTCGAAGACTTTTAATCATACCTTCTGAATAGAACAGCTCAGCATTTTTAACCAAATCAGGAGTCCTCTATCTGTTACAGAATTTTTTTTATTTTCTTATCAAGCAAATACAGTTGGAACAGATGCACTGAATGGTTAACATAAAATAAAATTTGACAGGATATAGAGTTAAATTCTGCCATGTATTGCATTAAGCATGTTGACGTTCTGGCACTGACCATTCATTAACTTCTGACTGCAATAGGTAGATCACAGGCTATATTCATCGTCATCATCATTATTATTTGTATTATTACTATTGTTAATGCAGTGCCTCCAGTGTCTGTCCTCTGCTTGCTCAAGATCCACAGTCAAACATCACCTGCTAACGTTTATGGGTAATTGGGGTGGTAATTTTTCCGCTTCTATTTCTACTCCTGTGAAACAATCGAAAAACGGTCTGACTGTGAAATTAGGGAACACTGATGACTAATTTTAGCTATCCTAGCTAAATTGAATTTCCACAAAAATAATCATATTTCTCCAGTGGCCATTTCTATGAAACAGCTCTAAATGGTTTTCTTCAAGAGCACAGTGCTGATGTGAGAGTAAGTGGCGGCAGATTCACGTGAGAGAACCAGAAGAGATCTCACACACGCATCCGATAATATCTGATTTCGGTACTACAGCAAGCAGCGGTCTTTATCATTTTATGCCAGGAGGATTTTTTTTAATCCTGCTAGTAATCCCAATTTTTACCAACTTTAATGGATTACAGTTACACAATTTCTGTATCCTGATTATGTATTGCCGTTACAAGTATTCCGTTACTCCCCAATCCTGCTCATATATGCAGTGAATTAATTTGCAGTCCTCTATTATCTTTCTCTGTCCAGCTAAAAAGATAGTAATTGTGGAAAGAGAGCCTGGAAAAGAGTTTAAAAATGTAATGGTAAATTGTCAAGAAGATACATTTTAAACAGCTATCTCTGTCTGTGACTGCTTCTTCTCTCTGTGGTACACGCCTTTTAAACAGACCTTGCATACTCCCATGCGCCAAATGCTCCGTCTGAGCTTTCCGTAGTGTGTAGGCACCCTAACAGCTCATCACATCCACAATAAACTGGCACATTGACACACAGGGAGATTAAATAGAGGGAGAAATGAGGAGGGTATTAATGAATACTGGTGAGACAGGTGAACTAATAATCAGGGAATCGAGGTGTGAGGTTAGCACTTAAGACAGAACTGACACAAGAGCACATGGCAAGAGAAACAAACAAACCAAGTGATCACATAAAACAAGGGAACAGAAATGAGACAATGAAAACGACAGAAGAGCACATGGCAAAAACACACAAACAAAAGCCATGTGCTCACACACAACACAAGGAACAAGACATAGGTGTCAGAATCCAGCCACAAACAGCTATAAACAAAGCCAGGATCCTGACAGCTTCATACATGTACGTACCACACAAAGCCATTCACAAATTCACATAAGGAATATGTCAATAATCATCATTCTTTTGTTTGTATTATCCCTGTGATACACCCATATTTTCATTATTATCAAAGACATCATAAAATAGAATACGTTTTATTGCCGCGTATAGCATCATGAATGCAGAATGTAAACATGACAAATTACTAGGCTTGGAATCTATGCCTTTTACATGCATTGATAATCAAAACATTTTTCCAATGTTATCAGTCTATATCAGCATTTGTTCAGATTGTGCTATTGGTTGCACAATAGTTTTTTCTCATCATACATATTTGTCAACATAACTTTAGTAAAGTGTGAGCAGCAAGATAACATCTGACACATCTGGCGAAGGACATGGCCTGTTCTAAAATTCAAAAAAAAAAAAATTCTATGAAGGTACACATGCCGGCACTCAGCGTCAGTCGGCAGCGACCAGCTACAACTCCAGAGGCTGCTCAAAATTCTGCAGCACCACAGAGTGCAACTCACATAGTTAAACAAGGACATAAAGAACATATATTATTTACTCACTGGATGATATAGTGTGTGCTGTGTGTATCTTTCATATAGCCTACACAATATATTTACATTTACAAGTATGTATTTTATATAACCTATTCAAGGCTACATTCAGAGAAATGACATAATAAACATTGCAATTTCTAAGCTATTTTGGGCAGGGACACCTGTTTCATACACTAACCTGCAAACTCATCAACGTCACTTTGTTTATTAGAGAAAAAGTACAAAAACCTTTGTAACTTTGGTATGGTGAATGAATTCACAACTTTAGACTGCAACCAGCCCTTCATTGACACATCCTGGTTGTGATATCTGTGCCTTGTCTTACACTACATTTCTTGATCTGTGTGTGACTGGCTTCAGTACAGTAAATGTTACATCTCCCCCTTGAGGGGAACAGTCAGTAAAAAAACACAAATTAGGCTTCTAATAATAATCAACTAATGTTAATATATTGATGCCTCAAAAACGTATTGAGAAACTAATGTGCCTTTCAATAATCAAAGTATTGATATTTTATGACATTCCTACAAATTACACAATAGCCTACACTGCATTTACATGACTTTAAATCATTATCAAGTGGTTAAAATGGCATCTTTTAGTGGTCTTATGTGATGTCTACTCATGAGGCATGAAGTCATTAATAATACATTTTATGTTGTATTAGTTGATGTTTTACATGTAGTCTTGTGCATGTAGTCCCCAGCATAGTGGCTGGTGTCTGAATGTTTGCTCGATTGTTTCAAATGTCTTTTTAGCTCCAAGCGAAGAATGAAGAAGAACTTTGCCTCGAGTATATCAGACACATGCACATGTGAGCTCCAGTGTCCTGGTGAAATGTTTACAGAGGAGCGCTTTCAAATTAACATCTGCAAAACATCTTAAAAATTATCAGATTTACAAATCTAAATAATAAATATCTCAATGACATCTGTTGAATATTGTATTAAAATTGGGAGGAAATGTCTTATAGACGTGTTGCAGATGAGCAATAAATTTTACAATTTCCAGATGTAAACACACATCAAATAGACATCTGGGTGATGTACGTGTGCAATCAGGAGTAAAGCAAGTTGTTTTTAGCTGTAAAGGATGTAATGTCGTGAAGAGGAATGCATATTTTATTTACTCTACCCCCCCAAACCACAAACCTAAACCCAATCATTTATTAAATGCTTCCTAGTTTCAATGTGGGATGACAACCGGGGTCTCCCGGTCTCACATTTTAGTAACCTGTAACAGCACCGCTGTCAAGGTCCTGGAACATTCAGAAGCATCATTGAGACCTGTATAATTATGTTGTTTCCCTTGGCAACCAGGCATTGAAAAACATACTGATAAAGGCTGTCCTCACAAACAACTCAGATATAATCTAATAACACTTTAGTGATGAGCTGTTCCAGTCATGTAGCAGTGCAGTGGAAATGAGCCTCACATGACACATTTCGTGCATACATAGTCACAAAGACAGATGTGCTTCCTGTTAAACTAATACCTAACATCTGCATGTTGCTGTGCATATATTATGTTTTGTTCTGTCCTTGTATTTTACACACTACAAAGCTAAAATAGTAAACTAGGAAATAAATGAGAACGATTTAGTTTGCAAAGTGTAACCTCAAGAGTGGGAGGGAGTTGTGTCATGTTCTAAAATAAGACCATAGGGTGGCTGAATTAAATTAGAGCAAAGATCTTGCTTGATAATGAACATGAAGATGATGCTGATGATGACTCTTTCTGACTACCTCCTGCTATATGGAAAGAGCTTGGAGAGTGTGTCTGGGCCAAGGTTTGTTGCTTTAAGTAACTCAGTACCATTGCAGCATTTCAAAAAGCACAGGATTTGGACAGCAGTACCTAAATGGTCATCACAAAATCAACATTTCCTTTTGTTTTTCTTGTGTACATATACCTTTACTAGATCAGCATGATGAGACAGGGCTATGACAACAATGTTCATTCTACTATTTTTTGGAGGATGTCAACCATTGTTATTGTTGTTCTGATTTTAAGAAAGAGCTCAAATATTTAAACTGCATGACAGACAGGATTCTAGCTAAATGAAAGGTTCATAATGTTTATTTTTAAGCATCAAAGTCAAAGGATAAAAGATGAAAGATCGCTCTGTCAGCGACTCTTGCCTAGCGTTCAGTCCGGCAGATTCTGACGTGATCATGAGACACCAACTGGGCTATGAGCCCAAGGTTCCCACGACCCCCTTTAGGGATCAGGTGTTGAACCT